>NC_137205.1:608600-1217200 GCF_960531495.2 Zeus faber
AATATTGAAAGAAAGAATGAAAGAAAGATTGAAAGATGAAAGAAAGATTGAAAGATTGAAAGATTGAAAGATTGAAATAAAGATTAAAAGTTTGAAAGAAAGATTGAAAGAAAGATTTAAAGAAAGAAAGATTGAAAGTAAGAAAGATTGAAAGAAATATTGAAAGAAAGATTGAAAAAAAGAAAGATTGAAAGAAAGATTGAAAGACTGATGGAAAGAATGAAATAAAGATTGAAAGAAAGATTGAAAGAAAGAAATATTGAAGGAAAGATTGAAAGATTGAATGATTGAAAGAAAGACTGAAAGAAAGATTGACGGACAGAAAGATTGAAAGAAAGAATGAAAGAAAGATTGAAAGAAAGAATGAAAGAAAGATTGAAAGATTGAAATATTGAAAGAAAGAATGAAAGAAAGACTGAAAGATTGAAAGAAAGATTGAAAGAAAGATTGAAAGATTGAAATATTTAAAGAAAGATTGAAAGAAAGAATGAAAGAACAATTGAAAGAAAGAATGAAAGACTGAAAGAAAAATTGAAAGATTGAAAGAAAGAATGAAAGAACGATTGAAAGATTGAAAGATTGAAAGATTGAAAGAAAGAATGAAAGAAAGATTGAAAGAAAGATGGAAAGAAAGATTGAAAGAAAGAAAGATTGAAAGAAATAATAAAAGAAAGATTGAACGATTGGAAGAAATATTGAAAGATAGAAAAATTGAAAGTAAGAAAGATTGAAAGAAAGAATGAAAGAAAGATTGAAAGATTGAAAGAAAGAATGAAAGAAAGATTGAAAGATTGAAATATTGAAAGAAAGAATGAAAGAAAGACTGAAAGATTGAAAGAAAGATTGAAAGAAAGATTGAAAGATTGAAATATTTAAAGAAAGATTGAAAGAAAGAATGAAAGAACAATTGAAAGAAAGAATGAAAGAATGAAAGAAAAATTGAAAGATTGAAAGAAAGAATGAAAGAACGATTGAAAGATTGAAAGATTGAAAGATTGAAAGATTGAAAGAAAGAATGAAAGAAAGATTGAAAGAAAGATGGAAAGAAAGATTGAAAGAAAGAAAGATTGAAAGAAATAATAAAAGAAAGATTGAACGATTGGAAGACATTTTGAAAGATAGAAAAATTGAAAGTAAGAAAGATTGAAAAAAAGAATGAAAGAAAGATTGAAAGATTGACAGAAAGAATGACAGAAAGATTGAAAGATTGAAATATTGAAAGAAAGAATGAAAAAAAGATTGAAAGACTGAAAGAAAGAATGAAAGAAAGATTGAAAGATTAAACAATTGAAAGAAAGTTTGCAAGAAAGATTGAAAAAAGAAAGATTGAAAGAAAGAATGAAAAAAAGATTGATAGATAGATGGATAGAAAGATTGAAAGAAAGAAAGATTGAAAGAATAACAAAAGAAAGATTGAAAGATTGGAAGAAATATTGAAAGATAGAAAAATTGAATGTAAGAAAGATTGAAAGAAAAAATTAAAGAAAGATTGAAAGATTGAAAGAAAGAATGAAAGAAAGGTTGAAAGATTGAAATATTGAAAGAAAGAATGAAAGAAAGATTGAAAGATTGAAAGAAAGATTGAAAGAAAGATTGAAAGATTGAAAGATTGAAATAAAGATTGAAAGTTTGAAAGAAATATTGAAAGAAAGATTGAAAGATTGAAAGAAAGATTGAAAGAAAGAATGAAAGAAAGATTGAAAGATTGAAAGATTGAAATAAAGAATGAAAGTTTGAAAGAAAGATTGAAAGAAAGATTTTAAGAAAGAAAGATTGAAAGATTGAAAGATTGAAAGAAATATTGAAAGAAAGATTGAAAGATTGAAAGAAAGATTGAAAGAAAGAATGAAAGAAAGATTGAAAGAAAGATTGAAAGAAAGATTGAAAGAAAGATTGAAAGAAAGATTGAACGACTGAAAGATTGAAAGAAAGATTGAAAGTTTGAAAGAAAGATTGAAAGACTGAAAGAAATAATGAAAGAAAGATTGAAAGAAAGAATGAAAGAAAGATTGAAAGAAAGATGGATAGATAGATTGAAAGAAAGAATGATTGAAAGAAATAACAAAACAAAGATTGAAAGAAATAATGAAAGAAAGATTGAACGATTGGAAGAAATATTGAAAGATAGAAAAATTGAAAGTAAGAAAGATTGAAAGAAAGAATGAAAGAAAGATTGAAAGATTGAAAGAAAGAATGAAAGAAAGATTGAAAGATTGAAATATTGAAAGAAAGAATGAAAGAAAGACTGAAAGATTGAAAGAAAGATTGAAAGAAAGATTGAAAGATTGAAATATTTAAAGAAAAATTGAAAGAAAGAATGAAAGAACAATTGAAAGAAAGAATGAAAGACTGAAAGAAAAATTGAAAGATTGAAAGAAAGAATGAAAGAACAATTGAAAGATTGAAAGATTGAAAGATTGAAAGAAAGAATGAAAGAAAGATTGAAAGAAAGATGGAAAGAAAGATTGAAAGAAAGAAAGATTGAAAGAAATAATAAAAGAAAGATTGAACGATTGGAAGAAATATTGAAAGATAGAAAAATTGAAAGTAAGAAAGATTGAAAGAAAGAATGAAAGAAAGATTGAAAGATTGAAAGAAAGAATGAAAGAAAGATTGAAAGATTGAAATATTGAAAGAAAGAATGAAAGAAAGACTGAAAGATTGAAAGAAAGATTGAAAGAAAGATTGAAAGATTGAAATATTTAAAGAAAGATTGAAAGAAAGAATGAAAGAACAATTGAAAGAAAGAATGAAAGAATGAAAGAAAAATTGAAAGATTGAAAGAAAGAATGAAAGAACGATTGAAAGATTGAAAGATTGAAAGATTGAAAGAAAGAATGAAAGAAAGATTGAAAGAAAGATGGAAAGAAAAATTGAAAGAAAGAAAGATTGAAAGAAATAATAAAAGAAAGATTGAACGATTGGAAGACATTTTGAAAGATAGAAAAATTGAAAGTAAGAAAGATTGAAAGAAAGAATGAAAGAAAGATTGAAAGATTGACAGAAAGAATGACAGAAAGATTGAAAGATTGAAATATTGAAAGAAAGAATGAAAAAAAGATTGAAAGACTGAAAGAAAGAATGAAAGAAAGATTGAAAGATTAAACAATTAAAGTTTGCAAGAAAGATTGAAAAAAGAAAGATTGAAAGAAAGAATGAAAAAAAGATTGATAGATAGATGGATAGAAAGATTGAAAGAAAGAAAGATTGAAAGAATAAGAAAAGAAAGATTGAAAGATTGGAAGAAATATTGAAAGATAGAAAAATTGAATGTAAGAAAGATTGAAAGAAAAAATTAAAGAAAGATTGAAAGATTGAAATATTGAAAGAAAGAATGAAAGAAAGATTGAAAGATTGAAAGAAAGATTGAAAGAAAGATTGAAAGATTGAAAGATTGAAATAAAGATTGAAAGTTTGAAAGAAAGATTGAAAGAAAGATTTAAAGAAAGAAAGATTGAAAGAAATATTGAAAGAAAGATTGAAAGATTGAAAGAAAGATTGAAAGAAAGAATGAAAGAAAGATTGAAAGATTGAAAGATTGAAATAAAGAATGAAAGTTTGAAAGAAAGATTGAAAGAAAGATTTTAAGAAAGAAAGATTGAAAGATTGAAAGATTGAAAGAAATATTGAAAGAAAGATTGAAAGATTGAAAGAAAGATTGAAAGAAAGAATGAAAGAAAGATTGAAAGAAAGATTGAAAGAAAGATTGAAAGAAAGATTGAAAGACTGAAGGAAAGAATGAAAGAAAGATTGAAAGAAAGATTGAAAGAAAGAAATATTGAAAGTAAGATTGAAAGATTGAATGATTGAAAGAAAGACTGAAAGATAGATTGAAAGATTGAAGATTGAAAGATTGAAAGAAAGATTGAAAGAAAGATTGAACGACTGAAAGATTGAAAGAAAGATTGAAAGTTTGAAACAAATTTTCAAAGACTGAAAGAAAGAATGAAAGAAAGATTGAAAGAAAGATTGAAAAAAGAAAGATTGAAAGAAAATTTGAAAGAAAGATTTAAAGAAGGAATGAAAGAAAGATTGAATGAAATATTGAAAGACAGAAAGATTGAAAGAAACAATGAAAGAAAGATTGAAAGATTAAAAGAAAGAATGAAAGAAAGATTGAAAAATTGAAAGATTGAAAGAAAGATTGAAAAAAAGATTGAAAGACTGGAAGAAAGAATGAAAGAAAGATTGAAAGATTCAACAAATGAAAGAATGATTGCAAGAAAGATTAAAAAAAGAAAGATTGAAAGAAAATTTGAAAGTATGATTGAAGAAGGAATGAAAGAAAGATTGAATGAAAAATTGAAAGACAGAAAGATTGAAAGAAAGAATGAAAGAAAGATTGAAAGATTCAACAATTGAAAGAAAGATTGCAAGTAAGATTTAAAAAAGAAAGATTGAAAGAAAGAATGAAAGAATGAAAGAAAGATTGAAAGATTGAAAGAAAGAAAGATTGAAAGATTGAATGATTGAAAGAAAGACTGAAAGAAAGATTGAAAGATTCAAAAATTGAAAGAAAGATTGCAAGAAAGATTGAAAAAAGAAGGATTGAAAGAAAGAATGAAAGAAATATTGAAAGAAAGAAAGATTGAAAGAAATAACAAAAGAAAGATTGAAAGAAAGAATGAAAGAAAGATTGAAAGATAGATGGAAAGAAAGATTGGAATAAAGATAGAAAAATTGAAATTAAGAAAGAATGAAAGAAAGATTGAAAGATTGAAATATTGAAAGAAAGAATGAAAGAAAGATTGAAAGATGAAAGAAAGATTGAAAGATTGAAATATTGAAAGATTGAAATAAAGATTAAAAGTTTGAAAGAAAGATTGAAAGAAAGATTTAAAGAAAGAAAGATTGAAAGTAAGAAAGATTGAAAGAAATATTGAAAGAAAGATTGAAAAAAAGAAAGATTGAAAGAAAGATTGAAAGAAAGATTGAAAGACTGATGGAAAGAATGAAATAAAAATTGAAAGAAAGATTGAAAGAAAGAAATATTGAAGGAAAGATTGAAAGATTGAATGATTGAAAGAAAGACTGAAAGAAAGATTGACGGACAGAAAGATTGAAAGAAAGAATGAAAGAAAGATTGAAAGAAAGAATGAAAGAAAGACTGAAAGATTGAAAGAAAGATTGAAAGATTGAAATATTTAAAGAAAGATTGAAAGAAAGAATGAAAGAACAATTGAAAGAAAGAATGAAAGACTGAAAGAAAAATTGAAAGATTGAAAGAAAGAATGAAAGAACGATTGAAAGATTGAAAGATTGAAAGATTGAAAGAAAGAATGAAAGAAAGATTGAAAGAAAGATGGAAAGAAAGATTGAAAGAAAGAAAGATTGAAAGAAATAATAAAAGAAAGATTGAACGATTGGAAGACATTTTGAAAGATAGAAAAATTGAAAGTAAGAAAGATTGAAAGAAAGAATGAAAGAAAGATTGAAAGATTGACCGAAAGAATGACAGAAAGATTGAAAGATTGAAATATTGAAAGAAAGAATGAAAAAAAGATTGAAAGACTGAAAGAAAGAATGAAAGAAAGATTGAAAGATTAAACAATTGAAAGAAAGTTTGCAAGAAAGATTGAAAAAAGAAAGATTGAAAGAAAGAATGAAAAAAAGATTGATAGATAGATGGATAGAAAGATTGAAAGAAAGAAAGATTGAAAGAATAACAAAAGAAAGATTGAAAGATTGGAAAAAATATTGAAAGATAGAAAAATTGAATGTAAGAAAGATTGAAAGAAAAAATTAAAGAAAGATTGAAAGATTGAAAGAAAGAATGAAAGAAAGGTTGAAAGATTGAAATATTGAAAGAAAGAATGAAAGAAAGACTGAAAGATTGAAAGAAAGATTGAAAGATTGAAATATTTAAAGAAAGATTGAAAGAAAGAATGAAAGAACAATTGAAAGAAAGAATGAAAGACGGAAAGAAAAATTGAAAGATTGAAAGAAAGAATGAAAGAACGATTGAAAGATTGAAAGATTGAAAGATTGAAAGAAAGAATGAAAGAAAGATTGAAAGAAAGATGGAAAGAAAGATTGAAAGAAAGAAAGATTGAAAGAAATAATAAAAGAAAGATTGAACGATTGGAAGACATTTTGAAAGATAGAAAAATTGAAAGTAAGAAAGATTGAAAGAAAGAATGAAAGAAAGATTGAAAGATTGACCGAAAGAATGACAGAAAGATTGAAAGATTGAAATATTGAAAGAAAGAATGAAAAAAAGATTGAAAGACTGAAAGAAAGAATGAAAGAAAGATTGAAAGATTAAACAATTGAAAGAAAGTTTGCAAGAAAGATTGAAAAAAGAAAGATTGAAAGAAAGAATGAAAAAAAGATTGATAGATAGATGGATAGAAAGATTGAAAGAAAGAAAGATTGAAAGAATAACAAAAGAAAGATTGAAAGATTGGAAAAAATATTGAAAGATAGAAAAATTGAATGTAAGAAAGATTGAAAGAAAAAATTAAAGAAAGATTGAAAGATTGAAAGAAAGAATGAAAGAAAGGTTGAAAGATTGAAATATTGAAAGAAAGAATGAAAGAAAGATTGAAAGATTGAAAGAAAGTTTGAAAGAAAGATTGAAAGATTGAAAGATTGAAATAAAGATTGAAAGTTTGAAAGAAAGATTGAAAGAAAGATTTAAAGAAAGAAAGATTGAAAGAAATATTGAAAGAAAGATTGAAAGATTGAAAGAAAGATTGAAAGAAAGAATGAAAAAAAGATTGATAGATAGATGGATAGAAAGATTGAAAGAAAGAAAGATTGAAAGAATAACAAAAGAAAGATTGAAAGATTGGAAGAAATATTGAAAGATAGAAAAATTGAATGTAAGAAAGATTGAAAGAAAAAATTAAAGAAAGATTGAAAGATTGAAAGAAAGAATGAAAGAAAGGTTGAAAGATTGAAATATTGAAAGAAAGAATGAAAGAAAGATTGAAAGATTGAAAGTTTGAAAGAAAGATTGAAAGATTGAAAGATTGAAAGATTGAAAGAAAGAATGAAAGAAAGATTGAAAGAAAGATGGAAAGAAAGATTGAAAGAAAGAAAGATTGAAAGAAATAATAAAAGAAAGATTGAACGATTGGAAGAAATATTGAAAGATAGAAAAATTGAAAGTAAGAAAGATTGAAAGAAAGAATGAAAGAAAGATTGAAAGATTGAAAGAAAGAATGAAAGAAAGATTGAAAGATTGAAATATTGAAAGAAAGAATGAAAGAAAGACTGAAAGATTGAAAGAAAGATTGAAAGATTGAAATATTTAAAGAAAGATTGAAAGAAAGAATGAAAGAACAATTGAAAGAAAGAATGAAAGAACGATTGAAAGATTGAAAGATTGAAAGATTGAAAGAAAGAATGAAAGAAAGATTGAAAGAAAGATGGAAAGAAAGATTGAAAGAAAGAAAGATTGAAAGAAATAATAAAAGAAAGATTGAACGATTGGAAGACATTTTGAAAGATAGAAAAATTGAAAGTAAGAAAGATTGAAAGAAAGAATGAAAGAAAGATTGAAAGATTGACAGAAAGAATGACAGAAAGATTGAAAGATTGAAATATTGAAAGAAAGAATGAAAAAAAGATTGAAAGACTGAAAGAAAGAATGAAAGAAAGATTGAAAGATTAAACAATTAAAGTTTGCAAGAAAGATTGAAAAAAGAAAGATTGAAAGAAAGAATGAAAAAAAGATTGATAGATAGATGGATAGAAAGATTGAAAGAAAGAAAGATTGAAAGAATAACAAAAGAAAGATTGAAAGATTGGAAGAAATATTGAAAGATAGAAAAATTGAAAGTAAGAAAGATTGAAAGAAAAAATTAAAGAAAGATTGAAAGATTGAAATATTGAAAGAAAGAATGAAAGAAAGATTGAAAGATTGAAAGAAAGATTGAAAGAAAGATTGAAGGATTGAAAGATTGAAATAAAGATTGAAAGTTTGAAAGAAAGATTGAAAGAAAGATTTAAAGAAAGAAGATTGAAAGAAATATTGAAAGAAAGATTGAAAGATTGAAAGAAAGATTGAAAGAAAGAATGAAAGAAAGATTGAAAGATTGAAAGATTGAAATAAAGAATGAAAGTTTGAAAGAAAGATTGAAAGAAAGATTTTAAGAAAGAAAGATTGAAAGATTGAAAGATATAAAGAAATATTGAAAGAAAGATTGAAAGATTGAAAGAAAGATTGAAAGAAAGAATGAAAGAAAGATTGAAAGAAAGTTTGAAAGAAAGATTGAAAGAAAGATTGAAAGACTGAAGGAAAGAATGAAAGAAAGATTGAAAGAAAGATTGAAAGAAAGAAATATTGAAAGTAAGATTGAAAGATTGAATGATTGAAAGAAAGACTGAAAGATAGATTGAAAGATTGAAGATTGAAAGATTGAAAGAAAGATTGAAAGAAAGATTGAACGACTGAAAGATTGAAAGAAAGATTGAAAGTTTGAAACAAATTTTCAAAGACTGAAAGAAAGAATGAAAGAAAGATTGAAAGAAAGATTGAAAAAAGAAAGATTGAAAGAAAATTTGAAAGAAAGATTTAAAGAAGGAATGAAAGAAAGATTGAATGAAATATTGAAAGACAGAAAGATTGAAAGAAACAATGAAAGAAAGATTGAAAGATTAAAAGAAAGAATGAAAGAAAGATTGAAAAATTGAAAGATTGAAAGAAAGATTGAAAAAAAGATTGAAAGACTGGAAGAAAGAATGAAAGAAAGATTGAAAGATTCAACAAATGAAAGAATGATTGCAAGAAAGATTAAAAAAAGAAAGATTGAAAGAAAATTTGAAAGTATGATTGAAGAAGGAATGAAAGAAAGATTGAATGAAAAATTGAAAGACAGAAAGATTGAAAGGAAGAATGAAAGAAAGATTGAAAGATTCAACAATTGAAAGAAAGATTGCAAGTAAGATTTAAAAAAGAAAGATTGAAAGAAAGAATGAA
Organism: Zeus faber; assembly: GCF_960531495.2. Taxonomy (NCBI): domain Eukaryota; kingdom Metazoa; phylum Chordata; class Actinopteri; order Zeiformes; family Zeidae; genus Zeus; species Zeus faber. The sequence goes on from NC_137205.1 coordinate 617,527, forward strand.
AGAATGAAAGAAAGATTGAAAGATTGAAAGAAAGAAAGATTGAAAGATTGAATGATTGAAAGAAAGACTGAAAGAAAGATTGAAAGATTGAAAAATTGAAAGAAAGATTGCAAGAAAGATTGAAAAAAGAAGGATTGAAAGAAAGAATGAAAGAAATATTGAAAGAAAGAAAGATTGAAAGAAATAACAAAAGAAAGATTGAAAGAACGAATGAAAGAAAGATTGAAAGATAGATGGAAAGAAAGATTGGAATAAAGATAGAAAAATTGAAATTAAGAAAGAATGAAAGAAAGATTGAAAGATTGAAATATTGAAAGAAAGAATGAAAGAAAGATTGAAAGATGAAAGAAAGATTGAAAGATTGAAATATTGAAAGATTGAAATAAAGATTAAAAGTTTGAAAGAAAGATTGAAAGAAAGATTTAAAGAAAGAAAGATTGAAAGTAAGAAAGATTGAAAGAAATATTGAAAGAAAGATTGAAAAAAAGAAAGATTGAAAGAAAGATTGAAAGAAAGATTGAAAGACTGATGGAAAGAATGAAATAAAGATTGAAAGAAAGATTGAAAGAAAGAAATATTGAAGGAAAGATTGAAAGATTGAATGATTGAAAGAAAGACTGAAAGAAATAATAAAAGAAAGATTGAACGATTGGAAGAAATATTGAAAGATAGAAAAATTGAAAGTAAGAAAGATTGAAAGAAAGAATGAAAGAAAGATTGAAAGATTGAAAGAAAGAATGAAAGAAAGATTGAAAGATTGAAATATTGAAAGAAAGAATGAAAGAAAGACTGAAAGATTGAAAGAAAGATTGAAAGATTGAAATATTTAAAGAAAGATTGAAAGAAAGAATGAAAGAACAATTGAAAGAAAGAATGAAAGAATGAAAGAAAAATTGAAAGATTGAAAGAAAGAATGAAAGAACGATTGAAAGATTGAAAGATTGAAAGATTGAAAGAAAGAATGAAAGAAAGATTGAAAGAAAGATGGAAAGAAAGATTGAAAGAAAGAAAGATTGAAAGAAATAATAAAAGAAAGATTGAACGATTGGAAGACATTTTGAAAGATAGAAAAATTGAAAGTAAGAAAGATTGAAAGAAAGAATGAAAGAAAGATTGAAAGATTGACACAAAGAATGACAGAAAGATTGAAAGATTGAAATATTGAAAGAAAGAATGAAAAAAAGATTGAAAGACTGAAAGAAAGAATGAAAGAAAGATTGAAAGATTAAACAATTAAAGTTTGCAAGAAAGATTGAAAAAAGAAAGATTGAAAGAAAGAATGAAAAAAAGATTGATAGATAGATGGATAGAAAGATTGAAAGAAAGAAAGATTGAAAGAATAACAAAAGAAAGATTGAAAGATTGGAAGAAATATTGAAAGATAGAAAAATTGAAAGTAAGAAAGATTGAAAGAAAAAATTAAAGAAAGATTGAAAGATTGAAATATTGAAAGAAAGAATGAAAGAAAGATTGAAAGATTGAAAGAAAGATTGAAAGAAAGATTGAAGGATTGAAAGATTGAAATAAAGATTGAAAGTTTGAAAGAAAGATTGAAAGAAAGATTTAAAGAAAGAAGATTGAAAGAAATATTGAAAGAAAGATTGAAAGATTGAAAGAAAGATTGAAAGAAAGAATGAAAGAAAGATTGAAAGATTGAAAGATTGAAATAAAGAATGAAAGTTTGAAAGAAAGATTGAAAGAAAGATTTTAAGAAAGAAAGATTGAAAGATTGAAAGATATAAAGAAATATTGAAAGAAAGATTGAAAGATTGAAAGAAAGATTGAAAGAAAGAATGAAAGAAAGATTGAAAGAAAGTTTGAAAGAAAGATTGAAAGAAAGATTGAAAGACTGAAGGAAAGAATGAAAGAAAGATTGAAAGAAAGATTGAAAGAAAGAAATATTGAAAGTAAGATTGAAAGATTGAATGATTGAAAGAAAGACTGAAAGATAGATTGAAAGATTGAAGATTGAAAGATTGAAAGAAAGATTGAAAGAAAGATTGAACGACTGAAAGATTGAAAGAAAGATTGAAAGTTTGAAACAAATTTTCAAAGACTGAAAGAAAGAATGAAAGAAAGATTGAAAGAAAGATTGAAAAAAGAAAGATTGAAAGAAAATTTGAAAGAAAGATTTAAAGAAGGAATGAAAGAAAGATTGAATGAAATATTGAAAGACAGAAAGATTGAAAGAAACAATGAAAGAAAGATTGAAAGATTAAAAGAAAGAATGAAAGAAAGATTGAAAAATTGAAAGATTGAAAGAAAGATTGAAAAAAAGATTGAAAGACTGGAAGAAAGAATGAAAGAAAGATTGAAAGATTCAACAAATGAAAGAATGATTGCAAGAAAGATTAAAAAAAGAAAGATTGAAAGAAAATTTGAAAGTATGATTGAAGAAGGAATGAAAGAAAGATTGAATGAAAAATTGAAAGACAGAAAGATTGAAAGGAAGAATGAAAGAAAGATTGAAAGATTCAACAATTGAAAGAAAGATTGCAAGTAAGATTTAAAAAAGAAAGATTGAAAGAAAGAATGAAAGAATGAAAGAAAGATTGAAAGATTGAAAGAAAGAAAGATTGAAAGATTGAATGATTGAAAGAAAGACTGAAAGAAAGATTGAAAGATTCAAAAATTGAAAGAAAGATTGCAAGAAAGATTGAAAAAAGAAGGATTGAAAGAAAGAATGAAAGAAATATTGAAAGAAAGAAAGATTGAAAGAAATAACAAAAGAAAGATTGAAAGAACGAATGAAAGAAAGATTGAAAGATAGATGGAAAGAAAGATTGGAATAAAGATAGAAAAATTGAAATTAAGAAAGAATGAAAGAAAGATTGAAAGATTGAAATATTGAAAGAAAGAATGAAAGAAAGATTGAAAGATGAAAGAAAGATTGAAAGATTGAAATATTGAAAGATTGAAATAAAGATTAAAAGTTTGAAAGAAAGATTGAAAGAAAGATTTAAAGAAAGAAAGATTGAAAGTAAGAAAGATTGAAAGAAATATTGAAAGAAAGATTGAAAAAAAGAAAGATTGAAAGAAAGATTGAAAGAAAGATTGAAAGACTGATGGAAAGAATGAAATAAAGATTGAAAGAAAGATTGAAAGAAAGAAATATTGAAGGAAAGATTGAAAGATTGAATGATTGAAAGAAAGACTGAAAGAAAGATTGACGGACAGAAAGATTGAAAGAAAGAATGAAAGAAAGATTGAAAGAAAGAATGAAAGAAAGATTGAAAGATTGAAATATTGAAAGAAAGAATGAAAGAAAGACTGAAAGATTGAAAGAAAGATTGAAAGAAAGATTGAAAGATTGAAATATTTAAAGAAAGATTGAAAGAAGGAATGAAAGAACAATTGAAAGAAAGAATGAAAGACTGAAAGAAAAATTGAAAGATTGAAAGAAAGAATGAAAGAACGATTGAAAGATTGAAAGATTGAAAGATTGAAAGAAAGAATGAAAGAAAGATTGAAAGAAAGATGGAAAGAAAGATTGAAAGAAAGAAAGATTGAAAGAAATAATAAAAGAAAGATTGAACGATTGGAAGACATTTTGAAAGATAGAAAAATTGAAAGTAAGAAAGATTGAAAGAAAGAATGAAAGAAAGATTGAAAGATTGACCGAAAGAATGACAGAAAGATTGAAAGATTGAAATATTGAAAGAAAGAATGAAAAAAAGATTGAAAGACTGAAAGAAAGAATGAAAGAAAGATTGAAAGATTAAACAATTGAAAGAAAGTTTGCAAGAAAGATTGAAAAAAGAAAGATTGAAAGAAAGAATGAAAAAAAGATTGATAGATAGATGGATAGAAAGATTGAAAGAAAGAAAGATTGAAAGAATAACAAAAGAAAGATTGAAAGATTGGAAGAAATATTGAAAGATAGAAAAATTGAATGTAAGAAAGATTGAAAGAAAAAATTAAAGAAAGATTGAAAGATTGAAAGAAAGAATGAAAGAAAGGTTGAAAGATTGAAATATTGAAAGAAAGAATGAAAGAATGATTGAAAGATTGAAAGAAAGTTTGAAAGTTTGAAAGAAAGATTGAAAGAAAGATTTAAAGAAAGAAAGATTGAAAGAAATATTGAAAGAAAGATTGAAAGATTGAAAGAAAGATTGAAAGAAAGAATGAAAAAAAGATTGATAGATAGATGGATAGAAAGATTGAAAGAAAGAAAGATTGAAAGAATAACAAAAGAAAGATTGAAAGATTGGAAGAAATATTGAAAGATAGAAAAATTGAATGTAAGAAAGATTGAAAGAAAAAATTAAAGAAAGATTGAAAGATTGAAAGAAAGAATGAAAGAAAGGTTGAAAGATTGAAATATTGAAAGAAAGAATGAAAGAAAGATTGAAAGATTGAAAGTTTGAAAGAAAGATTGAAAGATTGAAAGATTGAAAGATTGAAAGAAAGAATGAAAGAAAGATTGAAAGAAAGATGGAAAGAAAGATTGAAAGAAAGAAAGATTGAAAGAAATAATAAAAGAAAGATTGAACGATTGGAAGAAATATTGAAAGATAGAAAAATTGAAAGTAAGAAAAATTGAAAGAAAGAATGAAAGAAAGATTGAAAGATTGAAAGAAAGAATGAAAGAAAGATTGAAAGATTGAAATATTGAAAGAAAGAATGAAAGAAAGACTGAAAGATTGAAAGAAAGATTGAAAGAAAGATTGAAAGATTGAAATATTTAAAGAAAGATTGGAAGAAAGAATGAAAGAACAATTGAAAGAAAGAATGAAAGAATGAAAGAAAAATTGAAAGATTGAAAGAAAGAATGAAAGAACGATTGAAAGATTGAAAGATTGAAAGATTGAAAGAAAGAATGAAAGAAAGATTGAAAGAAAGATGGAAAGAAAGATTGAAAGAAAGAAAGATTGAAAGAAATAATAAAAGAAAGATTGAACGATTGGAAGACATTTTGAAAGATAGAAAAATTGAAAGTAAGAAAGATTGAAAGAAAGAATGAAAGAAAGATTGAAAGATTGACAGAAAGAATGACAGAAAGATTGAAAGATTGAAATATTGAAAGAAAGAATGAAAAAAAGATTGAAAGACTGAAAGAAAGAATGAAAGAAAGATTGAAAGATTAAACAATTAAAGTTTGCAAGAAAGATTGAAAAAAGAAAGATTGAAAGAAAGAATGAAAAAAAGATTGATAGATAGATGGATAGAAAGATTGAAAGAAAGAAAGATTGAAAGAATAACAAAAGAAAGATTGAAAGATTGGAAGAAATATTGAAAGATAGAAAAATTGAAAGTAAGAAAGATTGAAAGAAAAAATTAAAGAAAGATTGAAAGATTGAAATATTGAAAGAAAGTATGAAAGAAAGATTGAAAGATTGAAAGAAAGATTGAAAGAAAGATTGAAAGATTGAAAGATTGAAATAAAGATTGAAAGTTTGAAAGAAAGATTGAAAGAAAGATTTAAAGAAAGAAAGATTGAAAGAAATATTGAAAGAAAGATTGAAAGATTGAAAGAAAGATTGAAAGAAAAAATGAAAGAAAGATTGAAAGATTGAAAGATTGAAATAAAGAATGAAAGTTTGAAAGAAAGATTGAAAGAAACATTTTAAGAAAGAAAGATTGAAAGATTGAAAGATTGAAAGAAATATTGAAAGAAAGATTGAAAGATTGAAAGAAAGATTGAAAGAAAGAATGAAAGAAAGATTGAAAGAAAGATTGAAAGAAAGATTGAAAGAAAGATTGAAAGACTGAAGGAAAGAATGAAAGAAAGATTGAAAGAAAGATTGAAAGAAAGAAATATTGAAAGTAAGATTGAAAGATTGAATGATTGAAAGAAAGACTGAAAGATAGATTGAAAGATTGAAGATTGAAAGATTGAAAGAAAGATTGAAAGAAAGATTGAACGACTGAAAGATTGAAAGAAAGATTGAAAGTTTGAAACAAATTTTCAAAGACTGAAAGAAAGAATGAAAGAAAGATTGAAAGAAAGATTGAAAAAAGAAAGATTGAAAAAAAATTTGAAAGAAAGATTTAAAGAAGGAATGAAAGAAAGATTGAATGAAATATTGAAAGACAGAAAGATTGAAAGAAACAATGAAAGAAAGATTGAAAGATTAAAAGAAAGAATGAAAGAAAGATTGAAAAATTGAAAGATTGAAAGAAAGATTGAAAAAAAGATTGAAAGACTGGAAGAAAGAATGAAAGAAAGATTGAAAGATTCAACAAATGAAAGAATGATTGCAAGAAAGATTAAAAAAAGAAAGATTGAAAGAAAATTTGAAAGTATGATTGAAGAAGGAATGAAAGAAAGATTGAATGAAAAATTGAAAGACAGAAAGATTGAAAGAAAGAATGAAAGAAAGATTGAAAGATTCAACAATTGAAAGAAAGATTGCAAGTAAGATTTAAAAAAGAAAGATTGAAAGAAAGAATGAAAGAATGAAAGAAAGATTGAAAGATTGAAAGAAAGAAAGATTGAAAGATTGAATGATTGAAAGAAAGACTGAAAGAAAGATTGAAAGATTCAAAAATTGAAAGAAAGATTGCAAGAAAGATTGAAAAAAGAAGGATTGAAAGAAAGAATGAAAGAAATATTGAAAGAAAGAAAGATTGAAAGAAATAACAAAAGAAAGATTGAAAGAAAGAATGAAAGAAAGATTGAAAGATAGATGGAAAGAAAGATTGGAATAAAGATAGAAAAATTGAAATTAAGAAAGAATGAAAGAAAGATTGAAAGATTGAAATATTGAAAGAAAGAATGAAAGAAAGATTGAAAGATGAAAGAAAGATTGAAAGATTGAAATATTGAAAGATTGAAATAAAGATTAAAAGTTTGAAAGAAAGATTGAAAGAAAGATTTAAAGAAAGAAAGATTGAAAGTAAGAAAGATTGAAAGAAATATTGAAAGAAAGATTGAAAAAAAGAAAGATTGAAAGAAAGATTGAAAGAAAGATTGAAAGACTGATGGAAAGAATGAAATAAAGATTGAAAGAAAGATTGAAAGAAAGAAATATTGAAGGAAAGATTGAAAGATTGAATGATTGAAAGAAAGACTGAAAGAAATAATAAAAGAAAGATTGAACGATTGGAAGAAATATTGAAAGATAGAAAAATTGAAAGTAAGAAAGATTGAAAGAAAGAATGAAAGAAAGATTGAAAGATTGAAAGAAAGAATGAAAGAAAGATTGAAAGATTGAAATATTGAAAGAAAGAATGAAAGAAAGACTGAAAGATTGAAAGAAAGATTGAAAGATTGAAATATTTAAAGAAAGATTGAAAGAAAGAATGAAAGAACAATTGAAAGAAAGAATGAAAGAATGAAAGAAAAATTGAAAGATTGAAAGAAAGAATGAAAGAACGATTGAAAGATTGAAAGATTGAAAGATTGAAAGAAAGAATGAAAGAAAGATTGAAAGAAAGATGGAAAGAAAGATTGAAAGAAAGAAAGATTGAAAGAAATAATAAAAGAAAGATTGAACGATTGGAAGACATTTTGAAAGATAGAAAAATTGAAAGTAAGAAAGATTGAAAGAAAGAATGAAAGAAAGATTGAAAGATTGACACAAAGAATGACAGAAAGATTGAAAGATTGAAATATTGAAAGAAAGAATGAAAAAAAGATTGAAAGACTGAAAGAAAGAATGAAAGAAAGATTGAAAGATTAAACAATTAAAGTTTGCAAGAAAGATTGAAAAAAGAAAGATTGAAAGAAAGAATGAAAAAAAGATTGATAGATAGATGGATAGAAAGATTGAAAGAAAGAAAGATTGAAAGAATAACAAAAGAAAGATTGAAAGATTGGAAGAAATATTGAAAGATAGAAAAATTGAAAGTAAGAAAGATTGAAAGAAAAAATTAAAGAAAGATTGAAAGATTGAAATATTGAAAGAAAGAATGAAAGAAAGATTGAAAGATTGAAAGAAAGATTGAAAGAAAGATTGAAGGATTGAAAGATTGAAATAAAGATTGAAAGTTTGAAAGAAAGATTGAAAGAAAGATTTAAAGAAAGAAGATTGAAAGAAATATTGAAAGAAAGATTGAAAGATTGAAAGAAAGATTGAAAGAAAGAATGAAAGAAAGATTGAAAGATTGAAAGATTGAAATAAAGAATGAAAGTTTGAAAGAAAGATTGAAAGAAAGATTTTAAGAAAGAAAGATTGAAAGATTGAAAGATATAAAGAAATATTGAAAGAAAGATTGAAAGATTGAAAGAAAGATTGAAAGAAAGAATGAAAGAAAGATTGAAAGAAAGTTTGAAAGAAAGATTGAAAGAAAGATTGAAAGACTGAAGGAAAGAATGAAAGAAAGATTGAAAGAAAGATTGAAAGAAAGAAATATTGAAAGTAAGATTGAAAGATTGAATGATTGAAAGAAAGACTGAAAGATAGATTGAAAGATTGAAGATTGAAAGATTGAAAGAAAGATTGAAAGAAAGATTGAACGACTGAAAGATTGAAAGAAAGATTGAAAGTTTGAAACAAATTTTCAAAGACTGAAAGAAAGAATGAAAGAAAGATTGAAAGAAAGATTGAAAAAAGAAAGATTGAAAGAAAATTTGAAAGAAAGATTTAAAGAAGGAATGAAAGAAAGATTGAATGAAATATTGAAAGACAGAAAGATTGAAAGAAACAATGAAAGAAAGATTGAAAGATTAAAAGAAAGAATGAAAGAAAGATTGAAAAATTGAAAGATTGAAAGAAAGATTGAAAAAAAGATTGAAAGACTGGAAGAAAGAATGAAAGAAAGATTGAAAGATTCAACAAATGAAAGAATGATTGCAAGAAAGATTAAAAAAAGAAAGATTGAAAGAAAATTTGAAAGTATGATTGAAGAAGGAATGAAAGAAAGATTGAATGAAAAATTGAAAGACAGAAAGATTGAAAGGAAGAATGAAAGAAAGATTGAAAGATTCAACAATTGAAAGAAAGATTGCAAGTAAGATTTAAAAAAGAAAGATTGAAAGAAAGAATGAAAGAATGAAAGAAAGATTGAAAGATTGAAAGAAAGAAAGATTGAAAGATTGAATGATTGAAAGAAAGACTGAAAGAAAGATTGAAAGATTCAAAAATTGAAAGAAAGATTGCAAGAAAGATTGAAAAAAGAAGGATTGAAAGAAAGAATGAAAGAAATATTGAAAGAAAGAAAGATTGAAAGAAATAACAAAAGAAAGATTGAAAGAACGAATGAAAGAAAGATTGAAAGATAGATGGAAAGAAAGATTGGAATAAAGATAGAAAAATTGAAATTAAGAAAGAATGAAAGAAAGATTGAAAGATTGAAATATTGAAAGAAAGAATGAAAGAAAGATTGAAAGATGAAAGAAAGATTGAAAGATTGAAATATTGAAAGATTGAAATAAAGATTAAAAGTTTGAAAGAAAGATTGAAAGAAAGATTTAAAGAAAGAAAGATTGAAAGTAAGAAAGATTGAAAGAAATATTGAAAGAAAGATTGAAAAAAAGAAAGATTGAAAGAAAGATTGAAAGAAAGATTGAAAGACTGATGGAAAGAATGAAATAAAGATTGAAAGAAAGATTGAAAGAAAGAAATATTGAAGGAAAGATTGAAAGATTGAATGATTGAAAGAAAGACTGAAAGAAAGATTGACGGACAGAAAGATTGAAAGAAAGAATGAAAGAAAGATTGAAAGAAAGAATGAAAGAAAGATTGAAAGATTGAAATATTGAAAGAAAGAATGAAAGAAAGACTGAAAGATTGAAAGAAAGATTGAAAGAAAGATTGAAAGATTGAAATATTTAAAGAAAGATTGAAAGAAGGAATGAAAGAACAATTGAAAGAAAGAATGAAAGACTGAAAGAAAAATTGAAAGATTGAAAGAAAGAATGAAAGAACGATTGAAAGATTGAAAGATTGAAAGATTGAAAGAAAGAATGAAAGAAAGATTGAAAGAAAGATGGAAAGAAAGATTGAAAGAAAGAAAGATTGAAAGAAATAATAAAAGAAAGATTGAACGATTGGAAGACATTTTGAAAGATAGAAAAATTGAAAGTAAGAAAGATTGAAAGAAAGAATGAAAGAAAGATTGAAAGATTGACCGAAAGAATGACAGAAAGATTGAAAGATTGAAATATTGAAAGAAAGAATGAAAAAAAGATTGAAAGACTGAAAGAAAGAATGAAAGAAAGATTGAAAGATTAAACAATTGAAAGAAAGTTTGCAAGAAAGATTGAAAAAAGAAAGATTGAAAGAAAGAATGAAAAAAAGATTGATAGATAGATGGATAGAAAGATTGAAAGAAAGAAAGATTGAAAGAATAACAAAAGAAAGATTGAAAGATTGGAAGAAATATTGAAAGATAGAAAAATTGAATGTAAGAAAGATTGAAAGAAAAAATTAAAGAAAGATTGAAAGATTGAAAGAAAGAATGAAAGAAAGGTTGAAAGATTGAAATATTGAAAGAAAGAATGAAAGAAAGATTGAAAGATTGAAAGAAAGTTTGAAAGTTTGAAAGAAAGATTGAAAGAAAGATTTAAAGAAAGAAAGATTGAAAGAAATATTGAAAGAACGATTGAAAGATTGAAAGAAAGATTGAAAGAAAGAATGAAAAAAAGATTGATAGATAGATGGATAGAAAGATTGAAAGAAAGAAAGATTGAAAGAATAACAAAAGAAAGATTGAAAGATTGGAAGAAATATTGAAAGATAGAAAAATTGAATGTAAGAAAGATTGAAAGATTGAAAGAAAGAATGAAAGAAAGGTTGAAAGATTGAAATATTGAAAGAAAGAATGAAAGAAAGATTGAAAGATTGAAAGTTTGAAAGAAAGATTGAAAGATTGAAAGATTGAAAGATTGAAAGAAAGAATGAAAGAAAGATTGAAAGAAAGATGGAAAGAAAGATTGAAAGAAAGAAAGATTGAAAGAAATAATAAAAGAAAGATTGAACGATTGGAAGAAATATTGAAAGATAGAAAAATTGAAAGTAAGAAAAATTGAAAGAAAGAATGAAAGAAAGATTGAAAGATTGAAAGAAAGAATGAAAGAAAGATTGAAAGATTGAAATATTGAAAGAAAGAATGAAAGAAAGACTGAAAGATTGAAAGAAAGATTGAAAGAAAGATTGAAAGATTGAAATATTTAAAGAAAGATTGGAAGAAAGAATGAAAGAACAATTGAAAGAAAGAATGAAAGAATGAAAGAAAAATTGAAAGATTGAAAGAAAGAATGAAAGAACGATTGAAAGATTGAAAGATTGAAAGATTGAAAGAAAGAATGAAAGAAAGATTGAAAGAAAGATGGAAAGAAAGATTGAAAGAAAGAAAGATTGAAAGAAATAATAAAAGAAAGATTGAACGATTGGAAGACATTTTGAAAGATAGAAAAATTGAAAGTAAGAAAGATTGAAAGAAAGAATGAAAGAAAGATTGAAAGATTGACAGAAAGAATGACAGAAAGATTGAAAGATTGAAATATTGAAAGAAAGAATGAAAAAAAGATTGAAAGACTGAAAGAAAGAATGAAAGAAAGATTGAAAGATTAAACAATTAAAGTTTGCAAGAAAGATTGAAAAAAGAAAGATTGAAAGAAAGAATGAAAAAAAGATTGATAGATAGATGGATAGAAAGATTGAAAGAAAGAAAGATTGAAAGAATAACAAAAGAAAGATTGAAAGATTGGAAGAAATATTGAAAGATAGAAAAATTGAAAGTAAGAAAGATTGAAAGAAAAAATTAAAGAAAGATTGAAAGATTGAAATATTGAAAGAAAGTATGAAAGAAAGATTGAAAGATTGAAAGAAAGATTGAAAGAAAGATTGAAAGATTGAAAGATTGAAATAAAGATTGAAAGTTTGAAAGAAAGATTGAAAGAAAGATTTAAAGAAAGAAAGATTGAAAGAAATATTGAAAGAAAGATTGAAAGATTGAAAGAAAGATTGAAAGAAAAAATGAAAGAAAGATTGAAAGATTGAAAGATTGAAATAAAGAATGAAAGTTTGAAAGAAAGATTGAAAGAAACATTTTAAGAAAGAAAGATTGAAAGATTGAAAGATTGAAAGAAATATTGAAAGAAAGATTGAAAGATTGAAAGAAAGATTGAAAGAAAGAATGAAAGAAAGATTGAAAGAAAGATTGAAAGAAAGATTGAAAGAAAGATTGAAAGACTGAAGGAAAGAATGAAAGAAAGATTGAAAGAAAGATTGAAAGAAAGAAATATTGAAAGTAAGATTGAAAGATTGAATGATTGAAAGAAAGACTGAAAGATAGATTGAAAGATTGAAGATTGAAAGATTGAAAGAAAGATTGAAAGAAAGATTGAACGACTGAAAGATTGAAAGAAAGATTGAAAGTTTGAAACAAATTTTCAAAGACTGAAAGAAAGAATGAAAGAAAGATTGAAAGAAAGATTGAAAAAAGAAAGATTGAAAGAAAATTTGAAAGAAAGATTTAAAGAAGGAATGAAAGAAAGATTGAATGAAATATTGAAAGACAGAAAGATTGAAAGAAACAATGAAAGAAAGATTGAAAGATTAAAAGAAAGAATGAAAGAAAGATTGAAAAATTGAAAGATTGAAAGAAAGATTGAAAAAAAGATTGAAAGACTGGAAGAAAGAATGAAAGAAAGATTGAAAGATTCAACAAATGAAAGAATGATTGCAAGAAAGATTAAAAAAAGAAAGATTGAAAGAAAATTTGAAAGTATGATTGAAGAAGGAATGAAAGAAAGATTGAATGAAAAATTGAAAGACAGAAAGATTGAAAGAAAGAATGAAAGAAAGATTGAAAGATTCAACAATTGAAAGAAAGATTGCAAGTAAGATTTAAAAAAGAAAGATTGAAAGAAAGAATGAAAGAATGAAAGAAAGATTGAAAGATTGAAAGAAAGAAAGATTGAAAGATTGAATGATTGAAAGAAAGACTGAAAGAAAGATTGAAAGATTCAAAAATTGAAAGAAAGATTGCAAGAAAGATTGAAAAAAGAAGGATTGAAAGAAAGAATGAAAGAAATATTGAAAGAAAGAAAGATTGAAAGAAATAACAAAAGAAAGATTGAAAGAAAGAATGAAAGAAAGATTGAAAGATAGATGGAAAGAAAGATTGGAATAAAGATAGAAAAATTGAAATTAAGAAAGAATGAAAGAAAGATTGAAAGATTGAAATATTGAAAGAAAGAATGAAAGAAAGATTGAAAGATGAAAGAAAGATTGAAAGATTGAAATATTGAAAGATTGAAATAAAGATTAAAAGTTTGAAAGAAAGATTGAAAGAAAGATTTAAAGAAAGAAAGATTGAAAGTAAGAAAGATTGAAAGAAATATTGAAAGAAAGATTGAAAAAAAGAAAGATTGAAAGAAAGATTGAAAGAAAGATTGAAAGACTGATGGAAAGAATGAAATAAAGATTGAAAGAAAGATTGAAAGAAAGAAATATTGAAGGAAAGATTGAAAGATTGAATGATTGAAAGAAAGACTGAAAGAAAGATTGACGGACAGAAAGATTGAAAAAAAAGAATGAAAGAAAGATTGAAAGAAAGAATGAAAGAAAGATTGAAAGATTGAAATATTGAAAGAAAGAATGAAAGAAAGACTGAAAGATTGAAAGAAAGATTGAAAGAAAGATTGAAAGATTGAAATATTTAAAGAAAGATTGAAAGAAAGAATGAAAGAACAATTGAAAGAAAGAATGAAAGACTGAAAGAAAAATTGAAAGATTGAAAGAAAGAATGAAAGAACAATTGAAAGACTGAAAGATTGAAAGATTGAAAGAAAGAATGAAAGAAAGATTGAAAGAAAGATGGAAAGAAAGATTGAAAGAAAGAAAGATTGAAAGAAATAATAAAAGAAAGATTGAACGATTGGAAGACATTTTGAAAGATAGAAAAATTGAAAGTAAGAAAGATTGAAAGAAAGAATGAAAGAAAGATTGAAAGATTGACCGAAAGAATGACAGAAAGATTGAAAGATTGAAATATTGAAAGAAAGAATGAAAAAAAGATTGAAAGACTGAAAGAAAGAATGAAAGAAAGATTGAAAGATTAAACAATTGAAAGAAAGTTTGCAAGAAAGATTGAAAAAAGAAAGATTGAAAGAAAGAATGAAAAAAAGATTGATAGATAGATGGATAGAAAGATTGAAAGAAAGAAAGATTGAAAGAATAACAAAAGAAAGATTGAAAGATTGGAAGAAATATTGAAAGATAGAAAAATTGAATGTAAGAAAGATTGAAAGAAAAAATTAAAGAAAGATTGAAAGATTGAAAGAAAGAATGAAAGAAAGGTTGAAAGATTGAAATATTGAAAGAAAGAATGAAAGAAAGATTGAAAGATTGAAAGAAAGTTTGAAAGAAAGATTGAAAGATTGAAAGATTGAAATAAAGATTGAAAGTTTGAAAGAAAGATTGAAAGAAAGATTTAAAGAAAGAAAGATTGAAAGAAATATTGAAAGAAAGATTGAAAGATTGAAAGAAAGATTGAAAGAAAGAATGAAAGAAAGATTGAAAGATTGAAAGATTGAAATAAAGAATGAAAGTTTGAAAGAAAGATTGAAAGAAAGATTTTAAGAAAGAAAGATTGAAAGATTGAAAGATTGAAAGAAATATTGAAAGAAAGATTGAAAGATTGAAAGAAAGATTGAAAGAAAGAATGAAAGAAAGATTGAAAGAAAGATTGAAAGAAAGATTGAAAGAAAGATTGAAAGACTGAAGGAAAGAATGAAAGAAAGATTGAAAGAAAGATTGAAAGAAAGAAATATTGAAAGTAAGATTGAAAGATTGAATGATTGAAAGAAAGACTGAAAGATAGATTGAAAGATTGAAGATTGAAAGATTGAAAGAAAGATTGAAAGAAAGATTGAACGACTGAAAGATTGAAAGAAAGATTGAAAGTTTGAAACAAATTTTCAAAGACTGAAAGAAATAATGAAAGAAAGATTGAAAGAAAGATTGAAAAAAGAAAGATTGAAAGAAGGAATGAAAGAAAGATTGAATGAAATATTGAAAGACAGAAAGATTGAAAGAAACAATGAAAGAAAGATTGAAAGATTAAAAGAAAGAATGAAAGAAAGATTGAAAAATTGAAAGATTGAAAGAAAGATTGAAAAAAAGATTGAAAGACTGGAAGAAAGAATGAAAGAAAGATTGAAAGATTCAACAAATGAAAGAATGATTGCAAGAAAGATTAAAAAAAGAAAGATTGAAAGAAAATTTGAAAGTATGATTGAAGAAGGAATGAAAGAAAGATTGAATGAAAAATTGAAAGACAGAAAGATTGAAAGAAAGAATGAAAGAAAGATTGAAAGATTCAACAATTGAAAGAAAGATTGCAAGTAATATTTAAAAAAGAAAGATTGAAAGAAAGAATGAAAGAATGAAAGAAAGATTGAAAGATTGAAAAAAAAAGAAAGATTGAAAGATTGAATGATTGAAAGAAAGACTGAAAGAAAGATTGAAAGATTCAAAAATTGAAAGAAAGATTGCAAGAAAGATTGAAAAAAGAAGGATTGAAAGAAAGAATGAAAGAAATATTGAAAGAAAGAAAGATTGAAAGAAATAACAAAAGAAAGATTGAAAGAAAGAATGAAAGAAAGATTGAAAGATAGATGGAAAGAAAGATTGGAATAAAGATAGAAAAATTGAAATTAAGAAAGAATGAAAGAAAGATTGAAAGATTGAAATATTGAAAGAAAGAATGAAAGAAAGATTGAAAGATGAAAGAAAGATTGAAAGATTGAAAGATTGAAAGATTGAAATAAAGATTAAAAGTTTGAAAGAAAGATTGAAAGAAAGATTTAAAGAAAGAAAGATTGAAAGTAAGAAAGATTGAAAGAAATATTGAAAGAAAGATTGAAAAAAAGAAAGATTGAAAGAAAGATTGAAAGAAAGATTGAAAGACTGATGGAAAGAATGAAATAAAGATTGAAAGAAAGATTGAAAGAAAGAAATATTGAAGGAAAGATTGAAAGATTGAATGATTGAAAGAAAGACTGAAAGAAAGATTGACGGACAGAAAGATTGAAAGAAAGAATGAAAAAAAGATTGAAAGAAAGAATGAAAGAAAGATTGAAAGATTAAACAATTGAAAGAAAGATTGCAAGAAAGATTGAAAAAAGAAAGATTGAAAGAAATAATAAAAGAAAGATTGAAAGAAAGATGGAAAGAAAGAAAGATTGAAAGAAATAACAAAAGAAAGATTGAAAGAAAGAATGAAAGAAAGATTGGACGATTGGAAACAATATTGAAAGAAAGAAAGATTGAAAGTAAGATAGATTGAAAGAAAGAATGAAAGAAAGATTGAAAGATTGAAAGAAAGAATGAAAGAAAGATTGAAAGATTGAAAGAAAGATTGAAAGATTGAAAGATTTAAATAAAGATTGAAAGTTTGAAAGAAAGATTGAAAGAAAGATTTAAAGAAAGATTGAAAGACTGAAAGAAAGAATGAAAGGCAGATTGAAAGAAAGATTGAAAGTAAGAAGGTTTGAAAGAAAGAATGAAAGAAAGATTGAAAGATTGCAAGAAAGAATGAAAGAAAGATTGAAAGATTGAAATATTGAAAGAAAGAATGAAAGAAAGATTGAAAGATTGAAAGAAAGAATGAAAGAAAGATTGGAAGAAAGATTGAAAGATTGAAAGATTGAAATAAAGATTGAAAGTTTAAAAGAAAGATTGAAAGAAAGACTGAAAGAAAGATTGAAAGATTGAAAGAAAGATTGAAAGAAAGATTGAAAGATTGAAATATTGTAAGAAAGAATGAAAGAAAGATTGAAAGATTGAAAGAAAGATTGAAAGAAAGATTGAAAGAATGAAAGATTGAAATAATGATTCAAAGTTTGAAAGAAAGATTGAAAGAAAGATTTAAACAAAGAAAGATTGAAAGTAAGAAAGATTGAAAGAAATATTGAACGAAAGATTGAAAGAAAGGATGAAAGAAAGATTGAAAGAAAGATTGAAAAAAAGAAAGATTGAAAGAAAGATTGAACGACTGAAGGAAAGAATGAAAGAAAGATTGAAAGAAAGATTGAAAGAAAGAAATATTGAAGGAAAGATTGAAAGATTGAAAGATTGAAAGAAAGACTGAAAGAAAGATTGACAGACAGAAAGATTGAAAGAAAGAATGAAAGAAAGATTGAAAGAAAGAATAAAAGAAATATTGAAAGATTAAACAATTGAAAGAAAGATTGCAAGAAAGATTTAAAAAAGAAAGATTGAAAGAAAGAATAAAAGAAAGATTGAAAGAAAGATGGAAAGAAAGAAAGATTGAAAGAAATAACAAAAGAAAGATTGAAAGAAAGAATGAAAGAAAGATTGAACGATTGGAAGAAATATTGATAGAAAGAAAGATTGAAAGTAAGATAGATTGAAAGTAAGAATGAAAGAAAGATTGAAAGATTTAAAGAAAGAATGAAAGAAAGATTGAAAGATTGAAATATTGAAAGAAAGAATGAAAGAAAGATTGAAAGATTGAAAGAAAGAATGAAAGATTGAAAGATTGAAATAAAGATTGAAAGTTTGAAAGAATGATTGAAAGAAAGATTTAAAGAAAGATTTAAAGAAAGATTGAAAGACTGAAAGAAAGAATGAAAGGCAGATTGAAAGAAAGATTGAAAGTAAGAAAGATTGAAAGAAAGAATGAAAGAAAGATTGAAAGATTGCAAGAAAGAATGAAAGAAATATTGAAAGATTGAAATATTGAAAGAAAGACTGAAAGAAAGATTGAAAGTAAGAAAGAAAGATTGAAAGAAAGATTGAAAGAAAGATTTAAAGAAAGAAAGAAAGATTGAAAGAAAGATTGAAAGAAAGAATGAAACAAAGATTGAAATAAAGAATGAAAGAAAGATTGAAAGAAAGATTGAAAGAAAGAAAGATTGAAAGATTGAATGATTGATAGAAAGACTGAAAGAAAGAATGACGGACGGAAAGATTGAAAGAAAGAATGAAAGAAAGATTGAAAAAAAGATTGAAAGACTGAAAGAAAGAATGAAAGAAACATTGAAAGATTAAACAATTGAAAGAAAGATTGCAAGAAAGATGGAAAGAATGAAAGATTGAAATAATGATTGAAAGTTTGAAAGAATGATTGAAAGAAAGATTTAAACAAAGAAAGATTACATTTACATTTACATTTAGTCATTTAGCAGACGCTTTTATCCAAAGCGACTTACAAGGGAGAATAACATTCAGCTACATTGCGACAGAGATTAGTGTAACAACAACATTGGTGTAACAATAAATTCTGCAAGGTGGTGCTAAGTAATTGTAGATTAGGACAGGAGGTACTCACTGAAGAGCTGGGTCTTCAGGTGCTTCTTAAAGACAGAGAGGGAGGTCCCCGCTCTGGTCATTTTTGGCAGCTCGTTCCACCAACGTGGAAGATTGAAAGATTGAAAGAAAGAATGAAAGATTGAAAGAAAGAATGAAAGAATGATTGAAAGAAAGAATGAAAGAATGAAAGAAAGATTGAAAGATTGAAAGAAATATTGAAAGAAAGAGAGAATGAAAGTAAGAAAGATGGAAAGAAAAATTGAAAGATTGAAAGATTGAAAGAAAGAATTAAAGAAAGATTGAATGATTGAAAGATTGAAAGAAAAATTGAAAGAAAAGATTGAAGAAAGAAAGATTTAAAGAAAAAAAGATTTAAAGAAAGATTGAAAGACTAAAAGTAAGAATGAAAAAAAAGATTGAAAAAAGAAAGAAAGATTGAAAGAAAGATTGAAAGAAAGATTGAAAGAAAGAATGAAAGTTTGAAAGAAAGATTGAAAGAAAGATTGAAAGAAAGATTGAAAGACTGAAAGAAAAAATGAAAGAAAGATTAAAAGAGAGATTGAAAGATTGAAAGATTGAAAGAAAGAATGAAAGATTGAAAGAAAGAATGAAAGAATGAATGAAAGATTAAAAGATTGAAAGAAATATTGAAAAAAAGAAAGATTGAAAGTAAGAAAAATTGAAAGAATGAATGAAAGAAACAAAAAAAGACTGATAAAAAGAAAGAATGTTTGAGAGATCAAAATATTTAAAGAAAGAAAGATTGAAAGAAAGATTTTAAGACTGAATTAAAGAATTAAAGAAAGATTGAAAGAAAGGTTGAAAGATAGAATGAAAGAAAGATTGAAAGATTGAAAGTTGTAAAGAAAGATTGAAAGAAAGATTTAAAGAAAGATTGAAAGACTAAAAAAAAGAATGAAAGAAAGATTGAAAGGTTGAAAGAAAGAATGAAAGAATGAAAGAAAGATTGAAAGATTGAAAGAAAGATTGGAAGAAAGAATGAAAGTATGAAAGAAAGATTGAAAGATCGAAGGAAAGATTGAAAGAACGATTGAAAGAAAGAATGAAAGAATGAAAGAAAGATTGAAAGTAATAAAGATTGAAAGAAGGAATGAAAGAAAGCTTGAAAGAAAGATTGAAAGAAAGATTTTAAGAAAGGTTGAAAGACTGAAAGAAAGAATGAAAGAAAGAATGATTGAAAGATTGAAAGAAAGAATGAAAGATTGAAAGAAAGAATATAAGAACGATTGAAAGAAAGATTGAAAGTAAGATTGAAAGTTTGAAAGAAAGATTGAAAGACTGAAGGAAAGAATGAGTGAAAGATTGAAAGAAAGATTAAAAGAAAAAAAGATTGAAAGTATTAAAGACTGAAAAAAATATTGAAAGAAAGATTGAAAGATTGAAAGATAGAATGAAAGAAAGATTGAAAGATTGAAAGATTGAAAGAAAGAATGAAAGAAAGATTGAAAGAAAAAAATATTGAAGGAAAGATTGAAAGATTGAATGACTGAAAGAAAGAAAGACTGAAAGAAAGATTGACAGACAGAAAGATTGAAAGAAAGAATGAAAGAAAGATTGAAAGAAAGAATGAAAGAAAGATTGAAAGAAAGAATGAAAGAAAGATTGAAAGATTGAAAGAAAGATTGAAAGAAAGATTTAAAGAAAGATTGAAAGACTGAAAGAAAGAATGAAAGAAATAATTAAAGAAAGATTGAAAGAACGAATGTAAGAAATATTGAAAGATTGAAAGATTGAAATAAAGATTGAAAGTTTGAAAGAAAGATTGAAAGAAAGATTTAAAGAAAGAAAGATTGAAAGAAATATTGAAAGAAAGATTGAAAGAATTAACAAAAGAAAGATTGAAAGAAAGAATGAAAGAAAGATTGAACGATTGGAAGAAATATTGAAAGAAAGATAGATTGAAAGTAAGATAGATTGAAAGAAAGAATGAAAGAAAGATTGAAAGATTTAAAGAATGAATGAAAGAAAGATTGATAGATTGAAATATTGAAAGAAAGAATGAAAGAAAGATTGAAAGATTGAAAGAAAGATTGAAAGATTGAAAGATTGAAATAAAGATTGAAAGTTTGAAAGAAAGATTGAAAGAAAGAATGAAAGAAAGATTGAAAAAAAGATTGATAGACTGAAAGAAAGAATGAAAGAAACATTGAAAGATTAAACAATTGATAGAAAGATTGCAAGAAAGATGGAAAGAATGAAAGATTGAAATAATGATTGAAAGTTTGAAAGAAAGATTGAAAGAAAGATTGAAAGAATGATTTAAACAAAGAAAGATTGAAAGTAAGAAAGATTGAAAGAAATATTGAAAGAAAGATTGAAAGATTGCAAGAAAGAATGAAAGAAATATTGAAAGATTGAAATATTGAAAGAAAGAATGAAAGAAAGATTGAAAGATTGAAAGAAAGATTGAAAGATTGAAAGATTGAAATAAAGATTGAAAGTTTGAAAGAAAGATTGAAAGATTGAAAGAAAGATTGAAAGAAAGATTGAAATAAAGATTGAAAGTTTGAAAGAAAGAAAGAAAGATTGAAAGAAAGATTGAAAGAAAGATTGAAAGAAAGAATGAAACAAAGATTGA
Source organism: Zeus faber (assembly GCF_960531495.2). Lineage (NCBI taxonomy): Eukaryota > Metazoa > Chordata > Actinopteri > Zeiformes > Zeidae > Zeus > Zeus faber. The sequence continues at coordinate 638,296 of NC_137205.1, forward strand.
AATAAAGAATGAAAGAAAGATTGAAAGAAAGATTGAAAGAAAGAAAGATTGAAAGATTGAATGATTGAAAGAAAGACTGAAAGAAAGAATGACGGACAGAAAGATTGAATGATTGAAAGAAAGACTGAAAGAAAGAATGACGGACAGAAAGATTGAAAGAAAGAATGAAAGAAAGATTGAAAAAAAGATTGAAAGATTAAACAATTAGAAGAAAGATTGCAAGAAAGATGGAAAGAATGAAAGATTGAAATAATGATTGAAAGTTTGAAAGAAAGATTGAAAGAAAGATTTAAACAAAGAAAGATTGAAAGTAAGAAAGATTGAAAGAAATATTGAACGAAAGATTGAAAGAAAGGATGAAAGAAAGATTGAAAGAAAGATTGAAAGATTGAAAGAAAGATTGAAAGAAAGATTGAAAGAATGATTTAAACAAAGAAAGATTGAAAGTAAGAAAGATTGAAAGAAATATTGAACGAAAGATTGAAAGAAAGGATGAAAGAAAGATTGAAAGAAAGATTGAAAAAAAGAAACATTGAAAGAAAGATTGAACGACTGAAGGAAAGAATTAAAGAAAGATTGAAAGATTAAACAATTGAAAGAAAGATTGCAAGAAAGATTGAAAAAAGAAAGATTGAAAGAAAGAATTAAAGAAAGATTAAAAGAAAGATGGAAAGAAAGACAGATTGAAAGAAATAACAAGAGAAAGATTGAAAGAAAGAATGAAAGAAAGATTGAACGATTGGAAGAAATATTGACGGAAAGAAAGATTGAAAGTAAGATAGATTGAAAGAAAGAATGAAAGAAAGATTGAAAGATTTAAAGAAAGAATGAAAGAAAGATTGAAAGATTGAAATACTGAAAGAAAGAATGAAAGAAAGATTGAAAGATTGAAAGAAAGATTGAAAGATTGAAAGATTGAAATAAAGATTGAAAGTTTGAAAGAAAGATTGAAAGAAAGATTTAAAGAAAGATTGAAAGACTGAAAGAAAGAATGAATGGCAGATTGAAAGAAAGATTGAAAGTAAGAAAGATTGAAAGAAAGAATGAAAGAAAGATTGAAAGATTGCAAGAAAGAATGAAAGAAATATTGAAAGATTGAAATATTGAAAGAAAGAATGAAAGAAAGATTGAAAGATTGAAAGAAAGATTGAAAGAAAGATTGAAAGATTGAAATAAACATTGAAAGTTTGAAAGAAAGATTGAAAGAAAGATTTAAAGAAAGAAAGATTGAAAGAAAGATTGAAAGAAAGATTGAAAGAAAGAATGAAACAAAGATTGAAATAAAGAATGAAAGAAAGATTTAAAGAAAGATTGAAAGAAAGAAAGAAAGATTGAAAGATTGAATGATTGAAAGAAAGACTGAAAGAAAGAATGACGGACAGAAAGACTGAAAGAAAGAATGAAAGAAAGATTGAAAGAAAGAATGAAAGAAAGATTGAAAGATTAAACAATTGAAAGAAAGATTGCAAGAAAGATTGAAAAAAGAAAGATTGAAAGAAAGAATTAAAGAAAGATTGAAAGAAAGATGGAAAGAAAGAAAGATTGAAAGAAATAACAAAAGAAAGATTGAAAGAAAGAATGAAAGAAAGATTGAGCGATTGGAAGAAATATTGACAGAAAGAAAGATTGAAAGTAAGATAGATTGAAAGAAAGAATGAAAGAAAGATTGAAAGATTTAAAGAAAGAATGAAAGAAAGATTGAAAGATTGAAATATTGAAAGAAAGAATGAAAGAAAGATTGAAAGATTGAAAGAAAGATTGAAAGATTGAAAGATTGAAATAAAGATTGAAAGTTTGAAAGAAAGATTAAAAAAAAGATTTAAAGAAAGATTGAAAGACTGAAAGAAAGAATGAATGGCAGATTGAAAGAAAGATTGAAAGTAAGAAAGATTGAAAGAAAGAATGAAAGAAATATTGAAAGATTGAAATAATGAAAGAAAGAATGAAAGAAAGATTGAAAGGTTGAAAGAAAGATTGAAAGAAAGATTGAAAGATTGAAATAAAGATTGAAAGTTTGAAAGAAAGATTGAAAGAAATATTTAAAGAAAGAAAGAAAGATTGAAAGAAAGATTGAAAGAAAGATTGAATGAAAGAATGAAACAAAGATTGAAATAAAGAATGAAAGAAAGATTTAAAGAAAGATTGAAAGAAAGAAAGACTGAAAGAAAGAATGACGGACAGAAAGACTGAAAGAAAGAATGAAAGAAACATTGAAAGATTAAACAATTGAAAGAAAGATTGCAAGAAAGATGGAAAGAATGAAAGATTGAAATAATGATTGAAAGTTTGAAAGAAAGATTGAATGAAAGATTTAAACAAAGAAAGATTGAAAGTAAGAAAGATTGAAAGAAATATTGAACGAAAGATTGAAAGAAAGGATGAAAGAAAGATTGAAAGAAAGATTGAAAAAAAGAAAGATTGAAAGAAAGATTGAACGACTGAAGAAAAGAATGAAAGAAAGATTGAAAGAAAGATTGAAAGAAAGATTGAAAAAAGAAAGATTGAAATAAAGATTGAACGACTGAAGGAAAGAATGAAAGAAAGATTGAAAGAAAGATTGAAAGAAAGAAATATTGAAGGAAAGATTGAAAGATTGAATGATTGAAAGAAAGACTGAAAGAAAGATTGACAGACAGAAAGATTGAAAGAAAGAATGAAAGAAAGATTGAAAGATTAAACAATTGGAAGAAAGATTGCAAGAAAGATTGAAAAAAGAAAGATTGAAAGAAAGATGGAAAGAAAGAAAGATTGAAAGAAATAACAAAAGAAAGATTGAAAGAAAGAATGAAAGAAAGTAAGATTGAAAGTAAGATAGATTGAAAGAAAGAATGAAAGAAAGATTGAAAGATTGCAAGAAAGAATGAAAGAAATATTGAAAGATTGAAATATTGAAAGAAAGAATGAAAGAAAGATTAAAAGATTGAAAGAAAGATTGAAAGAAAGATTGAAAGTTTGAAAGAAAGATTGAAAGTTTGAAAGAAAGATTGAAAGAAAGATTTAAAGAAAGAAAGAAAGATTGAAAGAAAGATTGAAAGAAAGAATGAAACAAAGATTGAAAGAAAGAAAGATTGAATGATTGAAAGAAAGACTGAAAGAAAGAATGACGGACAGAAAGATTGAATGAAAGAATGAAAGAAAGTATGAAAAAAAGATTGAAAGACTGAAAGAAAGAATGAAAGAAACATTGAAAGATTAAACAATTGAAAGAAAGATTGCAAGAAAGATGGAAAGCAAGATTGAAAGATTGAAAGAAAGAATGAAAGAAAGATTGAAAGATTGAAAGAAAGATTGAAAGATTGAAAGATTTAAATAAAGATTGAAAGTTTGAAAGAAAGATTGAAAGAAAGATTTAAAGAAAGATTGAAAGACTGAAAGAAAGAATGAAAGGCAGATAGAAAGAAAGATTGAAAGTAAGAAGGTTTGAAAGAAAGAATGAAAGAAAGATTGAAAGATTGCAAGAAAGAATGAAAGAAAGATTGAAAGATTGAAATATTGAAAGAAAGAATGAAAGAAAGATTGGAAGAAAGATTGAAAGATTGAAAGATTGAAATAAAGATTGAAAGTTTAAAAGAAAGATTGAAAGAAAGACTGAAAGAAAGATTGAAAGATTGAAAGAAAGATTGAAAGAAAGATTGAAAGATTGAAATATTGAAAGAAAGAATGAAAGAAAGATTGAAAGAAAGATTGAAAAAAAGAAAGATTGAAAGAAAGATTGAACGACTGAAGGAAAGAATGAAAGAAAGATTGAAAGAAAGATTGAAAGAAAGAAATATTGAAGGAAAGATTGAAAGATTGAAAGATTGAAAGAAAGACTGAAAGAAAGATTGACAGACAGAAAGATTGAAAGAAAGAATGAAAGAAAGATTGAAAGAAAGAATAAAAGAAATATTGAAAGATTAAACAATTGAAAGAAAGATTGCAAGAAAGATTGAAAAAAGAAAGATTGAAAGAAAGAATAAAAGAAAGATTGAAAGAAAGATGGAAAGAAAGAAAGATTGAAAGAAATAACAAAAGAAAGATTGAAAGAAAGAATGAAAGAAAGATTGAACGATTGGAAGAAATATTGAAAGAAAGAAAGATTGAAAGTAAGATAGATTGAAAGTAAGAATGAAAGAAAGATTGAAAGATTTAAAGAAAGAATGAAAGAAAGATTGAAAGATTGAAATATTGAAAGAAAGAATGAAAGAAAGATTGAAAGATTGAAAGAAAGAATGAAAGATTGAAAGATTGAAATAAAGATTGAAAGTTTGAAAGAATGATTGAAAGAAAGATTTAAAGAAAGATTTAAAGAAAGATTGAAAGACTGAAAGAAAGAATGAAAGGCAAATTGAAAGAAAGATTGAAAGTAAGAAAGATTGAAAGAAAGAATGAAAGAAAGATTGAAAGATTGCAAGAAAGAATGAAAGAAATATTGAAAGATTGAAATATTGAAAGAAAGACTGAAAGAAAGATTGAAAGTAAGAAAGAAAGATTGAAAGAAAGATTGAAAGAAAGATTTAAAGAAAGATTGAAAAAAGAAAGTTAAAAGAAAATTTGAAAGAAAGATTTAAAGAAGGAATGAAAGAAAGATTGAATGAAATATTGAAAGACAGAAAGATTGAAAGAAACAATGAAAGAAAGATTGAAAGATTAAAAGAAAGAATGAAAGAAAGATTGAAAAATTGAAAGATTGAAAGAAAGATTGAAAAAAGGATTGAAAGACTGGAAGAAAGAATGAAAGAAAGATTGAAAGATTCAACAAATGAAAGAATGATTGCAAGAAAGATTAAAAAAAGAAAGATTGAAAGAAAATTTGAAAGTATGATTGAAGAAGGAATGAAAGAAAGATTGAATGAAAAATTGAAAGACAGAAAGATTGAAAGAAAGAATGAAAGAAAGATTGAAAGATTCAACAATTGAAAGAAAGATTGCAAGTAAGATTTAAAAAAGAAAGATTGAAAGAAAGAATGAAAGAATGAAAGAAAGATTGAAAGATTGAAAGAAAGAAAGATTGAAAGATTGAATGATTGAAAGAAAGACTGAAAGAAAGATTGAAAGATTCAAAAATTGAAAGAAAGATTGCAAGAAAGATTAAAAAAAGAAGGATTGAAAGAAAGAATGAAAGAAATATTGAAAGAAAGAAAGATTGAAAGAAATAACAAAAGAAAGATTGAAAGAAAGAATGAAAGAAAGATTGAAAGATAGATGGAAAGAAAGATTGGAATAAAGATAGAAAAATTGAAATTAAGAAAGAATGAAAGAAAGATTGAAAGATTGAAATATTGAAAGAAAGAATGAAAGAAAGATTGAAAGATGAAAGAAAGATTGAAAGATTGAAAGATTGAAAGATTGAAATAAAGATTAAAAGTTTGAAAGAAAGATTGAAAGAAAGATTTAAAGAAAGAAAGATTGAAAGTAAGAAAGATTGAAAGAAATATTGAAAGAAAGATTGAAAAAAAGAAAGATTGAAAGAAAGATTGAAAGACTGATGGAAAGAATGAAATAAAGATTGAAAGAAAGATTGAAAGAAAGAAATATTGAAGGAAAGATTGAAAGATTGAATGATTGAAAGAAAGACTGAAAGAAAGATTGACGGACAGAAAGATTGAAAGAAAGAATGAAAGAAAGATTGAAAGAAAGAATGAAAGAAAGATTGAAAGATTGAAATATTGAAAGAAAGAATGAAAGAAAGACTGAAAGATTGAAAGAAAGATTGAAAGAAAGATTGAAAGATTGAAATATTTAAAGAAAGATTGAAAGAAAGAATGAAAGAACAATTGAAAGAAAGAATGAAAGACTGAAAGAAAAATTGAAAGATTGAAAGAAAGAATGAAAGAACGATTGAAAGATTGAAAGATTGAAAGATTGAAAGAAAGAATGAAAGAAAGATTGAAAGAAAGATGGAAAGAAAGATTGAAAGAAAGAAAGATTGAAAGAAATAATAAAAGAAAGATTGAACGATTGGAAGAAATATTGAAAGATAGAAAAATTGAAAGTAAGAAAGATTGAAAGAAAGAATGAAAGAAAGATTGAAAGATTGAAAGAAAGAATGAAAGAAAGATTGAAAGATTGAAATATTGAAAGAAAGAATGAAAGAAAGACTGAAAGATTGAAAGAAAGATTGAAAGAAAGATTGAAAGATTGAAATATTTAAAGAAAGATTGAAAGAAAGAATGAAAGAACAATTGAAAGAAAGAATGAAAGAATGAAAGAAAAATTGAAAGATTGAAAGAAAGAATGAAAGAACGATTGAAAGATTGAAAGATTGAAAGATTGAAAGATTGAAAGAAAGAATGAAAGAAAGATTGAAAGAAAGATGGAAAGAAAGATTGAAAGAAAGAAAGATTGAAAGAAATAATAAAAGAAAGATTGAACGATTGGAAGACATTTTGAAAGATAGAAAAATTGAAAGTAAGAAAGATTGAAAAAAAGAATGAAAGAAAGATTGAAAGATTGACATAAGAATGACAGAAAGATTGAAAGATTGAAATATTGAAAGAAAGAATGAAAAAAAGATTGAAAGACTGAAAGAAAGAATGAAAGAAAGATTGAAAGATTAAACAATTGAAAGAAAGTTTGCAAGAAAGATTGAAAAAAGAAAGATTGAAAGAAAGAATGAAAAAAAGATTGATAGATAGATGGATAGAAAGATTGAAAGAAAGAAAGATTGAAAGAATAACAAAAGAAAGATTGAAAGATTGGAAGAAATATTGAAAGATAGAAAAATTGAATGTAAGAAAGATTGAAAGAAAAAATTAAAGAAAGATTGAAAGATTGAAAGAAAGAATGAAAGAAAGGTTGAAAGTTTGAAATATTGAAAGAAAGAATGAAAGAAAGATTGAAAGATTGAAAGAAAGATTGAAAGAAAGATTGAAAGATTGAAAGATTGAAATAAAGATTGAAAGTTTGAAAGAAATATTGAAAGAAAGATTGAAAGATTGAAAGAAAGATTGAAAGAAAGAATGAAAGAAAGATTGAAAGATTGAAAGATTGAAATAAAGAATGAAAGTTTGAAAGAAAGATTGAAAGAAAGATTTTAAGAAAGAAAGATTGAAAGATTGAAAGATTGAAAGAAATATTGAAAGAAAGATTGAAAGATTGAAAGAAAGATTGAAAGAAAGAATGAAAGAAAGATTGAAAGAAAGATTGAAAGAAAGATTGAAAGAAAGATTGAACGACTGAAAGATTGAAAGAAAGATTGAAAGTTTGAAAGAAAGATTGAAAGACTGAAAGAAATAATGAAAGAAAGATTGAAAGAAAGAATGAAAGAAAGATTGAAAGAAAGATGGATAGATAGATTGAAAGAAAGAATGATTGAAAGAAATAACAAAACAAAGATTGAAAGAAATAATGAAAGAAAGATTGAACGATTGGAAGAAATATTGAAAGATAGAAAAATTGAAAGTAAGAAAGATTGAAAGAAAGAATGAAAGAAAGATTGAAAGATTGAAAGAAAGAATGAAAGAAAGATTGAAAGATTGAAATATTGAAAGAAAGAATGAAAGAAAGACTGAAAGATTGAAAGAAAGATTGAAAGAAAGATTGAAAGATTGAAATATTTAAAGAAAAATTGAAAGAAAGAATGAAAGAACAATTGAAAGAAAGAATGAAAGACTGAAAGAAAAATTGAAAGATTGAAAGAAAGAATGAAAGAACAATTGAAAGATTGAAAGATTGAAAGATTGAAAGAAAGAATGAAAGAAAGATTGAAAGAAAGATGGAAAGAAAGATTGAAAGAAAGAATGATTGAAAGAAATAACAAAACAAAGATTGAAAGAAATAATGAAAGAAAGATTGAACGATTGGAAGAAATATTGAAAGATAGAAAAATTGAAAGTAAGAAAGATTGAAAGAAAGAATGAAAGAAAGATTGAAAGATTGAAAGAAAGAATGAAAGAAAGATTGAAAGATTGAAATATTGAAAGAAAGAATGAAAGAAAGACTGAAAGATTGAAAGAAAGATTGAAAGAAAGATTGAAAGATTGAAATATTTAAAGAAAAATTGAAAGAAAGAATGAAAGAACAATTGAAAGAAAGAATGAAAGACTGAAAGAAAAATTGAAAGATTGAAAGAAAGAATGAAAGAACAATTGAAAGATTGAAAGATTGAAAGATTGAAAGAAAGAATGAAAGAAAGATTGAAAGAAAGATGGAAAGAAAGATTGAAAGAAAGAAAGATTGAAAGAAATAATAAAAGAAAGATTGAACGATTGGAAGAAATATTGAAAGATAGAAAAATTGAAAGTAAGAAAGATTGAAAGAAAGAATGAAAGAAAGATTGAAAGATTGAAAGAAAGAATGAAAGAAAGATTGAAAGATTGAAATATTGAAAGAAAGAATGAAAGAAAGACTGAAAGATTGAAAGAAAGATTGAAAGAAAGATTGAAAGATTGAAATATTTAAAGAAAGATTGAAAGAAAGAATGAAAGAACAATTGAAAGAAAGAATGAAAGAATGAAAGAAAAATTGAAAGATTGAAAGAAAGAATGAAAGAACGATTGAAAGATTGAAAGATTGAAAGATTGAAAGAAAGAATGAAAGAAAGATTGAAAGAAAGATGGAAAGAAAAATTGAAAGAAAGAAAGATTGAAAGAAATAATAAAAGAAAGATTGAACGATTGGAAGACATTTTGAAAGATAGAAAAATTGAAAGTAAGAAAGATTGAAAGAAAGAATGAAAGAAAGATTGAAAGATTGACAGAAAGAATGACAGAAAGATTGAAAGATTGAAATATTGAAAGAAAGAATGAAAAAAAGATTGAAAGACTGAAAGAAAGAATGAAAGAAAGATTGAAAGATTGACATAAGAATGACAGAAAGATTGAAAGATTGAAATATTGAAAGAAAGAATGAAAAAAAGATTGAAAGACTGAAAGAAAGAATGAAAGAAAGATTGAAAGATTAAACAATTGAAAGAAAGTTTGCAAGAAAGATTGAAAAAAGAAAGATTGAAAGAAAGAATGAAAAAAAGATTGATAGATAGATGGATAGAAAGATTGAAAGAAAGAAAGATTGAAAGAATAACAAAAGAAAGATTGAAAGATTGGAAGAAATATTGAAAGATAGAAAAATTGAATGTAAGAAAGATTGAAAGAAAAAATTAAAGAAAGATTGAAAGATTGAAAGAAAGAATGAAAGAAAGGTTGAAAGTTTGAAATATTGAAAGAAAGAATGAAAGAAAGATTGAAAGATTGAAAGAAAGATTGAAAGAAAGATTGAAAGATTGAAAGATTGAAATAAAGATTGAAAGTTTGAAAGAAATATTGAAAGAAAGATTGAAAGATTGAAAGAAAGATTGAAAGAAAGAATGAAAGAAAGATTGAAAGATTGAAAGATTGAAATAAAGAATGAAAGTTTGAAAGAAAGATTGAAAGAAAGATTTTAAGAAAGAAAGATTGAAAGATTGAAAGATTGAAAGAAATATTGAAAGAAAGATTGAAAGATTGAAAGAAAGATTGAAAGAAAGAATGAAAGAAAGATTGAAAGAAAGATTGAAAGAAAGATTGAAAGAAAGATTGAACGACTGAAAGATTGAAAGAAAGATTGAAAGTTTGAAAGAAAGATTGAAAGACTGAAAGAAATAATGAAAGAAAGATTGAAAGAAAGAATGAAAGAAAGATTGAAAGAAAGATGGATAGATAGATTGAAAGAAAGAATGATTGAAAGAAATAACAAAACAAAGATTGAAAGAAATAATGAAAGAAAGATTGAACGATTGGAAGAAATATTGAAAGATAGAAAAATTGAAAGTAAGAAAGATTGAAAGAAAGAATGAAAGAAAGATTGAAAGATTGAAAGAAAGAATGAAAGAAAGATTGAAAGATTGAAATATTGAAAGAAAGAATGAAAGAAAGACTGAAAGATTGAAAGAAAGATTGAAAGAAAGATTGAAAGATTGAAATATTTAAAGAAAAATTGAAAGAAAGAATGAAAGAACAATTGAAAGAAAGAATGAAAGACTGAAAGAAAAATTGAAAGATTGAAAGAAAGAATGAAAGAACAATTGAAAGATTGAAAGATTGAAAGATTGAAAGAAAGAATGAAAGAAAGATTGAAAGAAAGATGGAAAGAAAGATTGAAAGAAAGAATGATTGAAAGAAATAACAAAACAAAGATTGAAAGAAATAATGAAAGAAAGATTGAACGATTGGAAGAAATATTGAAAGATAGAAAAATTGAAAGTAAGAAAGATTGAAAGAAAGAATGAAAGAAAGATTGAAAGATTGAAAGAAAGAATGAAAGAAAGATTGAAAGATTGAAATATTGAAAGAAAGAATGAAAGAAAGACTGAAAGATTGAAAGAAAGATTGAAAGAAAGATTGAAAGATTGAAATATTTAAAGAAAAATTGAAAGAAAGAATGAAAGAACAATTGAAAGAAAGAATGAAAGACTGAAAGAAAAATTGAAAGATTGAAAGAAAGAATGAAAGAACAATTGAAAGATTGAAAGATTGAAAGATTGAAAGAAAGAATGAAAGAAAGATTGAAAGAAAGATGGAAAGAAAGATTGAAAGAAAGAAAGATTGAAAGAAATAATAAAAGAAAGATTGAACGATTGGAAGAAATATTGAAAGATAGAAAAATTGAAAGTAAGAAAGATTGAAAGAAAGAATGAAAGAAAGATTGAAAGATTGAAAGAAAGAATGAAAGAAAGATTGAAAGATTGAAATATTGAAAGAAAGAATGAAAGAAAGACTGAAAGATTGAAAGAAAGATTGAAAGAAAGATTGAAAGATTGAAATATTTAAAGAAAGATTGAAAGAAAGAATGAAAGAACAATTGAAAGAAAGAATGAAAGAATGAAAGAAAAATTGAAAGATTGAAAGAAAGAATGAAAGAACGATTGAAAGATTGAAAGATTGAAAGATTGAAAGAAAGAATGAAAGAAAGATTGAAAGAAAGATGGAAAGAAAAATTGAAAGAAAGAAAGATTGAAAGAAATAATAAAAGAAAGATTGAACGATTGGAAGACATTTTGAAAGATAGAAAAATTGAAAGTAAGAAAGATTGAAAGAAAGAATGAAAGAAAGATTGAAAGATTGACAGAAAGAATGACAGAAAGATTGAAAGATTGAAATATTGAAAGAAAGAATGAAAAAAAGATTGAAAGACTGAAAGAAAGAATGAAAGAAAGATTGAAAGATTAAACAATTAAAGTTTGCAAGAAAGATTGAAAAAAGAAAGATTGAAAGAAAGAATGAAAAAAAGATTGATAGATAGATGGATAGAAAGATTGAAAGAAAGAAAGATTGAAAGAATAAGAAAAGAAAGATTGAAAGATTGGAAGAAATATTGAAAGATAGAAAAATTGAAAGTAAGAAAGATTGAAAGAAAAAATTAAAGAAAGATTGAAAGATTGAAATATTGAAAGAAAGAATGAAAGAAAGATTGAAAGATTGAAAGAAAGATTGAAAGAAAGATTGAAAGATTGAAAGATTGAAATAAAGATTGAAAGTTTGAAAGAAAGATTGAAAGAAAGATTTAAAGAAAGAAAGATTGAAAGAAATATTGAAAGAAAGATTGAAAGATTGAAAGAAAGATTGAAAGAAAGAATGAAAGAAAGATTGAAAGATTGAAAGATTGAAATAAAGAATGAAAGTTTGAAAGAAAGATTGAAAGAAAGATTTTAAGAAAGAAAGATTGAAAGATTGAAAGATTGAAAGAAATATTGAAAGAAAGATTGAAAGATTGAAAGAAAGATTGAAAGAAAGAATGAAAGAAAGATTGAAAGAAAGATTGAAAGAAAGATTGAAAGAAAGATTGAAAGACTGAAGGAAAGAATGAAAGAAAGATTGAAAGAAAGATTGAAAGAAAGAAATATTGAAAGTAAGATTGAAAGATTGAATGATTGAAAGAAAGACTGAAAGATAGATTGAAAGATTGAAGATTGAAAGATTGAAAGAAAGATTGAAAGAAAGATTGAACGACTGAAAGATTGAAAGAAAGATTGAAAGTTTGAAACAAATTTTCAAAGACTGAAAGAAAGAATGAAAGAAAGATTGAAAGAAAGATTGAAAAAAGAAAGATTGAAAGAAAATTTGAAAGAAAGATTTAAAGAAGGAATGAAAGAAAGATTGAATGAAATATTGAAAGACAGAAAGATTGAAAGAAACAATGAAAGAAAGATTGAAAGATTAAAAGAAAGAATGAAAGAAAGATTGAAAAATTGAAAGATTGAAAGAAAGATTGAAAAAAAGATTGAAAGACTGGAAGAAAGAATGAAAGAAAGATTGAAAGATTCAACAAATGAAAGAATGATTGCAAGAAAGATTAAAAAAAGAAAGATTGAAAGAAAATTTGAAAGTATGATTGAAGAAGGAATGAAAGAAAGATTGAATGAAAAATTGAAAGACAGAAAGATTGAAAGAAAGAATGAAAGAAAGATTGAAAGATTCAACAATTGAAAGAAAGATTGCAAGTAAGATTTAAAAAAGAAAGATTGAAAGAAAGAATGAAAGAATGAAAGAAAGATTGAAAGATTGAAAGAAAGAAAGATTGAAAGATTGAATGATTGAAAGAAAGACTGAAAGAAAGATTGAAAGATTCAAAAATTGAAAGAAAGATTGCAAGAAAGATTGAAAAAAGAAGGATTGAAAGAAAGAATGAAAGAAATATTGAAAGAAAGAAAGATTGAAAGAAATAACAAAAGAAAGATTGAAAGAAAGAATGAAAGAAAGATTGAAAGATAGATGGAAAGAAAGATTGGAATAAAGATAGAAAAATTGAAATTAAGAAAGAATGAAAGAAAGATTGAAAGATTGAAATATTGAAAGAAAGAATGAAAGAAAGATTGAAAGATGAAAGAAAGATTGAAAGATTGAAATATTGAAAGATTGAAATAAAGATTAACAGTTTGAAAGAAAGATTGAAAGAAAGATTTAAAGAAAGAAAGATTGAAAGTAAGAAAGATTGAAAGAAATATTGAAAGAAAGATTGAAAAAAAGAAAGATTGAAAGAAAGATTGAAAGAAAGATTGAAAGACTGATGGAAAGAATGAAATAAAGATTGAAAGAAAGATTGAAAGAAAGAAATATTGAAGGAAAGATTGAAAGATTGAATGATTGAAAGAAAGACTGAAAGAAAGATTGACGGACAGAAAGATTGAAAAAAAAGAATGAAAGAAAGATTGAAAGAAAGAATGAAAGAAAGATTGAAAGATTGAAATATTGAAAGAAAGAATGAAAGAAAGACTGAAAGATTGAAAGAAAGATTGAAAGAAAGATTGAAAGATTGAAATATTTAAAGAAAGATTGAAAGAAAGAATGAAAGAACAATTGAAAGAAAGAATGAAAGACTGAAAGAAAAATTGAAAGATTGAAAGAAAGAATGAAAGAACGATTGAAAGATTGAAAGATTGAAAGATTGAAAGAAAGAATGAAAGAAAGATTGAAAGAAAGATGGAAAGAAAGATTGAAAGAAAGAAAGATTGAAAGAAATAATAAAAGAAAGATTGAACGATTGGAAGACATTTTGAAAGATAGAAAAATTGAAAGTAAGAAAGATTGAAAGAAAGAATGAAAGAAAGATTGAAAGATTGACCGAAAGAATGACAGAAAGATTGAAAGATTGAAATATTGAAAGAAAGAATGAAAAAAAGATTGAAAGACTGAAAGAAAGAATGAAAGAAAGATTGAAAGATTAAACAATTGAAAGAAAGTTTGCAAGAAAGATTGAAAAAAGAAAGATTGAAAGAAAGAATGAAAAAAAGATTGATAGATAGATGGATAGAAAGATTGAAAGAAAGAAAGATTGAAAGAAGAACAAAAGAAAGATTGAAAGATTGGAAGAAATATTGAAAGATAGAAAAATTGAATGTAAGAAAGATTGAAAGAAAAAATTAAAGAAAGATTGAAAGATTGAAAGAAAGAATGAAAGAAAGGTTGAAAGATTGAAATATTGAAAGAAAGAATGAAAGAAAGATTGAAAGATTGAAAGAAAGTTTGAAAGAAAGATTGAAAGATTGAAAGATTGAAATAAAGATTGAAAGTTTGAAAGAAAGATTGAAAGAAAGATTTAAAGAAAGAAAGATTGAAAGAAATATTGAAAGAAAGATTTAAAGATTCAAAAATTGAAAGAAAGATTGCAAGAAAGATTGAAAAAAGAAGGATTGAAAGAAAGAATGAAAGAAATATTGAAAGAAAGAAAGATTGAAAGAAATAACAAAAGAAAGATTGAAAGAAAGAATGAAAGAAAGATTGAAAGATAGATGGAAAGAAAGATTGGAATAAAGATAGAAAAATTGAAATTAAGAAAGAATGAAAGAAAGATTGAAAGATTGAAATATTGAAAGAAAGAATGAAAGAAAGATTGAAAGATGAAAGAAAGATTGAAAGATTGAAAGATTGAAAGATTGAAATAAAGATTAAAAGTTTGAAAGAAAGATTGAAAGAAAGATTTAAAGAAAGAAAGATTGAAAGTAAGAAAGATTGAAAGAAATATTGAAAGAAAGATTGAAAAAAAGAAAGATTGAAAGAAAGATTGAAAGACTGATGGAAAGAATGAAATAAAGATTGAAAGAAAGATTGAAAGAAAGAAATATTGAAGGAAAGATTGAAAGATTGAATGATTGAAAGAAAGACTGAAAGAAAGATTGACGGACAGAAAGATTGAAAGAAAGAATGAAAGAAAGATTGAAAGAAAGAATGAAAGAAAGATTGAAAGATTGAAATATTGAAAGAAAGAATGAAAGAAAGACTGAAAGATTGAAAGAAAGATTGAAAGAAAGATTGAAAGATTGAAATATTTAAAGAAAGATTGAAAGAAAGAATGAAAGAACAATTGAAAGAAAGAATGAAAGACTGAAAGAAAAATTGAAAGATTGAAAGAAAGAATGAAAGAACGATTGAAAGATTGAAAGATTGAAAGATTGAAAGAAAGAATGAAAGAAAGATTGAAAGAAAGATGGAAAGAAAGATTGAAAGAAAGAAAGATTGAAAGAAATAATAAAAGAAAGATTGAACGATTGGAAGAAATATTGAAAGATAGAAAAATTGAAAGTAAGAAAGATTGAAAGAAAGAATGAAAGAAAGATTGAAAGATTGAAAGAAAGAATGAAAGAAAGATTGAAAGATTGAAATATTGAAAGAAAGAATGAAAGAAAGACTGAAAGATTGAAAGAAAGATTGAAAGAAAGATTGAAAGATTGAAATATTTAAAGAAAGATTGAAAGAAAGAATGAAAGAACAATTGAAAGAAAGAATGAAAGAATGAAAGAAAAATTGAAAGATTGAAAGAAAGAATGAAAGAACGATTGAAAGATTGAAAGATTGAAAGATTGAAAGATTGAAAGAAAGAATGAAAGAAAGATTGAAAGAAAGATGGAAAGAAAGATTGAAAGAAAGAAAGATTGAAAGAAATAATAAAAGAAAGATTGAACGATTGGAAGACATTTTGAAAGATAGAAAAATTGAAAGTAAGAAAGATTGAAAAAAAGAATGAAAGAAAGATTGAAAGATTGACATAAGAATGACAGAAAGATTGAAAGATTGAAATATTGAAAGAAAGAATGAAAAAAAGATTGAAAGACTGAAAGAAAGAATGAAAGAAAGATTGAAAGATTAAACAATTGAAAGAAAGTTTGCAAGAAAGATTGAAAAAAGAAAGATTGAAAGAAAGAATGAAAAAAAGATTGATAGATAGATGGATAGAAAGATTGAAAGAAAGAAAGATTGAAAGAATAACAAAAGAAAGATTGAAAGATTGGAAGAAATATTGAAAGATAGAAAAATTGAATGTAAGAAAGATTGAAAGAAAAAATTAAAGAAAGATTGAAAGATTGAAAGAAAGAATGAAAGAAAGGTTGAAAGTTTGAAATATTGAAAGAAAGAATGAAAGAAAGATTGAAAGATTGAAAGAAAGATTGAAAGAAAGATTGAAAGATTGAAAGATTGAAATAAAGATTGAAAGTTTGAAAGAAATATTGAAAGAAAGATTGAAAGATTGAAAGAAAGATTGAAAGAAAGAATGAAAGAAAGATTGAAAGATTGAAAGATTGAAATAAAGAATGAAAGTTTGAAAGAAAGATTGAAAGAAAGATTTTAAGAAAGAAAGATTGAAAGATTGAAAGATTGAAAGAAATATTGAAAGAAAGATTGAAAGATTGAAAGAAAGATTGAAAGAAAGAATGAAAGAAAGATTGAAAGAAAGATTGAAAGAAAGATTGAAAGAAAGATTGAAAGACTGAAGGAAAGAATGAAAGAAAGATTGAAAGAAAGATTGAAAGAAAGAAATATTGAAAGTAAGATTGAAAGATTGAATGATTGAAAGAAAGACTGAAAGATAGATTGAAAGATTGAAGATTGAAAGATTGAAAGAAAGATTGAAAGAAAGATTGAACGACTGAAAGATTGAAAGAAAGATTGAAAGTTTGAAACAAATTTTCAAAGACTGAAAGAAAGAATGAAAGAAAGATTGAAAGAAAGATTGAAAAAAGAAAGATTGAAAGAAGGAATGAAAGAAAGATTGAATGAAATATTGAAAGACAGAAAGATTGAAAGAAACAATGAAAGAAAGATTGAAAGATTAAAAGAAAGAATGAAAGAAAGATTGAAAAATTGAAAGATTGAAAGAAAGATTGAAAAAAAGATTGAAAGACTGGAAGAAAGAATGAAAGAAAGATTGAAAGATTCAACAAATGAAAGAATGATTGCAAGAAAGATTAAAAAAAGAAAGATTGAAAGAAAATTTGAAAGTATGATTGAAGAAGGAATGAAAGAAAGATTGAATGAAAAATTGAAAGACAGAAAGATTGAAAGAAAGAATGAAAGAAAGATTGAAAGATTCAACAATTGAAAGAAAGATTGCAAGTAATATTTAAAAAAGAAAGATTGAAAGAAAGAATGAAAGAATGAAAGAAAGATTGAAAGATTGAAAAAAAAAGAAAGATTGAAAGATTGAATGATTGAAAGAAAGACTGAAAGAAAGATTGAAAGATTCAAAAATTGAAAGAAAGATTGCAAGAAAGATTGAAAAAAGAAGGATTGAAAGAAAGAATGAAAGAAATATTGAAAGAAAGAAAGATTGAAAGAAATAACAAAAGAAAGATTGAAAGAAAGAATGAAAGAAAGATTGAAAGATAGATGGAAAGAAAGATTGGAATAAAGATAGAAAAATTGAAATTAAGAAAGAATGAAAGAAAGATTGAAAGATTGAAATATTGAAAGAAAGAATGAAAGAAAGATTGAAAGATGAAAGAAAGATTGAAAGATTGAAAGATTGAAAGATTGAAATAAAGATTAAAAGTTTGAAAGAAAGATTGAAAGAAAGATTTAAAGAAAGAAAGATTGAAAGTAAGAAAGATTGAAAGAAATATTGAAAGAAAGATTGAAAAAAAGAAAGATTGAAAGAAAGATTGAAAGAAAGATTGAAAGACTGATGGAAAGAATGAAATAAAGATTGAAAGAAAGAATGAAAGAAAGATTGAAAGATTGAAATATTGAAAGAAAGAATGAAAGAAAGACTGAAAGATTGAAAGAAAGATTGAAAGAAAGATTGAAAGATTGAAATATTTAAAGAAAGATTGAAAGAAAGAATGAAAGAACAATTGAAAGAAAGAATGAAAGACTGAAAGAAAAATTGAAAGATTGAAAGAAAGAATGAAAGAATGATTGAAAGATTGAAAGATTGAAAGATTGAAAGAAAGAATGAAAGAAAGATTGAAAGAAAGATGGAAAGAAAGATTGAAAGAAAGAAAGATTGAAAGAAATAATAAAAGAAAGATTGAACGATTGGAAGACATTTTGAAAGATAGAAAAATTGAAAGTAAGAAAGATTGAAAGAAAGAATGAAAGAAAGATTGAAAGATTGACCGAAAGAATGACAGAAAGATTGAAAGATTGAAATATTGAAAGAAAGAATGAAAAAAAGATTGAAAGACTGAAAGAAAGAATGAAAGAAAATTTGAAAGATTAAACAATTGAAAGAAAGTTTGCAAGAAAGATTGAAAAAAGAAAGATTGAAAGAAAGAATGAAAAAAAGATTGATAGATAGATGGATAGAAAGATTGAAAGAAAGAAAGATTGAAAGAATAACAAAAGAAAGATTGAAAGATTGGAAGAAATATTGAAAGATAGAAAAATTGAATGTAAGAAAGATTGAAAGAAAAAATTAAAGAAAGATTGAAAGATTGAAAGAAAGAATGAAAGAAAGGTTGAAAGATTGAAATATTGAAAGAAAGAATGAAAGAAAGATTGAAAGATTGAAAGAAAGTTTGAAAGAAAGATTGAAAGATTGAAAGATTGAAATAAAGATTGAAAGTTTGAAAGAAAGATTGAAAGAAAGATTTAAAGAAAGAAAGATTGAAAGAAATATTGAAAGAAAGATTGAAAGATTGAAAGAAAGATTGAAAGAAAGAATGAAAGAAAGATTGAAAGATTGAAAGATTGAAATAAAGAATGAAAGTTTGAAAGAAAGATTGAAAGAAAGATTTTAAGAAAGAAAGATTGAAAGATTGAAAGATTGAAAGAAATATTGAAAGAAAGATTGAAAGATTGAAAGAAAGATTGAAAGAAAGAATGAAAGAAAGATTGAAAGAAAGATTGAAAGAAAGATTGAAAGAAAGATTGAAAGACTGAAGGAAAGAATGAAAGAAAGATTGAAAGAAAGATTGAAAGAAAGAAATATTGAAAGTAAGATTGAAAGATTGAATGATTGAAAGAAAGACTGAAAGATAGATTGAAAGATTGAAGATTGAAAGATTGAAAGAAAGATTGAAAGAAAGATTGAACGACTGAAAGATTGAAAGAAAGATTGAAAGTTTGAAACAAATTTTCAAAGACTGAAAGAAAGAATGAAAGAAAGATTGAAAGAAAGATTGAAAAAAGAAAGATTGAAAGAAGGAATGAAAGAAAGATTGAATGAAATATTGAAAGACAGAAAGATTGAAAGAAACAATGAAAGAAAGATTGAAAGATTAAAAGAAAGAATGAAAGAAAGATTGAAAAATTGAAAGATTGAAAGAAAGATTGAAAAAAAGATTGAAAGACTGGAAGAAAGAATGAAAGAAAGATTGAAAGATTCAACAAATGAAAGAATGATTGCAAGAAAGATTAAAAAAAGAAAGATTGAAAGAAAATTTGAAAGTATGATTGAAGAAGGAATGAAAGAAAGATTGAATGAAAAATTGAAAGACAGAAAGATTGAAAGAAAGAATGAAAGAAAGATTGAAAGATTCAACAATTGAAAGAAAGATTGCAAGTAATATTTAAAAAAGAAAGATTGAAAGAAAGAATGAAAGAATGAAAGAAAGATTGAAAGATTGAAAAAAAAAGAAAGATTGAAAGATTGAATGATTGAAAGAAAGACTGAAAGAAAGATTGAAAGATTCAAAAATTGAAAGAAAGATTGCAAGAAAGATTGAAAAAAGAAGGATTGAAAGAAAGAATGAAAGAAATATTGAAAGTAAGAAAGATTGAAAGAAATAACAAAAGAAAGATTGAAAGAAAGAATGAAAGAAAGATTGAAAGATAGATGGAAAGAAAGATTGGAATAAAGATAGAAAAATTGAAATTAAGAAAGAATGAAAGAAAGATTGAAAGATTGAAATATTGAAAGAAAGAATGAAAGAAAGATTGAAAGATGAAAGAAAGATTGAAAGATTGAAAGATTGAAAGATTGAAATAAAGATTAAAAGTTTGAAAGAAAGATTGAAAGAAAGATTTAAAGAAAGAAAGATTGAAAGTAAGAAAGATTGAAAGAAATATTGAAAGAAAGATTGAAAAAAAGAAAGATTGAAAGAAAGATTGAAAGAAAGATTGAAAGACTGATGGAAAGAATGAAATAAAGATTGAAAGAAAGATTGAAAGAAAGAAATATTGAAGGAAAGATTGAAAGATTGAATGATTGAAAGAAAGACTGAAAGAAAGATTGACGGACAGAAAGATTGAAAGAAAGAATGAAAAAAAGATTGAAAGAAAGAATGAAAGAAAGATTGAAAGATTAAACAATTGAAAGAAAGATTGCAAGAAAGATTGAAAAAAGAAAGATTGAAAGAAATAATAAAAGAAAGATTGAAAGAAAGATGGAAAGAAAGAAAGATTGAAAGAAATAACAAAAGAAAGATTGAAAGAAAGAATGAAAGAAAGATTGGACGATTGGAAACAATATTGAAAGAAAGAAAGATTGAAAGTAAGATAGATTGAAAGAAAGATTGAAAGATTGAAAGATTTAAATAAAGATTGAAAGTTTGAAAGAAAGATTGAAAGAAAGATTTAAAGAAAGATTGAAAGACTGAAAGAAAGAATGAAAGGCAGATTGAAAGAAAGATTGAAAGTAAGAAGGTTTGAAAGAAAGAATGAAAGAAAGATTGAAAGATTGCAAGAAAGAATGAAAGAAAGATTGAAAGATTGAAATATTGAAAGAAAGAATGAAAGAAAGATTGAAAGATTGAAAGAAAGAATGAAAGAAAGATTGGAAGAAAGATTGAAAGATTGAAAGATTGAAATAAAGATTGAAAGTTTAAAAGAAAGATTGAAAGAAAGACTGAAAGAAAGATTGAAAGATTGAAAGAAAGATTGAAAGATTGAAATATTGTAAGAAAGAATGAAAGAAAGATTGAAAGATTGAAAGAAAGATTGAAAGAAAGATTGAAAGAATGAAAGATTGAAATAATGATTCAAAGTTTGAAAGAAAGATTGAAAGAAAGATTTAAACAAAGAAAGATTGAAAGTAAGAAAGATTGAAAGAAATATTGAACGAAAGATTGAAAGAAAGGATGAAAGAAAGATTGAAAGAAAGATTGAAAAAAAGAAAGATTGAAAGAAAGATTGAACGACTGAAGGAAAGAATGAAAGAAAGATTGAAAGAAAGATTGAAAGAAAGAAATATTGAAGGAAAGATTGAAAGATTGAAAGATTGAAAGAAAGACTGAAAGAAAGATTGACAGACAGAAAGATTGAAAGAAAGAATGAAAGAAAGATTGAAAGAAAGAATAAAAGAAATATTGAAAGATTAAACAATTGAAAGAAAGATTGCAAGAAAGATTTAAAAAAGAAAGATTGAAAGAAAGAATAAAAGAAAGATTGAAAGAAAGATGGAAAGAAAGAAAGATTGAAAGAAATAACAAAAGAAAGATTGAAAGAAAGAATGAAAGAAAGATTGAACGATTGGAAGAAATATTGATAGAAAGAAAGATTGAAAGTAAGATAGATTGAAAGTAAGAATGAAAGAAAGATTGAAAGATTTAAAGAAAGAATGAAAGAAAGATTGAAAGATTGAAATATTGAAAGAAAGAATGAAAGAAAGATTGAAAGATTGAAAGAAAGAATGAAAGATTGAAAGATTGAAATAAAGATTGAAAGTTTGAAAGAATGATTGAAAGAAAGATTTAAAGAAAGATTTAAAGAAAGATTGAAAGACTGAAAGAAAGAATGAAAGGCAGATTGAAAGAAAGATTGAAAGTAAGAAAGATTGAAAGAAAGAATGAAAGAAAGATTGAAAGATTGCAAGAAAGAATGAAAGAAATATTGAAAGATTGAAATATTGAAAGAAAGACTGAAAGAAAGATTGAAAGAAAGATTTAAAGAAAGAAAGAAAGATTGAAAGAAAGATTGAAAGAAAGATTGAAAGAAAGATTGAAAGAAAGAATGAAACAAAGATTGAAATAAAGAATGAAAGAAAGATTGAAAGAAAGATTGAAAGAAAGAAAGATTGAAAGATTGAATGATTGATAGAAAGACTGAAAGAAAGAATGACGGACGGAAAGATTGAAAGAAAGAATGAAAGAAAGATTGAAAAAAAGATTGAAAGACTGAAAGAAAGAATGAAAGAAACATTGAAAGATTAAACAATTGAAAGAAAGATTGCAAGAAAGATGGAAAGAATGAAAGATTGAAATAATGATTGAAAGTTTGAAAGAATGATTGAAAGAAAGATTTAAACAAAGAAAGATTACATTTACATTTACATTTAGTCATTTAGCAGACGCTTTTATCCAAAGCGACTTACAAGGGAGAATAACATTCAGCTACATTGCGACAGAGATTAGTGTAACAACAACATTGGTGTAACAATAAATTCTGCAAGGTGGTGCTAAGTAATTGTAGATTAGGACAGGAGGTACTCACTGAAGAGCTGGGTCTTCAGGTGCTTCTTAAAGACAGAGAGGGAGGTCCACGCTCTGGTCATTTTTGGCAGCTCGTTCCACCAACGTGGAAGATTGAAAGATTGAAAGAAAGAATGAAAGATTGAAAGAAAGAATGAAAGAATGATTGAAAGAAAGAATGAAAGAATGAAAGAAAGATTGAAAGATTGAAAGAAATATTGAAAGAAAGAGAGAATGAAAGTAAGAAAGATGGAAAGAAAAATTGAAAGATTGAAAGATTGAAAGAAAGAATTAAAGAAAGATTGAATGATTGAAAGATTGAAAGAAAAATTGAAAGAAAAGATTGAAGAAAGAAAGATTTAAAGAAAAAAAGATTTAAAGAAAGATTGAAAGACTAAAAGTAAGAATGAAAAAAAAGATTGAAAAAAGAAAGAAAGATTGAAAGAAAGATTGAAAGAAAGATTGAAAGAAAGAATGAAAGTTTGAAAGAAAGATTGAAAGAAAGATTGAAAGAAAGATTGAAAGACTGAAAGAAAAAATGAAAGAAAGATTAAAAGAGAGATTGAAAGATTGAAAGATTGAAAGAAAGAATGAAAGATTGAAAGAAAGAATGAAAGAATGAATGAAAGATTAAAAGATTGAAAGAAATATTGAAAAAAAGAAAGATTGAAAGTAAGAAAAATTGAAAGAATGAATGAAAGAAACAAAAAAAGACTGATAAAAAGAAAGAATGTTTGAGAGATCAAAATATTTAAAGAAAGAAAGATTGAAAGAAAGATTTTAAGACTGAATTAAAGAATTAAAGAAAGATTGAAAGAAAGGTTGAAAGATAGAATGAAAGAAAGATTGAAAGATTGAAAGTTGTAAAGAAAGATTGAAAGAAAGATTTAAAGAAAGATTGAAAGACTAAAAAAAAGAATGAAAGAAAGATTGAAAGGTTGAAAGAAAGAATGAAAGAATGAAAGAAAGATTGAAAGATTGAAAGAAAGATTGGAAGAATGAATGAAAGTATGAAAGAAAGATTGAAAGATCGAAGGAAAGATTGAAAGAACGATTGAAAGAAAGAATGAAAGAATGAAAGAAAGATTGAAAGATTGAAAGAAAGATTGAAAGTAATAAAGATTGAAAGAAGGAATGAAAGAAAGCTTGAAAGAAAGATTGAAAGAAAGATTTTAAGAAAGGTTGAAAGACTGAAAGAAAGAATGAAAGAAAGAATGATTGAAAGATTGAAAGAAAGAATGAAAGATTGAAAGAAAGAATATAAGAACGATTGAAAGAAAGATTGAAAGTAAGATTGAAAGTTTGAAAGAAAGATTGAAAGACTGAAGGAAAGAATGAGTGAAAGATTGAAAGAAAGATTAAAAGAAAAAAAGATTGAAAGTATTAAAGACTGAAAAAAATATTGAAAGAAAGATTGAAAGATTGAAAGATAGAATGAAAGAAAGATTGAAAGATTGAAAGATTGAAAGAAAGAATGAAAGAAAGATTGAAAGAAAAAAATATTGAAGGAAAGATTGAAAGATTGAATGACTGAAAGAAAGAAAGACTGAAAGAAAGATTGACAGACAGAAAGATTGAAAGAAAGAATGAAAGAAAGATTGAAAGAAAGAATGAAAGAAAGATTGAAAGAAAGAATGAAAGAAAGATTGAAAGATTGAAAGAAAGATTGAAAGAAAGATTTAAAGAAAGATTGAAAGACTGAAAGAAAGAATGAAAGAAATAATTAAAGAAAGATTGAAAGAACGAATGTAAGAAAGATTGAAAGATTGAAAGATTGAAATAAAGATTGAAAGTTTGAAAGAAAGATTGAAAGAAAGATTTAAAGAAAGAAAGATTGAAAGAAATATTGAAAGAAAGATTGAAAGAATTAACAAAAGAAAGATTGAAAGAAAGAATGAAAGAAAGATTGAACGATTGGAAGAAATATTGAAAGAAAGATAGATTGAAAGTAAGATAGATTGAAAGAAAGAATGAAAGAAAGATTGAAAGATTTAAAGAATGAATGAAAGAAAGATTGATAGATTGAAATATTGAAAGAAAGAATGAAAGAAAGATTGAAAGATTGAAAGAAAGATTGAAAGATTGAAAGATTGAAATAAAGATTGAAAGTTTGAAAGAAAGATTGAAAGAAAGAATGAAAGAAAGATTGAAAAAAAGATTGATAGACTGAAAGAAAGAATGAAAGAAACATTGAAAGATTAAACAATTGAAAGAAAGATTGCAAGAAAGATGGAAAGAATGAAAGATTGAAATAATGATTGAAAGTTTGAAAGAAAGATTGAAAGAAAGATTGAAAGAATGATTTAAACAAAGAAAGATTGAAAGTAAGAAAGATTGAAAGAAATATTGAACGAAAGATTGAAAGAAAGGATGAAAGAAAGATTGAAAGAAAGATTGAAAGATTGAAATACTGAAAGAAAGAATGAAAGAAAGATTGAAAGATTGAAAGAAAGATTGAAAGATTGAAAGATTGAAATAAAAATTGAAAGTTTGAAAGAAAGATTGAAAGAAAGATTTAAAGAAAGATTGAAAGACTGAAAGAAAAAATGAAAGGCAGATTGAAAGAAAGATTGAAAGATTGCAAGAAAGAATGAAAGAAATATTGAAAGATTGAAATATTGAAAGAAAGAATGAAAGAAAGATTGAAAGATTGAAAGAAAGATTGAAAGATTGAAAGATTGAAATAAAGATTGAAAGTTTGAAAGAAAGATTGAAAGATTGAAAGAAAGATTGAAAGAAAGATTGAAATAAAGATTGAAAGTTTGAAAGAAAGAAAGAAAGATTGAAAGAAAGATTGAAAGAAAGATTGAAAGAAAGAATGAAACAAAGATTGAAATAAAGAATGAAAGAAAGATTGAAAGAAAGATTGAAAGAAAGAAAGATTGAAAGATTGAATGATTGAAAGAAAGACTGAAAGAAAGAATGACGGACAGAAAGATTGAATGATTGAAAGAAAGACTGAAAGAAAGAATGACGGACAGAAAGATTGAAAGAAAGAATGAAAGAAAGATTGAAAAAAAGATTGAAAGATTAAACAATTAGAAGAAAGATTGCAAGAAAGATGGAAAGAATGAAAGATTGAAATAATGATTGAAAGTTTGAAAGAAAGATTGAAAGAAAGATTTAAACAAAGAAAGATTGAAAGTAAGAAAGATTGAAAGAAATATTGAACGAAAGATTGAAAGAAAGGATGAAAGAAAGATTGAAAGAAAGATTGAAAGATTGAAAGAAAGATTGAAAGAAAGATTGAAAGAATGATTTAAACAAAGAAAGATTGAAAGAAAGATTGAAAGAAATATTGAACGAAAGATTGAAAGAAAGGATGAAAGAAAGATTGAAAGAAAGATTGAAAAAAAGAAACATTGAAAGAAAGATTGAACGACTGAAGGAAAGAATTAAAGAAAGATTGAAAGAAAGATTGAAAGAAAGATTTAAACAAAGAAAGATTGAACGTAAGAAAGATTGAAAGACATATTGAACGAAAGATTGAAAGAAAGGATGAAAGAAAGATTGAAAGAAAGATTGAAAGATTGAAAGAAAGATTGAAAGAAAGGATGAAAGAAAGATTGAAAGAAAGATTGAAAGATTGAAAGAAAGATTGAAAGAAAGATTGAAAGAATTAAATATTGAAATAATGATTGAAGTTTGAAAGAAAGATTGAAAGAAAGATTTAAACAAAGATAGATTGAAAGTAAGAAAGATTGAAAGAAATATTGAACGAAAGATTGAAAGAAAGGATGAAAGAAAGATTAAAACAAAGATAGATTGAAAGTAAGAAAGATTGAAAGAAATATTGAACGAAAGATTGAAAGAAAGGATGAAAGAAAGATTGAAAGAAAGATTGAAAAAAGAAAGATTGAAAGAAAGATTGAAAGAAAGATTGAAAGAAAGAAATATTGAAGGAAAAATTGAAAGATTGAATGATTGAAAGAAAGACTGAAAGAAAGATTGACAGAAAGAAAGATTGAAAGAAAGAATGAAAGAAAGATTGAAAGAAAGAATGAAAGAAAGATTGAAAGATTAAACAATTGAAAGAAAGATTGCAAGAAAGATTGAAAAAAGAAAGATTGAAAGAAAGAATTAAAGAAAGATTGAAAGAAAGATGGAAAGAAAGAAAGATTGAAAGAAATAACAAGAGAAAGATTGAAAGAAAGAATGAAAGAAAGATTGAACGATTGGAAGAAATATTGACGGAAAGAAAGATTGAAAGTAAGATAGATTGAAAGAAAGAATGAAAGAAAGATTGAAAGATTTAAAGAAAGAATGAAAGAAAGATTGAAAGATTGAAATACTGAAAGAAAGAATGAAAGAAAGATTGAAAGATTGAAAGAAAGATTGAAAGATTGAAAGATTGAAATAAAGATTGAAAGTTTGAAAGAAAGATTGAAAGAAAGATTTAAAGAAAGATTGAAAGACTGAAAGAAAGAATGAATGGCAGATTGAAAGAAAGATTGAAAGTAAGAAAGATTGAAAGAAAGAATGAAAGAAAGATTGAAAGATTGCAAGAAAGAATGAAAGAAATATTGAAAGATTGAAATATTGAAAGAAAGAATGAAAGAAAGATTGAAAGATTGAAAGAAAGATTGAAAGAAAGATTGAAAGATTGAAATAAACATTGAAAGTTTGAAAGAAAGATTGAAAGAAAGATTTAAAGAAAGAAAGATTGAAAGAAAGATTGAAAGAAAGATTGAAAGAAAGAATGAAACAAAGATTGAAATAAAGAATGAAAGAAAGATTTAAAGAAAGATTGAAAGAAAGAAAGAAAGATTGAAAGATTGAATGATTGAAAGAAAGACTGAAAGAAAGAATGACGGACAGAAAGACTGAAAGAAAGAATGAAAGAAAGATTGAAAGAAAGAATGAAAGAAAGATTGAAAGATTAAACAATTGAAAGAAAGATTGCAAGAAAGATTGAAAAAAGAAAGATTGAAAGAAAGAATTAAAGAAAGATTGAAAGAAAGATGGAAAGAAAGAAAGATTGAAAGAAATAACAAAAGAAAGATTGAAAGAAAGAATGAAAGAAAGATTGAGCGATTGGAAGAAATATTGACAGAAAGAAAGATTGAAAGTAAGATAGATTGAAAGAAAGAATGAAAGAAAGATTGAAAGATTTAAAGAAAGAATGAAAGAAAGATTGAAAGATTGAATATTGAAAGAAAGAATGAAAGAAAGATTGAAAGATTGAAAGAAAGATTGAAAGATTGAAAGATTGAAATAAAGATTGAAAGTTTGAAAGAAAGATTAAAAAAAAGATTTAAAGAAAGATTGAAAGACTGAAAGAAAGAATGAATGGCAGATTGAAAGAAAGATTGAAAGTAAGAAAGATTGAAAGAAAGAATGAAAGAAATATTGAAAGATTGAAATAATGAAAGAAAGAATGAAAGAAAGATTGAAAGGTTGAAAGAAAGATTGAAAGAAAGATTGAAAGATTGAAATAAAGATTGAAAGTTTGAAAGAAAGATTGAAAGAAATATTTAAAGAAAGAAAGAAAGATTGAAAGAAAGATTGAAAGAAAGATTGAATGAAAGAATGAAACAAAGATTGAAATAAAGAATGAAAGAAAGATTTAAAGAAAGATTGAAAGAAAGAAAGACTGAAAGAAAGAATGACGGACAGAAAGACTGAAAGAAAGAATGCAAGAAACATTGAAAGATTAAACAATTGAAAGAAAGATTGCAAGAAAGATGGAAAGAATGAAAGATTGAAATAATGATTGAAAGTTTGAAAGAAAGATTGAATGAAAGATTTAAACAAAGAAAGATTGAAAGTAAGAAAGATTGAAAGAAATATTGAACGAAAGATTGAAAGAAAGGATGAAAGAAAGATTGAAAGAAAGATTGAAAAAAAGAAAGATTGAAAGAAAGATTGAACGACTGAAGAAAAGAATGAAAGAAAGGTTGAAAGAAAGATTGAAAGAAAGATTGAAAAAAGAAAGATTGAAATAAAGATTGAACGACTGAAGGAAAGAATGAAAGAAAGATTGAAAGAAAGATTGAAAGAAAGAAATATTGAAGGAAAGATTGAAAGATTGAATGATTGAAAGAAAGACTGAAAGAAAGATTGACAGACAGAAAGATTGAAAGAAAGAATGAAAGAAAGATTAAAAGATTAAACAATTGGAAGAAAGATTGCAAGAAAGATTGAAAAAAGAAAGATTGAAAGAAAGATGGAAAGAAAGAAAGATTGAAAGAAATAACAAAAGAAAGATTGAAAGAAAGAATGAAAGAAAGTAAGATTGAAAGTAAGATAGATTGAAAGAAAGAATGAAAGAAAGATTGAAAGATTGCAAGAAAGAATGAAAGAAATATTGAAAGATTGAAATATTGAAAGAAAGAATGAAAGAAAGATTAAAAGATTGAAAGAAAGATTGAAAGAAAGATTGAAAGTTTGAAAGAAAGATTGAAAGAAAGATTTAAAGAAAGAAAGAAAGATTGAAAGAAAGATTGAAAGAAAGAATGAAACAAAGATTGAAAGAAAGAAAGATTGAATGATTGAAAGAAAGACTGAAAGAAAGAATGACGGACAGAAAGATTGAATGAAAGAATGAAAGACTGAAAGAAAGAATGAAAGAAACATTGAAAGATTAAACAATTGAAAGAAAGATTGCAAGAAAGATGGAAAGCAAGATTGAAAGAAATAAAGATTGAAAGAAATAACAAAAGAAAGATTGAAAGAAATAATGAAAGATAGAAAAATTGAAAGTAAGAAAGATTGAAAGAATGAATGAAAGAAATATTGAAAGATTGAAAGAAAGAATGAAAGAAAGATTGAAAAAAGCTGGAAAGAAAGATTGAAAGAAAGAAAGATTGAAAGAAATAATGAAATAAAGATTGAACGATTGGAAGAAATATTGAAAGATGGAAAAATTGAAAGTAAGAAAGAATGAAAGCAAGATTGAAAGATTGAAAGAAAGAATGAAAGAAAGATTGAAAGATTGAAATATTGAAAGAAAGAATGAAAGAAAGATTGATAGATTAAACAATTGAAAGAAAGATTGCAAGAAAGATTGAAAAAAGAAAGATTGAAAGAAAGAATTAAAGAAAGATTGAAAGATAGATGAAAGAAAGATTGAAAGAAAGAAAGATTGAAAGAAATAACAAAAGAAAGATTGAAAGATTGGAAGAAATATTGAAAGATAGAAAAATTGAAAGAAAGAAAGATTGAAAGAAAGAATGAAAGAAAGATTGAAAGATTGAAAGAAGAATGAAAAGAAGATTGAAAGATTGAAATATTGAAAGATAGAATGAAAGAAATATTGAAAGATTGAAAGAAAGATTGAAAGAAAGATTGAAAGATTGAAAGATTGAAAGAAAGATTGAATGTTTGAAAGAAAGATTTAAAGAAAGATTTAAAGAAAGAATGAACGACTGAAAGATTGAAAGAAAGATTGAAAGTTTGAAAGAAAGATTGAAAGACTGAAAGAAAGAATGAAAGAAAGATTGAAAGAAAGATTGAAAGATTGAAAGAAGTAATGAAAGAAAGATTGAAAGATTGAAATATTGAAAGAAAGAATGAAAGAAAGATTGATAGATTAAACAATTGAAAGAAAGATTGCAAGAAAGATTGAAAAAAGAAAGATTGAAAGAAAGAATTAAAGAAAGATTGAAAGATAGATGAAAGAAAGATTGAAAGAAAGAAAGATTGAAAGAAATAACAAAAGAAAGATTGAAAGATTGGAAGAAATATTGAAAGATAGAAAAATTGAAAGTAAGAAAGATTGAAAGAAAGAATGAAAGAAAGATTGAAAGATTGAAAGAAGAATGAAAAGAAGATTGAAAGATTGAAATATTGAAAGATAGAATGAAAGAAATATTGAAAGATTGAAAGAAAGATTGAAAGAAAGATTGAAAGATTGAAAGATTGAAAGAAAGATTGAATGTTTGAAAGAAAGATTTAAAGAAAGATTTAAAGAAAGAATGAACGACTGAAAGATTGAAAGAAAGATTGAAAGTTTGAAAGAAAGATTGAAAGACTGAAAGAAAGATTGAAAGAAAGATTGAAAGATTGAAAGAAGTAATGAAAGAAAGAAAGATTGAAAGTAAGAAAGATTGAAAGAAAGAATGAAAGAAAGATTGAACGAAAGATTGAAAAAAGAAAGATTGAAAGAAAAATTGCAAGAAAGATTGAAAGAAGGAATGAAAGAAATATTGAAAGAAAGATTGAAAGAAAGAAAGAAAGATTGAAAGAAATATTGAAAGAAAGATTGAAAGATTGAAAGATTTAAATTATGATTGAAAGTTTGAAAGAAAGATTGAAAGAAAGATTTAAAGAAAGAAAGATTGAAAGTAAGAAAGATTGAAAGAAATATTGAAAGAAAGATTGAAAGATTGAAAGAAAGATTGATTGAAAGAAAGAATGAAAGAAAGATTGAAAGAAAGATTGAAAGACTGAAGGAAAGAATGAAAGAAAGATTGAAAGAAAGATTGAAAGAAAGATTGAAAGAAAGAAAGATTGAAAGAAAGATTGAAAGATTTACATATTGAAAGAAATAATGAAAGAAAGATTGAAAGATTGAAAGAAAGATTGAAAGAAAGATTTAAAGAAAGAAAGATTGAAAGAAATATTGAAATAAAGATTGAAAGTTTGAAAGAAAGATTGAAAGAAAGATTTAAAGAAATATTGAAAGACTGAAAGAAAGAATGAAAGGCAGATTGAAAGAAAGATTGAAAGTAAGAAAGATTGAAAGAAAGAATGAAAGAAAGATTGAAAGATTGCAAGAAAGAATGAATGAAATATTGAAAGATTGAAATATTGAAAGAAAGAATGAAAGAAAGATTGAAAGATTGAAAGTAAGATTGAAAGAAAGATTGAAATAATGATTGAAAGTTTGAAAGAAAGATTGAAAGAAAGATTTAAAGAAAGAAAGAAAGATTGAAAGAAAGATTGAAAGAAAGATTGAAAGAAAGAATGAAACAAAGATTGAAATAAAGAATGAAAGAAAGATTGAAAGAAAGATTGAAAGAAAGAAAGATTAAAAGATTGAATGATTGAAAGAAAGACTGAAAGAAAGAATGACGGACAGAAAGATTGAAAGAAAGATTGAAAGAAAGATTGAAAAAAAGATTGAAAGACTGAAAGAAAGAATGAAAGAAACATTGAAAGATTAAACAATTGAAAGAAAGATCGCAAGAAAGATGGAAAGAATGAAAGATTGAAATAATGATTGAAAGTTTGAAAGAAAGATTGAAAGAAAGATTTGATTGAAAGAAATATTGAACGAAAGATTGAAAGAAAGGATGAAAGAAAGATTGAAAGAAAGAATGAAAGAAAGATTGAAAGATTAAACAATTGGAAGAAAGATTGCAAGAAAGATTGAAAAAAGAAAGATTGAAAGAAAGATGGAAAGAAAGAAAGATTGAAAGAAATAACAAAAGAAAGATTGAAAGAAAGAATGAAAGAAAGTAAGATTGAAAGTAAGATAGATTGAAAGAAAGAATGAAAGAAAGATTGAAAGATTGCAAGAAAGAATGAAAGAAATATTGAAAGATTGAAATATTGAAAGAAAGAATGAAAGAAAGATTAAAAGATTGAAAGAAAGATTGAAAGAAAGATTGAAAGTTTGAAAGAAAGATTGAAAGAAAGATTTAAAGAAAGAAAGAAAGATTGAAAGAAAGATTGAAAGAAAGAATGAAACAAAGATTGAAAGAAAGAAAGATTGAATGATTGAAAGAAAGACTGAAAGAAAGAATGACGGACAGAAAGATTGAATGAAAGAATGAAAGACTGAAAGAAAGAATGAAAGAAACATTGAAAGATTAAACAATTGAAAGAAAGATTGCAAGAAAGATGGAAAGCAAGATTGAAAGAAATAAAGATTGAAAGAAATAACAAAAGAAAGATTGAAAGAAATAATGAAAGATAGAAAAATTGAAAGTAAGAAAGATTGAAAGAATGAATGAAAGAAATATTGAAAGATTGAAAGAAAGAATGAAAGAAAGATTGAAAAAAGCTGGAAAGAAAGATTGAAAGAAAGAAAGATTGAAAGAAATAATGAAATAAAGATTGAACGATTGGAAGAAATATTGAAAGATGGAAAAATTGAAAGTAAGAAAGAATGAAAGCAAGATTGAAAGATTGAAAGAAAGAATGAAAGAAAGATTGAAAGATTGAAATATTGAAAGAAAGAATGAAAGAAAGATTGATAGATTAAACAATTGAAAGAAAGATTGCAAGAAAGATTGAAAAAAGAAAGATTGAAAGAAAGAATTAAAGAAAGATTGAAAGATAGATGAAAGAAAGATTGAAAGAAAGAAAGATTGAAAGAAATAACAAAAGAAAGATTGAAAGATTGGAAGAAATATTGAAAGATAGAAAAATTGAAAGTAAGAAAGATTGAAAGAAAGAATGAAAGAAAGATTGAAAGATTGAAAGAAGAATGAAAAGAAGATTGAAAGATTGAAATATTGAAAGATAGAATGAAAGAAATATTGAAAGATTGAAAGAAAGATTGAAAGAAAGATTGAAAGATTGAAAGATTGAAAGAAAGATTGAATGTTTGAAAGAAAGATTTAAAGAAAGATTTAAAGAAAGAATGAACGACTGAAAGATTGAAAGAAAGATTGAAAGTTTGAAAGAAAGATTGAAAGACTGAAAGAAAGAATGAAAGAAAGATTGAAAGAAAGATTGAAAGATTGAAAGAAGTAATGAAAGAAAGATTGAAAGATTGAAATATTGAAAGAAAGAATGAAAGAAAGATTGATAGATTAAACAATTGAAAGAAAGATTGCAAGAAAGATTGAAAAAAGAAAGATTGAAAGAAAGAATTAAAGAAAGATTGAAAGATAGATGAAAGAAAGATTGAAAGAAAGAAAGATTGAAAGAAATAACAAAAGAAAGATTGAAAGATTGGAAGAAATATTGAAAGATAGAAAAATTGAAAGTAAGAAAGATTGAAAGAAAGAATGAAAGAAAGATTGAAAGATTGAAAGAAGAATGAAAAGAAGATTGAAAGATTGAAATATTGAAAGATAGAATGAAAGAAATATTGAAAGATTGAAAGAAAGATTGAAAGAAAGATTGAAAGATTGAAAGATTGAAAGAAAGATTGAATGTTTGAAAGAAAGATTTAAAGAAAGATTTAAAGAAAGAATGAACGACTGAAAGATTGAAAGAAAGATTGAAAGTTTGAAAGAAAGATTGAAAGACTGAAAGAAAGATTGAAAGAAAGATTGAAAGATTGAAAGAAGTAATGAAAGAAAGAAAGATTGAAAGTAAGAAAGATTGAAAGAAAGAATGAAAGAAAGATTGAACGAAAGATTGAAAAAAGAAAGATTGAAAGAAAAATTGCAAGAAAGATTGAAAGAAGGAATGAAAGAAATATTGAAAGAAAGATTGAAAGAAAGAAAGAAAGATTGAAAGAAATATTGAAAGAAAGATTGAAAGATTGAAAGATTTAAATTATGATTGAAAGTTTGAAAGAAAGATTGAAAGAAAGATTTAAAGAAAGAAAGATTGAAAGTAAGAAAGATTGAAAGAAATATTGAAAGAAAGATTGAAAGATTGAAAGAAAGATTGATTGAAAGAAAGAATGAAAGAAAGATTGAAAGAAAGATTGAAAGACTGAAGGAAAGAATGAAAGAAAGATTGAAAGAAAGATTGAAAGAAAGATTGAAAGAAAGAAAGATTGAAAGAAAGATTGAAAGATTTACATATTGAAAGAAATAATGAAAGAAAGATTGAAAGATTGAAAGAAAGATTGAAAGAAAGATTTAAAGAAAGAAAGATTGAAAGAAATATTGAAATAAAGATTGAAAGTTTGAAAGAAAGATTGAAAGAAAGATTGAAAGAAAGATTTAAAGAAATATTGAAAGACTGAAAGAAAGAATGAAAGGCAGATTGAAAGAAAGATTGAAAGTAAGAAAGATTGAAAGAAAGAATGAAAGAAAGATTGAAAGATTGCAAGAAAGAATGAATGAAATATTGAAAGATTGAAATATTGAAAGAAAGAATGAAAGAAAGATTGAAAGATTGAAAGTTAGATTGAAAGAAAGATTGAAATAATGATTGAAAGTTTGAAAGAAAGATTGAAAGAAAGATTTAAAGAAAGAAAGAAAGATTAAAAGAAAGATTGAAAGAAAGATTGAAAGAAAGAATGAAACAAAGATTGAAATAAAGAATGAAAGAAAGATTGAAAGAAAGATTGAAAGAAAGAAAGATTAAAAGATTGAATGATTGAAAGAAAGACTGAAAGAAAGAATGACGGACAGAAAGATTGAAAGAAAGATTGAAAGAAAGATTGAAAAAAAGATTGAAAGACTGAAAGAAAGAATGAAAGAAACATTGAAAGATTAAACAATTGAAAGAAAGATCGCAAGAAAGATGGAAAGAATGAAAGATTGAAATAATGATTGAAAGTTTGAAAGAAAGATTGAAAGAAAGATTTGATTGAAAGAAATATTGAACGAAAGATTGAAAGAAAGGATGAAAGAAAGATTGAAAGAAAGATTGAAAAAAAGAAAGATTGAAAGAAAGATTGAATGACTGAAGGAAAGAATGAAAGAAAGATTGAAAGAAAGATTGAAAGAAAGAAATATTGAAGGAAAGATTGAAAGATTGAATGATTGAAAGAAAGACTGAAAGACAGATTGACAGACAGAAAGATTGAAAGAAAGAATGAAAGAAAGATTAAAAGAAAGAATGAAAGAAAGATTGAACGATTAAACAATTGAAAGAAAGATTGCAAGAAAGATTGAAAAAAGAAAGATTGAAAGAAAGAATAAAAGAAAGATTGAAAGAAAGATGGAAAGAAAGAAAGATTGAAAGAAATAACAAAATAAAGATTGAAAGAAAGAATGAAAGAAAGATTGAACGATTGGAAGAAATATTGAAAGAAAGAAAGATTGAAAGTAAGATAGATTGAAAGAAAGAATGAAAGAAAGATTGAAAGATTTAATGAAAGAATGAAAGAAAGAATGAAAGATTGAAATATTGAAAGAAAGAATGAAAGAAAGATTGAAAGATTGAAAGAAAGATTGAAAGTTTGAAATAAAGATTGAAAGTTTGAAAGAAAGATTGAAAGAAAGATTTAAAGAAAGATTGAAAGACTGAAAGAAAGAATGAAAGGCAGATTGAAAGAAAGATTTAAAGAAAGAAAGAAAGATTGAAAGAAAGATTGAAAGAAAGATTGAAAGAAAAAATGAAACAAAGATTGAAATAAAGAATGAAAGAAAGATTGAAAGAAAGATTGAAAGAAAGATTGAAAAAAAGATTGATAGACTGAAAGAAAAAATGAAAGAAACATTGAAAGATTAAACAATTGAAAGAATGATTGCAAGAAAGATGGAAAGAATGAAATAAAGATTGAAAGAAAGATTGAAAGAAAGAAATATTGAAGGAAAGATTGAAAGATTGAATGATTGAAAGAAAGACTGAAAGAAAGATTGACGGACAGAAAGATTGAAAGAAAGAATGAAAAAAAGATTGAAAGAAAGAATGAAAGAAAGATTGAAAGATTAAACAATTGAAAGAAAGATTGCAAGAAAGATTGAAAAAAGAAAGATTGAAAGAAATAATAAAAGAAAGATTGAAAGAAAGATGGAAAGAAAGAAAGATTGAAAGAAATAACAAAAGAAAGATTGAAAGAAAGAATGAAAGAAAGATTGGACGATTGGAAACAATATTGAAAGAAAGAAAGATTGAAAGTAAGATAGATTGAAAGAAAGAATGAAAGAAAGATTGAAAGATTGAAAGAAAGAATGAAAGAAAGATTGAAAGATTGAAAGAAAGATTGAAAGATTGAAAGATTTAAATAAAGATTGAAAGTTTGAAAGAAAGATTGAAAGAAAGATTTAAAGAAAGATTGAAAGACTGAAAGAAAGAATGAAAGGCAGATTGAAAGAAAGATTGAAAGTAAGAAGGTTTGAAAGAAAGAATGAAAGAAAGATTGAAAGATTGCAAGAAAGAATGAAAGAAAGATTGAAAGATTGAAATATTCAAAGAAAGAATGAAAGAAAGATTGAAAGATTGAAAGAAAAAATGAAAGAAAGATTGGAAGAAAGATTGAAAGATTGAAAGATTGAAATAAAGATTGAAAGTTTAAAAGAAAGATTGAAAGAAAGACTGAAAGAAAGATTGAAAGATTGAAAGAAAGATTGAAAGAAAGATTGAAAGATTGAAATATTGTAAGAAAGAATGAAAGAAAGATTGAAAGATTGAAAGAAAGATTGAAAGAAAGATTGAAAGAATGAAAGATTGAAATAATGATTGAAAGTTTGAAAGAAAGATTGAAAGAAAGATTTAAACAAAGAAAGATTGAAAGTAAGAAAGATTGAAAGAAATATTGAACGAAAGATTGAAAGAAAGGATGAAAGAAAGATTGAAAGAAAGATTGAAAAAAAGAAAGATTGAAAGAAAGATTGAACGACTGAAGGAAAGAATGAAAGAAAGATTGAAAGAAAGATTGAAAGAAAGAAATATTGAAAGAAAGAATGAAAGAAAGATTGAAAGAAAGAATGAAAGAAAGATTGAAAAAAGAAATATTGAAAGAAAGAATGAAAGAAAGATTGAAAGAAAGTTGGAAAGAAAGATTGAAAGAAAGAAAGATTGAAAGAAATAATGAAAGAAAAATTGAACGATTGGAAGAAATATTGAAAGATAGAAAAATTGAAAGTAAGAAAGATTGAAAGCAAGATTGAAATATTGAAAGAAAGAATGAAAGAAAGATTGAAAGATTGAAATATTGAAAGAATGAATGAAAGAAAGATTGATAGATTAAACAATTGAAAGAAAGATTGCAAGAAAGATTGAAAAAAGAAAGATTGAAAGAAAGAATGAAAGAAAGATTGAAAGATAGATGAAAGAAAGATTGAAAGAAAGAAAGATTGAAAGAAATAACAAAAGAAAGATTGAAAGATTGGAAGAAATATTGAAAGATAGAAAAATTGAAAGTTAGAAAGATTGAAAGAAAGAATGAAAGAAAGATTGAAAGATTGAAAGAAAGAATGAAAGAAAAATTGAAAGATTGAAAAGAATGATTGAATGTTTGAAAGAAAGATTGAAAGAAAGATTTAAAGAAAGAAAGATTGAAAGAAATATTGAAAGAATGATTGAAAGATTGAAAGAAAGATTGATAGAAAGAATGAAAGAAAGATTGAAAGATTGAAAGATTGAAATATTGATTGAAAGTTTGAAAGAAAGATTGAAAGAAAGATTGAAAAAAGGAAAGATTGAAAGAAAGATTGAAAGACTGAAGCAAAGAATAAAAGAAAGATTGAAAGAAAGATTGAAAGAAAGAAAGATTGAAAGAAAGATTGAAAGATTGAAAGAAAGAATGAAAAATTAAAGGAAAAATGAAAGAACGATTGAAAGAAAGAATGAAAGAATGAAAGAAAGATTGAAAGATTGAAAGAAATATTGAAAGAAAGAGAGAATGAAAGATTGAAAGATTGAAAGAACGAATGAAAGAAAGATTGAAAGATTGACATATTGAAAGAAATAATGAAAGAAAGATTGAAAGATTGAAAGAAAGATTGAAAGAAAGATTGAATGATTGAAAGATTGAAATAAAGATTGAAAGTTTGAAAGAAAGATTGAAAGAAATATTGAAAGAAAGATTAAAAGATTGAAAAAAAGATTGATGGAAAGAATGAAAGAAAGATTGAAAGATTGAAAGATTGAAATAAAGATTGAAAGACTGAAGCAAAGAATAAAAGAAAGATTGAAAGAAAGATTGAAAGAAAGAAAGATTGAAAGAAAGGTTGAAAGATTGAAAGAAAGAATGAAAAATTGAAAGATTGAAAGAAAGAATGAAAAATTGAAAGAAAGAATGAAAGAACGATTGAAAGAAAGAATGAAAGATTGAAAGATTTGAAAGAAAGATTGAAAGTTTGAAAGAACGAATGAAAGAAAGATTGAAAGAATGACATATTGAAAGAAATAATGAAAGAAAGATTGAAAGATTGAAAGAAAGATTGAAAGAAAGATTGAAAATATTGAAAGATTGAAATAAAGATTGAAAGTTTGAAAGAAAGATTGAAAGATTGAAATAAAGATTGAAAGTTTGAAAGAAAGATTGAAAGAAATATTGAAAGAAAGATTGAAAGATTGAAAAAAAGATTGATGGAAAGAATGAAAGAAAGATTGAAAGATTGAAAGATTGAAATAAAGATTGAAAGTTTGAAAGAAAGATTGAAAGAAAGATTTAAAGAAAGAAAGATTGAAAGTAAGAAAGATTGAAAGAAATATTGAAAGAAAGATTGAAAGATTGAAAGAAAGATTGAAAGAAAGATTGAAAGAAAGAATGAAAGAAATATTGAAAGAAGGATTGAAAAAAATAAAGTTTGAAAGAAAGATTGAAACAAAGATTGAAAGACTGAAGGAATGAATGAAAGAAAGATTGAAAGAACGATTGAAAGAAAGAAAGATTGAAAGAAAGATTGAAAGATTGAATGATTGAAAGAAAGACTGAAAGATAGATTGAAAGATGGAAGATTGAAAGATTGAAAGAAAGATTGAAAGAAAGAATGAACGACTGAAAGATTGAAAGAAAGATTGAAAGTTTGAAAGAAAGATTGAAAGACTGGAAGAAAGAATGAAAGAAAGATTGAAAGAAAGATTGAAAGATTGAAAGAAATAATGAAAGAAAGAAAGATTGAAAGTAAGAAAGATTGAAAGAAAGAATGAAAGAAAGATAGAACGAAAGATTGAAAAAAGAAAGATTGAAAGAAAAATTGAAAGAAAGATTGAAAGAAGGAATAAAAGTAAGAAAGATTGAAAGAAATATTGAAAGAAAGATTGAAAGATTGAAAGAAAGATTGAAAGAAAGATTGAAAAAAAGATTGAAAGAAAGATTGAAAGAAAGAAAGATTGAAAGAAAGATTTTAAGATTGACATATTGAAAGAAAGAATGAAAGAAAGATTGAAAGATTAAAAGAAGGAATGAAAGAAAGATTGAAAAATTGAAAGATTGAAAGAAAGATTGAAAGAAAGAATGAAACAAAGATTGAAATCAAGAATGAAAGAAAGATTGAAAGAAAGATAGAAAGAAAGATTGAAAGATTGAATGATTGAAAGAAAGATTGACAGAAAGATTGAAAGCTTGAAAGATAGATTGAAAGAAAGATTTTAAGAAAGGTTGAAAGACTGAAAGAAAGACTGAAAGATTGAAAGAAAGAATGAAAGAACGATTGAAAGAAAGAATGAAAGAATGATAGAAAGATTGAAAGAAACAATGAAAGAAAGATTGAAAGATAAAAAGAAAGAATGAAAGATAGATTGAAAAATTGAAAGATTGAAAGAAAGACTAAAAGAAAGATAGAAAGAAAGATTGAAAGAAAGAAAGATTGAAAGATTGAATGATTGAAAGAAAGATTGAAAGAAAGATTGAAAGCTTGAAAGAAAGATTGAAAGAAAGATTTTAAGAAAGGTTGAAAGACTGAAAGAAAGAATGAAAGATTGAAAGAAAGAATGAAAGACTGGAAGAAAGAATGAAAGAAAGATTGAAAGAAAGATTGAAAGATTGAAAGAAATAATGAAAGAAAGAAAGATTGAAAGTAAGAAAGATTGAAAGAAAGAATGAAAGAAAGATAGAACGAAAGATTGAAAAAAGAAAGATTGAAAGAAAAATTGAAAGAAAGATTGAAAGAAGGAATAAAAGTAAGAAAGATTGAAAGAAATATTGAAAGAAAGATTGAAAGATTGAAAGAAAGATTGAAAGAAAGATTGAAAAAAAGATTGAAAGAAAGATTGAAAGAAAGAAAGATTGAAAGAAAGATTTTAAGATTGACATATTGAAAGAAAGAATGAAAGAAAGATTGAAAGATTAAAAGAAGGAATGAAAGAAAGATTGAAAAATTGAAAGATTGAAAGAAAGATTGAAAGAAAGAATGAAACAAAGATTGAAATCAAGAATGAAAGAAAGATTGAAAGAAAGATAGAAAGAAAGATTGAAAGAAAGAAAGATTGAAAGATTGAATGATTGAAAGAAAGATTGACAGAAAGATTATAAGCTTGAAAGATAGATTGAAAGAAAGATTTTAAGAAAGGTTGAAAGACTGAAAGAAAGACTGAAAGATTGAAAGAAAGAATGAAAGAACGATTGAAAGAAAGAATGAAAGAATGATAGAAAGATTGAAAGAAACAATGAAAGAAAGATTGAAAGATAAAAAGAAAGAATGAAAGATAGATTGAAAAATTGAAAGATTGAAAGAAAGACTAAAAGAAAGATAGAAAGAAAGATTGAAAGAAAGAAAGATTGAAAGATTGAATGATTGAAAGAAAGATTGAAAGAAAGATTGAAAGCTTGAAAGAAAGATTGAAAGAAAGATTTTAAGAAAGGTTGAAAGACTGAAAGAAAGAATGAAAGATTGAAAGAAAGAATGAAAGAACAATTGAAAGAAAGAGAGAATGAAAGTAAGAAAGATTGAAAGAAAGATTGAAAGTAATAAAGATTGAAAGAAAGAATGAAAGAAAAATTGAAAGATTGATAGATTGAAAGAAAGATTGAAAGAAAGATTTAAAGAAAGATTGAAAGACTGAAAGAAAGAATGAATAAAATAATTAAAGAAAGATTGAAAGATTGAAAGAAAGATTGAAAGAAAGAAAGATTTATAGAAAGAATGAAAGAAAGATTGAAAGATTGAAAGAAAGATTGAAAGAAAGATTGAAAGATTGAAAGATTGAAATAAAGATTGAAAGTTTGAAAGAAAGATTGAAAGATTGAAATAAAGATTGAAAGTTTGAAAGAAAGATTGAAAGAAATATTGAAAGAAAGATTGAAAGATTGAAAAAAAGATTGATGGAAAGAATGAAAGAAAGATTGAAAGATTGAAAGATTGAAATAAAGATTGAAAGTTTGAAAGAAAGATTGAAAGAAAGATTTAAAGAAAGAAAAATTGAAACTAAGAAAGATTGAAAGAAATATTGAAAGAAAGATTGAAAGATTGAAAGAAAGATTGAAAGAAAGATTGAAAGAAAGAATGAAAGAAATATTGAAAGAAGGATTGATAAAAAGAAAGTTTGAAAGAAAGATTGAAACAAAGATTGAAAGGCTGAAGGAAAGAATGAAAGAAAGATTGAAAGAACGATTGAAAGAAAGAAAGATTGAAAGAAAGATTGAAAGATTGAATGATTGAAAGAAAGACTGAAAGATAGATTGAAAGATGGAAGATTGAAAGATTGAAAGAAAGATTGAAAAAAAGAATGAACGACTGAAAGATTGAAAGAAAGATTGAAAGTTTGAAAGAAAGATTGAAAGACTGAAAGAAAGAATGAAAGAAAGATTGAAAGAAAGATTGAAAGATTGAAAGAAATAATGAAAGAAAGAAAGATTGAAAGTAAGAAAGATTGAAAGAAAGAATGAAAGAAAGATTGAACGAAAGATTGAAAAAAGAAAGATTGAAAGACTAATTGAAAGAAAGATTGAAAGAAGGAATGAAAGTAAGAAAGATTGAAAGAAATATTGAAAGAAAGATTGAAAGATTGAAAGAAAGATTGAAAAAAGATTGAAAAAAGGATTGAAAGAAAGATTGAAAGAAAGAAAGATTGAAAGAAAGATTTTAAGATTGACATATTGAAAGAAAGAATGAAAGAAAGATTGAAAGATTAAAAGAAGGAATGAAAGAAAGATTGAAAAATTGAAAGATTGAAAGAAAGACTAAAAGAAAGAAAGAACGATTGAAAGAAAGATTGAAAGAAAGATTGAAAGAAAGATTGAAAGAAAGATAGAAAGAAAGATTGAAAGAAAGAAAGATTGAAAGATTGAATGATTGAAAGAAAGATTGACAGAAAGATTGAAAGCTTGAAAGATAGATTGAAAGAAAGATTTTAAGTAAGGTTGAAAGACTGAAAGAAAGACTGAAAGATTGAAAGAAAGAATGAAAGAACGATTGAAAGAAAGAATGAAAGAATGATAGAAAGATTGAAAGAAACAATGAAAGAAAGATTGAAAGATAAAAAGAAAGAATGAAAGATAGATTAAAAAATTGAAAGATTGAAAGAAAGACTAAAAGAAAGATAGAAAGAAAGATTGAAAGAAAGAAAGATTGAAAGATTGAATGATTGAAAGAAAGATTGAAAGAAATATTGAAAGCTTGAAAGAAAGATTGAAAGAAAGATTTTAAGAAAGGTTGAAAGACTGAAAGAAAGAATGAAAGATTGAAAGAAAGAATGAAAGAACGATTGAAAGAAAGAATGAAAGAATGAAAGAAAGATTGAAAGATTGAAAGAAATATTGAAAGAAAGAGAGAATGAAAGTAAGAAAGATTGAAAGAAAGATTGAAAGTAATAAAGATTGAAAGAAAGAATGAAAGAAAAATTGAAAGATTGATAGATTGAAAGAAAGATTGAAAGAAAGATTTAAAGAAAGATTGAAAGACTGAAAGAAAGAATGAATAAAATAATTAAAGAAAGATTGAAAGATTGAAAGATTAAAAGAAGGAATGAAAGAAAGATTGAAAAATTGAAAGATTGAAAGAAAGATTGAAAGAAAGAATGAAACAAAGATTGAAATCAAGAATGAAAGAAAGATTGAAAGAAAGATAGAAAGAAAGATTGAAAGAAAGAAAGATTGAAAGATTGAATGATTGAAAGAAAGATTGACAGAAAGATTGAAAGCTTGAAAGATAGATTGAAAGAAAGATTTTAAGAAAGGTTGAAAGACTGAAAGAAAGACTGAAAGATTGAAAGAAAGAATGAAAGAACGATTGAAAGAAAGAATGAAAGAATGATAGAAAGATTGAAAGAAACAATGAAAGAAAGATTGAAAGATAAAAAGAAAGAATGAAAGATAGATTGAAAAATTGAAAGATTGAAAGAAAGACTAAAAGAAAGATAGAAAGAAAGATTGAAAGAAAGAAAGATTGAAAGATTGAATGATTGAAAGAAAGATTGAAAGAAAGATTGAAAGCTTGAAAGAAAGATTGAAAGAAAGATTTTAAGAAAGGTTGAAAGACTGAAAGAAAGAATGAAAGATTGAAAGAAAGAATGAAAGACTGGAAGAAAGAATGAAAGAAAGATTGAAAGAAAGATTGAAAGATTGAAAGAAATAATGAAAGAAAGAAAGATTGAAAGTAAGAAAGATTGAAAGAAAGAATGAAAGAAAGATAGAACAAAAGATTGAAAAAAGAAAGATTGAAAGAAAAATTGAAAGAAAGATTGAAAGAAGGAATAAAAGTAAGAAA
Organism: Zeus faber; assembly: GCF_960531495.2. Taxonomy (NCBI): domain Eukaryota; kingdom Metazoa; phylum Chordata; class Actinopteri; order Zeiformes; family Zeidae; genus Zeus; species Zeus faber. The sequence continues at coordinate 681,430 of NC_137205.1, forward strand.
GATTGAAAGAAATATTGAAAGAAAGATTGAAAGATTGAAAGAAAGATTGAAAGAAAGATTGAAAAAAAGATTGAAAGAAAGATTGAAAGAAAGAAAGATTGAAAGAAAGATTTTAAGATTGACATATTGAAAGAAAGAATGAAAGAAAGATTGAAAGATTAAAAGAAGGAATGAAAGAAAGATTGAAAAATTGAAAGATTGAAAGAAAGATTGAAAGAAAGAATGAAACAAAGATTGAAATCAAGAATGAAAGAAAGATTGAAAGAAAGATAGAAAGAAAGATTGAAAGAAAGAAAGATTGAAAGATTGAATGATTGAAAGAAAGATTGACAGAAAGATTATAAGCTTGAAAGATAGATTGAAAGAAAGATTTTAAGAAAGGTTGAAAGACTGAAAGAAAGACTGAAAGATTGAAAGAAAGAATGAAAGAACGATTGAAAGAAAGAATGAAAGAATGATAGAAAGATTGAAAGAAACAATGAAAGAAAGATTGAAAGATAAAAAGAAAGAATGAAAGATAGATTGAAAAATTGAAAGATTGAAAGAAAGACTAAAAGAAAGATAGAAAGAAAGATTGAAAGAAAGAAAGATTGAAAGATTGAATGATTGAAAGAAAGATTGAAAGAAAGATTGAAAGCTTGAAAGAAAGATTGAAAGAAAGATTTTAAGAAAGGTTGAAAGACTGAAAGAAAGAATGAAAGATTGAAAGAAAGAATGAAAGAACAATTGAAAGAAAGAGAGAATGAAAGTAAGAAAGATTGAAAGAAAGATTGAAAGTAATAAAGATTGAAAGAAAGAATGAAAGAAAAATTGAAAGATTGATAGATTGAAAGAAAGATTGAAAGAAAGATTTAAAGAAAGATTGAAAGACTGAAAGAAAGAATGAATAAAATAATTAAAGAAAGATTGAAAGATTGAAAGAAAGATTGAAAGAAAGAAAGATTTATAGAAAGAATGAAAGAAAGATTGAAAGATTGAAAGAAAGATTGAAAGAAAGATTGAAAGATTGAAAGATTGAAATAAAGATTGAAAGTTTGAAAGAAAGATTGAAAGATTGAAATAAAGATTGAAAGTTTGAAAGAAAGATTGAAAGAAATATTGAAAGAAAGATTGAAAGATTGAAAAAAAGATTGATGGAAAGAATGAAAGAAAGATTGAAAGATTGAAAGATTGAAATAAAGATTGAAAGTTTGAAAGAAAGATTGAAAGAAAGATTTAAAGAAAGAAAAATTGAAACTAAGAAAGATTGAAAGAAATATTGAAAGAAAGATTGAAAGATTGAAAGAAAGATTGAAAGAAAGATTGAAAGAAAGAATGAAAGAAATATTGAAAGAAGGATTGATAAAAAGAAAGTTTGAAAGAAAGATTGAAACAAAGATTGAAAGGCTGAAGGAAAGAATGAAAGAAAGATTGAAAGAACGATTGAAAGAAAGAAAGATTGAAAGAAAGATTGAAAGATTGAATGATTGAAAGAAAGACTGAAAGAAAGATTGAAAGATTAAAAGAAGGAATGAAAGAAAGATTGAAAAATTGAAAGATTGAAAGAAAGATTGAAAGAAAGAATGAAACAAAGATTGAAATCAAGAATGAAAGAAAGATTGAAAGAAAGATAGAAAGAAAGATTGAAAGAAAGAAAGATTGAAAGATTGAATGATTGAAAGAAAGATTGACAGAAAGATTATAAGCTTGAAAGATAGATTGAAAGAAAGATTTTAAGAAAGGTTGAAAGACTGAAAGAAAGACTGAAAGATTGAAAGAAAGAATGAAAGAACGATTGAAAGAAAGAATGAAAGAATGATAGAAAGATTGAAAGAAACAATGAAAGAAAGATTGAAAGATAAAAAGAAAGAATGAAAGATAGATTGAAAAATTGAAAGATTGAAAGAAAGACTAAAAGAAAGATAGAAAGAAAGATTGAAAGAAAGAAAGATTGAAAGATTGAATGATTGAAAGAAAGATTGAAAGAAAGATTGAAAGCTTGAAAGAAAGATTGAAAGAAAGATTTTAAGAAAGGTTGAAAGACTGAAAGAAAGAATGAAAGATTGAAAGAAAGAATGAAAGAACAATTGAAAGAAAGAGAGAATGAAAGTAAGAAAGATTGAAAGAAAGATTGAAAGTAATAAAGATTGAAAGAAAGAATGAAAGAAAAATTGAAAGATTGATAGATTGAAAGAAAGATTGAAAGAAAGATTTAAAGAAAGATTGAAAGACTGAAAGAAAGAATGAATAAAATAATTAAAGAAAGATTGAAAGATTGAAAGAAAGATTGAAAGAAAGAAAGATTTATAGAAAGAATGAAAGAAAGATTGAAAGATTGAAAGAAAGATTGAAAGAAAGATTGAAAGATTGAAAGATTGAAATAAAGATTGAAAGTTTGAAAGAAAGATTGAAAGATTGAAATAAAGATTGAAAGTTTGAAAGAAAGATTGAAAGAAATATTGAAAGAAAGATTGAAAGATTGAAAAAAAGATTGATGGAAAGAATGAAAGAAAGATTGAAAGATTGAAAGATTGAAATAAAGATTGAAAGTTTGAAAGAAAGATTGAAAGAAAGATTTAAAGAAAGAAAAATTGAAACTAAGAAAGATTGAAAGAAATATTGAAAGAAAGATTGAAAGATTGAAAGAAAGATTGAAAGAAAGATTGAAAGAAAGAATGAAAGAAATATTGAAAGAAGGATTGATAAAAAGAAAGTTTGAAAGAAAGATTGAAACAAAGATTGAAAGGCTGAAGGAAAGAATGAAAGAAAGATTGAAAGAACGATTGAAAGAAAGAAAGATTGAAAGAAAGATTGAAAGATTGAATGATTGAAAGAAAGACTGAAAGATAGATTGAAAGATGGAAGATTGAAAGATTGAAAGAAAGATTGAAAAAAAGAATGAACGACTGAAAGATTGAAAGAAAGATTGAAAGTTTGAAAGAAAGATTGAAAGACTGAAAGAAAGAATGAAAGAAAGATTGAAAGAAAGATTGAAAGATTGAAAGAAATAATGAAAGAAAGAAAGATTGAAAGTAAGAAAGATTGAAAGAAAGAATGAAAGAAAGATTGAACGAAAGATTGAAAAAAGAAAGATTGAAAGACTAATTGAAAGAAAGATTGAAAGAAGGAATGAAAGTAAGAAAGATTGAAAGAAATATTGAAAGAAAGATTGAAAGATTGAAAGAAAGATTGAAAAAAGATTGAAAAAAGGATTGAAAGAAAGATTGAAAGAAAGAAAGATTGAAAGAAAGATTTTAAGATTGACATATTGAAAGAAAGAATGAAAGAAAGATTGAAAGATTAAAAGAAGGAATGAAAGAAAGATTGAAAAATTGAAAGATTGAAAGAAAGACTAAAAGAAAGAAAGAACGATTGAAAGAAAGATTGAAAGAAAGATTGAAAGAAAGATTGAAAGAAAGATAGAAAGAAAGATTGAAAGAAAGAAAGATTGAAAGATTGAATGATTGAAAGAAAGATTGACAGAAAGATTGAAAGCTTGAAAGATAGATTGAAAGAAAGATTTTAAGTAAGGTTGAAAGACTGAAAGAAAGACTGAAAGATTGAAAGAAAGAATGAAAGAACGATTGAAAGAAAGAATGAAAGAATGATAGAAAGATTGAAAGAAACAATGAAAGAAAGATTGAAAGATAAAAAGAAAGAATGAAAGATAGATTAAAAAATTGAAAGATTGAAAGAAAGACTAAAAGAAAGATAGAAAGAAAGATTGAAAGAAAGAAAGATTGAAAGATTGAATGATTGAAAGAAAGATTGAAAGAAATATTGAAAGCTTGAAAGAAAGATTGAAAGAAAGATTTTAAGAAAGGTTGAAAGACTGAAAGAAAGAATGAAAGATTGAAAGAAAGAATGAAAGAACGATTGAAAGAAAGAATGAAAGAATGAAAGAAAGATTGAAAGATTGAAAGAAATATTGAAAGAAAGAGAGAATGAAAGTAAGAAAGATTGAAAGAAAGATTGAAAGTAATAAAGATTGAAAGAAAGAATGAAAGAAAAATTGAAAGATTGATAGATTGAAAGAAAGATTGAAAGAAAGATTTAAAGAAAGATTGAAAGACTGAAAGAAAGAATGAATAAAATAATTAAAGAAAGATTGAAAGATTGAAAGATTAAAAGAAGGAATGAAAGAAAGATTGAAAAATTGAAAGATTGAAAGAAAGATTGAAAGAAAGAATGAAACAAAGATTGAAATCAAGAATGAAAGAAAGATTGAAAGAAAGATAGAAAGAAAGATTGAAAGAAAGAAAGATTGAAAGATTGAATGATTGAAAGAAAGATTGACAGAAAGATTGAAAGCTTGAAAGATAGATTGAAAGAAAGATTTTAAGAAAGGTTGAAAGACTGAAAGAAAGACTGAAAGATTGAAAGAAAGAATGAAAGAACGATTGAAAGAAAGAATGAAAGAATGATAGAAAGATTGAAAGAAACAATGAAAGAAAGATTGAAAGATAAAAAGAAAGAATGAAAGATAGATTGAAAAATTGAAAGATTGAAAGAAAGACTAAAAGAAAGATAGAAAGAAAGATTGAAAGAAAGAAAGATTGAAAGATTGAATGATTGAAAGAAAGATTGAAAGAAAGATTGAAAGCTTGAAAGAAAGATTGAAAGAAAGATTTTAAGAAAGGTTGAAAGACTGAAAGAAAGAATGAAAGATTGAAAGAAAGAATGAAAGACTGGAAGAAAGAATGAAAGAAAGATTGAAAGAAAGATTGAAAGATTGAAAGAAATAATGAAAGAAAGAAAGATTGAAAGTAAGAAAGATTGAAAGAAAGAATGAAAGAAAGATAGAACGAAAGATTGAAAAAAGAAAGATTGAAAGAAAAATTGAAAGAAAGATTGAAAGAAGGAATAAAAGTAAGAAAGATTGAAAGAAATATTGAAAGAAAGATTGAAAGATTGAAAGAAAGATTGAAAGAAAGATTGAAAAAAAGATTGAAAGAAAGATTGAAAGAAAGAAAGATTGAAAGAAAGATTTTAAGATTGACATATTGAAAGAAAGAATGAAAGAAAGATTGAAAGATTAAAAGAAGGAATGAAAGAAAGATTGAAAAATTGAAAGATTGAAAGAAAGATTGAAAGAAAGAATGAAACAAAGATTGAAATCAAGAATGAAAGAAAGATTGAAAGAAAGATAGAAAGAAAGATTGAAAGAAAGAAAGATTGAAAGATTGAATGATTGAAAGAAAGATTGACAGAAAGATTGAAAGCTTGAAAGATAGATTGAAAGAAAGATTTTAAGAAAGGTTGAAAGACTGAAAGAAAGACTGAAAGATTGAAAGAAAGAATGAAAGAACGATTGAAAGAAAGAATGAAAGAATGATAGAAAGATTGAAAGAAACAATGAAAGAAAGATTGAAAGATAAAAAGAAAGAATGAAAGATAGATTGAAAAATTGAAAGATTGAAAGAAAGACTAAAAGAAAGATAGAAAGAAAGATTGAAAGAAAGAAAGATTGAAAGATTGAATGATTGAAAGAAAGATTGAAAGAAAGATTGAAAGCTTGAAAGAAAGATTGAAAGAAAGATTTTAAGAAAGGTTGAAAGACTGAAAGAAAGAATGAAAGATTGAAAGAAAGAATGAAAGAACGATTGAAAGAAAGAGAGAATGAAAGTAAGAAAGATTGAAAGAAAGATTGAAAGTAATAAAGATTGAAAGAAAGAATGAAAGAAAAATTGAAAGATTGATAGATTGAAAGAAAGATTGAAAGAAAGATTTAAAGAAAGATTGAAAGACTGAAAGAAAGAATGAATAAAATAATTAAAGAAAGATTGAAAGATTGAAAGATTGAAAGAAAGATTGAAAGAAAGAAAGATTTATAGAAAGAATGAAAGAAAGATTGAAAGATTGAAAGAAAGATTGAAAGAAAGATTGAAAGATTGAAAGATTGAAATAAAGATTGAAAGTTTGAAAGAAAGATTGAAAGATTGAAATAAAGATTGAAAGTTTGAAAGAAAGATTGAAAGAAATATTGAAAGAAAGATTGAAAGATTGAAAAAAAGATTGATGGAAAGAATGAAAGAAAGATTGAAAGATTGAAAGATTGAAATAAAGATTGAAAGTTTGAAAGAAAGATTGAAAGAAAGATTTAAAGAAAGAAAAATTGAAACTAAGAAAGATTGAAAGAAATATTGAAAGAAAGATTGAAAGATTGAAAGAAAGATTGAAAGAAAGATTGAAAGAAAGAATGAAAGAAATATTGAAAGAAGGATTGAAAAAAAGAAAGTTTGAAAGAAAGATTGAAACAAAGATTGAAAGGCTGAAGGAAAGAATGAAAGAAAGGTTGAAAGAACGATTGAAAGAAAGAAAGATTGAAAGAAAGATTGAAAGATTGAATGATTGAAAGAAAGACTGAAAGATAGATTGAAAGATGGAAGATTGAAAGATTGAAAGAAAGATTGAAAAAAAGAATGAACGACTGAAAGATTGAAAGAAAGATTGAAAGTTTGAAAGAAAGATTGAAAGACTGAAAGAAAGAATGAAAGAAAGATTGAAAGAAAGATTGAAAGATTGAAAGAAATAATGAAAGAAAGAAAGATTGAAAGTAAGAAAGATTGAAAGAAAGAATGAAAGAAAGATTGAACGAAAGATTGAAAGAAGGAATGAAAGTAAGAAAGATTGAAAGAAATATTGAAAGAAAGATTGAAAGATTGAAAGAAAGATTGAAAAAAGATTGAAAAAAAGATTGAAAGAAAGATTGAAAGAAAGAAAGATTGAAAGAAAGATTTTAAGATTGACATATTGAAAGAAAGAATGAAAGAAAGATTGAAAGATTAAAAGAAGGAATGAAAGAAAGATTGAAAAATTGAAAGATTGAAAGAAAGACTAAAAGAAAGAAAGAACGATTGAAAGAAAGATTGAAAGAAAGATTGAAAGAAAGATTGAAAGAAAGATAGAAAGAAAGATTGAAAGAAAGAAAGATTGAAAGATTGAATGATTGAAAGAAAGATTGACAGAAAGATTGAAAGCTTGAAAGATAGATTGAAAGAAAGATTTTAAGTAAGGTTGAAAGACTGAAAGAAAGACTGAAAGATTGAAAGAAAGAATGAAAGAACGATTGAAAGAAAGAATGAAAGAATGATAGAAAGATTGAAAGAAACAATGAAAGAAAGATTGAAAGATAAAAAGAAAGAATGAAAGATAGATTAAAAAATTGAAAGATTGAAAGAAAGACTAAAAGAAAGATAGAAAGAAAGATTGAAAGAAAGAAAGATTGAAAGATTGAATGATTGAAAGAAAGATTGAAAGAAATATTGAAAGCTTGAAAGAAAGATTGAATGAAAGATTTTAAGAAAGGTTGAAAGACTGAAAGAAAGAATGAAAGATTGAAAGAAAGAATGAAAGAACGATTGAAAGAAAGAATGAAAGAATGAAAGAAAGATTGAAAGATTGAAAGAAATATTGAAAGAAAGAGAGAATGAAAGTAAGAAAGATTGAAAGAAAGATTGAAAGTAATAAAGATTGAAAGAAAGAATGAAAGAATAATTGAAAGATTGATAGATTGAAAGAAAGATTGAAAGAAAGATTTAAAGAAAGATTGAAAGACTGAAAGAAAGAATGAATAAAATAATTAAAGAAAGATTGAAAGATTGAAAGATTGAAAGAAAGATTGAAAGAAAGAAAGATTTATAGAAAGAATGAAAGAAAGATTGAAAAAAGAAAGAAAGATTGAAAGAAAGATTGAAAGATTGAAAGAAAGAATGAAAGAAAGATTGAAAAAAGATAGAAAAATAGAAAAATTGAAAGATTGAAAGATTGAAAGAAAGATTGAAAGAAAGATTTATAGAAAGATTGAAAGACTGAAAGAAAGAATGAATAAAAGATTTAAAGAAAGATTGATAGATTGAAAGATTGAAAGAAAGATTGAAAGAAAGAAAGATTTATAGAAAGGATGAAAGAAAGATTGAAAAAAGAAAGAAAGAAAGATTTGAAGTAAGAATTAAATATTGAAAGAAAGATTTTAGGAAAGGTTGAAAGACTGAAAGAAAGAATGAAAGAAAGAATGAAAGAAAGATTGAAAGATTGAAAGATTGAAAGAAAGAATGAAAGATTGAAAGAAAGATTGAAAGATTGAAAGAAAGATTGAAAGATTGAAAGAAATATTGAAAGAAAGATAATTTGAAAGTAAGAAAGATTGAAAGAAAGATTGAAAGTAATAAAGATTGAAAGAAAGAATAAAAGAAAAATTGAAAGATTGAAAGATTGAAAGGTTGAAAGAAAGACTTAAAGAAAAAATTGAAAGACTAAAAGTAAGAATGAAAGAAAGATTGAAAGTTTGAAAGAAAGAATGAAATTATTAAAGAAAGATTGAAAGAAATATTGAAAGAAAGAATGAAAGAAAGATTGAAAGATTAAACAATTGAAAGAAAGATTGCAAGATAGATTGAAAAAAGAAAGATTGAAAGAAAGAAGAAATAAAGATTGAAAGAAAGATGGAAAGAAAGATTGAAAGAAAGAAAGATTGAAAGAAATAACAAAAGAAAGATTGAAAGAAATAATGAAAGAAAGATTGAACGATTGGAAGAAATATTGAAAGATAGAAAAATTGAAAGTAAGAAAGATTGAAAGAAAGAATGAAAGAAAGATTGAAAGATTGAAAGAAAGAATGAAAGAAAGATTGAAAGATTGAAATATTGAAAGAAAGAATGAAAGACGGATTGAAAGATTGAAAGAAAGATTGAAAGAAAGATTGAAAGATTGAAATATTTAAAGAAAGATTGAAAGAAAGAATGAAAGAAAGATTGAAAAAAAGATTGAAAAAAAGAAAAATTGAAAGATTGAAAGATTGAAAGAAAGATTGAAAGAAAGATTTAAAGAAAGATTGACAGACTGAAAGAAAGAATGAATAAAAGATTTAAAGAAAGATTGAAAGATTGAAAGATTGAAAGAAAAATTGAAAGAAAGAAAGATTGAAAGAAAGAAAGGTTGAAAGAAATATTGAAAGAAAGATTGAAAGATTGAAAGAAAGAATGAAAGAAAGATTGAAAGATTGAAATAAAAATTGAAAGAAAGATTGAAAGATTGAAAGATGGAAAGAAAGATTGAAAGTTTGAAAGAAATATTGAAAGACAGAAAGATTGAAAGAAAGAATGAAAGAAAGATTGAAAGATTGATATATTGAAAGAAATAATGAAAGAAAGATTGAAAGATTGAAAGAAAGCTTGAAAGAAAGGTTGAAAGATTGAAATATTTAAAGAAAGATTGAAAGAAAGAATGAAAGAACGATTGAAAGAAAAAATGAAAGAATGAAAGAAAAATTGACAGATTGAAAGATATATTGAAAGAAAGAGAGATTGAAAAAATAAAAGATTGAAAGAAAGATTGAAAGTTATGAAGATTGATAGAAAGAATGAAGGAAAAACTGAAAGATTGAAAGACTGAAAGAATGAATGAAAGAAAGATTGAAAGATTGAAAGAAAAAATGAAAAACTTAAAGAAAGATTGAAAGAAATATTGAAAGATAGATTGAAAGATTGAATGAAAGAAAGATTGAAAAAAAGAAAGATTGAAAGAAAGATTTATAGAAAGAATGAAAGAACGATTGAAAAAAGAATGAAAGATTGAAAGAAAGATTGAAAGAAAGATTGAAAGAAAGAAAGATTGAAAGAAAGATTGAAAAAAAAGAAAGATTTAAAGATAGAATAAAAGAAAGATTGAATGAAAGATTGAAAAAAAAGAAAGATTGAAAGATTGAAAGAAATATTGAAAGACAGAAAGATTGAAAGAAACAATGAAAGAAAGATTGAAAGATTAAAAGAAAGAATGAAAGAACGATTGAAAGAAAGATTGAAAGAAAGATTGAAAGAAAGATTGAATGAAAGATTGAAAGAAAGAATGAAACAAAGATTGAAATAAAGAATGAAAGAAAGATTGAAAGAAAGATAGAAGGAAAGATTGAAAGATTGAATGATTGAAAGAAAGACTGAAAGAAAGAATGACGGACAGAAAGATTGAAAGAAAGAATGAAAGAAAGATTGAAAAAAAGATTGAAAGACTGAAAGAAAGAATGAAAGAAAGATTGAAAGATTAAACAATTGAAAGAACGATTGCAAGAAAGTTTGAAAAAAGAAAGATTGAAAGAAAGAATGAAAGACTGAAGGAAAGAATGAAAGAAAGATGGAAAGAAAGATTGAAAGAAACAATGAAAGAAAGATTGAAAGATTAAAAGAAAGAATGAAAGAAAGATTGAAAAATTGAAAGATTGAAAGAAAAACTAAAAGAAAGAAAGAACGATTGAAAGAAAGATTGAAAGAAAGAATGAAAGAAAGATTGAAAGATTAAAAGAGAGAATGAAAGAAAGATTGAAAAATTGAAAGATTGAAAGAAAGACTAAAAGAAAGAAAGAACGATTGAAAGAAAGAATGAAAGAAAGATTGAAAAAAAGATTGAAAGACTGAAGGAAAGAATGAAAGAAAGATTGAAAGATTAAACAATTGAAAGAAAGATTGCAAGAAAGATTGAAAAAAGAAAGATTGAAAGAAAGAATGAAAGAAAGATTGAAAGAAAGATGGAAAGAAAGATTGAAAGAAAGAAAGATTGAAAGAAATAAAAGAAAGATTGAAAGAAATAATGAAAGAAAGATTGAACGATTGGAAGAAATATTGAAAGAGAAAAATTGAAAGTAAGAAAGATTGAAAGAAAGAATGAAAGAAAGATTGAAAGATTGAAGGAAAGAATGAAAGAAAGATTGAAAGAAAAATTGAAAGAAAGATTGAAAGAAAGATTGAAAGACTGAAGGAAAGAATGAAAGAAAGATGGAAAGAAAGATGGAAAGAAAGATTGACAGAAAGAAAGATTGAAAGAAATATTAAAAGAAGATTGAAAGATTGAAAGAAAGAATGTAAGAATGATTGAAAGATTGAAAGATTGAAAGATTGAAAGAAAGAATGAAAGAAAGACTGAAAGATTGAAAGAAAAATTGAAAGAAAGATTGAAAGATTGAAAGATTGAAAGAAAGATTGAAAGTTTGAAAGACAGATTGAAAGACTGAAAGAAAGATTGCAAGAAAGATTGAAAAAAAAGAAAGATTTAAAGATAGAATAAAAGAAAGATTGAAAGAAAGATTGAAAAAAAAAGAAAGATTGAAAGATTGAAAGAAATATTGAAAGACAGAAAGATTGAAAGAAACAATGAAAGAAAGATTGAAAGATTAAAAGAAAGAATGAAAGAACGATTGAAAGAAAGATTGAAAGAAAGATTGAAAGAAAGATTGAAAGAAAGATTGAATGAAAGATTGAAAGAAAGAATGAAAGAAAGATTGAAATAAAGAATGAAAGAAAGATTGAAAGAAAGATAGAAGGAAAGATTGAAAGATTGAATGATTGAAAGAAAGACTGAAAGAATGAATGACGGACAGAAAGATTGAAAGAAAGAATGAAAGAAAGATTGAAACAAAGATTGAAAGACTGAAAGAAAGAATGAAAGAAAGATTGAAAGATTAAACAATTGAAAGAACGATTGCAAGAAAGATTGAAAAAAGAAACATTGAAAGAAAGAATGAAAGACTGAAGGAAAGAATGAAAGAAAGATGGAAAGAAAGATTGAAAGAAACAATGAAAGAAAGATTGAAAGATTAAAAGAAAGAATGAAAGAAAGATTGAAAAATTGAAAGATTGAAAGAAAGACTAAAAGAAAGAAAGAACGATTGAAAGAAAGATTGAAAGAAAATGAAAGAAAGAATGAAAGAAAGATTGAAAGAAACAATGAAAGAAAGATTGAAAGATTAAAAGAGAGAATGAAAGAAAGATTGAAAAATTGAAAGATTGAAAGAAAGACTAAAAGAAAGAAAGAACGATTGAAAGAAAGAATGAAAGAAAGATTGAAAAAAAGATTGAAAGACTGAAGGAAAGAAGGAAAGAAAGATTGAAAGATTAAACAATTGAAAGAAAGATTGCAAGAAAGATTGAAAAAAGAAAGATTGAAAGAAAGAATGAAAGAAAGATTGAAAGAAAGATGGAAAGAAAGATTGAAAGGAAGAAAGATTGAAAGAAATAAAAGAAAGATTGAAAGAAATAATGAAAGAAAGATTGAACGATTGGAAGAAATATTGAAAGAGAAAAATTGAAAGTAAGAAAGATTGAAAGAAAGAATGAAAGAAAGATTGAAAGATTGTAAAAAAGATTGAAAGAAAGATTGAAAGATTGAAATATTTAAAGAAAGATTGAAAGATTGAAATATTTAAAGAAAGAATGAAAGAAAGATTGAAAGATTGAAAGAAAGATTGAAAGAAAGATTGAAAGATTGAAATATTTAAAGAAAGATTGAAAGATTGAAAGAAAGAATGAAAGAACGATTGAAAGAAAGAATGAAAGAATGAAAGAAAAATTGACTGATTGAAAGAAATATTGAAAAAAGAAACATTGAAAGAAAGAATGAAAGAAAGATTGAACGATTGGAAGAAATATTGAAAGATAGAAAAATTGAAGGTAAGAAAGATTGAAAGAAAGAATGAAAGAAAGATTGAAAGATTGAAAGAAAGAATGAAAGAAAAATTGAAAGATTGAAAGATTGAAAGAAAGATTGAAAGATTGATTTAAAGAAAGATTGAAAGACTGAAAGAAAGATTGAAAGAAAGAAAGATTTATAGAAAGAATGAAAGAAAGATTGAAAAAAGAAAGATAGATTGAAAGAAAGATTGAAAGATTGAAAGAAAGAATGAAAGAAAGATTTAAAAAAAGTTTGAAAAAAAGAAAGATTGAAAGAAAGATTGAAAGAAAGATTGAAAGACTGAAGGAAAGAATGAAAGAAAGATGGAAAGAAAGATGGAAAGAAAGATTGAAAGAAGGAAAGATTGAAAGAAATATTGAAAGAAAGATTGAAAGATTGAAAAAAAGAATGAAAGAATGATTGAAAGATTGAAAGATTGAAAGATTGAAAGAAAGAATGAAAGAAAGATTGAAAGAAAGATGGAAAGAAAGATTGAAAGAAAGAAAGATTGGAAGAAATAATGAAAGAAAGATTGAACGATTGGAAGAAATTTTGAAAGATAGAAAAATTGAAAGTAAGAAACATTGAAAGAAAGAATGAAAGAAAGATTGAAACATTAAAAATTGAAAGAAAGTTTGCAAGAAAGATTGAAAAAAGAAAGATTGAAAGAAAGAATGAAAGAAAGATTGAAAGATAGATGGATAGAAAGATTGAAAGAAAGAAAGATTGAAAGAATAACAAAAGAAAGATTGAAAGATTGGAAGAAATATTGAAAGATAGAAAAATTGAAAGTAAGAAAGATTGAAAGAAAGAATTAAAGAAAGATTGATAGATTGAAAGAAAGAATAAAAGAACGATTGAAAGAAAGAATGAAAGAATGAAAGAAAGATTGAAAGATTGAAAGAATATTGAAAGAAAGAGAGAATGAAAGTAAGAAAGATTGAAAGAAAGATTGAAAGTAAAAAAGATTGAAAGAAAGAATGAAAGAAAAATTGAAAGATTGAAAGATTGAAAGAAAGATTTAAAGAAAGATTTAAAGAAAGATTGAAAGACTGAAAGAAAGAATGAATAAAAGAATTAAAGAAAGATTGAAAGATCGAAAGATTGAAAGATTGAAAGAAAGATTGAAAAAAGAATGATTGAAAGAAAGAAAGATTTAAAGAATGAAAGTAAGAATGAAAAAAAAGAATGAAAGAGAGATTGAAAGATTGAAAGATTGAAAGAAAGAATGAAAGATTGAAAGAAAGAATGAAAGAACGATTGAAAGAAAGAATGAAAGAATGAAAGAAAGATTGAAAGATTGAAAGAAATATTGAAAGAAAGAGAGAATGAAAGTAAGAAAGATGGAAAGAAAAATTGAAAGATTGAAAGATTGAAAGAAAGAATTAAAGAAAGATTGAATGATTGAAAGATTGAAAGAAAGATTGAAAGAAAGATTGAAGAAAGAAAGATTTAAAGAAAAAAAGATTTAAAGAAAGATTGAAAGACTAAAAGTAAGAATGAAAAAAAAGATTGAAAGAAAGATTGAAAAAAGAAAGAAAGATTGAAAGAAAGAATGAAAGTTTGAAAGAAAGATTGAAAGAAAGATTGAAAGAAAGATTGAAAGACTGAAAGAAAAAATGAAAGAAAGATTAAAAGAGAGATTGAAAGATTGAAAGATTGAAAGAAAGAATGAAAGATTGAAAGAAAGAATGAAAGAATGAATGAAAGATAAAAAGATTGAAAGAAATATTGAAAAAAAGAAAGATTGAAAGTAAGAAAAATTGAAAGAATGAATGAAAGAAACAAAAAAAGACTGATAAAAAGAAAGAATGTTTGAGAGATCATAATATTTAAAGAAAGAAAGATTGAAAGAAAGATTTTAAGACTGAATTAAAGAATTAAAGAAAGATTGAAAGAAAGGTTGAAAGATAGAATGAAAGAAAGATTGAAAGATTGAAAGTTGTAAAGAAAGATTGAAAGAAAGATTTAAAGAAAGATTGAAAGACTAAAAAAAAGAATGAAAGAAAGATTGAAAGGTTGAAAGAAAAAATGAAAGAATGAAAGAAAGATTGAAAGACTGAAAGAAAGATTGGAAGAAAGAATGAAAGTATGAAAGAAAGATTGAAAGATTGAAGGAAAGATTGAAAGAACGATTGAAAGAAAGAATGAAAGAATGAAAGAAAGATTGAAAGATTGAAAGAAAGATTGAAAGTAATAAAGATTGAAAGAAGGAATGAAGGAAAAATTGAATGTTTGAAAGACTGAAAGAATGAATGAAAGATTGAAAGAAAGATTTTAAGAAAGGTTGAAAGACTGAAAGAAAGAATGAAAGAAAGAATGATTGAAAGATTGAAAGAAAGAATGAAAGATTGAAAGAAAGAATATAAGAACGATTGAAAGAAAGATTGAAAGTAAGATTGAAAGTTTGAAAGAAAGATTGAAAGAAAAATTGAAAGAAAGATTGAAAGACTGAAGGAAAGAATGAGTGAAAGATTGAAAGAAAGATTAAAAGAAAAAAAGATTGAAAGTATTAAAGACTGAAAAAAATATTGAAAGAAAGATTTAAAGACTGAAAGATAGAATGAAAGAAAGATTGAAAGATTGAAAGATTGAAAGAAAGAATGAAAGAAAGATTGAAAGACTGAAAAAATATTGAAAGAAAGATTGAAAGATTGAAAGATAGAATGAAAGAAAGATTGAAAGATTGAAAGATTGAAAGAAAGAATGAAAGAAAGATTGAAAGACTGAAAGAATGAAAGAAAGATTGAAAGTGCGAAAGAAAGAATGAAAGAATTAAAGAAAGATTGAAAGAAATATTGAAAGAAAGAATGAAAGATTGAAAGAAAGAATGAAAGTAATAAAGATTGAAAGAAGGAATGAAGGAAAAGTTGAATGTTTGAAAGACTGAAAGAATGAATGAAAGAAAGCTTGAAAGAAAGATTGAAAGAAAGATTTTAAGAAAGGTTGAAAGACTGAAAGAAAGAATGAAAGAAAGAATGATTGAAAGATTGAAAGAAAGAATGAAAGATTGAAAGAAAGAATATAAGAACGATTCAAAGAAAGATTGAAAGTAAGATTGAAAGTTTGAAAGAAAGATTGAAAGAAAAATTGAAAGAAAGATTGAAAGACTGAAGGAAAGAATGAGTGAAAGATTGAAAGAAAGATTAAAAGAAAAAAAGATTGAAAGTATTAAAGACTGAAAAAAATATTGAAAGAAAGATTGAAAGATTGAAAGATAGAATGAAAGAAAGATTGAAAGATTGAAAGATTGAAAGAAAGAATGAAAGAAAGATTGAAAGACTGAAAAAAATATTGAAAGAAAGATTGAAAGATTGAAAGATAGAATGAAAGAAAGATTGAAAGATTGAAAGATTGAAAGAAAGAATGAAATAAAGATTGAAAGACTGAAAGAAAGAATGAAAGAAAGATTGAAAGTGCGAAAGAAAGAATGAAAGAATTAAAGAAAGATTGAAAGATTGAAAGAATATTGAAAGAAAGAGAGAATGAAAGTAAGAAAGATTGAAAGAAAGATTGAAAGTAAAAAAGATTGAAAGAAAGAATGAAAGAAAAATTGAAAGATTGAAAGATTGAAAGAAAGATTTAAAGAAAGATTTAAAGAAAGATTGAAAGACTGAAAGAAAGAATGAATAAAAGAATTAAAGAAAGATTGAAAGATCGAAAGATTGAAAGATTGAAAGAAAGATTGAAAAAAGAATGATTGAAAGAAAGAAAGATTTAAAGAATGAAAGATTTAAAGAAAGATTGAAAGACTAAAAGTAAGAATGAAAAAAAAGAATGAAAGAAAGATTGAAAGATTGAAAGATTGAAAGAAAGAATGAAAGATTGAAAGAAAGAATGAAAGAACGATTGAAAGAAAGAATGAAAGAATGAAAGAAAGATTGAAAGATTAAAAGAAATATTGAAAGAAAGAGAGAATGAAAGTAAGAAAGATGGAAAGAAAAATTGAAAGATTGAAAGATTGAAAGAAAGAATTAAAGAAAGATTGAATGATTGAAAGATTGAAAGAAAGATTGAAAGAAAGATTGAAGAAAGAAAGATTTAAAGAAAAAAAGATTTAAAGAAAGATTGAAAGACTAAAAGAAGGAATGAAAAAAAAGATTGAAAGAAAGATTGAAAAAAGAAAGAAAAGTTGAAAGAAAGATTGAAAGAAAGATTGAAAGATTGAAGGAAAGATTGAAAGAACGATTGAAAGAAAGAATGAAAGAATGAAAGAAAGATTGAAAGATTGAAAGAAAGATTGAAAGTAATAAAGATTGAAAGAAGGAATGAAGAAAAAATTGAATGTTTGAAAGACTGAAAGAATGAATGAAAGAAAGCTTGAAAGAAAGATTGAAAGAAAGATTTTAAGAAAGGTTGAAAGACTGAAAGAAAGAATGAAAGAAAGAATGATTGAAAGATTGAAAGAAAGAATGAAAGATTGAAAGAAAGAATATAAGAACGATTGAAAGAAAGATTGAAAGTAAGATTGAAAGTTTGAAAGAAAGATTGAAAGAAAAATTGAAAGAAAGATTGAAAGACTGAAGGAAAGAATGAGTGAAAGATTGAAAGAAAGATTAAAAGAAAAAAAGATTGAAAGTATTAAAGACTAAAAAAAATATTGAAAGAAAGATTTAAAGACTGAAAGATAGAATGAAAGAAAGATTGAAAGATTGAAAGATTGAAAGAAAGAATGAAAGAAAGATTGAAAGACTGAAAAAAATATTGAAAGAAAGATTGAAAGATTGAAAGATAGAATGAAAGAAAGATTGAAAGATTGAAAGATTGAAAGAAAGAATGAAAGAAACAAAAAAAGACTGATAAAAAGAAAGAATGTTTGAGAGATCAAAATATTTAAAGAAAGAAAGATTGAAAGAAAGATTTTAAGACTGAAATAAAGAATGAAAGAAAGATTGAAAGAAAGGTTGAAAGATAGAATGAAAGAAAGATTGAAATATTGAAAGTTTGAAAGAAAGATTGAATGTTTGAAAAAAGATTGAAAGTATTAAAGATCGAAAGAAATATTTAAAGAAAGATTGAAAGATTGAAAGAAAGAATGAAAGAACGATTGAAAGAAAGAATGGATGAATGAAAGAAAGAATGAAAGATTAAACAATTGAAAGAAAGATTGGAAGAAAGATTGAAAAAAGAAATATTGAAAGAAAGAATGAAAGAAAGATTGAAAGAAAGTTGGAAAGAAAGATTGAAAGAAAGAAAGATTGAAAGAAATAATGAAAGAAAGATTGAACGATTGGAACCAATATTGAAAGATAGAAAAATTGAAAGTAAGAAAGAATGAAAGCAAGATTGAAAGATTGAAAGAAAGAATGAAAGAAAGATTGAAAGATTGACAGAATGATTGAAAAAAAGGTTGAAAGACTGAAAGAAAGAATGAAAGAAAGATTGAAAGATTGAAAGATTGAAAGAAAGATTGAATGTTTGAAAGAAAGTTTGAAAGAAAGATTTAAAGAAAGAAAGATTGAAAGAAATATTGAAAGAAAGATTGAAAGATTGAAAGATTGAAAGATTGAAATAATGATTGAAAGTTTGAAAGAAAGATTTAAGGAAAGAAAGATTGAAAGTAAGAAAGATTGAAAGAAATATTGAAAGAAAGATTGAAAGATTTAAAGAAAGATTGAAAGAAAGAATAAAAGAAAGATTGAAAGAAAGATTGAAAAAAAGAAAGATTGAAAGAAAGATTGAAAGACTGAAGGAAAGAATGAAAGAAAGATTGAAAGAAAGATTGAAAGAAAGATTGAAAGAAAGAAAGATTGAAAGAAAGATTGAAAGATTGAAAGATTGAAAGAAAGAATGAAAAATTGAAAGAAAGAATGAAAGAACGATTGAAAGAAAGAATGAAAGAATGAAAGAAAGATTGAAAGATTGAAAGAAAGATTGAAAGAAAGATTTAAAGAAAGATTGAAAGACTGAAAGAAAGAATGAAAGAAATAATTAAAGAAAGATTGAAAGAACGAATGTAAGAAAGATTGAAAGATTGAAAGATTGAAATAAAGATTGAAAGTTTGAAAGAAAGATTGAAAGAAAGATTTAAAGAAAGAAAGATTGAAAGAAATATTGAAAGAAAGATTGAAAGAATTAACAAAAGAAAGATTGAAAGAAAGAATGAAAGAAAGATTGAACGATTGGAAGAAATATTGAAAGAAAGATAGATTGAAAGTAAGATAGATTGAAAGAAAGAATGAAAGAAAGATTAAAAGATTTAAAGAATGAATGAAAGAAAGATTGAAAGATTGAAATATTGATGGTGGGGATGGTGGGGATGGTGGCTCAGGCGGTAGAGCTGGTGGTCTAGTGATCTAAAGGTTGCTGGTTCGATCCCAGGCTCCTCCTGCTAGCATGCTGTAGTGTCCTTGAGCAAGACAATTAACCCCTAATTGCTCCTGATGGCTGCGTCCGTCGGTGTTTGAACAATTGTAAGTCGCTTTGGATAAAAGCGTCTGCTAAATGACTAAATGTAAATGTAAATGTAATGAAAGAAAGAATGAATGAAAGATTGAAAGATTGAAATAAAGATTGAAAGATTGAAAGATTGAAATAAAGATTGAAAGTTTGAAAGAAAAATTGAAAGAAAGATTGAAAGTTTGAAAGAAAGATTGAAAGAAAGAAAGATTGAATGATTGAATGATTGAAAGAAAGATTGAAAGAAAGAATGACGGACAGAAAGATTGAAAGAAAGATTGAAAGATTAAACAATTGAAAGAAAGATTGCAAGAAAGATGGAAAGAATGAAAGATTGAAATAATGATTGAAAGTTTGAAAGAAAGATTGAAAGAAAGATTTAAACAAAGAAAGATTGAAAGTAAGAAAGATTGAAAGAAATATTGAACGAAAGATTGAAAGAAAGGATGAAAGAAAGATTGAAAGAAAGATTGAAAGATTGAAAGATTGAAATAAAAATTGAAAGTTTGAAAGAAAGATTGAAAGAAAGATTTAAAGAAAGATTGAAAGACTGAAAGAAAAAATGAAAGGCAGATTGAAAGAAAGATTGAAAGATTGCAAGAAAGAATGAAAGAAATATTGAAAGATTGAAAGATTGAAAGATTGAAAGTTGAAAGAAAGATTGAAAGATTGAAAGAAAGATTGAAAGAAAGATTGAAAGATTGAAAGAAAGATTGAAAGATTGAAAGAAAGATTGAAAGAAAGATTGAAAGATTGAAAGATTGAAAGAAAGATTGAAAGATTGAAAGATTGAAATAAAGATTGAAAGATTGAAAGATTGAATGATTGAAAGAAAGACTGAAAGAAAGAATGACGGAGAGAAAGAATGAAAGAAAGAATGAAAGAAAGATTGAAAAAAAGATTGAAAGATTAAACAATTGAAAGAAAGATTGCAAGAAAGATGGAAAGAATGAAAGATTGAAATAATGATTGAACGTTTGAAAGAAAGATTTAAACAAAGAAAGATTGAAAGTAAGAAAGATTGAAAGAAATATTGAACGAAAGATTGAAAGAAAGGATGAAAGAAAGATTGAAAGAAAGATTGAAAGAATGATTTAAACAAAGAAAGATTGAAAGTAAGACAGATTGAAAGAAATATTGAACGAAAGATTGAAAGAAAGGATGAAAGAAAGATTGAAAGAAAGATTGAAAAAAAGAAACATTGAAAGAAAGATTGAACGACTGAAGGAAAGAATGAAAGAAAGATTGAAAGAAAGATTGAAAGAAAGATTTAAACAAAGAAAGATTGAACGTAAGAAAGATTGAAAGACATATTGAACGAAAGATTGAAAGAAAGATTGAAAGATTGAAAGAAAGATTGAAAGAAAGATTGAAAGAATTAAATATTGAAATAATGATTGAAGTTTGAAAGAAAGATTGAAAGAAAGATTTAAACAAAGATAGATTGAAAGTAAGAAAGATTGATAGAAATATTGAACGAAAGATTGAAAGAAAGGATGAAAGAAAGATTTAAACAAAGATAGATTGAAAGTAAGAAAGATTGAAAGAAATATTGAACGAAAGATTGAAAGAAAGGATGAAAGAAAGATTGAAAGAAAGATTGAAAAAAGAAAGATTGAAAGAAAGATTGAAAGAAAGATTGAAAGAATTAAATATTGAAATAATGATTGAAGTTTGAAAGAAAGAATGAAAGAAAGATTGAAAGATTGAAAGATTGAAAGAAAGAATGAAAAATTGAAAGAAGGAATGAAAGAACGATTGAAAGAAAGAATGAAAGAATGAAAGAAAGATTGAAAGATTGAAAGAAATATTGAAAGAAAGAGAGAATGAAAGTAAGAAATATTGAAAGAAAGATTGAAAGTAATAAAGATTGAAAGAAAGAATGAAAGAAAAATTGAAAGATTGATAGATTGAAAGAAAGATTGAAAGAAAGATATAAAGAAAGATTGAAAGACTGAAAGAAAGAATGAATAAAAGAATTAAAGAAAGATTGAAAGATTGAAAGATTGAAAGAAAGATTGAAAGAAAGAAAGATTTATAGAAAGAATGAAAGAAAACTTGAAAAAAGATTGAAAAAAAGAAAAATTGAAAGAAAGATTGAAAGAAATATTGAAAGACTGAAGGAAAGAATGAAAGAAAGATGGAAAGAAAGATTGAATGAAAGTTTGAAAGATTGAAAGAAAGAATGAAAGAAAGATTGAAAGATTGAAAGAAAGAATGAAAGAAAGAGTGAAAGATTGAAAGAAAAATTGAAAGAAAGATTGAAAGATTGAAAGATTGAAAGAAAGATTGAAAGTTTGAAAGAAATATTGAAAGACTGAAAGAAAGATTGCAAGAAAGATTGAAAAAAGAAAGAAAGATTGAAAGATTCAATGAAAGAAAGATTGAAAGATTAAAAGAAAGAATGAAAGAAAGATTGAAAAATTGAAAGATTGAAAGAAAGACTAAAAGAAAGATTGAAAAATTGAAAGATTGAAAGAAAGAGTAAAAGAAAGAAAGAACGATTGAAAGAAAGATTGAAAGAAAGATTGAAAGAAAGAAAGATTGTAAGAAAGAATAAAACAAAGATTGAAATAAAGAAAGAAAGAAAGATTGAAAGAAATATTGAAAGAAAGATTGAAAGTTTGAAAGAAAGAATGAAAGAATTAAAGAAAGATTGAAAGAAATATTGAAAGAAAGAATGAAAGAAAGATTGAAAGATTAAACAATTGAAAGAAAGATTGCAAGAAAGACTGAAAAAAGAAAGATTGAAAGAAATAATGAAAGAAAGATTGAACGATTGGAAGAAATATTGAAAGATAGAAAAATTGAAAGTAAGAAAGATTGAAAGAAATAATGAAAGAAAGATTGAAAGATTGAAAGAAAGAATGAAAGAAAGATTGAAAGATTGAAATATTGAAAGATAGAATGAAAGAAAGATTGAAAGATTGAAAGAAAGATTGAAAGAAAGATTGAAAGATTGAAAGATTAAAAGAAAGATTGAATGTTTGAAAGAAAGATTGAAAGAAAGATTTAAAGAAAGAAAGATTGAAAGAAAGAATGAAAGAAAGATTGAAAGATAGATGGAAAGAAAGATTGAAAGAAAGAAAGATTGAAAGAATAACAAAAGAAAGATTGAAAGATTGGAAGAAATATTGAAAGATAGAAAAATTGAAAGAAAGAAAGATTGAAAAAAAGAATTAAAGAAAGATTGTAAGATTGAAAGAAGGAATGAAAGAAAGATTGAAAGATTGAAAGATTGAAATATTGAAAGAAAGAATGAAAGAAAGATTGAAAGATTGAAAGATTGAAATAAAGATTGAAAGTTTGAAAGAAAGATTGAAAGAAAGATTTAAAGAAAGAAAGATTGAAAGAAATATTGAAAGAAAGATTGAAAGATTGAAAGAAAGATTGAAAGAAAGAATGAAAGAAAGATTGAACGATTGAAATATTGAAATAAAGAATGAAAGTTTGAAAGAAAGATTGAAAGAAAGTTTTAAAGAAAGAAAGATTGTAAGTAGAAAAGATTGAAAGAAATATTGAAAGAAAGATTGAAAGATTGAAAAAAAGAATAAAAGAAAGATTGAAAGAATGAAAGAAAGATTGAAATAAATAATGAAAGAAAGATTGAAAGAAGGAATGAAAGAATGAAAGAAAGATTGAAAGATTGAAAGAAATATTGAAAGAAAGAACGATTGAAAGATTGAAAGAAAGAATGAAAGATTGAAAGAAAGATTGAAAGATTGAAAGAAAGATTGAAAAAATGAAATATTGAAAGAAAGAATAAAAGAAAGATTGAAAGAACGATTGAAAGATTGAAAGAAAGAATGAAAGAAAGATTAAAGGAAGGAATGAAAGAATGAAAGAAAGATTGAAAGATTGAAAGAAATATTGAAAGAAAGAGAGAATGAAAGTAAGAAAGATTGAAAGAAAGATTGAAAGTAATAAAGATTGAAAGAAAGAATGAAAGAAAAATTGAAAGATTGATAGATTGAAAGAAAGATTGAAAGAAAGATTGAAAGAAAGATTGAAAGACTGAAAGAAAGAATGAATAAAAGAATTAAAGAAAGATTGAAAGATTGAAAGATTGAAAGAAAGGTTGAAAGAAAGAAAGATTTATAGAAAGAATGAAAGAAAGATTGAAAAAAGAAAGAAAGATTGAAAGAAATATTGAAAGATTGAAAGAAAGAATGAAAGAAAGATTGAAAAAAGATTGAAAAAAAGAAAAATTGAAAGAAAGATTGAAAGAAATATTGAAAGACTGAAGGAAAGAATGAAAGAAAGATGGAAAGAAAGATTGAATGAAAGAAAGATTGAAAGTAAGAAAGATTGAAAGAAATATTGAAAGAATGATTGAAAGATTGAAAGAAAGAATGAAAGAAAGAATGAAAGAAAGATTGAAAGATTGAAAGATTGAAAGAAAGAATGAAAGAAAGAGTGAAAGATTGAAAGAAAAATTGAAAGAAAGATTGAAAGATTGAAAGATTGAAAGAAAGATTGAAAGTTTGAAAGAAATATTGAAAGACTGAAAGAAAGATTGCAAGAAAGATTGAAAAAAGAAAGAAAGATTGAAAGATTCAATGAAAGAAAGATTGAAAGATTAAAAGAAAGAATGAAAGAAAGATTGAAAAATTGAAAGATTGAAAGAAAGACTAAAAGAAAGAAAGAACTATTGAAAGAAAGATTGAAAGAAAGATTGAAAGAAAGAAAGATTGTAAGAAAGAATGAAACAAAGATTGAAATAAAGAAAGAAAGAAAGATTGAAAGAAAGATTGAAAGAAAGATTGAAAGACTGAAAGAAAGAATTAAAGAAAGATTGAAAGTTTGAAAGAAAGAATAAAAGAATTAAAGAAAGATTGAAAGAAATATTGAAAGAAAGAATGAAAGAAAGATTGAAAGATTAAACAATTGAAAGAAAGATTGCAAGAAAGATTGAAAAAAGAAAGATTGAAAGAAATAATGAAAGATAGATTGAACGATTGGAAGAAATATTGAAAGATAGAAAAATTGAAAGTAAGAAAGATTGAAAGAAATAATGAAAGAAAGATTGAAAGATTGAAAGAAAGAATGAAAGAAAGATTGAAAGATTGGAAGAAATATTGAAAGATAGAAAAATTGAAAGAAAGAAAGATTGAAAAAAAGAATTAAAGAAAGATTGAAAGATTGAAAGAAAGAATGAAAGAAAGATTGAAAGATTGAAAGATTGAAATATTGAAAGAAAGAATGAAAGAAAGATTGAAAGATTGAAAGAAATATTGAAAGAAAGAGAGATTGAAAGAAAGATTGAAAGTTTGAAAGAAAGATTGAAAGAAAGATTGAAAGACTGAAAGAAAGAATGAAAGAAAGATTGAAAGTTTGAAAGAAAGAATAAAAGAATTAAAGAAAGATTGAAAGAAATATTGAAAGAAAGAATGAAAGAAAGATTGAAAGATTAAACAATTGAAAGAAAGATTGCAAGAAAGATTGAAAAAAGAAAGATTGAAAGAAATAATGAAAGAAAGATTGAACGATTGGAAGAAATATTGAAAGATAGAAAAATTGAAAGTAAGAAAGATTGAAAGAAATAATGAAAGAAAGATTGAAAGATTGAAAGAAAGAATGAAAGAAAGATTGAAAGATTGGAAGAAATATTGAAAGATAGAAAAATTGAAAGAAAGAAAGATTGAAAAAAAGAATTAAAGAAAGATTGAAGGATTGAAAGAAAGAATGAAAGAAAGATTGAAAGATTGAAATATTGAAAGAAAGAATGAAAGAAAGATTGAAAGATTGAAAGAAATATTGAAAGAAAGAGAGATTGAAAGAAAGATTGAAAGTTTGAAAGAAAGATTGAAAGAAAGATTTAAAGAAAGAAAGATTTAAAGAAATATTGAAAGAAAGATTGAAAGATTGAAAGAAAGATTGAAAGAAAGAATGAAAGAAAGATTGAACGATTGAA
The DNA here is from genome assembly GCF_960531495.2 of Zeus faber. NCBI lineage: Eukaryota > Metazoa > Chordata > Actinopteri > Zeiformes > Zeidae > Zeus > Zeus faber. Next base: position 706,160 of record NC_137205.1, read on the forward strand.
ATATTGAAATAAAGAATGAAAGTTTGAAAGAAAGATTGAAAGAAAGTTTTAAAGAAAGAAAGAAAGATTGAAATAAATAATGAAAGAAAGATTGAAAGAAGGAATGAAAGAATGAAAGAAAGATTGAAAGATTGAAAGAAATATTGAAAGAAAGAACAATTGAAAGATTGAAAGAAAGAATGAAAGATTGAAAGAAAGATTGAAAGATTGAAAGAAAGATTGAAAAAATGAAAGATTGAAAGAAAGAATGAAAGAAAGATTGAAAGATTGAAAGAAAGATTGAAAGAAAGATTGAAAGTTTGAAAGAAAGATTGAAAGAATGATTTAAAGAAAGAAAGAAAGGTTGAAAGAAAGATTGACGGACAGAAAGATTGAAAGAAAGAATGAAAGAAAGATTGAAAGAAAGAATGAAAGAAAGATTGAAAGTTTGAAAGAAAGATTTAAAGAAAGATTGAAAGACTGAAAGAAAGAATGAAAGGCAGATTGAAAGAAAGATTGAAAGTAAGAAAGATTGAAAGAAAGAATGAAAGAAAGATTGAAAGATTGCAAGAAAGAATGAAAGAAATATTGAAAGATTGAAATATTGAAAGAAAGAATGAAAGAAAGATTGAAAGAAAGATTGAAAGAAAGATTGAAAGATTGAAATAAAGATTGAAAGTTTGAAAGAAAGATTGAAAGAAAGATTTAAAGAAAGAAAGATTGAAAGAAAGATTGATAGAAAGATTGAAAGAAAGAATGAAACAAAGATTGAAATAAAGAATGAAAGAAAGATTGAAAGAAAGATTGAAAGAAAGAAAGATTGAAAGATTGAATGATTGAAAGAAAGACTGAAAGAAAGAATGACGGACAGAAAGATTGAAAGAAAGAATGAAAGAAACATTGAAAGATTAAACAATTGAAAGAAAGATTGCAAGAAAGATGGAAAGTAAGATTGAAAGAAATAAGATTGAAAGAAATAACAAAAGAAAGATTGAAAGAAAAAATGAAAGATAGAAAAATTGAAAGTAAGAAAGATTGAAAGAATGAAAGAAAGATTGATAGAAAGATTGAAAGATTGAAATAAAGATTGAAAGTTTGAAAGAAAGATTGAAAGAAAGATTGAAAGAAAGAAAGAAAGATTGAAAGAAAGATTGAAAGAAAGAATGAAACAAAGATTGAAATAAAGAATGAAAGAAAGATTGAAAGAAAGATTGAAAGAAAGAATGACGGACAGAAAGATTGAAAGAAAGAATGAAAGAAAGATTGAAAAAAAGATTGAAAGACTGAAAGAAAGAATGAAAGAAACATTGAAAGATTAAACAATTGCAAGAAAGATGGAAAGCAAGATTGAAAGAAATAAAGATTGAAAGAAATAACAAAAGAAAGATTGAAAGAAATAATGAAAGATAGAAAAATTGAAAGTAAGAAAGATTGAAAGAATGAATGAAAGAAAGATTGAAAGATTGAAAGATTGAAATATTGAAAGAAAGATTGAATGTTTGAAAAAAGATTGAAAGTATTAAAGATCGAAAGAAATATTCAAAGAAAGATTGAAAGATTGAAAGAAAGAATGAAAGAACGATTGAAAGAAAGAATGAATGAATGAAAGAAAGAATGAAAGATTAAACAATTGAAAGAAAGATTGCAAGAAAGATTGAAAAAAGAAATATTGAAAGAAAGAATGAAAGAAAGATTGAAAGAAAGTTGGAAAGAAAGATTGAAAGAAAGAAAGATTGAAAGAAATAATGAAAGAAAGATAGAACGATTGGAAGAAATATTGAAAGATAGAAAAATTGAAAGTAAGAAAGATTGAAAGAAAGAATGATAACAAGATTGAAAGATTGAAAGAAAGAATGAAAGAAAGATTGAAAGATTGAAATATTGAAAGATAGAATGAAAGAAAGATTGAAAGATTGAAAGAAAGATTGAAAGAAAGATTGAAAGATTGAAAGATTGAAAGAAAGATTGAATGTTTGAAAGAAAGATTTAAAGAAAGAAAGATTGAAAGAAATATTGAAAGAAAGATTGAAAGATTGAAAGAAAGATTGAAAGATTAAAAGATTGAATTAATGATTGAAAGTTTGAAAGAAAGATTGAAAGAACGATTTAAAGAAAGAAAGATTGAAAGTAAGAAAGATTGAAAGAAATATTGAAAGAAAGATTGAAAGATTGAAAGAAAGATTGAAAGAAAGAATGAAAGAAAGATTGAAAGAAAGATTGAAAAAAAGAAAGATTGAAAGAAAGATTGAAAGACTGAAGGAAAGAATAAAAGAAAGATTGAAAGAAAGATTGAAAGATTGAAAGATTGAAAGAAAGAATGAAAAATTGAAAGAAAGAATGAAAGAACGATTGAAAGAAAGAATGAAAGAATGAAAGAAAGATTGAAAGATTGAAAGAAATATTGAAAGAAAGAGAGAATGAAAGATTGAAAGATTGAAAGAAAGATTGAAAGTAATAAAGATTGAAAGAAAAAATGAAAGAAAAATTGAAAGATTGAAAGATTGAAAGAAAGATTGAAAGAAAGATTTAAAGAAAGATTGAAAGACTGAAAGAAAGAATGAATAAAAGAATTAAAGAAAGATTGAAAGATTTATTGATTGAAAGAAAGAATGAAAGAAAGATTGAAAGATCTAAAGAACGATTGAAAGAAAGATTGAAAGATTGAAAGATTGAAATAAAGATTGAAAGTTTGAAAGAAAGATTGAAAGAAAGATTTAAAGAAAGAAAGATTGAAAGAAATATTGAAAGAAAGATTGAAAGAAATAACAAAAGAAAGATTGAAAGAAAGAATGAAAGAAAGATTGAACGATTGGAAGAAATATTGAAAGAAAGATAGATTGAAAGTAAGATAGATTGAAAGAAAGAATGAAAGAAAGAATGAAAGATTTAAAGAAAGAATGAAAGAAAGATTGAAAGATTGAAACATTGAAAGAAAGAATGAAAAAGATTGAAAGATTGAAAGAAAGATTTAAAGAAAGATTGAAAGACTGAAAGAAACAAAGATTGAAATAAAGAATGAAAGTAATATTGAAAGAAAGATTGAAAGAAAGAAAGATTGAATGATTGAATGATTGAAAGAAAGACTGAAAGAAAGAATGACGGACAGAAAGATTGAAAGAAAGAATGAAAGAAAGATTGAGAAAAAGATTGAAAGACTGAAAGAAAGAATGAAAGAAACATTGAAAGATTAAACAATTGAAAGAAAGATTGCAAGAAAAATGGAAAGAATGAAAGATTGAAATAATAATTGAAAGTTTGAAAGAAAGATTGAAAGAAAGATTTAAAGAAAGAAAGATTGAAAGAAATATTGAAAGAAAGATTGAAAGAAATAACAAAAGAAAGATTGAAAGAAAGAATGAAAGAAAGATTGAACGATTGGAAGAAATATTGAAAGAAAGATAGATTGAAAGTAAGATAGATTGAAAGAAAGAATGAAAGAAAGATTGAAAGATTTAAAGAAAGAATGAAAGAAAGATTGAAAGATTGAAATATTGAAAAAAAGAATGAAAGAAAGATTGAAAGATTGAAAGAAAGATTGAAAGAAAGATTTAAAGAAAGATTGAAAGACTGAAAGAAACAAAGATTGAATTAAAGAATGAAAGAAAGATTGAAAGAAAGAAAGATTGAATGATTGAATGATTGAAAGAAAGACTGAAAGAAAGAATGACGGACAGAAAGATTGAAAGAAAGAATGAAAGAAAGATTGAAAAAAAGATTGAAAGACTGAAAGAAAGAATGAAATAAACATTGAAAGATTAAACAATTGAAAGAAAGATTGCAAGAAAAATGGAAAGAATGAAAGATTGAAATAATGATTGAAAGTTTGAAAGAAAGTTTGAAAGAGAGATTTAAACAAAGAAAGATTGAAAGTAAGAAAGATAGAAAGAATGAATGAAAGAAATATTGAAAGATTGAAAGAAAGAATGACAGAAAGATTGAAAGATTGAAATATTGAAAGAAAGATTGAATGTTTGAAAAAAGATTGAAAGTATTAAAGATCGAAAGAAATATTTAACGAAAGATTGAAAGATTGAAAGAAAGAGTGAAAGATTAAACAATTGAAAGAAAGATTGGAAGAAAGATTGAAAAAAGAAATATTGAAAGAAAGATTGAAAGATTGAAAGAAAGAATGAAAGAAAGATTGAAAGATTGAAATATTGAAAGATAGAATGAAAGAAAGATTGAAAGATTGAAAGAAAGATTGAAAGAAAGATTGAAAGATTGAAAGAAAGATTGAATGTTTGAAAGAAAGATTGAAAGAAAGATTGAAAGAAAGAAAGATTGAAAGAAAGAATGAAAGAAAAATTGAAAGATAGATGGAAAGAGAGATTGAAAGAAAGAAAGATTGAAAGAATAACAAAAGAAAGATTGAAAGATTGGAATAAATATTGAAAGACAGAAAAATTGAAAGAAAGAAAGATTGAAAAAAAGAATTAAAGAAAGATTGAAAGATTGAAAGAAAGAATGAAAGAAAGATTGAAAGATTGAAATATTGAAAGAAAGAATGAAAGAAAGATTGAAAGATTGAAATAAAGATTGAAAGTTTGAAAGAAAGATTGAAAGAAAGATTTAAAGAAAGAAAGATTGAAAGAAATATTGAAAGAAAGATTGAAAGATTGAAAGAAAGATTGAAAGAAAGAATGAAAGAAAGATTGAACGATTGAAATATTGAAATAAAGAATGAAAGTTTGAAAGAAAGATTGAAAGAAAGTTTTAAAGAAAGAAAGATTGAAAGTAAAAAAGATTGAAAGAAATATTGAAAGAAAGATTGAAAGATTGAAAAAAAGAATAAAAGAAAGATTGAAAGAATGAAAGAAAGATTGAAATAAATAATGAAAGAAAGATTGAAAGAAGGAATGAAAGAATGAAAGAAAGATTGAAAGATTGAAAGAAATATTGAAAGAAAGAACGATTGAAAGATTGAAAGAAAGAATGAAAGATTGAAAGAAAGATTGAAAGATTGAAAGAAAGATTGAAAAAATGAAAGATTGAAAGAAAGAATAAAAGAAAGATTGAAAGAACGATTGAAAGATTGAAAGAAAGAATGAAAGAAAGATTAAAGGAAGGAATGAAAGAATGAAAGAAAGATTGAAAGATTGAAAGAAATATTGAAAGGAAGAAAGATTGAAAGTAAGAAAGATTGAAAGATTAAAAAAAAGAATAAAAGTAAGATTGAAAGATTGAAAAAAAGATTGAACGAAATAATGAAAGAAAGATTGAAAGAAATAATGAAAGAAGGAATGAAAGAATGAAAGAAAGATTGAAAGAAATATTGAACGTAAGAAAGACTGAAAAAAAGAATGAATAAAAGATTGAAAGAAAGATTGAAAAAAAGAAAGATTTAAAGAAATATTGAAAGAAAAATTTAAACAAAGATTGAAAGACTGAAAGAAAGATTGAAAGAAAGAATGAAAGAATGAAAGAAAGATTGAAAGAAAGATTGAAAGAAAGAACGATTGAAAGTCATATAAATTGAAAGAAAGAATGAAAGAAAGATTGAAAGATTAAATGATTGAAAGAAAGATTGAAAGAAATAATGAAAGAAATATTGAAAGAAATAATGGAAGAAGTAATGAAAGAATGAAAGAAAGATTGAAAGAAATACTGAAAGTAAGAAAGATTGAAAAAAAGAATGAAAGAAAGATTGAAAGAAATATTGAAAGAAAAATTTAAAGAAAGATTGAAAGATTGAAAGAAAGATTGAAAAAAAGAATAAAAGAAAGATTGAAAGATTGAAAGAAAGATTGAAATAAATAATGAAAGAAAGATTAAAGGAAGGAATGAAAGAATGAAAGAAAGAAAGATTGAAAGATTGAAAAAAAGATTGAAAGAAATAATGAAAGAAAGATTGAAAGAAATAATGAAAGAAGGAATGAAAGAATGAAAGAAAGATTGAAAGAAATATTGAAAGTAAGAAAGATTGAAAAAAAGAATGAAAGAAAGATTGAAAGAAAGATTGAAAAAAAGAAAGATTTGAAGAAATATTGAAAGAAAAATTTAAACTAAGATTGAAAGACTGAAAGAAAGATTGAAAGAAAGAATGAAAGAATGAAAGAATGAAAGAAAGATTGAAAGAAAGATTGAAAGAAAGAAAGATTGAAAGTCATAAATTGAAAGAAAGAATGAAAGAAAGATTGAAAGAAAGAATGAAAGAAAGATTGAAAGAAAGAATGAAAGAATGAAAAAAAGATTTAAAGAATGAAAGAAAGATTGAAAGAAAGATTGAAAGAAAGAAAGATTGAAAGTCATTTAAATAGAAAGAAAGAATGAAAGAAAGATTGAACGATTGAAAGAAAGATTGAAATAAAGAAAGATTGAAAGAAAGGATGAAAGACAGATTGAAAGAAAGATTGAAAGAAAGATTGAAAGAAAGAATGAAAGAATGAAAAAAAGATTTAAAGATTGAAAGAAGTATTGAAAGAAAGAAAGATTGAAAGTAATAAAAATTGAAAGAAAGACTGAAAGAAAGATTGAAAGTAAGAAAGATTGAAAAAAAGATTGAAAAGAAAGATTGATAGAAAGATTGAAAGATTGAAAGATTGAAAGAAAGATTGAAAAAAACAATAAAAGGAAGATTGAAAGATTGAAAGAAAGATTGAAATAAATAATGAAAGAAAGATTAAAGGAAGGAATGAAAGAATGAAAGAAAGATTGAAAGATTGAAAGAAATATTGAAAGAAAGAAAAATTGAAAGTAAGAAAGATTGAAAGATTGAAATAAAGAATAAAAGAAAGATTGAAAGATTGAAAAAAAGATTGAAAGAAATAATGAAAGAAAGATTGAAAGAAATAATGAAAGAAGGAATGAAAGAATGAAAGAAAGATTGAAAGAAATATTGAAAGTAAGAAAGATTGAAAAAAAGAATGAAAGAAAGATTGAAAGAAAGATTGAAAAAAAGAAAGATTTAAAGAAATATTGAAAGAAAAATTTAAACAAAGATTGAAAGACTGAAAGAAAGATTGAAAGAAAGAAAGATTGAAAGTCATATAAATTGAAAGATAGAATGAAAGAAAGATTGAACGATTGAAAGAAAGATTGAAAGAAAGAAAGATTGAAAGAAAGAATGAAAGACAGATTGAAAGAAAGAATGAAAGAAAGATTGAAAGAAAGAATGAAAGAATGAAAAAAAGATTTAAAGATTGAAAGAAATATTGAAAGAAAGAAAGATTGAAAGTAATAAAAATTAAAAGAAAGAATGAATGAAAGATTGAAAGTAAGAAAGATTGAAAGAAAGATTGAAAGAAAGATTGATAGAAAGATTGAAAGATTGAAAGATTGAAAGAAAGATTGAAAAAAAGAATAAAAGAAAGATTGAAAGATTGAAAAAAAGATTGAAAGAAATAATGAAAGAAAGATTGAAAGAAATAATGAAAGAAGGAATGAAAGAATGAAAGAAAGATTGAAAGAAATATTGAAAGTAAGAAAGATTGAAAAAAAGAATGAAAGAAAGATTGAAAGAAAGATTGAAAAAAAGAAAGATTTAAAGAAATATTGAAAGAAAAATTTAAACAAAGATTGAAAGACTGAAAGAAAGATTGAAAGAAAGAATGAAAGAATGAAAGAAAGATTGAAAGAAAGATTGAAAGAAAGAAAGATTGAAAGTCATATAAATTGAAAGAAAGAATGAAAGAAAGATTGAAAGATTAAATGATTGAAAGAAAGATTGAAAGAAATAATGAAAGAAAGATTGAAAGAAATGATGGAAGAAGGAATGAAAGAATGAAAGAAAGATTGAAAGAAATACTGAAAGTAAGAAAGATTGAAAAAAAGAATGTAAGAAAGATTGAAAGAAAGATGGAAAAAAAGAAAGATTGAAAGAAATATTGAAAGAAAAATTTAAAGAAAGATTGAAAGATTGAAAGATTGAAAGAAAGATTGAAAAAAAGAATAAAAGAAAGATTGAAAGATTGAAAGAAAGATTGAAATAAATAATGAAAGAAAGATTAAAGGAAGGAATGAAAGAATGAATGAAAGATTGAAAGATTGAAAGAAATATTGAAAGAAAGAAAGATTGAAAGTAAGAAAGATTGAAAGATTGAAAAAAAGATTGTTAGAAATAATGAAAGAAAGATTGAAAGAAATAATGAAAGAAGGAATGAAAGAATGAAAGAAAGAAATATTGAAAGTAAGAAAGATTGAAAAAAAGAATGAAAGAAAGATTGAAAGAAAGATTGAAAGAAGGAATGAAAGAATGAAAGAAAGATTGAAAGATTGAAAGAAATATTGAAAGAAAGAACGATTGAAAGATTGAAAGAAAAAATGAAAGATTGAAAGAAAGATTGAAAGATTGAAAGAAAGATTGAAAAGATGAAAGATTGAAAGAAAGAATAAAAGAAAGATTGAAAGAACGATTGAAAGATTGAAAGAAAGAATGAAAGAAAGATTAAAGGAAGGAATGAAAGAATGAAAGAAAGATTGAAAGAAATATTGAAAGGAAGAAAGATTGAAAGTAAGAAAGATTGAAAGATTAAAAAAAAGAATAAAAGAAAGATTGAAAGATTGAAAAAAAGATTGAACGAAATAATGAAAGAAAGATTGAAAGAAATAATGAAAGAATGTAAGAAAGATTGAAAGAAATATTGAAAGTAAGAAAGATTGAAAAAAAGAATGAATAAAAGATTGAAAGAAAGATTGAAAAAAAGAAAGATTTAAAGAAATATTGAAAGAAAGATTTAAAGAAATATTGAAAGACTGAAAGAAAGATTGAAAGAAAGAATGAAAGAATGAAAGAATGAAAGAAAGATTGAAAGAAAGATTGAAAGAAAGAAAGATTGAAAGTCATATAAATTGAAAGAAAGAATGAAAGAAAGATTGAGAGATTAAATGATTGAAAGAAAGATTGAAAGAAATAATGAAAGAAAGATTGAAAGAAATAATGGAAGAAGGAATGAAAGAATGAAAGAAAGATTGAAAGAAATACTGAAAGTAAGAAAGATTGAAAAAAAGAATGAAAGAAAGATTGAAAGAAAGATGGAAAAAAAGAAAGATTGAAAGAAATATTGAAAGAAAAATTTAAAGAAAGATTGAAAGATTGAAAGAAAGATTGAAAAAAAGAATGAAAGAAAGATTAAAAGATTGAAAGAAAGATTGAAATAAATAATGAAAGAAAGATTAAAGGAAGGAATGAAAGAATGAAAGAAATTGAACGATTGAAAGAAAGATTGAAAGAAAGAAAGATTGAAAGAAAGAATGAAAGACAGATTGAAAGAAAGAATGAAAGAAAGATTGAAAGAAAGAATGAAAGAATGAAAAAAAGATTTAAAGATTGAAAGAAATATTGAAAGAAAGAAAGATTGAAAGTAATAAAAATTTAAAGAAAGAATGAAAGAAAGATTGAAAGTAAGAAAGATTGAAAGAAAGATTGAAAGAAAGATTGATAGAAAGATTGAAAGATTGAAAGAAAGATTAAAAAAAAGAATAAAAGAAAGATTGAAAGAATGAAAGAAAGATTGAAATAAATAATGAAAGAAAGATTGAAAGAAGGAATGAAAGAATGAAAGAAAGATTGAAAGATTGAAAGAAATATTGAAAGAAAGAACGATTGAAAGATTGAAAGAAAGAATGAAAGATTGAAAGAAAGATTGAAAGATTGAAAGAAAGATTGAAAAAATGAAAGATTGAAAGAAAGAATAAAAGAAAGATTGAAAGAACGATTGAAAGATTGAAAGAAAGAATGAAAGATTGAAAGAAACATTGAAAGAAAGATTGAAAGATTGAAAGAAAGAATGAAAGAGAGATTGAAAGATTGAATGAAAGATTGAAAGATCGATTGAAAGATTGAAAGATTGAAAGAAAGATTGAAAGAAAGATTGAAAGTTTGAAAGAAAGATTTAAAGAAAGATTGAAATATTGAAAGAAATATTGAAAGAGAGAAAGATTAAAAGTAAGAATGAAAGAAAGATTGAATGATTGAAAGATTGAAAGAAAGATTGAAAGAAAGAAAGATTGAAAGAAAGAATGAAAGAATGAAAGAAAGAATGAAAGAAAGATTGAAAGAAATATTGAAAGAAAGAAAGATTGAAAGTAAGAAAGATTGAAAGAAAGAATGAAAGAAAGATTGAAAGATTGAAAGAAAGATTGAAAAAAGAAAGATTGAAAGAAAGATTGAAAGAAAGATTGAACGACTGAAAGAAAGAATGAAAGAAAGATTGAAAGATAGATTGAAAGAGAGATTGAAAGAAATATTGAAAGACTGAAAGAAAGAATGAAAGAAAGATTGAAAGAAAGAAAGAAAAATTGAAAGAAAGATTGAAAGATTGAAAGAACGATTGAAATAAAGGAGAACGAAAGAAAGGTTGATCCATTAACATCAGCACAACCCCATTGTGTTTATTGTTCTATGATAAGATTGAAAGAAAGATTGAAAATAAGATTGAAAGAAACAAAGATTGAAAGAAAGATTTAAAAAAAATGAGTACTAGTCACTTTTAAAAAATCATTTGTCCTATGGATTAAATGCCATACACACTTGCATCTCTCCCCTCCCACCCCACACACATTCACATGACCAATCCTCCCAACACCCACACACACATGCGTACATGCACACACACACACACACACACACACACACACACACACACACTAGCACAGGAATAAATGTACCCGTACATGTTAGGCCCACGGCCTCCCAGCGCCACTAGAGGCCGCCCTTGCCCCATCTGCAGCTCCCTACTCAGACCCAATTGCACACACCTGGATCAATTACCCGCACTGTATTTAGCCCCAGCTTCCTAGCCATTCCTTGCCAGACCGTCAACTAGCTTTCACCGAGTTGCATCGCGATTGGCTCCCTTCCTAGTTCCTAGTTCCTAGTTCCTAGTTCCTAGTTCCTAGTTCCCAGTTCCCAGTTCCAAGTTCCTAGTTTATGTCTTGTTGTCTCGCCTTCCCTTCACCTGTCTGTCTCCGCTTGTCGACCAGGACTCTCCACCCAGCCTGGTTCCCCGTCTCTCCACCCGGATCCTGGACCCCATCTCCTGGTCATCATCGTCCCTGCCCTGCCCTGCTCCATCCCCTCCCGACCAGGTCCCCCCGGCCAGCTCCACCGTCCCGGTTAATAAACATCCCTTGCCTGCCTCCCGTGTCCCTGTGTCGTGCGTTTGGGTTCCTCCCTGTTCGGGTCGTGACAGTACGGTCTGGCCAGGAAAACATGGACCCAGCCGACACAGAAGGGCTCCGCCGCGCACTCCGGGACAGAGGAGTGTTGCTTGGGCAACATGACCGGGTCCTCCGGGACATCGCGGAACACCTCCGGACCATCTCTGCGGCCGTCAGCAGCCTGCAGGGCCCTCCGGCCCCCGTGGCCTCCCCTGCTCCTCCGACCTGCCCTCCTTCCCCCACCAGGGCTCCCAGCGCCTCTCTCGTTCCCCCTGAGCCCCACGTTCCGGCTCCAGCGCCTTACGACGGCGATTTCGGCACCTGCCGCGCCTTCCTTGTGCAGTGCGCGGTGGTTTTCCAACAGCGGCTGTCGTCGTACGCCTCCGATAGTGCCCACATCGCGTTCCTCATCTCCTGCCTGAGAGGGGCGGCTCTCAGCTGGGGTTCCGCGGTTTGGAGTCAGGGGGGTCCCGTGAGTCTCTCCTACGATCTGTTTACCCGCGAAATGAGGAGAGTCTTCGACCACCCAGTTTGCGGCAAGGAGGCCGCCAGAAGACTCCTCTCCCTCCGCCAGGGTTCCCGTAGCGTCGCCTCCCTCGTCGTCGAGTTCCGGACTCTAGCCGCGGAAAGCGGCTGGAATGACGGAGCCCTGCAGGACGTGTTCCAGCGTGCCCTGAACGACGAGTTGCGGGATGAGCTGGCACGGCGGGACGAGCCCACGGACCTGGACCAACTAGTGGAGACCTCAATCCGCCTGGACAACCGGCTACGGGAGCGCCAGCGCGAGAGGGAGGGGGCGAGCCTCCAGTCCGTGCCTCCCGCCTGGGCGGCCACGCCCCAGTCTCCAGCGCCCGCTACTCTTGGGCGCCGCACAAGTCCCCCGACTCTCTCCGATGCCGAGCCAATGCAGCTTGGTCGCTCCCGGATCTACCCAGAGGAGCGAGCACGCCGCTTAGAGACCGGTGCCTCTCTGTATTGCGGTCGGCTGGGACACCTCTGAGCCACCTGCCCGGTCCGGCCACGAGAGGGCGACTCCTCGGTAGGGCTACGCTCCGGCCGCTCCAGCACCGACCCTCTCTCCCGTCCGCTGCTCCCAGCTACCCTCTCTTGGGGAAATATAACACTCTCTTCCTCTGCTCTCATAGATTCCGGGGCAGATGCAAGTTTCCTCGACTAGGGACTAGCACGCCAGCTAGGGCCGACACCCGTTCCTCTCCCCGCACCCCTCGAGGTCAAGGAGCTGAATGGGTCGCATCTGACCCGGATTACCCACCAGACAGCTCCCCTCAAGCTGCTACTCTCCGGCAACCACCATGAGTCTTTAAGGTTCTTCCTTATTGATTCCCCACTGAATCCCGTGGTGCTGGGGTACCCCTGGCTCCAGACTGATAACCCTCAGATGGACTGGCGCTCGGGCAGCGTGAGCTCCTGGAGCACACACTGTCATGCCCACTGCCTCGGCTCGGCCCCAACCCCGCTGCGGGGTGCGCCGCTGGGCGCGCCGCCGGGGTCCCCAGGAGCCCTGACCTGCCCTCGGTCCCATCTCAATATCTGGACCTAGCCCCGGTCTTCAGCAAGCAGGAGGCGCTATCCTTACCACCGCATCGCCCCTATGACTGCGCAATCAACCTCCTGCCAGGCGCCCCCCTCCCCTGCAGTCGCCTGTATAACGTCTCCCGGCCTGAACAGGAGGCCATGGAGACTCACATCCGCGACTCTCTCGCTGCCAGGATTACTCGTCCCTCGTTTTCTCCGCTAGGCGCAGGGTTCTTCTTTGTTGCGGAGAAGGACAAGACCCTCCGTCCTTGCGTCGATTTCAGGGGACTGAACGATATCACGATCAAAGACAAGTACCCCTTGCCCCTGATGGATTCAGTCTTCGTCCCCATCCAGGGGGCCACCCACTTTTCCAAGCTGGACCTCCGCAACGCTTACCACCTGGTCCGCATCCGCAAAGGGGACGAGTGGAACACTGCCTTTAACACCCCGCTCGGACACTATGAGTACCTTGTTATGCCCTTTGGGCTGTCAAATGCCCCAGCGGTCTTCCAGGCCCTAATTAACGGGAGGTAAGCAACTAGCTTTCCCCGAGTTGCATCGCCGCGTCAGCCGCGTCAGCCGCGTCAGCCGCGTCAGCCGCGTCAGCGATTGGCTCCCTTCCTAGTTCCTAGTTCCCAGTTCCAAGTTCCAAGTCCCTAGTTTATGTCTTGTTGTCTCGCCTTCCCTTCACCTGTCTGTCTCCGCTGGTCGACCAGGACTCTCCACCCAGCCTGGTTCCCCGTCTCTCCACCCGGATCCTGGACCCCATCTCCTGGTCATCATCGTCCCTGTCCTGCCCTGCTCCATCCCCCCCCGGCCAGCTCCACCGTCCCGGTTAATAAACATCACTTTATTATTTGCCTGCCTCCCGTGTCCCTGTGTCGTGCGTTTGGGTTCCTCCCTGTTCTGGTCGTGACAGTACATCCAGTATGTATACACACACAGTCATGTTAACCTATACACTGTGGTTTAAACAGGACTACGTACTACCCATATGCACTCACAGCACTGTGTATATCCTCTCCCACCACACACATTCACATAACAAACCGTCCCGGCACACACACACACACACACACACACACAATGATGCAAGTCATATCAACACAGCTGAAGCCGCCTTGTGTTATGAATTCCTCTCATGCCGCAGCCTTCAGCTCTCCAGTAGCTCTCCAGCAGCTCCTCGTGTCCCAGCAGAGCTGCCGTGCAGTTGTTCTGCTGCTAAAGGCTGTCAACGTTCAGCGGGCGGACGCTCGTTTGCCCCCACCCTCCGAGCTCCCCTGCCATCCAGGGTCCTTCTGACCCCCCCCCCCCCCCCCTTTAGCAGGGAGCTTGCCATCCTGCTTCTGTGTGTGGCCAGAGTCCACCGCTGCACACATCCCCTGGCCGACACGGCCCGTTGTGTTGTTTTTTTTTTTATAATAGGGGGGATAAACAAAGTGTGTGTGTGGCGGAACAATCTCACGGGTTACAGGGGCCAAGTTGGGTTCACCTGTCGACGATGACGAAGCCCGGCATTGACGTGCAAGCTTGGCGGCGGTAGTGGAGTCGGGTGGTGGGGGTAGGCAGACTCAGAGCTTTACAAGGAGCGGGGCCGGGAAATGTGGCGCACGGCTGAAGGCGACGTAGCTAAATCACCTCCACGGGGTGTTTACGGGGAAGGATCATTAGCGAGCTCGGCTACCTGCGTTACCCCTCGCTCTCCCTCCGTCAGCGTTTCGGCAGGAGTCCAGGGAGTCTGATGCCCTCATTAATAAAGATTACTATCTTATCCTACAATGAATAGTAGTAATTTTAATAATTATGCCGAACAGCGATAAACTTAATCTCATTAAATTAATGCCCAATCGTTCTTCTTTACAAAGAATAATCCACGTATTCATAATAATAAATAATAATTTGGTTATCAAAATGCGTCATTATAGACGTTTTTTTAATATCTTAATGGTATATTTTGTACGATCACATTAGCATGATGTAATAATAATTTTGGGAATGCATTATTAAAATATATTAAAATAATTTATTTGGATGGAGTAATTTTTTGGAGAAGCTTCCGCATTGCGGGAGGAGAACGTCTGAGAGAAGCACACTATATTTACCCTATCTCCTCATGCCGTGACTGTGCCCAATATTGAAACAGCAGAAGAAGAACGGGGGCAATAAAATGGATATAGAGTAAGTGCACGAAAAAAAAATGTTTTAGAAAGTTAACTTTTCAATTGTTACACGTTTTTGCTGTTAAATGCTAGCAGGTTTTGTGTTATAACACGATATAACACGGAGAGATTATGCATGCAAAAGTTAATGACTTTGTTTTATTTTATAAAGCCGTTTTTAACATGCACAGTATCTAGCTTTAGTTAAATGTGTGTTGGAGTGGAGTGTTAACTAGCATTTAGATTTAGTTTACTGTGTGTTGGGGCAGGGAGACGGTACTGTGAGAGAGAGACGGTTTTCAAACAGACAGACGGACCCGCTAGCTAAGTTTCACTTGATCGGTTCTCCACCAAAGCGTGCTGAGAGAGTCCGGACTGTTTTTTGCCAGTTTAGACTTTATTTGAAGGTACAATGGTACCTCGACTTATGACTGCATCTACTTACTAATCCAAGATACGATAGTCGCGAAAATTAGCATCGTCTTACGACTGACTGCTCCAAGATACGACCGTGGAAATTTGTAGTTGGCGCGTCGGCGTCAGTCAGCGGGCGACCTACATCGTGTGTGCACGTTGTTCGTGGCTTATCGATTTTTTTTTCATATTTACTGTGTTTGTGCTGTGCATTTTGTTTTTTTGTTTTTTAACTTATGAAAGCAATATGTGCTCTCTGTCATTTGGGTGGGCCGGCTGTACAAGTGGTTGCCTGCTGAAATATAATATTTTCTGCAATGATATCTGTTATCCTCGGGCAGTGCCTGACTTTAAGGATAAACAGTAAAAGATAACATTTATAAAGTCGCGATCATGTGGGACATCTGGAACAATCACAGCATCCCATTTTGCTGGTTCATACACATTGCTGTATGGAGGTGATTTAGCAGCATGAGAAATGTACCACTGAATTTTGGAGTCCTAAATAGTTGTAACTGGTTCTAATGTTGTGGCTGATCGGTGTGTATGTTGTTGTATGATGTTGTTGTGATTTTATTTTTTCCTATTGAAATAAAAAAAAATGAAAGTCAAACCTGATTTTAAATTTCACTCATCCTTTGGTCATGAAATGGAAAAATAATTTTTCAATTTTGATTTTTGTATCTCCAAAAAAGCAAAATTTGAAAACCACTCATACCCCATTTTTTCCATTTCTGATTCTGAATTGAGAATAGAGTAACCAAAAGATACAGCGATTGAAAGACCTGGTCTACACTCCTAATTGTATTTGTCCTTTTACATTTCTATTTCTATCTTAGAAATCTCTGAGAGAAGGAGGTGGTTACCTGAGGAGGTCCATGCGGTGGAAAAGAACCTGAAGGCTTTCATTGAAAGTGGTAAAGTGCCGGGAAGGACTGAGTGTGATGCATGTATTAGAGCTTCACCTGAAGCTCTAAACCAGCGAAGCTGGACTGCATTGAAGTACTATGTAAAAAATCGTATCACTGCCATCCAATGCGAAAGTGCGAGAAGAATTTATTAATAGAGTTGTTAAAGCATTTGCTCAAACATGTTGGTTCACGTTGCTCAAAAATGTTGGTTCATTTGATGCAACTTCATTTTTGATGATGTTTGTGTTGTTCGTTGGCATCCTGAGTACCCAGGTATACACTGGAGTTCAACTAGTTATTGATTTTATCAGGCGAAAACATTGATAATTAGTAGTTAGGTGCAGTCAAAGGCCGCAAGTCAATTCATCTGCTGATAACAACTGACTCTACGGTGGCCAACGGGAAAACTCTGCAACTAAAGAAAATACATGTAAATAGACAAAACGCAAGCAAATTTAGAAAATGTCATCATCAATTTGACAACACAGGCAACAACACAATGGAAAAGTTCACGAAGGAACAAACTTAAAATAAAAACATCAAGAAATGTTTGTGTATCATATCTGATATATTCCCCAAATGAAGTGTCCGTGGTGAATTGCTTTTAAGTTTGTTTCTGTGCAAATGTTTCCATTGTTTTGCATCTCTTGCCTGTGTTGTCAAATTGATGATGATGTTTTCTGAATTTGCTTGTGTTTTGTCTATTTGCAGTGAGTTTTCGTGCCGACCACCGTAGGGTAGGTTTTTATCAGCAGATTAATTGAAAATGGATAGTTAGGTGCAGGCAAAGGCCAAAGGTCAGGGTTTACCTGCATACTACTCTTCCCCCGCGTGAATACATTGCACTTTTTCTTTGTTACAAAGCATATCAGGAGACTTACTAAGGCCTGTGTGAGCCCTTGTTTGTTTTCTTGTGCCATCTGCTCCTTTTTATTTTATAATAAATAATTGTAATTTTTTATCTACCTTTTGTACAGTGGGTGTAGGTTTATTCCCCGTTCGATTAAGTTTGGAAGAAAATATTATACTGTCAAAACCATCAAATTCAATAACAATTGATTCTGTGCTCTCTTTTAAAGTATATGTGGTATTTGTCATACTTATCTGGAAATCAATTGATGAACCGGTATTTAAGTCGAAAATGATCTGCATAATATGCTCAAATTTACTACATTTACTTAAAGCGTGCTTAGGTAGAAAAATAATCTTTACTTTCCAATTTTTGATATGTTTAAGTGGTGTTGGCCTGAGGCCTGATTTCTTAAATTGGTTGTATATCCTTTCAAATTAATAATTATACTTTTGGAAGGTTTATATTTTTCAATCAGAATCTGACCTATTGATTAAAAAAAGTGTTCAGTGTCAAAGTTTGCATGTCATTAGACCATAACATGGTGGGTCCCCTGTGTAATCAAAAAGTCAGGTGGGGTTCCCATGAGGCTCAAAAATTCAGGTCTAAAATCTTTTTGAGGGTTATCATTTTTTAAAGTAGTTTTTGTATCATCAAAAAATGATCCGTGATTTATGTACTCAACACTAAACATTTTACGAGACACAAGGACGCGTTAGCATGGGCTATGCCACGTGAAAACCCCAGCATGCAATGGGGGGCGTACCTTCGTATTCCTGTCTATTATTTGTCCGCATTTTGTTAATTGTTTATATTCTTGTTATTTACATTTACATTTACATTTAGTCATTTAGCAGATGCTTTTATCCAAAGCGACTTACAAGGGAGAATAACATTCAAGCTACAGCTATTTCTCTACATTCTGCTGGTACTTGTAGAGTTAATTGACTAACCGATATGATGGTCTATAGACCAATCAATAGAAAAAATAGTTTCACCTTTACAGCCAGCAGTAAGGTTTTTGGATGCTTTAAATTGCAGTACACTTGTTCTAGAAAATGATCAGTTTCTAAGTTATGGAGCCATTTCAAAATGTTATTGTCGAATTAGTGTCTTGTGCTGTTCTTATTTATCTATTGTGCCTCAACACTTTTAGAAGCCTCGTGGAAAGTCAGTAGTATTTATTTTGGGTTTTTGTCTGTTAAGAAACAGGTGATCACCAGAAAGTGCGCCTGTAGCCAATTTCCACCGTGACTGGACGAAGCCACAAGCTGGTCATTACAGCAGAGTCTCCAGATAAGAAGGTATTTTTGTTTGATTATTTATGAACAATACTTGAAGACAAAAGTTGTGATTTTCATGAAAAAAAAAGACTTTCTATGTTTCTAGTTTGTACTTCTTGTTGGTGACTCCCATCTACGGAGCATTGTGGATGGATTTGTGAAGATGCCAGGGGACCGAGGTACTGAATGCTTTTTTGTCTCGGAGACCTGACGCAGTTTGTGTTGTAGCCCCTAGCAGCGACTTGACGGCCAGCAGGACCATCGACGAGGCAGCAGTAGACTTTCGCAGCCTCCTGGTCAGTGTCTGCAGTCGCTGGCCAAAGTTACGCTTCATGTTTAGTACATTTTTGGTAGTATTGGTACTATTAATACTTTTGCTTTGTGAGCTCTGCAGAACATATTTTACATTTTGAAAACAAATGTACTGTAATAAACACCTTTTTTTTTTTGTGTGTTTGTATAGGTGTTTGTCCTGGACTTCCTTCCGCGTCTGACTATTTGCTCCGTGAGGAATACCATCCTGTGGCGGCATGCATGGGAAGCATATTTTAATTTTAGTACAGTTAAATGTATAACGGAGTATATATTTTTAGACAAACCAATTCAATAAATATTTCTAATGAACAAAGTTGACATCTATGTATGCATATTTCTATTCGTCCTAATCGTTGTTTTAAGGCATCAAGTACTTTTCTGCAGCCAACCACTTCCCATTGAACCACCCAGAGCTGTGAAGCAGAGATGGTGTAAGTACAATTGTACAATTTGTTGTCATGTCACGTGATGGCTATTTTATGAATAACTTTGCTATGTTGTGAAACCATGGCCCTGTGACATTGCTGTGAAATGCTGCTTATCGCCAACTGGAGACAACAGCGCCGCCAACAGCACGAAAGTCAAAGGTTTCTCCCGCCAGGTCACTTCCAACATTCTCTCCAAAAGTGGTTGTGAAGGGAGAGCTCATCGTGCCTCATCCTTCACCTAACCCTTTTGAGTGGAGACTGGTTGGAAGGGGCAGAAAGATAATCGGTTGCACACTGTTATTGTTGGGGTAAGACCCTCTGGAAACTGTGATAGTCTCTGATATTCACTCAAAGTGTACCGATTTTCATTAAACAATTTTAATATGTTTGTTATGTGTGTAGTTGGCCTTTTGTCAAGACATTGTCTTAAATCGACATTTTGCTCTATGATTTCACAGGTGGACACAACACCAGTAACGTCGCCGGAATGATCCATCCCGTTATCAACTTGTTCCATCGCATCTTTCTAGCGCTGTCCAGTGTGGAGAATTTTATATTGTTTTTATATCAACAATTGTATATCAATTTTATATCAAGAAAATTTTGCTTTGCTTACATGGGAAAGCCACGGTGGGACATTGGCAGAAAGCTACTGCCTCCAAGAGGACACTGGGAACGGAGCAGGTTTGCTTTGTTCGTTGTTTTTCTTCTTTTTTCAATGACATTTTTGATAGTAGTACTTCATTTTAGTTTTATTTAGTCCATGCATTTCATTCTCTTGCTTTTTTTTAGGGGAAGGCAGCACCAACCGTTGTGGAGGTGTCTTCAAAGCCACACCTGCCAGTGATGTGCCAGTTCTTGTGAAGGAATAGCAGCGCTCTCAAACATTTGTCAAAGGTCAGAGTGATGCTGCTCCTTATTATCCTGATATGGAGAGTGCTACAGTGTTTTCTGATGTTGCAGCAGAGCTTGACGCTAGCAGTTCTGTCATGGGAACAATTGATGTCACTTCTATCAGCGGAACAGGTGATAGCTGAGAACATTTTTTAACAAAGAAAAACGTAGAACACTTTCAGTGCCGGGAAAGCATACGTTGAGTGTTTACACAAATGGTCCTTTTACGATCTAGAAAAACTGAGATAACGACTAAAACTTTCGTGACAGTGATATACAGGAATGTAAGATCTCCTGTGAAAGAGTCGGGCGTCACCAAATAAACATATGCCTCAGCATTCAGACATCACTTGGTGGTAGAATTATATCATTCATTAACATTGATCATCATTTTTCTCTCACACTCCCTTCTGTTGTTCCCAGTGGAATGATACAAAAGGAAAATGCAATAATGCTTAAGTATAATATAATTGAGGCAAAGGGATCAGAAAATGATGTATAAATTGAGTACAATACATTTATACAGAAATATTGTTTTATCTGTGTCCTTTTGATGGAGGGGCCAAGGAAAATGATGACCATATAACAAGGTGGGAAGTGGCCAGGTGTAATCAAATGTGAAGCAGAAGTCCAGCGGTGGAGCCGTCTGTGGGGCGCCAATGTTGGTGTAGAAAGCCCCTTCGATAACTGCTTCCAAAACACACATTTCTTCGGCTGTGGTAAGGGGAATGGCAGTAACCCAAGTAGCCTATGTAGGTATGGTTGAAGTGGTTCCATCGCAGTTGCATGGTGAGCAGCGTTCAGCGTACACTCACGTTGTCTCCTCAACGAGTACCTAGAGGGGAGTAGGAACTTTCTTGCGATGAGATACGTGTATCCATATTGGTCGTTCTACCACCTTAACTGCTGCTGCAGTGGTCCCTAACCCTGCTGGAAAGGTCCTAGGAATCTGGCAGAGTTCCAGCTTTTCCTCTGTAAGTCGCGATCACCACCCATTCACCTGGTCAGCGGCCGTGTAGAGGTCCTTCAAGTGGGACGGGTAGGGCTGCTTTGACCTGGGCACATAGACTTAAACACTTGGGTGAGAGACACATTTTGACAACATTGTTTGGTATAGGTCCAAGATTGTTAAATGGGCGTTAAATAGTTGAATAGCAGACTACAGGCTCAGTACAAAAATGAATGTATGCACACTCGTGTAACAACAGAATAATATTATCACAATGTCTAATATGTAGGAGATAATAGGCGGCCATTTTGACACGCCCATGCATGGCACCACTAGAATATCAAATGACACACTGGGACTGACGAGTGTGCAAAGATTTGTGAATTTCCAAGTATCTTTTGGAACATGAAATTGTACGTGTTGCCACGCCCACACCGTGTGCCAAAATATATATGTATTTTAATAAGTTTTAGCTGTGAAGGTGTCTTGTAGACACTCGTCAAGTTTGAAGTCGATCCGATAAATCGCCAAGGAGGAGTTTCGCGAAAGTACAAAGCATAAATATGACTAAAAAGTCAGGAAAATTCAAAATGGCCGACTTCCTGTTGGGTTTCCGTCATGGCGGAAATATATATTTTTTCCAAGTCTAGAGAGGTTACAAATGTGTACCGAATTTTGGGAGTTTACGTGGAAAAAGGTGAATAGGTCAGAAAATTATTATTTTATTTTCTAGGGTGGCGTGGCAACACGTAAAATTTCATGTTCCAAAGATACTAATTCACGAAACTTTGCGCACTTGTTAGTCCCAGTGTGGCAATTGATATTGTATGAGTTGCCTGCATGGGCGTGGCAAAATGGCCCGACACACCCTGTTGAAAATTTCAAAACATCAAACCTATTCACTTTTTACCATGAAATTCACAAAATTCGGGACACTTTTGTAACTTCTTGGATTAAATGTGTAATTTTAGTCACTTTCCGTTCATTTTCTCGCTTTGTACTTTCGTAAACTCCTCCGAGGCCATTTATCTGGCTTCAAACTTGGCGAGTGTCTACAAGACACCTTCACGATTAAAAGATATTAAAAGAAATTATAATTGTCACACGATGTGGCCGTGGCAAAGCGTTGGATTTCGTGTTCCAAAAAAAGCTGTGTTTTTGTAATATTTTATCCACTTTTTATGCTTTGTACTTTCGTGAACTTCTCCTGGGGGATTTTTTGGATTGAGACTCATTGGGGATTAAAAGTTATTAAAACATTTTTTTTTCGTCACGATGCGGGTGTGGCAACACGTTGAATTTTATGTTAAAAAAAACAGTTTACGTGACTTTTGGGGCCTTGAGAAACTACAAAATTATTGCAAAACTTTGCACACTCTTCAGTCCCAGTGTGGCATTCAATATTCTATGGGTCCTATACATGGGCGTGTCAAAATGATCAACTAGATGCAGTTATCGTGGATGAGGATGTCGGGGTCCTGGTGCTGGGGAAAGGAGGCCCATACCTATAGCAACATAGGTGTCGCCACATTCCTTCTGTCTCAATGCCATGTACGCTTGTATTTCTGGTTTTCCCAACGCAGTCATGATGCATTTTTCACTAGAGTACAAATGCATGGTATACAACAACATCCACATACAATTAACAGAGCAGCAATGATAGCAACGTTGATTATGCATGATAAAATGAGGCCTTTTCATTTGGAAAACATAGAGTCCAACCAACCAGTGATGTGATCATCCATTCCTGCATTTTCTTTTAGTTCTACGCTCCGTGAGTGGAGTAGCAATTCCTCCTACTGGTTCCTGTGTTTATAAGCACATTACTCCATGCCCCACAATCAATATGGGTACCTTAAACCTCGTCCAGCCACCAGTCACTTGTTAGTCTAGGGTTGGTGGACCACGCATATTTCTCATTCCACTGGTACTGCTCCTACCCGGTGGAATCACACTTTATTATGGAACAGAAATCAACATTGAATGCCAGGATTTGTCCTTCATAGGCATAAATGACAAGAACTGTTTCTTTCATTCGGCCCCACTCTTTGACCTTTGTCATATACTGGTCATACGATAATTGGGGTCCCACTTGGTAAGAATATGTATACTGTGTAGGGTCCAGGACTTCTCCTAGGGTAAACAAAAAAAATATTATTATTTTTTTACATGGTTAATTACAGAATGCTTACGTCTTTCAGCTGGATCCTTGTTTCTGTGAGAGTTCTTGCGGGTGGAGTGACAGGGGCGCAGTGGGAGAGGTGGTGACAGGGAGCACCAGTTTTATTTTTGAGCTTTACTGCATGTGAGGTGGCCAACACTACCTCCCAAGGTCCAGTCCACCTTGGCTCAGGCCACTTCTGTTTGTGGACCTTGATGTGGACCCAGTCTCCGGGGCTGACCACCAGGGTGTGGGGCAGTCTGGGGCAGTGTTCTTGACCTGTGAATACAAAACTCGAGATACTGCGGTTAGTGCTTTGACATATTCAGGTAAACCTTCCTGGAAATCATCAAAAGCGGGTGATTTAGCTGGTAGGTTGTGAGGACCTGGCATGGGGCGGCCTGTTAATATCTCGTGTGGGCTAAGATGTGTTTGACTATGGGGAGAGGTCTCGCATGGACATTAATGCTAGGGGTAGGGCATCTACCCACGTTAGTTTAGTCGTTTTTGTGATGTTCTGTAGAGACATACTGAGTTGCTGTTTTGTCTCTATTGGCCATTTTTTCTTTCAACGTCTGGTTTGCACTTTCAACTAGGCCTTTTGACTGGGGGTGATAGACTGAACCAGATCTATGGGAGATACCTAATGCCTGTTCTACCTGGCTGAGTTTTTTATCGCTGGTAAAATGAGATCCATTGTCCGAGCAGATAACTGTGGGGTAACCCCACCGAGGAATGCGTTTTTTCCATAACCATTTAATCACAGATACTGCATCCTCTCTTTTGCAAGGGACTGCTTCTACCCATTTGGAGAATCGATCTACCATCACGAGTAGGTATCTGTACCCTTGTACTCTGTTGTCCCTGCCCATGCCGGTGTAATCTATGCATATTTCTCTGAAGGGGTAGGGGGGCACTGAGAATGTTCCCAAAGGTCTTTGGTAGACTGTCTTCTTATTTAGCTCGTGACAGACGACGCATTCTGCAATATGGTTGGCCACCATTTCCTCCAGGTAGGGATGCCACCAGTCCTGTTTGAGCCTGTTGGTGGTTCTTTTGGGTCCTTCATGAGTCTGTCCATGTGCATCCTTGATGAGGTAGACCAGGAGTGCGGCTGGTGCTACTGGGCGCCCATCGTGGCTTCTCCATAGGCCGCTGGTGCATGTGGCTCCTTTCTTCTGCCACTGCGAGTGTTCGTTCCATTTCGCTTCTTTCTGCACTTCTTTCAGATGTTCCTCTGACAAATTGAGGGCGTTGTCTTCAGTAAATACAATCATCATTGCTGCGCTTTCTTTTAGGTTCCCTCCTGCTTCTTTTGCTGCTGTGTCGGCTGCGTTTGAATTTCCTTTGGAGTGTCCTTTGCATTTGATGATCTGGATTTTTCGGGGGAGATGTATAGCTTCCAGGAGGGCGAGTATGAGGTCTTTGTGTTTTACCGGGGCTCCTGCTGACGTTTGGAGTCCTCTTTTCATCCATATGGCTACATCCACGTGAGCTGCAGCGTGTGCGTATGCTGAGTCGGTGAATATGTTTGCATTTTTGTTTTTTGAGATTTTTAATGCTTTCACCGAGGCGTCGAGTTCTGCTTTTTGTGCTGATGCTGGTTGTTCTATCATCCCACTTCTTAGGGTGACGTGGTGTCCATTAATTTGTTGAATGGCTGCGTATGATGCTCTATTTCCCTCTTCTTCTTTGAAACAACAACCATCTATAAACAGGACAATTTCTGCATCGGGGTCAGATGTTCCATCCAAGTCTGTGCGGCCCTTTGCTTCCAGTTTCATGAGCTGTACGCAGTCATGGGTGCCATCTGCATACTGTAGTCCGCCGGCCAAGTTGATTCCATCGGCTGTGTACAAGACATTGTCTCTTTCCAGGGTGACATGCAAGCGCATCTTGTGTTTTGGTGTGGTAAAGGTGAAATCCGTTTGATCGAGGTAGGATTTGACTCCATGAGTGGTATGCACGATGGTGGGGTGGTAGAAAGTAATGCGGTCGGTTCTCGTAGGGCGTGTGCGATGGCAGCCGTGTGTCGTCCACATCCGGAGAGTCCATGTTCCACTGTGTCGAGTTTGCAACTGTGGTGAGCCAGGATCGCGCGCTCACCGTGTCGAGGCTGCCAGAGCACAGCTTGACAATTCCGTGCTTTTCAGTAACGTCCAAATAGAACGAGGAAGAGATGTCTGGGGTGCATAGGTGTTCGGCCTTCCCCATGAGTTGTTTCAATCTTATGAACGCTTCCTCCGCACTTGTGGTCCAGTTGAGTGGTGCCTTGACGTTCCGATGGCCAGCTTCCGCAATGGGTTCGCGTGGGGGAACAGTGTGGTCCACATAATCAGCTATGTGGTGTCTGCTATAGCCAGTGAGTCCCAGGAATGCTAGCATTTGCTGCACAGTGGTGGGTTTAGGGTACTGGAGCATTCTCTGTTGTCTTTCCGGGTTGATGTATCTCTTATCTCCCGTGATCCTTTTTCCCAGGAATACCACTTCTGTGCGGCAGACCTGTGCTTTTTCCTTCCTGATTTTGTAGCCACATTTTGCGATGCGCCGTAGCAGGGATTTGGTGGCCGTGAGGCAATTTTCTACTGTGGTGATGTCCATGAGGATGTCGTCGACATACTGGATGAGTAGGAGTTCCTTGAGATCTGCCTTCAGGCAGGCGTTGAATATGGTTGGCGTGCATGTGAATCCTCGTAGCATTCTTGTGTAGGTCTAAGAGCATTTTTTAAATGTGAATGCAAACATATCTTGACTTTCTTTGGCCAAGGGGAGGCAAAAAAATGCGTTGGCCAGGTCGATGACGGTGAAAAATTGATGACTCGGGGAGCCTGCATGCAGGGCGACATGGGGGTTGGGCACTTTTTCAGTAATGGGTTGGACCACCTGGTTGATACGTCGCAGATCGTGGACCAGGCGCCATGAGTGTCCTCCAGCCTTGGGTACTGGTAGAATTTGTGTGTTCCACGGTGAATCCGTTGGTCGTAGAACTCCTGCTTGTAAGAGGCCTTCAATGGTGGAGGCTATTCGAGCAGCTGCCTCGGGCTTGACCTTGTACTGACCTTGCCAAATGGGCACAGCGTGGGCTTTCACTTTGATGTGTATATTGTGGTGTGGTGTGCAGCCAACGTGATAGGGGCCGGTGGTCCAGAGGGTTGGCGGTATTTGGGCGAACATTTTTGCTGCCAGGGGGTGTTCTTCGATGCTTCCTTGATAAGTTCTTTCCAGGACATTTCTTTCATATATGCCTTGTTCGTAGCTGTTGTGTCCTATTCTCCAAACCGATTTGTCTGGCGTGTGTTGCAACAGGGGGTTCGTTGTGGGGACCCAGGTGGGTTGGCGAGGGCTCTTTTGACCATGGGGCCCAATTGTTTGGCTGCATGGTTGGCTTCTACGGCTAGGGTCACATGTGGAACTGCGGTGTTGTGAAGTAGATACCAGGATTGTTGGTCTGGTGTCAGGCGGACCGCTGCTGCAACTCCTTCGTGGCCCAGATAGAAGTCTGTTGTCTGGAGTCGTTCTTGTCGTCCCTCCTTTTTCGCTTCCCAGCCTTCGTCATAGATGTCATCACGGTGGCGTGTGAAACAGAGAGTGCAGTGTACGGGTCCAGCATCGACTTTTTCCAGAGTTGGTAGGTTTACAAAATGCCACCAGCCGGTGAGTGTGGGGTCGGGGGTGGTATCAGGAGTTCCACCTAAGACGAGTATACGTTCGAGGGGTATTAGCTCTTCTTTTGGCTCAGAGAAACTAACTTCCAGACCGTGGAGGTTACATATCACAGATGCCCCTGTTCTTCGGAGAAGGTCCCTTCCCATTAGGTTGGTGGGGCAGCTTGGTGAGTAGAGGTATTGGTGTCTGACTTTGTGAGGACCTATCTTGGTAGGGAGGGGTGCGGTGAAGGGTTGGACTTGTGTCGTCCCAGAGAATCCAACAGTCCGTAATTTCCGAGTGGATAGTTGTATGTAGTACGTAGTATGTTGGCGGCCAGGTTCTTCAAGCAAGACACGTGACAGTGACAGTGACAGTAATTCCTTGGATTGACAGTGATTCCTTGGATTGTACATGGCACTACTGGTTCGGCATTTATTTTTGTCTGTACCACCACTTCCATGTCCCCTGGGCGCCTCTATGCTCCATGCCATGGCGGGGTGTCCATGCGGGGTCCTCCCTTTCCTCTCGAGGAAGCTCCTCTTCCTCTCTGAGGGGGGCGGTAGGATCCTCTATATAATTGCTGGGGTTGTTGGTTCTGGGGGCATTCCCTTGCCCAGTGGTCACTTTGGCCACAGATGAAACATCCTGTAGTTTTCTCGGGTCCTCCCCATCCTCTAGAGGATTGGAATTGTCCTCTCCCTCTCAGTTGCTGCCATTGGGGGGGGCCTTGGGGGTATGAGGGTGCGGGGGCCCCGGGATACTGCCGCTGGGGATATTCATAGGGAGTCCAGGCCTGCTGCCATTGGGGTAGGTGCTGGGCTGGTGGGTAGGCGGGGGTTACAGTTAGGGGCTGTGGTCCTGTCCATTGTAGTGGCGCGGTTTGGGGCGGGGCCTGTGCTTCAGGGGTGGTGACTACTGCTTGCACAGTTGCTTTCTTCTTTTTGTCCGTATTGACTTCATCTTCCAGTTTTTTTACCTGCATTTTTAGTAGTCTGGTTTGTATGGAATCTTTCTCCAGGAATTCGTCTTCTTGCTTTTTGATGTGTCTTTCCAGGTGATGGATGAGATGGCTCTCCCACTGTCTCTCGGTCATGTCTGACAGTCAAACTGTGTCTGCGAGCTACAGCCTGACATCTCCTGGGAGGCCATTTTGGCATTTGGCATCTGCATGTACATGGGGAGACCCACTAGGCAGGGGTCATGACGTTCTACAGTGCTATCACTCCAGAGCTCCTTTGCTCATGTGAGATAGGCGTGTGGTTCTTCCCCATTTTTAAATCTCAGGCCTGCCAGGGCCACTGTGTTGCGTCTGGTCGGCCAGGTTTCTCTCATGGCTGTCCATATGTCATTCCGCATGTGGTCGAATGGGTGCTCGTGTGCCATGGTGAGGGTTCTAACTTCTCTTTCCAGGGAGGTCAGGGTGATGTTTCCTGCTGTGGCGCGGAGAATGGCTCGCACATCTCTTAGGGCTAGTGTGTCAGCCGCTGTGTGGTTTTCGAAGATTCGGATCCATGCTGCAGCTCCTTTGTCCAACGCTGATAGGTTGCCTTTGAGGGCCTGCATGTCGCGGTGGTACCAGGGAACAAATGTTTCTCTTTTGGCGGACTGCTTTTGTTCCTCCTCTCGTTGTCTAATTTTCGAGCGGGTAACTATCCCTATTGCTGACGATCTTCTGGCCTGGCTTTTGGATGATGCTATAAGGGTTCCTTTTCTTCTGTTGTCGTTTGTGTACTCTCCCCGGGAGCTGCCACTGTTTTTGAATGACCACTTTTTTGTCTTAGTCTCGTGGTCTGACATGGGTTCTTCTTCCCAGGAGCGGAGGGGGGTGGGGTGTCTTTGTTTTGTTTTCTTAAAGGTGTATTTGGGGACTACAGGGGTAGGTGAAGGTGTGGGCTGGCTTCGGGTCTTTTGTTTTTCTTTGGGTTGTTGTTTGGCTGTAGCGTCTGAAGGAGGTGCTATGAGATGAACATGGGTTGTGTTGGCATCCTCTGGTAGTGGGCCACATTGTCCAGTCAGTGTGACAGTTGCGTGGCTAACCCTTGTGGTACATTTCTTTTTCCTTTCTTGATGTCTTTTTGTGGTTTGTAGGACTGGCAAGTGCATTCGTCGTCCTCTGTATTAGAGGAGAGAAACTCTTTGTGTCTGTTTGATCGTTAGGGGGCGATGTCTGATCATTGTCCTTGTTCTCACTGTCAGATGGCTTTGGGGAGGGCTGTACTCGGAAATGGATTTGGATCGGGCCTTCCATTACTAATACGGGTGCTTGTATTTCTGGCGGGGGTGGGGTGGCTATTTTCTGGTTGCTCAGCACAGGGGGCGCTGTTGCTTCAGGTGTGTGCTCGGTCTTAGGGTTGTACGGAGAGGGGGGGTGCCGATGTGTTTCTTCATCGGCCAGCAGGGAGGGGTAGAGGGATGGGGTGGTGTGTGGTTGGAGTGGGGTGTGACCTTGGGGGATGGGTTCGGGGAGGGGTGGTAACTTGTCTTTTTGTGGGGGGTAGGGTTCCTTCTGGGCTTCTACCACTGCCTTGGTTGCGGCATTTCTGATTTTATTGCGACGTTCGACAATCATTTCCGCTCGAATCCATGCCGTCATTATGTGCTGAACCAGCGCCCATTGTGCACGCTGCTTTGTTTAACTTGCGCTTTCAAGCCCCCATTAATCCAGGGTTGTTTTTTGCATCCACTCCTGCTTCAGCCAGCAGTCTTTTTTCTTCCTCTATCACCTTGGTGCGGTTTTCTGCTGTCGGGGTAGTGTCTTTCGACCACCACCCTGCTTTGATCCATTTTTGTTCATATTTATGGAATTTCCAAGTTTCTCAAGCATGGAACTTTGGCTCTGTTCTGTTCTTGAGCTCAGCTACAGCTTCAATACGAATCTCACTGGTGCCGGGTCTGGGGGATGGGGTCTTTTCCATTATGTTTTTGAATGGCAGGAGAACAAAAGACATGGGAAGAAGTGGGAGGGGGAAACCTCAAATGTTCGGATCTCAATGTGTTTCTGGTGCAGCTACGCCACTAGTGGTCTTTTAGGTTATTACAGGTCAACTTTTTTTTTTATTTGTATTTTTTTTTTATATATTGCCCTTTTATCTAGGGCAATTTGAGGAGGTTGTTCATACACATACACACACAAAACCTCTAGCACACATGCACAGACTCTATCAAACACACACTCTCTTAAACACAAAGACTGTCTCAAACACACACACGCCCGCGGTCTCTCTCACATTCACACACACGCATGGTACCTCTCTTTCCACACACACAAGGTACCTCGTTGCGCACACTCTCACTCACACAGCCGGCAATACAATTTTACGCTAAGTCACGTGAATTGGGCCTTTAACCCTTTAATATTTGGTTTCTCTAAGAACCGGGCCTTTAACCCCTAAATGCTTGGCTTCCTTTTTACTTTAAAAATGATTCCGGGCCTTTCACCCTTAAATGAAATTACCGACTATCGACTACCCTTCTGAAGGCTGAGTTTAACATTTTTCATCGCCAGACATCACTTAGTTTAGGCATTTCGGAGGTCTTTTCAACAACCGGGCCTAAACGGGATTCGGAATTACTTCACGAGTTAAACATTGTTCATCACCAAAACGTCGCTCAGTTTAGGCATACTGGATGTATTCTCTACACACGGGCCCAAACGTTAGGTGGAATTACTACGCAATTTAAACACACAGCCGCTTCGAAGGGGGGTTTCCTAACCCGTTCCCTTAACTTACCTTACTACCGTTCTCATCAAACAATCCAATTTCTCCTCTCCACAATATTTAACAATTATTATTCATGCATCATTCAACAATACATCCCCAAAACCACAAAGTTGTTCGTCCAGCCTTAAACAGTACAACACTTCCACCTAAAATATTCCTATCTAATCTATGCAGACTTCATGAAATGGCTCTGCTCACCTTTTAGCGGGTACCCATGGAAGTATCGCAACCGTTCAGGCTTTCGGAACTCCTCTGCAGTCTTGTAATGGGATCACGTCGGGGTCACCAA
This sequence comes from Zeus faber, assembly GCF_960531495.2. NCBI lineage: Eukaryota > Metazoa > Chordata > Actinopteri > Zeiformes > Zeidae > Zeus > Zeus faber. Next base: position 736,798 of record NC_137205.1, read on the forward strand.
TTTGTTGTGTTGTCAAAATTTCCAAATCCGGAATGATGGGATGAAACTGGAACTTTGAGCTACGGAGAGTTTATAGGACGGTTTGAGAATCTACCAAAAAATAAAAAACGTTTTACGTCGACGTGGTTAGTCCTAAGCTGCGTGTCTCATCTAGCATACATTTCACCCAGGAGTCTGCAGAAACTTTGTTTCCTCGTCACTTTGTTACAAACGACAGACCCCCCTTTGCGAGGCGGTCCCGCCTTTGTTATTTCCCATCTCCCGAGTATCTAGTTTCAGACTCCCCGCTGTGTGTGCGCCAGATTAACCGTTTCAGTGCCGGTTTCTAACTGGTTGCGTAGTTACACCCAGTGTCTTTAGACATGTTTTAATTTTGGCTCTGACTGATCAATAAAACTGTATTTCATAATTACCCACTATATTAATGATAGTAATGTACATGAATAAATTTATGTAATGTATACTGTAGGATACACACATATAGTTTTGCTATCGAGGATTAGTTCAATCTGTAATGTTATAGTTATAGTAGTATAGTTATATGTAGTACGTAATAGTTATAGTATATGTATATATATATATATATATATTTTTTTTCTCACAAAACCCAACAGGAAGTCGGCCATTTTTAATTTTCCTGACTTTTTAGTCATATTTATGTTTTGTACTTTAGCGAAACTCCTCCTTGGCGATTTATCGGATCGGCTTCAAACTTGACGAGTGTCTACAAGACACCTTCACAGCTTAACATTATCAAAATATATATATTTTTTGGCACACGGTGTGGGCGTGGCAACACGTTAAATTTCATGTTCCAAAAGATACTTGGAAATTCACGAAACTTTGTGCACTCGTCAGTCCCAGTGTGGCAATTGATATTCTATGGATTCCGTGCTTGGGCATGGCAAAATGACCGGACACGCCCTGTTGAAAATTTCAAAACATCAAACCTATTCACTTTTTAACATGAAATTGGGTATATTAATGTAACATCACTAGACTCAAAAAAAATTATATTGCCGCCATGACCGACACCCAACCAACAGGAAGGTGGCCATATTGGATTTAATGTGCGCAAACTCCTGGGGGATTCATCAGATCGACTTCAAAGTTCGCGAGTGTCTACGAGACACTTTGGGGATTAAATTTATTAAAACATTGGGTTTTCGTCACACAATGTGGGCATGGCACTGTGTTGAATTGAAGTGTTAACCTGACTTTTGGGGCCTTAAGAAACTCGAAAAATCACAAAACTTTACACACTCAAGATCAAACCTATTCACTTTTTTAGTATCTCCTCCGAGATCTGCATAGAATTCCGGCAGGTTTTCCTCTTGTCTTTCTCCTCCGTCGGCGTATTGGTAAACACAGTGGCGGCAGGACAAAGAGATCTTAGTACGTACTCCGGTAAGTTGCGAAAAAGTCCGTATGAGGTGTCGAACAGACGTCCAGGAGTGCTTGTCGTTCATATTGTAATAGCGACAGTGCACTGCATGCAAAAATAAGAACAATACAAATAGTAATAAACACAAAACTAAGAGTTGAATGCAGAGCCGGTGTGTCCATACTACGGCGCACCCGGAAGTTAGTCCGGGTTAACTCATAAGTTAGCTAGCTTCCTCTGCTGAACCAATATTTTACTAAAATGACTTTTACAACTCTCTTTGCTCCAACTTCCATCCTTAACAAAGAATCCCAAATGCATCATTTGCTAACTTTCCCACTTTCATTGTCTTTCACATCAACTTCCATAATCATTTCAGCCTGTCAACTAACTTTACAGCTCTCTCGCCTTGTTATATTTTTTTCAAATAAATTTAAAGCCTTACAGTATCCTTTCCAGAAATCCTACCAGATATTTAGATTATAACGCTACTTTTAAACCAAGGACTCGTGTGGGAAACTAGTTTGACATGTTGTGTACAACACACATACTATGCTTACTGTATCTCACATTTATACATTTGCTTGTTTTTAATCGCGATTTTCATCAGCCATGTAGCTAAACATACCCCGAGACACTGATAAAATGTCTCCGAACTCATCTCATCCATACGTGCTCCAGAGTGATCCATCGGCCAGGCGGTCACACGCCTCAAACACCATTTCAATCACCCAAGGATTCATTCATTCAACGCTTTTGCTAGGATGGGTCAAGAATAATCTATAATAATCATGTATTTAATAATGTCGATTTTATTATTGGATAACATAAAGCAAATAAACAGACAAAAACCACGATTCTCTTGATCAATGCAAAATTGGCTACTTCATAAGTAAGGCATACATTTTTAATGTACAACACATCTCTGAGTACTTAAAAAAGCCCTCTATATAATACATTTCTCTTTATTCTTCTTCATAATATTGTTCTTATACTGTAGCTAACCAATAATAAATGAAATACTTTTTACCATTAATGCAACTTCTGGTGCTCCTTCGTTTTGCTGATGGCCTTCTAGTCTGGATCATACGTTGTGAGGTTAAGCTTAATGCAGGCGTTGAGGCTTCCATCAGTTAAACTTAAGCGTAGGATGGTCTTAATGTTTCTCAGATGCGAGAAAGACTGCTCACATGCATTTGTAAAGCCAAACATGGTCAATACGGCATTACTCACACGCTGCATTGTGTGCTGTGTGACGGGACGCTCGTTCCAAGTTTTAAGAATCAGCTGGTCTTCAGTTTCAAGTTCAAGTTCAAGTTCAAGAGATTATTTGTCACATACATATTGAAGTTTTTTCGACTTCTGTCCACTTTTGTTCAGCTGATTGGTCCGACTCGAGGCAGGGAGTTTTCTTAATGTTTGTCTGTCTTACAGAGGGGATCGGCGCATGGGCTCGTAAGCAGTCCAGCAGTGGAACGCCATTCCTCCTGCTCCCAAGAGGATCATTATTATCCACAATTATTATAATGATCCTCAGTGATACATATAATTGTGGCCTGCGTGCCGCAAGTTGAAATGAACAGTAAAACTTTCGCCATGTCGGCGCACCACAGCCATCTCCTTCCCTAAGCCCTTACCTGTGGGCAGAGACTTCCACAAGTTGCGCCTGAGCAGAGACCCGGTAGGGGCAGGGCGCCGAGTAAATGGCGCCCCGGAGTCTTTATGTTGTCCGCAGCCGGTGCTTGACTACTTTGTCCGCCACATTTATATTTTGAATTTTATTTTCAAGTTGTAATTTCTCTTACCTGTTTTACTTTAAAATGACACAGAATAATAATTTATTACTTGTTAATTGTGATGAAAAATTTTAGCTCAAAATTGTATGCGAGCCATATACCGTCATCAAAAGAGCCGTAATTGGCTCGCGAGCCATAGGTTCCCGACCCCTGCTCTAGATTGATTCAATCTTTAAGCTTACTCAGATCTTCCCTGATCAGAACAATAACTCAGTGAGTCGTCACCTTCACTTTTCGGGAATCTTGTGTTGCCTTTGCTGGACCTGTCCAGACGACTCCTTGTTGGATATCTTACGGCCGGTCTCTGACTGCCGCTGGGCACACAACCTGGACATGAAGAGAGTCTCATCATCGTCGCCAGATTGTTGGATAAATTATCCTAGGTGGTCGGTGAGGTTAATCTGCCCGCTACAGGAAAACAAAACTGAGAGTATTAAAGATATTTATTCTGCAAAATAAAGAGAAAGATACCGTCATGCTTCAAAGCAGTGTTCTGATCAGTCTACCCCTATTACTGACGAAGAGGGCTTTATACCAAAGAGAGGTTGTGTGTCAGGTGTCATTTACAACTCTGATCCTCAGTCATATCCCTGGGTGTTCCCCCAAACAGTGATTTAACAGTCAAACTTCGGTCACAGACACAATCCTACTGTACCATAAAACAAACACACAACGCTCTTTTAAGTCCCTCTTGTCCTTATCCTTATCTCCACACAAGGTTGAGTGAAGGATGGAATGTGGTCTGGTTTTTCCAATACTACAACTGAAATGTTTTAGACAGTTTTTACACACAGACACACACAGACAATTTTTTTGTCTCTTTATATTAACTCTGAGTGACTCATAAAAACCCATAGACAATGAGTTTTATAACTAAGTAACATACAAAAGGCTGTTGTCCTGTATAAAACATGTAAAACCTCATTCAAATAGTTGATCATGTGCATTTTTCTCTCACAGCCTACATACGTGCAACTGCGGCTCTAGCGCATGCCACTGTGATTGCACTGACGTTTCACCTTCTGGACTTGATAGACCTGCTGGCTAATTTAAGGGTCTTATTGGCCCGACTTAATGGCCTTGTTGGCCGACTTGAAGGACCTGCTGGATGCGTTGCCAAGCCCGCTTTGCGCACTCAAAGTTGTACTGCCACTGCGGTCCAGGCCTTTTGCCTGTTCCTCCAAGCCTGGCTGTCTGTTTGGGCCCACGAGTTCTGTGGAGCCTCAGCCTTCCGAGGGGTCTGAGGGTTCCGTGGGCCCTGGGTGTTCTGACATCATTGCTCTCAGCAATGCCTTGAGGTGAGGCCAATCTTTTTACTCTTAAGCCCTCACCACATGTAGCTGTACTTGGCTATACAGCGAGCTAAACACTCTTGCAATAAGTACCCAGAGACAGGAGCGCACTTTTGGTATCGTTAATGAAAGCGGTGTAAAACTGTGGAACAGTAGAGAAATATGCAGATAAACGATCAATCTCTATGCAGATGTAGATAACGTGTTAATACGTTGTCATAGCTCCCACATTGTATACATACAACAATAACATGAATTATCTCACAAATTGTGTTTTCACAAGGGCAGTGAAGAGGCTGATGGAAGAGATGTTAATCCGGGTCTGGGACATGATCAGATTGGCTGAGTGTGCCTTGATCTGTTTATGCCTGTTCTGATTTTACTATTATATTATTATACTATCATCCAAATGCTATGATGTTGCAATACTGACTGCGCGGGGGGCGCACCGGGAGGCAGAACAACCGTGTTTTGGTTGCATCTAAATTTTTTAGTATGGCTTTTAAGTTGGTTTTTAACTGTATTTCTGTGTTTGTATTGGAACTGATTTTTTTAATCTGGCTTTTAAATCAGTTTTGAAACTGTATTTCTGTATCAGGATTGGGTCTGAATTTTTCGGACACATCATCAGTAGTGGACCCCAGGACCATGGGGTGTTTGACCATTATCACTAGACACCCTCGCCTGAGGAAGGCCCTCCCGTGGTTGATCAAGCCTCGGAGTGTGTCCCATAGCCAATTGGAGTTCAATTTGGGTTATGCTCGATTGTGGGTAGGCAAAGAGTTTTGCTAAGCATTAATTTAGAATGATTTATGTTAAGAGTTTTGCTAAACATTAATTTTGAATGACCAATTTACTAATGCTTCATGCAATTATGCCATGTCAAGGTTGGTATGGTAAATTATAAAAAAAAAATAAAAGGTTACGTTTAATAGGTATGTATTTAGAGGTGTCTTGTGTTCCTACTTTGTGTCAGGGTCTTCTGTAGGTTCAGAATGAAGTTAGCTCCTCGGCACATCTGAATTTATGGGGCATAGCTCCACCCATTTTTTGGAATAAACTCCTTTTATTTTCTTTGTTTTCTTCCAATAAAAATCCTAATTGGTTTTAACCAATTGGGGATGGGGGGATGGGTTTTAACCAACTTCATCTTTCATTTTCATAAACGTCCTTTACTTACTCAACTTACTACGCCGGATCGAGCTGTACACTCTACCTTCATCCACTCCCTCATTTTCATGAGGGAAAGGAGGATAGAAGAGAGAAGATAGAAGATAACGTATTGTCAGACGATTTAAAATGCTGAAAAGGCGGTTAGGTTAAAAGCTTGTATGTGCGCCCCACACTGTGTTGGTGTGGGGCGTGGTTGTGTGTTTGGGCGCCGCGCCCCTGCATCGATCTGGTCGCGATTCGCCTATCTCTCCCAGTGCCAAAACTTATATTCACAAATACACCACACAATAGGCCTAGGGCTTGCGGGATGGGTGGGGTGCAAGCTATATAGGTGGGGATGCAGCGGGCAGCTGCCATCTTGCCTGTCACGCTCCTGCCCCAGCGTGCTTCTCGTCCGTTACGAAATGTTAATCCGACTCATATTGGCTTAGAATGCATACACTCGCACACGAATCCTACTCCAAGCAACACTCCACCAGACCAGGGTCTGCGGGGCAGGAGGGGTGTAAGTGATTCAGGGTCGACTTGCCTGAAGGACTTGCATCCCCAACCCCGCAATTTTGACTGCAATAGGCAACAGTACACATTTAGCACTGGGGTTTTCCGGGATGGACAGACAGGCGGTCCTATCACACACACACACACATGCACACACCACCACACCTTCTTTGAATGCACCCCAGCAGCCTTCTGGTTGCATTACTCTCCTTTTCTCCCTCATTTACTGCCATAACTATGACAGGAAGAGGCCAGGTGACCATTTGTCATTCCAGTTTTCCTGGACCTAATCAACTGTTTTTCATTACATGTTGTCGTCCAATGTTAATTTTTTTGTGTAAATGTTTTCAGGTTCTATGTTTAATTGTCTCACCGGCCATGATTCTCTCCCTCTTGGGGTAGTGATCAGTTGTTTATAGACCCAAACATGATAAATAGTTTTCCAAAGAGGGGGGTTGGTGGTGGTTCTCTTTGACCAAAAACTGTGCTCTTGTCATCCTACAGGTCATCCACTGGACAGAATTATTGCAGCAGTTCTTGATGATTTAAGAATTAATAAAGTGTTGCATTGCAGGTGGAGAACTTGAGCTACACTTGCGGACTAACTCTGTCCTAGATGCAATGGCATGCAAATACTCTTTGTTGTATGCCCAGCATGCTGACAGGATGGGTTGAAAATAAATAAATAAAAAATAAAATTACTCTGTGTGGCAGGATCAGACAAAAGGTCAAACATGTATTTGTCGAGTTAAAAAACGCATTTTCAGCCCATTTAAACGTCGAAAAGGCGGATCGGTTAAACGCTACAGTCATTACTCTGTGTGACAGTGTCAGGCAGTTTAAATACTATGATGAACTAGTATGTGCTGCTAAAGTGTTGTTTGTCAAACAGTTGTAGGTCCTTCTAACATTTATTTTTCGAGTAATGATTATTTTTATCAACGTCTGCACATGTGGGAAAAAACGCATTTTCAGCCGATTTAAACGCCGAAAAGGCGGATCGGTTAAACGCTACAGTCATTACTCTGTGCGACAGTGTCAGACAGTTTAAATACTATGATGAACTAGTATGTGCTGCTAAAGTGTTGTCTGTCAACGAGTTTTAGGCTCATATAAAATGTATTTTTCGAGTTATGAGTATTTTCAGAATTTTGGACGGTTTGCTGCCTTACTGAATTAGAGAAACACCGAACCAATGTCTCTTTATAGGTGAATGATTCAGAATGCTGCAGTACACCATATAATTTTAATTAATATGAGGAACAATTATGTGCTTAAGTCTTTCTCAAAGACAGTTTAAATACAATGATAAACTAGTATGTGCTGCTAAAGTGTTGTTTGTCAACCAGTTTTAGGCCCATATAAAATGTATTTCTCGAGTTATGATCATTTTCATCAAAGTCTACACATGTGGGAAAAAACGCATTTTCAGCCGATTTAAACGTCGATTTGGCGGAACGGTTAAACGCTTCAGTCATTACTCTATGTGACAGTGTCAGACAGTTTAAATACAATGATAAACTAGTATGTGCTGCTAAAGTGTTGTTTGTCAACCAGTTTTAGGCCCATATAAAATGTATTTTTCGAGTTATGATCATTTTCAGAACTTTGGATCGTTTGCTGTCTAGCTGAATTAGAGAAACACCGAACCATTGTCTCTATGTAGGCGCATGATTTAGAATGCTGCAGTACACCATATAACTTTAATGAATATGAGGAACTATTATGTGCTTCTTATGTCTTTCTCAAAGACAGTTTAAATACAATGATAAACTAGTATGTGCTGCTAAAGTCTTGTTTGTCAACCAGTTTTAGGCCCATATAAAATGTATTTTTCGAGTTCTGATAATTTTCATCAAAGTCTACACATGTGGGAAAAAACGCATTTTCAGTCGATTTAAACGTCGAAAAGGCGAATCGGTTAAACGCTTAAGTCATTACTCCATGTGACAGTGTCAGACAGTTTAAATACAATGATGAACTAGTATGTGCTGCTAAAGTGTTGTTTGTCAACCAGTTTTAGGCCCATATAAAATGTATTTTTCGAGTTATGATCATTTTCAGAAATTTGGACGATTTGCTGTCTAGCTGAATTTGAGAAACACTGAACCATTGCCTCTTTGTAGGTGCATGATTTAGAATGCTGCAGTACACCATATAACTTTAATTAATATGAGGAACAATTATGTGCTTCTTATGTCTTTCGCAAAGACAGTTTAAATACAATGATAAACTAGTATGTGCTGCTAAAGTGTTGTTTGTCAACCAGTTTTAGGCCCATATAAAATGTATTTTTCGAGTTATGATAATTTTCATCAAAGTCTACACATGTGGGAAAAAACGCATTTTCAGCCGATTTAAACGTCGAAAAGGCGGATCGGTTAAACGCTTCAGCCATTACTCTGTGACAGTGTCAGACAGTTTAAATACAATGATAAACTAGTATGTGCTACTAAAGTCTTGTTTGTCAACCAGTTTTAGGCCCATATAAAATGTATTTTTCGAGTTCTGATAATTTTCATCAAAGTCTACACGTGGGAAAAAACGCATTTTCAGCCGATTTTAACGTCGATTTGGCGGAACGGTTAAACGCTTCAGTCATTACTCTATGTGACAGTGTCAGACAGTTTAAATACAATGATAAACTAGTATGTGCTGCTAAAGTCTTGTTTGTCAACCAGTTTTAGGCCCATATAAAATGTATTTTTCGAGTTCTGATAATTTTCATCAAAGTCTACACATGTGGGAAAAAACGCATTTTCAGTCGATTGAAACGTCGAAAAGGCGAATCGGTTAAACGCTTCAGTCATTACTCCATGTGACAGTGTCAGACAGTTTAAATACAATGATGAACTAGTATGTGCTGCTAAAGTGTTGTTTGACAACCAGTTTTAGGCCCATATAAAATGTATTTTTCGAGTTCTGATAATTTTCATCAAAGTCTACACGTGGGAAAAAACGCATTTTCAGCCGATTTTAACGTCGATTTGGCGGAACGGTTAAACGCTTCAGTCATTACTCTATGTGACAGTGTCAGACAGTTTAAATACAATGATAAACTAGTATGTGCTGCTAAAGTCTTGTTTGTCAACCAGTTTTAGGCCCATATAAAATGTATTTTTCGAGTTCTGATAATTTTCATCAAAGTCTACACATGTGGGAAAAAACGCATTTTCAGTCGATTGAAACGTCGAAAAGGCGAATCGGTTAAACGCTTCAGTCATTACTCCATGTGACAGTGTCAGACAGTTTAAATACAATGATGAACTAGTATGTGCTGCTAAAGTGTTGTTTGACAACCAGTTTTAGGCCCATATAAAATGTATTTTTCGAGTTCTGATAATTTTCATCAAAGTCTACACGTGGGAAAAAACGCATTTTCAGCCGATTTTAACGTCGATTTGGCGGAACGGTTAAACGCTTCAGTCATTACTCTATGTGACAGTGTCAGACAGTTTAAATACAATGATAAACTAGTATGTGCTGCTAAAGTGTTGTTTGTCAACCAGTTTTAGGCCCATATAAAATGTATTTTTCGAGTTATGATCATTTTCAGAACTTTGGATCGTTTGCTGTCTAGCTGAATTAGAGAAACACCGAACCATTGTCTCTTTGTAGGCGCATGATTTAGAATGCTGCAGTACACCATATAACTTTAATGAATATGAGGAACTATTATGTGCTTCTTATGTCTTTCTCAAAGACAGTTTAAATACAATGATAAACTAGTATGTGCTGCTAAAGTCTTGTTTGTCAACCAGTTTTAGGCCCATATAAAATGTATTTTTCGAGTTCTGATAATTTTCATCAAAGTCTACACATGTGGGAAAAAACGCATTTTCAGTCGATTTAAACGTCGAAAAGGCGAATCGGTTAAACGCTTAAGTCATTACTCCATGTGACAGTGTCAGACAGTTTAAATACAATGATGAACTAGTATGTGCTGCTAAAGTGTTGTTTGTCAACCAGTTTTAGGCCCATATAAAATGTATTTTTCGAGTTATGATCATTTTCAGAAATTTGGACGATTTGCTGTCTAGCTGAATTTGAGAAACACTGAACCATTGCCTCTTTGTAGGTGCATGATTTAGAATGCTGCAGTACACCATATAACTTTAATTAATATGAGGAACAATTATGTGCTTCTTATGTCTTTCGCAAAGACAGTTTAAATACAATGATAAACTAGTATGTGCTGCTAAAGTGTTGTTTGTCAACCAGTTTTAGGCCCATATAAAATGTATTTTTCGAGTTATGATAATTTTCATCAAAGTCTACACATGTGGGAAAAAACGCATTTTCAGCCGATTTAAACGTCGAAAAGGCGGATCGGTTAAACGCTTCAGCCATTACTCTGTGACAGTGTCAGACAGTTTAAATACAATGATAAACTAGTATGTGCTACTAAAGTCTTGTTTGTCAACCAGTTTTAGGCCCATATAAAATGTATTTTTCGAGTTCTGATAATTTTCATCAAAGTCTACACGTGGGAAAAAACGCATTTTCAGCCGATTTTAACGTCGATTTGGCGGAACGGTTAAACGCTTCAGTCATTACTCTATGTGACAGTGTCAGACAGTTTAAATACAATGATAAACTAGTATGTGCTGCTAAAGTCTTGTTTGTCAACCAGTTTTAGGCCCATATAAAATGTATTTTTCGAGTTCTGATAATTTTCATCAAAGTCTACACATGTGGGAAAAAACGCATTTTCAGTCGATTGAAACGTCGAAAAGGCGAATCGGTTAAACGCTTCAGTCATTACTCCATGTGACAGTGTCAGACAGTTTAAATACAATGATGAACTAGTATGTGCTGCTAAAGTGTTGTTTGACAACCAGTTTTAGGCCCATATAAAATGTATTTTTCGAGTTCTGATAATTTTCATCAAAGTCTACACGTGGGAAAAAACGCATTTCCAGCCGATTTTAACGTCGATTTGGCGGAACGGTTAAACGCTTCAGTCATTACTCTATGTGACAGTGTCAGACAGTTTAAATACAATGATAAACTAGTATGTGCTGCTAAAGTCTTGTTTGTCAACCAGTTTTAGGCCCATATAAAATGTATTTTTCGAGTTCTGATAATTTTCATCAAAGTCTACACATGTGGGAAAAAACGCATTTTCAGTCGATTGAAACGTCGAAAAGGCGAATCGGTTAAACGCTTCAGTCATTACTCCATGTGACAGTGTCAGACAGTTTAAATACAATGATGAACTAGTATGTGCTGCTAAAGTGTTGTTTGACAACCAGTTTTAGGCCCATATAAAATGTATTTTTCGAGTTCTGATAATTTTCATCAAAGTCTACACGTGGGAAAAAACGCATTTTCAGCCGATTTTAACGTCGATTTGGCGGAACGGTTAAACGCTTCAGTCATTACTCTATGTGACAGTGTCAGACAGTTTAAATACAATGATAAACTAGTATGTGCTGCTAAAGTGTTGTTTGTCAACCAGTTTTAGGCCCATATAAAATGTATTTTTCGAGTTATGATCATTTTCAGAACTTTGGATCGTTTGCTGTCTAGCTGAATTAGAGAAACACCGAACCATTGTCTCTTTGTAGGCGCATGATTTAGAATGCTGCAGTACACCATATAACTTTAATGAATATGAGGAACTATTATGTGCTTCTTATGTCTTTCTCAAAGACAGTTTAAATACAATGATAAACTAGTATGTGCTGCTAAAGTCTTGTTTGTCAACCAGTTTTAGGCCCATATAAAATGTATTTTTCGAGTTCTGATAATTTTCATCAAAGTCTACACATGTGGGAAAAAACGCATTTTCAGTCGATTTAAACGTCGAAAAGGCGAATCGGTTAAACGCTTAAGTCATTACTCCATGTGACAGTGTCAGACAGTTTAAATACAATGATGAACTAGTATGTGCTGCTAAAGTGTTGTTTGTCAACCAGTTTTAGGCCCATATAAAATGTATTTTTCGAGTTATGATCATTTTCAGAAATTTGGACGATTTGCTGTCTAGCTGAATTTGAGAAACACTGAACCATTGCCTCTTTGTAGGTGCATGATTTAGAATGCTGCAGTACACCATATAACTTTAATTAATATGAGGAACAATTATGTGCTTCTTATGTCTTTCGCAAAGACAGTTTAAATACAATGATAAACTAGTATGTGCTGCTAAAGTGTTGTTTGTCAACCAGTTTTAGGCCCATATAAAATGTATTTTTCGAGTTATGATAATTTTCATCAAAGTCTACACATGTGGGAAAAAACGCATTTTCAGCCGATTTAAACGTCGAAAAGGCGGATCGGTTAAACGCTTCAGCCATTACTCTGTGACAGTGTCAGACAGTTTAAATACAATGATAAACTAGTATGTGCTACTAAAGTCTTGTTTGTCAACCAGTTTTAGGCCCATATAAAATGTATTTTTCGAGTTCTGATAATTTTCATCAAAGTCTACACGTGGGAAAAAACGCATTTTCAGCCGATTTTAACGTCGATTTGGCGGAACGGTTAAACGCTTCAGTCATTACTCTATGTGACAGTGTCAGACAGTTTAAATACAATGATAAACTAGTATGTGCTGCTAAAGTCTTGTTTGTCAACCAGTTTTAGGCCCATATAAAATGTATTTTTCGAGTTCTGATAATTTTCATCAAAGTCTACACATGTGGGAAAAAACGCATTTTCAGTCGATTGAAACGTCGAAAAGGCGAATCGGTTAAACGCTTCAGTCATTACTCCATGTGACAGTGTCAGACAGTTTAAATACAATGATGAACTAGTATGTGCTGCTAAAGTGTTGTTTGACAACCAGTTTTAGGCCCATATAAAATGTATTTTTCGAGTTCTGATAATTTTCATCAAAGTCTACACGTGGGAAAAAACGCATTTTCAGCCGATTTTAACGTCGATTTGGCGGAACGGTTAAACGCTTCAGTCATTACTCTATGTGACAGTGTCAGACAGTTTAAATACAATGATAAACTAGTATGTGCTGCTAAAGTCTTGTTTGTCAACCAGTTTTAGGCCCATATAAAATGTATTTTTCGAGTTCTGATAATTTTCATCAAAGTCTACACATGTGGGAAAAAACGCATTTTCAGTCGATTGAAACGTCGAAAAGGCGAATCGGTTAAACGCTTCAGTCATTACTCCATGTGACAGTGTCAGACAGTTTAAATACAATGATGAACTAGTATGTGCTGCTAAAGTGTTGTTTGACAACCAGTTTTAGGCCCATATAAAATGTATTTTTCGAGTTCTGATAATTTTCATCAAAGTCTACACGTGGGAAAAAACGCATTTTCAGCCGATTTTAACGTCGATTTGGCGGAACGGTTAAACGCTTCAGTCATTACTCTATGTGACAGTGTCAGACAGTTTAAATACAATGATAAACTAGTATGTGCTGCTAAAGTGTTGTTTGTCAAACAGTTTTAGGTCCATATAAAATGTATTTTTCGAGTTATGATCATTTTCAGAACTTTGGACGATTTGCTGTCTAGCTGAATTAGAGAAACACCGAACAATTGTCTCTTTGTAGGTGCATGATTTTGAATGCTGCAGTACACCATATAACTTTAATTAATATGAGGAACAATTATGTGCTTCTTAAGTCTTTCTCAAAGACAGTTTAAATACAATGATAAACTAGTATGTGCAGCTAAAGTCTTGTTTGTCAACCAGTTTTAGGCCCATATAAAATGTATTTTTCGAGTTATGATAATTTTCATCAATGTCTACACGTGGGAAAAAACGCATTTTCAGTCGATTTAAACGTCGATTTGGCGGAACGGTTAAACGCTTCAGTCATTACTCTATGTGACAGTGTCAGTCAGTTTAAATACAATGATGAACTAGTATGTGCTGCTAAAGTCTTGTTTGTCAACCAGTTTTAGGCCCATATAAAATGTATTTTTCGAGTTCAGATAATTTTCATCAGTCTACACGTGGGAAAAAACACATTTTCAGTCGATTTAAACGTCGATTTGGCGGAACGGTTAAACACTTCAGTCATTACTCTATGTGACAGTGTCAGACAGTTTAAATACAATGATAAACTAGTATGTGCTGCTAAAGTCTTGTTTGTCAACCAGTTTTTGGCCCATATAAAATGTATTTTTCGAGTTATGATAATTTTCATCAATGTCTACACGTGGGGAAAAACGCATTTTCAGTCGATTTCAACATCGATTTGGCGGAACGGTTAAACGCTTCAGTCATTACTCTATGTGACAGTGTCAGTCAGTTTAAATACAATGATGAACTAGTATGTGCTGCTAAAGTCTTGTTTGTCAACCAGTTTTAGGCCCATATAAAATGTATTTTTCGAGTTCAGATAATTTTCATCAGTCTACACGTGGGAAAAAACGCATTTTCAGTCGATTTAAACGTCGATTTGGCGGAACGGTTAAACACTTCAGTCATTACTCTATGTGACAGCGTCAGACAGTTTAAATACAATGATAAACTAGTATGTGCTGCTAAAGTCTTGTTTGTCAACCAGTTTTAGGCCCAAATAAAATGTATTTTTCGAGTTCTGATAATTTTCATCAAAGTCTACACGTGAGAAAAAACGCATTTTCAGCCGATTTAAACGTCGAAAAGGCGAATCGGTTGAACGCTTCAGTCATTATTCTATGTGACAGTGTCAGAAAGTGTAAATACAATGATAAACTAGTATGTGCTGCTAATGTGTTGTTTGCCAACCAGTTTTAGGCCCATATAAAATGTATTTTTCGAGTTATGATCATTTTCAGAACTTTGGACCGTTTGCTGTCTAGCTGAATTAGAGAAACACCGAACCATTGTCTCTTTGTAGGTGCATGATTTTGAATGCTGCAGTACACCATATAACTTTAATTAATATGAGGAACAATTATGTGCTTCTTAAGTCTTTCTCAAAGACAGTTTAAATACAATGATGAACTAGTATGTGCTGCTAAAGTGTTGTTTGACAACCAGTTTTAGGCCCATATAAAATGTATTTTTCGAGTTCTGATAATTTTCATCAAAGTCTACACGTGGGAAAAAACGCATTTTCAGCCGATTTTAACGTCGATTTGGCGGAACGGTTAAACGCTTCAGTCATTACTCTATGTGACAGTGTCAGACAGTTTAAATACAATGATAAACTAGTATGTGCTGCTAAAGTGTTGTTTGTCAAACAGTTTTAGGTCCATATAAAATGTATTTTTCGAGTTATGATCATTTTCAGAACTTTGGACGATTTGCTGTCTAGCTGAATTAGAGAAACACCGAACAATTGTCTCTTTGTAGGTGCATGATTTTGAATGCTGCAGTACACCATATAACTTTAATTAATATGAGGAACAATTATGTGCTTCTTAAGTCTTTCTCAAAGACAGTTTAAATACAATGATAAACTAGTATGTGCAGCTAAAGTCTTGTTTGTCAACCAGTTTTAGGCCCATATAAAATGTATTTTTCGAGTTATGATAATTTTCATCAATGTCTACACGTGGGAAAAAACGCATTTTCAGTCGATTTAAACGTCGATTTGGCGGAACGGTTAAACGCTTCAGTCATTACTCTATGTGACAGTGTCAGACAGTTTAAATACAATGATAAACTAGTATGTGCTGCTAAAGTCTTGTTTGTCAACCAGTTTTTGGCCCATATAAAATGTATTTTTCGAGTTATGATAATTTTCATCAATGTCTACACGTGGGGAAAAACGCATTTTCAGTCGATTTCAACATCGATTTGGCGGAACGGTTAAACGCTTCAGTCATTACTCTATGTGACAGTGTCAGTCAGTTTAAATACAATGATGAACTAGTATGTGCTGCTAAAGTCTTGTTTGTCAACCAGTTTTAGGCCCATATAAAATGTATTTTTCGAGTTCAGATAATTTTCATCAGTCTACACGTGGGAAAAAACGCATTTTCAGTCGATTTAAACGTCGATTTGGCGGAACGGTTAAACACTTCAGTCATTACTCTATGTGACAGCGTCAGACAGTTTAAATACAATGATAAACTAGTATGTGCTGCTAAAGTCTTGTTTGTCAACCAGTTTTAGGCCCAAATAAAATGTATTTTTCGAGTTCTGATAATTTTCATCAAAGTCTACACGTGAGAAAAAACGCATTTTCAGCCGATTTAAACGTCGAAAAGGCGAATCGGTTGAACGCTTCAGTCATTATTCTATGTGAAAGTGTCAGAAAGTGTAAATACAATGATAAACTAGTATGTGCTGCTAATGTGTTGTTTGCCAACCAGTTTTAGGCCCATATAAAATGTATTTTTCGAGTTATGATCATTTTCAGAACTTTGGACCGTTTGCTGTCTAGCTGAATTAGAGAAACACCGAACCATTGTCTCTTTGTAGGTGCATGATTTTGAATGCTGCAGTACACCATATAACTTTAATTAATATGAGGAACAATTATGTGCTTCTTAAGTCTTTCTCAAAGACAGTTTAAATACAATGATAAACTAGTATGTGCAGCTAAAGTCTTGTTTGTCAACCAGTTTTAGGCCCATATAAAATGTATTTTTCGAGTTATGATCATTTTCAGAAATTTGGACGATTTGCTGTCTAGCTGAATTTGAGAAACACTGAACCATTGCCTCTTTGTAGGTGCATGATTTAGAATGCTGCAGTACACCATATAACTTTAATTAATATGAGGAACAATTATGTGCTTCTTATGTCTTTCGCAAAGACAGTTTAAATACAATGATAAACTAGTATGTGCTGCTAAAGTGTTGTTTGTCAACCAGTTTTAGGCCCATATAAAATGTATTTTTCGAGTTATGATAATTTTCATCAATGTCTACACGTGGGAAAAAACGCATTTTCAGTCGATTTAAACGTCGATTTGGCGGAACGGTTAAACGCTTCAGTCATTACTCTATGTGACAGTGTCAGTCAGTTTAAATACAATGATGAACTAGTATGTGCTGCTAAAGTCTTGTTTGTCAACCAGTTTTAGGCCCATATAAAATGTATTTTTCGAGTTCAGATAATTTTCATCAGTCTACACGTGGGAAAAAACACATTTTCAGTCGATTTAAACGTCGATTTGGCGGAACGGTTAAACACTTCAGTCATTACTCTATGTGACAGTGTCAGACAGTTTAAATACAATGATAAACTAGTATGTGCTGCTAAAGTCTTGTTTGTCAACCAGTTTTTGGCCCATATAAAATGTATTTTTCGAGTTATGATAATTTTCATCAATGTCTACACGTGGGGAAAAACGCATTTTCAGTCGATTTCAACGTCGATTTGGCGGAACGGTTAAACGCTTCAGTCATTACTCTTTGTGACAGTGTCAGTCAGTTTAAATACAATGATGAACTAGTATGTGCTGCTAAAGTCTTGTTTGTCAACCAGTTTTAGGCCCATATAAAATGTATTTTTCGAGTTCAGATAATTTTCATCAGTCTACACGTGGGAAAAAACGCATTTTCAGTCGATTTAAACGTCGATTTGGCGGAACGGTTAAACACTTCAGTCATTACTCTATGTGACAGCGTCAGACAGTTTAAATACAATGATAAACTAGTATGTGCTGCTAAAGTCTTGTTTGTCAACCAGTTTAAGGCCCAAATAAAATGTATTTTTCGAGTTCTGATAATTTTCATCAAAGTCTACACGTGAGAAAAAACGCATTTTCAGCCGATTTAAACGTCGAAAAGGCGAATCGGTTGAACGCTTCAGTCATTACTCTATGTGACAGTGTCAGAAAGTGTAAATACAATGATAAACTAGTATGTGCTGCTAATGTGTTGTTTGCCAACCAGTTTTAGGCCCATATAAAATGTATTTTTCGAGTTATGATCATTTTCCGAACTTTGGACCGTTTGCTGTCTAGCTGAATTAGAGAAACACCGAACCATTGTCTCTTTGTAGGCGCATGATTTAGAATGCTGTAGTACACCATATAACTTTAATGAATATGAGGAACTATTATGTGCTTCTTAAGTCTTTCTCAAAGACAGTTTAAATACAATGATAAACTAGTATGTGCTGCTAAAGTCTTGTTTGTCAACCAGTTTTAGGCCCATATAAAATGTATTTTTCGAGTTCTGATCATTTTCATCAAAGTCTACACATGTGGGAAAAAACGCATTTTCAGTCGATTTAAACGTCGAAAAGGCGAATCGGTTAAACGCTTCAGTCATTACTCCATGTGACAGTGTCAGACAGTTTAAATACAATGGTGAACTAGTATATGCTGCTAAAGCGTTGTTTGTCAAACAGTTTTAGGCCCATACAACATGTATTTGACGAGGTATGAGCATTTTCAGAACATTGGACGGTTTGCTGTCTAGCTGAATTAGAGAAACACCGAACCATTGTCTCTTCAGAGGTGAATGATTCAGAATGCTGCAGTACAGCATAGAAATTTTATTAATATGATGAACTATTATGTGCTTCCTAAGTTTTTCTCTAAGATTTCTATGCCCATCTAACATGTATTTGTGGAGTTAGGATCATTTTCATCATAGTGTGCACATGTGGGAAAAAACGCATTTTCAGCCTATTTAAACGTCGAAAAGGGGAATTGGTTAAACGCTTCAGTCATTACTCTGTGTGACAGTGTCAGACAGTTTAAATACAATGGTGAACTAGTATATCCTGCTAAAGCGTTGTTTGTCAAACAGTTTTAGGCCCATGTAAAATGTATTTGTCGAGTTATGATCATTTTCATCATTGTGTGCACATGTGGGAAAAAACGCATTTTCAGCCGATTTAAACGTCGAAAAGGGGAATTGGTTAAACGCTTCAGTCATTACTCTGTGTGACAGTGTCAGACAGTTTAAAGACAATGGTGAACTAGTATATGCTGCTAAAGTGTTGTTTGTCAACAAGTTTTAGGCCCATCTAACATGTATTTATTGAGTTATGATCATTTTCATCATTATGTGTACATGTGGGAAAAAACGCATTTTCAGCCGATTTAAAAGTCGAAAAGGGGAATTGGTTAAACGCTTCAGTCATAACTCTATGTGACAGTGTCAGACAGTTTAAATACAATGGTGAACTAGTATATGCTGCTAAAGCGTTGTTTGTCAAACAGTTTTAGGCCCATACAACATGTATTTGACGAGGTATGAGCATTTTCAGAACATTGGACGGTTTGCTGTCTAGCTGAATTAGAGAAACACCGAACCATTGTCTCTTCAGAGGTGAATGATTCAGAATGCTGCAGTACAGCATAGAAATTTTATTAATATGATGAACTATTATGTGCTTCCTAAGTTTTTCTCTAAGATTTCTATGCCCATCTAACATGTATTTGTGGAGTTAGGATCATTTTCATCATAGTGTGCACATGTGGGAAAAAACGCATTTTCAGCCGATTTAAACGTCGAAAAGGGGTATTGGTTAAACGCTTCAGTCATTACTCTGTGTGACAGTGTCAGACAGTTTAAATACAATGGTGAACGAGTATATGCTGCTAAAGTGTTGTTTGTCAAACAGTTTTGGGCCCATGTAAAATGTATTTGTCGAGTTATGATTATTTTCATCATTGTGTGCACATGTGGGAAAAAACGCATTTTCAGCCGATTTAAACGTCGAAAAGGGGAATTGGTTAAACGCTTCAGTCATTACTCTGTGTGACAGTGTCAGACAGTTTAAAGACAATGGTGAACTAGTATATGCTGCTAAAGTGTTGTTTGTCAACAAGTTTTAGGCCCATCTAACATGTATTTATTGAGTTATGATCATTTTCATCATTATGTGTACATGTGGGAAAAAACGCATTTTCAGCCGATTTAAACGTCGAAAAGGGGAATTGGTTAAACGCTTCAGTCATTACTCTGTGTGACAGTGTCAGACAGTTTAAAGACAATGGTGAACTAGTATATGCTGCTAAAGCGTTGTTTGTCAAACAGTTTTAGGCCCATACAACATGTATTTATCGAGGTATGAGCATTTTCAGAACATTGGACGGTTTGCTGTCTAGCTGAATCAGAGAAACACCGAACCATTGTCTCTTCAGAGGTGAATGATTCAGAATGCTGCAGTACAGCATAGAAATTTTATTAATATGATGAACTATTATGTGCTTCCTAAGTTTTTCTCTCAGATTTCTATGCCCATCTAACATGTATTTCTGGAGTTATGATCATTTTCAGAACTTGTGACGGTTTGCTGTCTAACTGAATTAGAGAAACACCGAACCATTGTCTCTTCAGAGGTGAATGATTCAGAATGCTGCAGTACAGCATAGAAATTTAATTAATATGATGAACTATTATGTGCTTCTTAAGTGTTTCTCACAGATTTCTAGGCCCATCTAACATGTATTTGTGGAGTTATGATCATTCTCATCATTGTGTGCACATGTGGGAAAAAACGCATTTTCAGGCGATTTAAACGTCGAAAAGGGGAATCGGTTAAACGCTTCAGTCATTACTCTGTGTGACAGTGTCAGACAGTTTAAAGACAATGGTGAACTAGTATATGCTGCTAAAGTGTTGTTTGTCAAACAGTTTTAGGCCCATGTAAAATGTATTTGTCGAGTTATGATCATTTTCATCATTGTGTGCACATGTGGGAAAAAACGCATTTTCAGCCGATTTAAACGTCGAAAAGGGGAATTGGTTAAACGCTTCAGTCATTACTCTGTGTGACAGTGTCAGACAGTTTAAATACATTGGTGAACTAGTATATGCTGCTAAAGTGTTGTTTGTCAACCAGTTTTAGGCCCATCTAACATGTATTTGTCGAGTTATGATCATTTTCATCATTATGTGTACATGTGGGAAAAAACGCATTTTCAGCCGATTTAAACGTCGAAAAGGGGAATTGCTTAAACGCTTCAGTCATTTCTCTGTGTGACAGTGTCAGACAGTTTAAATACAATGGTGAACTAGTATATGCTGCTAAAGCGTTGTTTGTCAAACAGTTTTAGGCCCATACAACATGTATTTGACGAGGTATGAGCATTTTCAGAACATTGGACGGTTTGCTGTCTAGCTGAATTAGAGAAACACCGAACCATTGTCTCTTCAGAGGTGAATGATTCAGAATACTGCAGTACAGCATAGAAATTTTATTAATATGATGAACTATTATGTGCTTCTTAAGTGTTTCTCACAGATTTCTAGGCCCATCTAACATGTATTTGTGGAGTTATGATCATTTTCATCATTGTGTGCACATGTGGGAAAAAACGCATTTTCAGCCGATTTAAACGTCGAAAAGGGGAATTGGTTAAACGCTTCAGTCATTACTCTGTGTGACAGTGTCAGACAGTTTAAATACAATGGTGAACTAGTATATCCTGCTAAAGTGTTGTTTGTCAAACAGTTTTAGGCCCATGTAAAATGTATTTGTCGAGTTATGATCATTTTCATCATTGTGTGCACATGTGGGAAAAAACGCATTTTCAGCCGATTTAAACTTCGAAAAGGGGAATTGGTTAAACGCTTCAGTCATAACTCTATGTGACAGTGTCAGACAGTTTAAATACAATGGTGAACTAGTATATGCTGCTAAAGCTTTGTTTGTCAAACAGTTTTAGGCCCATACAACATGTATTTATCGAGGTATGAGCATTTTCAGAACATTGGACGGTTTGCTGTCTAGCTGAATTAGAGAAACACCGAACCATTGTCTCTTCAGAGGTGAATGATTCAGAATGCTGCAGTACAGCATAGAAATTTTATTAATATGATGAACTATTATGTGCTTCCTAAGTGTTTCTCACAGATTTCTAGGCCCATCTAACATGTATTTGTGGAGTTATGATCATTTTCATCATTGTGTGCACATGTGGGAAAAAACGCATTTTCAGCCGATTTAAACGTCGAAAAGGGGAATTGGTTAAACGCTTCAGTCATTACTCTGTGTGACAGTGTCAGACAGTTTAAATACAATGGTGAACTAGTATATGCTGCTAAAGTGTTGTTTGTCAACCAGTTTTAGGCCCATCTAACATGTATTTGTCGAGTTATGATCATTTTCATCATTATGTGTACATGTGGGAAAAAATGCATTTTCAGCCGATTTAAACATCGAAAAGGGGAATTGGTTAAACGCTTCAGTCATTACTCTGTGTGACAGTGTCAGACAGTTTAAATACATTGGTGAACTAGTATATGCTGCTAAAGTGTTGTTTGTCAACCAGTTTTAGGCCCATCTAACATGTATTTGTCGAGTTATGATCATTTTCATCATTATGTGTACATGTGGGAAAAAACGCATTTTCAGCCGATTTAAACGTCGAAAAGGGGAATTGCTTAAACGCTTCAGTCATTTCTCTGTGTGACAGTGTCAGACAGTTTAAATACAATGGTGAACTAGTATATGCTGCTAAAGCGTTGTTTGTCAAACAGTTTTAGGCCCATACAACATGTATTTGACGAGGTATGAGCATTTTCAGAACATTGGACGGTTTGCTGTCTAGCTGAATTAGAGAAACACCGAACCATTGTCTCTTCAGAGGTGAATGATTCAGAATACTGCAGTACAGCATAGAAATTTTATTAATATGATGAACTATTATGTGCTTCTTAAGTGTTTCTCACAGATTTCTAGGCCCATCTAACATGTATTTGTGGAGTTATGATCATTTTCATCATTGTGTGCACATGTGGGAAAAAACGCATTTTCAGCCGATTTAAACGTCGAAAAGGGGAATTGGTTAAACGCTTCAGTCATTACTCTGTGTGACAGTGTCAGACAGTTTAAATACAATGGTGAACTAGTATATCCTGCTAAAGTGTTGTTTGTCAAACAGTTTTAGGCCCATGTAAAATGTATTTGTCGAGTTATGATCATTTTCATCATTGTGTGCACATGTGGGAAAAAACGCATTTTCAGCCGATTTAAACTTCGAAAAGGGGAATTGGTTAAACGCTTCAGTCATAACTCTATGTGACAGTGTCAGACAGTTTAAATACAATGGTGAACTAGTATATGCTGCTAAAGCTTTGTTTGTCAAACAGTTTTAGGCCCATACAACATGTATTTATCGAGGTATGAGCATTTTCAGAACATTGGACGGTTTGCTGTCTAGCTGAATTAGAGAAACACCGAACCATTGTCTCTTCAGAGGTGAATGATTCAGAATGCTGCAGTACAGCATAGAAATTTTATTAATATGATGAACTATTATGTGCTTCCTAAGTGTTTCTCACAGATTTCTAGGCCCATCTAACATGTATTTGTGGAGTTATGATCATTTTCATCATTGTGTGCACATGTGGGAAAAAACGCATTTTCAGCCGATTTAAACGTCGAAAAGGGGAATTGGTTAAACGCTTCAGTCATTACTCTGTGTGACAGTGTCAGACAGTTTAAATACAATGGTGAACTAGTATATGCTGCTAAAGTGTTGTTTGTCAACCAGTTTTAGGCCCATCTAACATGTATTTGTCGAGTTATGATCATTTTCATCATTATGTGTACATGTGGGAAAAAATGCATTTTCAGCCGATTTAAACATCGAAAAGGGGAATTGGTTAAACGCTTCAGTCATAACTCTGTGTGACAGTGTCAGACAGTTTAAATACAATGGTGAACTAGTATATGCTGCTAAAGCGTTGTTTGTCAACCAGTTTTAGGCCCATACAACATGTATTTGTCGAGGTATGAGCATTTTCAGAACATTGGACGGTTTGCTGTCTAACTGAATTAGAGAAACACCGAACCATTGTCTCTTCAGAGGTGAATGATTCAGAATGCTGCAGTACAGCATAGAAATTTTATTAATATGATGAACTATTATGTGCTTCCTAAGTTTTTCTCTCAGATTTCTATGCCCATCTAACATGTATTTCTGGAGTTATGATCATTTTCAGAACTTGTGACGGTTTGCTGTCCAACTGAATTAGAGAAACACCGAACCATTGTCTCTTCAGCGGTGAATGATTCAGAATGCTGCAGTACAGCATTGAAATTTTATTAATATGATGAACTATTATGTGCTTCTTAAGTGTTTCTCACAGATTTCTAGGCCCATCTAACATGTATTTGTGGAGTTATGATCATTTTCATCATTGTGTGCACATGTGGGAAAAAACGCATTTTCAGCCGATTTAAACGTCGAAAAGGGGAATTGGTTAAACGCTGCTAAAGTGAAGTTCCTAATGATGAACTTCCTAATTAACTTCCTTAATATGATGAACTTCCTAAGCTTCCTAAGTTTTTCTCTAAGATTTCTATGCCCATCTAACATGTATTTGTGGAGTTAGGATCATTTTCATCATAGTGTGCACATGTGGGAAAAAACGCATTTTCAGCCGATTTAAACGTCGAAAAGGGGAATTGGTTAAACGCTTCAGTCATTACTCTGTGTGACAGTGTCAGACAGTTTAAATACAATGGTGAACTAGTATATCCTGCTAAAGTGTTGTTTGTCAAACAGTTTTAGGCCCATGTAAAATGTATTTGTCGAGTTATGATCATTTTCATCATTGTGTGCACATGTGGGAAAAAACGCATTTTCAGCCGATTTAAACGTCGAAAAGGGGAATTGGTTAAACGCTTCAGTCATTACTCTGTGTGACAGTGTCAGACAGTTTAAATACAATGGTGAACTAGTATATGCTGCTAAAGTGTTGTTTGTCAAACAGTTTTAGGCCCATGTAAAATGTATTTGTCGAGTTATGATCATTTTCATCATTGTGTGCACATGTGGGAAAAAACGCATTTTCAGCCGATTTAAACGTCGAAAAGGGGAATTGGTTAAACGCTTCAGTCATTACTCTGTGTGACAGTGTCAGACAGTTTAAATACAATGGTGAACTAGTATATGCTGCTAAAGTGTTGTTTGTCAACCAGTTTTAGGCCCATCTAACATGTATTTGTCGAGTTATGATCATTTTCATCATTATGTGTACATGTGGGAAAAAACGCATTTTCAGCCGATTTAAACGTCGAAAAGGGGAATTGCTTAAACGCTTCAGTCATTACTCTGCGTGACAGTGTCAGACAGTTTAAATACAATGGTGAACTAGTATATGCTGCTAAAGCGTTGTTTGTCAAACAGTTTTAGGCCCATACAACATGTATTTGTCGAGGTATGAGCATTTTCAGAACATTGGACGGTTTGCAGTCTAGCTGAATTAGAGAAACACCGAACCATTGTCTCTTCAGAGGTGAATGATTCAGAATGCTGCAGTACAGCATAGAAATTTTATTAATATGATGAACTATTATGTGCTTCCTAAGTTTTTCTCTAAGATTTCTATGCCCATCTAACATGTATTTGTGGAGTTAGGATCATTTTCATCATAGTGTGCACATGTGGGAAAAAACGCATTTTCAGCCGATTTAAACGTCGAAAAGGGGAATTGGTTAAACGCTTCAGTCATTACTCTGTGTGACAGTGTCAGACAGTTTAAATACAATGGTGAACTAGTATATCCTGCTAAAGTGTTGTTTGTCAAACAGTTTTAGGCCCATGTAAAATGTATTTGTCGAGTTATGATCATTTTCATCATTGTGTGCACATGTGGGAAAAAACGCATTTTCAGCCGATTTAAACGTCGAAAAGGGGAATTGGTTAAACGCTTCAGTCATTACTCTGTGTGACAGTGTCAGACAGTTTAAATACAATGGTGAACTAGTATATGCTGCTAAAGTGTTGTTTGTTAAACAGTTTTAGGCCCATGTAAAATGTATTTGTCGAGTTATGATCATTTTCATCATTGTGTGCACATGTGGGAAAAAACGCATTTTCAGCCGATTTAAACGTCGAAAAGGGGAATTGGTTAAACGCTTCAGTCATTACTCTGTGTGACAGTGTCAGACAGTTTAAATACAATGGTGAACTAGTATATGCTGCTAAAGTGTTGTTTGTCAACCAGTTTTAGGCCCATCTAACATGTATTTGTCGAGTTATGATCATTTTCATCATTATGTGTACATGTGGGAAAAAACGCATTTTCAGCCGATTTAAACGTCGAAAAGGGGAATTGCTTAAACGCTTCAGTCATTACTCTGCGTGACAGTGTCAGACAGTTTAAATACAATGGTGAACTAGTATATGCTGCTAAAGCGTTGTTTGTCAAACAGTTTTAGGCCCATACAACATGTATTTGTCGAGGTATGAGCATTTTCAGAACATTGGACGGTTTGCAGTCTAGCTGAATTAGAGAATCACCGAACCATTGTCTCTTCAGAGGTGAATGATTCAGAATGCTGCAGTACAGCATAGAAATTTTATTAATATGATGAACTATTATGTGCTTCCTAAGTTTTTCTCTAAGATTTCTATGCCCATCTAACATGTATTTGTGGAGTTAGGATCATTTTCATCATAGTGTGCACATGTGGGAAAAAACGCATTTTCAGCCGATTTAAACGTCGAAAAGGGGAATTGGTTAAACGCTTCAGTCATTACTCTGTGTGACAGTGTCAGACAGTTTAAATACAATGGTGAACTAGTATATGCTGCTAAAGCGTTGTTTGTCAACCAGTTTTAGGCCCATACAACATGTATTTGTCGAGGTATGAGCATTTTCAGAACATTGGACGGTTTGCTGTCTAACTGAATTAGAGAAACACCGAACCATTGTCTCTTCAGAGGTGAATGATTCAGAATGCTGCAGTACAGCATAGAAATTTTATTAATATGATGAACTATTATGTGCTTCCTAAGTTTTTCTCTCAGATTTCTATGCCCATCTAACATGTATTTCTGGAGTTATGATCATTTTCAGAACTTGTGACGGTTTGCTGTCCAACTGAATTAGAGAAACACCGAACCATTGTCTCTTCAGCGGTGAATGATTCAGAATGCTGCAGTACAGCATAGAAATTTTATTAATATGATGAACTATTATGTGCTTCTTAAGTGTTTCTCACAGATTTCTAGGCCCATCTAACATGTATTTGTGGAGTTATGATCATTTTCATCATTGTGTGCACATGTGGGAAAAAACGCATTTTCAGCCGATTTAAACGTCGAAAAGGGGAATTGGTTAAACGCTTCAGTCATTACTCTGTGTGACAGTGTCAGACAGTTTAAATACAATGGTGAACTAGTATATGCTGCTAAAGTGTTGTTTGTCAACCAGTTTTAGGCCCATCTAACATGTATTTGTCGAGTTATGATCATTTTCATCATTATGTGTACATGTGGGAAAAAACGCATTTTCAGCCGATTTAAACGTCGAAAAGGGGAATTGCTT
Source organism: Zeus faber (assembly GCF_960531495.2). Taxonomy (NCBI): domain Eukaryota; kingdom Metazoa; phylum Chordata; class Actinopteri; order Zeiformes; family Zeidae; genus Zeus; species Zeus faber. The sequence continues at coordinate 764,045 of NC_137205.1, forward strand.
AAACGCTTCAGTCATTACTCTGCGTGACAGTGTCAGACAGTTTAAATACAATGGTGAACTAGTAAATGCTGCTAAAGCGTTGTTTGTCAAACAGTTTTAGGCCCATACAACATGTATTTGTCGAGGTATGAGCATTTTCAGAACATTGGACGGTTTGCTGTCTAGCTGAATTAGAGAAACACCGAACCATTGTCTCTTCAGAGGTGAATGATTCAGAATGCTGCAGTACAGCATAGAAATGTTATTAATATGATGAACTATTATGTGCTTCCTAAGTTTTTCTCTAAGATTTCTATGCCCATCTAACATGTATTTGTGGAGTTAGGATCATTTTCATCATAGTGTGCACATGTGGGAAAAAACGCATTTTCAGCCGATTTAAACGTCGAAAAGGGGAATTGGTTAAACGCTTCAGTCATTACTCTGTGTGACAGTGTCAGACAGTTCAAATACAATGGTGAACTAGTATATCCTGCTAAAGTGTTGTTTGTCAAACAGTTTTAGGCCCATGTAAAATGTATTTGTCGAGTTATGATCATTTTCATCATTGTGTGCACATGTGGGAAAAAACGCATTTTCAGCCGATTTAAACGTCGAAAAGGGGAATTGCTTGAACGCTTCAGTCATTACTCTGTGTGACAGTGTCAGACAGTTTAAATACAATGGTGAACTAGTATATGCTGCTGAAGCGTTGTTTGTCAAACAGTTTTAGGCCCATACAACATGTATTTGTCGAGGTATGAGCATTTTCAGAACATTGGACGGTTTGCTGTCTAGCTGAATTAGAGAAACACCAAACCATTGTCTCTTCAGAGGGGAATGATTCAGAATGCTGCAGTACAGCATAGAAAATTTATTAATATGATGAACTATTATGTGCTTCTTAAGTGTTTCTCTCAGATTTCTATGCCCATCTAACATGTATTTCTGGAGTTATGATCATTTTCAGAACTTGTGACGGTTTGCTGTCTAACTGAATTAGAGAAACACCGAACCATTGTCTCTTCAGAGGTGAATGATTCAGAATGCTGCAGTACAGCATAGAAATTTAATTAATATGATGAACTATTATGTGCTTCTTTAGTGTTTCTCACAGATTTCTAGGCCCATCTAACATGTATTTGTGGAGTTATGATCATTTTCATCATTGTGTGCACATGTGGGAAAAAACGCATTTTCAGCCGATTTAAACGTCGAAAAGGGGAATTGGTTAAACGCTTCAGTCATTACTCTGTGTGACAGTGTCAGACAGTTTAAATACAATGGTGAACTAGTATATGCTGCTAAAGTGTTGTTTGTCAAACAGTTTTAGGCCCATCTAACATGTATTTGTCGAGTTATGATCATTTTCATCATTATGTGTACGTGTGGGAAAAAACGCATTTTCAGCCGATTTAAACGTCGAAAAGGGGAATTGCTTAAACGCTTCAGTCATTACTCTGTGTGACAGTGTCAGACAGTTTAAATACAATGGTGAACTAGTATATGCTGCTAAAGCGTTGTTTGTCAAACAGTTTTAGGCCCATACAACATGTATTTATCGAGGTATGAGCATTTTCAGAACATTGGACGGTTTGCTGTCTAGCTGAATTAGAGAAACACCGAACCATTGTCTCTTCAGAGGTGAATGATTCAGAATGCTGCAGTACAGCATAGACATTTTATTAATATGATGAACTATTATGTGCTTCCTAAGTTTTTCTCTCAGATTTCTATGCCCATCTAACATGTATTTCTGGAGTTATGATCATTTTCAGAACTTGTGACGGTTTGCTGTCTAACTGAATTAGAGAAACACCGAACCATTGTCTCTTCAGAGGTGAATGATTCAGAATGCTGCAGTACAGCATAGAAATTTAATTAATATGATGAACTATTATGTGCTTCTTAAGTGTTTCTCACAGATTTCTAGGCCCATCTAACATGTATTTGTGGAGTTATGATCATTCTCATCATTGTGTGCACATGTGGGAAAAAACGCATTTTCAGGCGATTTAAACGTCGAAAAGGGGAATCGGTTAAACGCTTCAGTCATTACTCTGTGTGACAGTGTCAGACAGTTTAAAGACAATGGTGAACTAGTATATGCTGCTAAAGTGTTGTTTGTCAAACAGTTTTAGGCCCATGTAAAATGTATTTGTCGAGTTATGATCATTTTCATCATTATGTGTACGTGTGGGAAAAAACGCATTTTCAGCCGATTTAAACGTCGAAAAGGGGAATTGGTTAAACGCTTCAGTCATTACTCTGTGTGACAGTGTCAGACAGTTTAAATACAATGGTGAACTAGTATATGCTGCTAAAGTGTTGTTTGTCAAACAGTTTTAGTCCCATACAACATGTATTTGTCGAGTCGAAAAACTTCAAAATATACAACGCCGAAAAATATCACAAATACTTCAAAATTTACAACCCAGATAAATATCCCAAAAACGACTTACGGAAAATGTCGAAAAACGTCAAAATACACAACGCCAAAAAATGTCCCAAAAACGTCAAAATATACAACCCAGGTAATATCCCAAAAACGATATAAAACTATGTCGAAAAACGTCAAAATATACAACGCCAAAAAATATCCCAAAAACTACATAATACTATGTCGAAAAACATCAAAATATACCACGTCGAAAAATATCACAATAACGTAAAAATATACAACCCAGATAAATATCCCAAAAAACGACATAATATACGATGTCGAAAAAAGTCAACATATACAACACCAAAAAATGTCCCAAAAACGTCAAAATATACAACCCAGAAAAAAATCCCAAAAACGATATATTACTATGTCGAAAAACGTCAAAATATACAACGCCAAAAAATATCCCAGATACTACATTATACTATGTCGAAAAAAGTCAAAATATACAACGCCAAATATGTCCCAAAAACGTCAAAATATACAACCCAGAGAAATATCCCAAAAACGACATAATACTATGTCAAAAAACGTCCAAATATACAACACGAAAAAATTTCCCAAAAACGACATAATACTATGTTGAAAAACGTCAAAATATACCACGTCGAAAAATATCACAATAACGTAAAAATATACAACCCAGATAAATATTCCAAAAACGACATACTTGTTACGTCGAAAAAAGTCAAAATATACAATGCCAAAATATGTCCAAAGACGTCAAAATATACAACCCAGATAAATATCCCAAGAACGACATACTTGTTACGTCGAAAAAAGGCAAAATATACAACACCAAAAAATATCCCAAAAACTACATAATACTATGTCGAAAAACGTCAAAATATACAACGCCAAAATATGTCCCAAAAACGTCAAAATATACAACCCAGATAAATATCCCAAAAACAATATATTACTATGTCGAAAAACGTCAAAAAATACAACGCCAAAAAATATCCCAAAAACTACATAATACTATGTCGAAGAACGTCAAAATATACAACACCAAAAAATATCCCAAAAACTACATAATACTCTGTCGAAAAACGTCAAAATATACAACGCCGAAAAATATCACAAATACTTCAAAATTTACAACCTAGATAAATATTCCAAAAATGACATGATACTATCCCGAAAAACGTCAAAATATACAACGCCGAAAAATATCCCAAAAACGACATACTATACTATGTCAATAAAAGTCAAAATATACAACACCAAAAAATATCCCAAAAACTACATAATACTATGTCGAAAAACATCAAAATATACAACACCAAAAAATATCCCAAAAACTACATAATACTATGTCGAAAAACATCAAAATATACCACGTCGAAAAATATCACAATAACGTAAAAATATACAACCCAGATAAATATCCCAAAAAACGACATAATATACTATGTCGAAAAAAGTCAAAATATACAGCGCCAAAAAATGTCCCAAAAACGTCAAAATATACAACCCAGATAAAAATCCCAAAAACGATATATTACTATGTCGAAAAACGTCAAAATATACAACGCCAAAAATTATCCCAAAAACTACATAATACTATGTCGAAAAACGTCAAAATATACCACGTCGAAAAATATCACAAAAACTTCAAAATATACAACCCAGATAAATATTCCAAAAATGACTTACTAAACTATGTCGAAAAAAGCCAAAATATACAACGCCAAAATATGTCCCAAAAACGTCAAACTTTACAACCCAGATAAATATCCCAAAAATGACATAATACTATGCCGAAAAACGTCAAAATATACAACGCCAAAAAATATCCCAAAAACGACATAATACTATATCGAAAAACGTCAAAATATACAACGCCAAAATATGTCCCAAAAACGTCAAACTTTACAACCCAGATAAATATCCCAAAAATGACATAATACTATGCCGAAAAACGTCAAAATATACAACGCCGAAAAATATCCCAAAAACGACATACTATATTTGTCAAAAAAAGTCAAAATATACAGCGCCAAAAAATGTCCCAAAAACGTCAAAATATACAACCCAGATAAAAATCCCAAAAACGATTTATTACCATGTCGAAAAACGTCAAAATATACAACGCCAAAAAATATCCCAAAAACTGCATAATACTATGTCGAAAAACGTCAAAATATACCACGTCGAAAAATATCACAATAACGTAAAAATATACAACCCAGATAAATATTCCAAAAATGACATACTAAACTATGTCGAAAAAAGCCAAAATATACAGCGCCAAAATATGTCCAAAAACGTCAAAATATACAACCCAGATAAATATCCCAAAAAAGGACATAATATACTATGTCGAAAAAAGTCAACATACACAACACCAAAAAATATCCCAAAAACTACATAATACTATGTCAAAAAACGTAAAAAAATATACCATGCCGAAAAATATCACAAATACTTCAAAATATACAACTCAGATAAATAAGCCAAAAACGACATCCAAAAAAAGTCGAAAAACGTCTATATATACAACGCCAAAAAATATCCCAAAAATGACATAATACCATGTCGAAAAACGTCAAAATATAAAACGCCGAAAAATATCCCAAAAACTACATATTATACTATGTCGAAAAAAGTCAAAATATACAACTCCAAAAAATATCCCAAAAACTAGAGAATACTATGTCGAAAAATGTCAAAATATACAACGCCGAAAAATGTCACAAATACTTCAAAGTATACAACCCAGATAAATATTCCAAAAACGACATACTTGTTACGTCGAAAAAAGTCAAAATATACAACGCCAAAATATGTCCAAAGACGTCAAAATATACAACCCAGATAAAAATCCCAAGAACGACATACTTGTTACGTCGAAAAAAGTCAAAATATACAACACCAAAAAATATCCCAAAAACTACATAATACTATGTCGAAAAACGTCAAAATATACAACGCCAAAATATGTCCCTAAAACGTCAAAATATACAACCCTGAGAAATATCCCAAAAACAATTTATTACTATGTCGAAAAACGTCAAAAAATACAACGCCAAAAAATATCCCAAAAACTACATAATAATAGGTCGAAGAACGTCAAAATATACAACACCAAAAAACATCCCAAAAACTACATAATTCCTATCTGTCACTGTCACACAGAGTAATGACTGTAGCTTTTAACCAATTCGCCTTTTTTCGACGTTTAAATCGGCTGAAAATGCATTTTTTCCCACATGTGCACACTATGATGAAAATGATCATAACTCCACAAATACATGTTAGATGGGCATAGAAATCTGTGAGAAACATTTAAGAAGCACATAATAGTTCATCATATTAATTTAATTTCTATGCTGTACTGCAGCATTCTGAATCATTCACCTCTGAAGAGACAATGGTTCAGTGTTTCTCTAATTCAGCTAGACAGCAAACCGTCCAAAGTTCTGAAAATTATCATAACTCGAAAAATTCATGTTAGATGGGCTTAAAACTCTGTGAGAAACACTTATGGACCACATAATAGTTCATCATATTAATCAAATTTCTATGCTGTACTGCAGCATTCTGAACCATTCACCTTTGATGAGACAATGGTTCAGTGTTTCAGATTCAGCTAGACAGCAAACCGTCCAAAGTTCTGACGTGATCAAAACTCCACAAATACATGTTAGATGGGCCTAGAGGTCTGTGAGAAACACTTAAGAAGCACATAATAGTTCCTCATATTAGATTTCAATGGTGTACGGCAGCATTCTGAATCATTCACCTATAAAGAGACAAAGGTTCGGTGTTTCTCTAATTCAGCTAGACCGCAAATCGTCCAAAGTTCTGAAAATGATCATAACTCGAAAAATACATTTTATATGGGCCTAAAACTGTTTGACCAACAACACTTTAGCAGCATATACTAGTTCATCATTGTATTTAAACTGTCTGTGACTGTCACACAGAGTAATGACTGTAGCTTATAACCAATTCGCCTTTTCGACGTTTAAATCGGCTGAAAATGCGTTTTTTCCCACATGTGCACACTATGATGAAAATGATCATAACTCGACAAATACATTTTATTTGGGCCTAAAACTGTTTGACAAACAACACTTTAGCAGCATATACTAGTTCACTATTGTATTTAAACTGTCTGGCACTGTCACACAGAGTAATGACTGAAGTGTTTAACCAATTCGCCTTTTCGACGTTTAAATCGGCTGAAAATGCGTATTTTCCCACATGTGCACACTATGATCAAAATGATCAAACCCTGACAAATACATTTTAAATGGGCCTAAAACTGTTTGACATACAACACTTTAGCAGCACATACTAGTTATTCATTGTATTTAAACTGTCTGACACTGTCACACAGAGTAATGACTGAAGCTTTAAACCAAATCGCCTTTTCGACGTTTAAATCGGCTGAAAACGCATTTTTTCCCACATGTGCACACTATGATGAAAATGATCATAACTCAACAAATACATATTAGATGGGCCTAGAACTCTGTGAGAAACACTTAAGAAGGACATAATAGTTCATCATATTAATTACATTTCTATGCTGTACTGCAGCATTCTGAATCATTCACCGCTGAAGAGACAATGGTTCGGTGTTTCTCTAATTCAGCTAGACAGCAAACCGTTCAAAGTTCTTAAAATGCTCATAACTCAACAAATACATGTTGTATGGGACTAAAACTGTTTGACAAACAACACTTTAGCATCACATACTAGTTCATCATAGTATTTAAACTGAAGTATTTTAATGACTGAAGCATTTAACCAATTCGCCTTTTCGATGTTTCAATCGGCTGAAAATGCGTTTTTTCCCACATGTGCACACTATGATGAAAATGATCATAACTCGACAAATACATTTTAAATGGGCCTAAAACTGTTTGACAAACAACACTTTAGCAGCACATACTAGTTCATCATTGCATTTAAACTGTCTGACACTGTCACACAGAGTAATGACTGAAGCTTTTAACCAATTCGCCATTTCGACGTTTAAATATGCTGAAAATGCGGTTTTTCCCACATGTGCACACTATGATGAAAATGATCAGAACTCCAGAAATACATGTTAGATGGGCCTAAAACTCTGTGAGAAACACTTAAGAAGCACAAAATAGTTCATCATATAAATTACATTTCTATGCTGTACTGCAGCATTCTGAATCATTCACCGCTGAAGAGACAATGGTTCGGTGTTTCTCTAATTCAGCTAGACAGCAAACCGTTCAAAGTTCTTAAAATGCTCATAACTCAACAAATACATGTTGTATGGGACTAAAACTGTTTGACAAACAACACTTTAGCAGCACATACTAGTTCATCATAGTATTTAAACTGAAGTATTTTAATGACTGAAGCATTTAACCAATTCGCCTTTTCGATGTTTCAATCGGCTGAAAATGCGTTTTTTCCCACATGTGCACACTATGATGAAAATGATCATAACTCGACAAATACATTTTAAATGGGCCTAAAACTGTTTGACAAACAACACTTTAGCAGCACATACTAGTTCATCATTGCATTTAAACTGTCTGACACTGTCACACAGAGTAATGACTGAAGCTTTTAACCAATTCGCCATTTCGACGTTTAAATATGCTGAAAATGCGGTTTTTCCCACATGTGCACACTATGATGAAAATGATCAGAACTCCAGAAATACATGTTAGATGGGCCTAAAACTCTGTGAGAAACACTTAAGAAGCACAAAATAGTTCATCATATAAATTACATTTCTATGCTGTACTGCAGCATTCTGAATCATTCACCGCTGAAGAGACAATGGTTCGGTGTTTCTCTAATTCAGCTAGACAGCAAACCGTCAAAAGTTCTGAAAATGATAATAACTCCACAAATACATGTTAGATGGGCATAGTAATCCGTGAGAAACACTTAAGAAGCACATAATAGTTCATCATTTTAATTAAATTTCTATGCTGTACTGCAGCATTCTGAATCATTCACTTATGAAGAGACAATGGTTCGGTGTTTCTCTAACACAGCTAGACAGCAAACCGTTCAAAGTTCTGAAAATGCTCATAACTCGACAAATACATGTTGTATGGGACTAAAACTGTTTGACAAGCAACACTTTAGCAGCACAGACTAGTTCATCATATTAATTAAATTTCTATGCTGTACTGCAGCATTCTGAATCATTCACCTCTGAAGAGACAATGGTTCGGTGTTTCTCTAATTCAGCTAGATACCAAACCGTCCAAAGTTCTGAAAATGAACATAACTCGAAAAATACATGTTGTATGGGACTAAAACTGTTTGACAAGCAACACTTTAGCAGCACAGACTAGTTCATCATATTAATTAAATTTCTATGCTGTACTGCAGCATTCTGAATCATTCACCTCTGAAGAGACAATGGTTCGGTGTTTCTCTAATTCAGCTAGATACCAAACCGTCCAAAGTTCTGAAAATGATCATAACTCGAAAAATACATGTTAGATGGGCCTAAAACTCTGTGAGAAACACTTATGGGGCTCATAATAGTTCATCATATTAATCAAATTTCTATGCTGTACTGTAGCATTGTGAATCATTCACTTATGAAGAGACAATGGTTCGGTGTTTCTCTAATTCAGCTAGACAGCAAACCGTCCAAAGTTCTGAAAATGATCATAACTCCACAAATACATGTTAGATGGGTCTAGAACTCTGTGAGAAAAACTGAAGAAGCACATAAAAGTTCATCAAATTAATTAGATTCATATGCTGTACTGCAGCATTCTGAATCATTCACCTCTGAAGAGACAATGGTTCGGTGTTTCTCTAATTCAGCTAGACAGCAAACCGTCCCAAGTTCTGAAAATGCTCATAGCTCGACAAATACATGTTAGATGGGCCTAAAACTCTGTGAGAAACACTTATGGAGCACATAATAGTTCATCATATTGAACAAATTGATCAAATTTTAATGCTGTACTGCACCATTCTGAACCATTCACCTCTGAAGAGACAATGGTTCGGTGTTTCTCTAATTCAGCTAGACAGCAAACCGTCCAATGTTCTGAAAATGCTCATAACTCTACAAATACATGTTGTATGGGACTAAAACTGTTTGACAAACAACACTTTAGCAGCACATACTTGTTCATCATAGTATTTAAACTGTCTGACACTGTCACACAGAGTAATGACTGAAGCGTTTAACCAATTCGCCTTTTCGACGTTTAAATCGGCTGAAAATGCGTTTTTTCCCACATGTGCACACTATGATGAAAATTATCATAACTCGACAAATACATTTTATATGGGCCTAAAACTGTTTGACATACAACACTTTAGCAGCTTATACTAGTTCATCATTGTATTTAAACTGTCTGACACTGTCACCGAGAGTAATGACTGAAGCTTTTAACCAATTCGCCTTTTCGACGTTTAAATCGGCTGAAAATGCATTTTTCCCCACATGTGCACACTATGATGAAAATTATCATAACTCCACAAAAACATGTTAGATGGGTCTAGAAGTCTGTGAGAAACACTTAAGAAGCACATAATAGTTCATCATATTAATTAAATTTCTATGCTGTACTGCAGCATTCTGAATCATTCACCTCTGAAGAGACAATGGGTCGGTGTTTCTCTAATTCAGTTAGACAGCAAACCGTCCAAAGTTCTGAAAATTATCATAACTCGAAAAATTCATGTTAGATGGGCTTAAAACTCTGTGAGAAACACTTATGGACCACATAATAGTTCATCATATTAATCAAATTTCTATGCTGTACTGCAGCATTCTGAACCATTCACCTTTGATGAGACAATGGTTCAGTGTTTCTCTAATTCAGCTAGAAAGCAAACCGTTCAAAGTTCTGAAACTGCTCATAACTCGACAAATAGATGTTGTATGGGACTAAAACTGTTTGACAAACAACACTTTAGCAGCACAGACTAGTTCATCATATTAATTACATTTCTATGCTGTACTGCAGCATTCTGAATCATTCACCTCTGAAGAGACAATGGTTCGGTGTTTCTCTAATTCAGCTAGACAGCAAACCGTCCACAGTTCTGAAAATGATCATAACTCCACAGATACATGTTAGATGGTTCTAGAACTCTGTGAGAAAAAACTTAAGAAGCACATAATAGTTCATCAAATTAATCAAATTTCTATGCTGTACTGCACCATTCTGAATCATTCACCGCTGAAGAGACAATGGTTCGGTGTTTCTCTAATTCAGCTAGACAGCAAACCATCAAAAGTTCTGAAAATGATCGTAACTCCACAAATACATGTTATATGGGACTAAAACTGTTTGACAAACAACACTTTAGCAGCACAGACTAGTTAGTCATAGTATTCAAACTGTCTGACACTGTCACACAGAGTAATGACTGAAGCGTTTAACCTATTCGCCTTTTCGACGTTTAAATCGTTTGAAAATTTGTTTTTTCCCACATGTGCACACTATGATGAAGATGATCATAACTCGACAAATACATGTTGTATGGGACTAAAACTGTTTGACAAGCAACACTTTAGCAGCACATACTTGTTCCTCATAGTATTTAAACTGTCTGACACTGTCACACAGAGTAATGACTGTCTGAAAATGATCATAACTCGAAAAATACATGTTAGATGGGCCTAAAACTGTGAGAAACACTTATGGAGCACATAATAGTTCATCATATTAATCATCATGTTATGTACTGCAGCATTCTGAACCATTCACCTTTGATGAGACAATGGTTCGGTATTGAAAGAAAGATTGAATGATTGAAAGAAATGTAGATTGAAATAAAGAATGAAAGAAAGATTTGAAGTAAGAATGAAATATTGAAAGAAAGATTTTAGGAAAGGTTGAAAGACTGAAAGAAAGAATGAAAGATTGAAAGAAAGATTGAAAGATTGAAAGAAATATTGAAAGAAAGAGACTTTGAAAGTAAGAAAGATTGAAAGAAAGATTGAAAGTAATAAAGATTGAAAGAAAGAATAAAAGAAAAATTGAAAGATTGAAAGATTGAAAGATTGAAAGAAAGATTGAAAGAAAGATTTAACGAAAATTGAAAGACTGAAAGTAAGAATGAAAGAAAGATTGAAAGTTTGAAAGAAAGAATGAAAGAATTAAAGAAAGATTGAAAGAAATATTGAAAGAAAGAATGAAAGATTGAAAGAAAGAATGAAAGAATGAAAGAAATACTGAAAGAAAGAAAGATTGAAAGTAAGAACGATTGAAAGAAAGATTTATAGAAAGATTGAAAGACTGAAAGAAAGAATGAAAGATTGAAAGAAATATTGAAAGAAAGAGAGATTGAAAGATTAAAAGATTGAAAGAAAGATTGAAAGTAATAAAGATTGAAACAAAGAATGGAGGAATAATTGAAAGATTGAAAGAAAAAATGAAAGAATTAAAGAAAGATTGTAAGAAATATTGAAAGAAAGATTGAAAGAAAGAATGAAAGAAAGATTGTAAGAAAGAATGAAAGTAAGAAAGAAATATTGAAAGATTGAAAGAAATATTGAAAGAAAGAAAGATTGAAAGTAAGAACGATTGAAAGAAAGATTGAAAGAAAGACTGAAAGCTTGAAAGAAAGAATGAAAGAAAGATTTTAAGAAAGGTTGAAAGACTGAAAGAAAGAATGAAAGATTGAAAGAAAGAATGAAAGAACGATTGAAAGAAAAAATGAAAGAATGATAGAAAGATTGAAAGATTGAAAGAAAGATTGAATGTTTGAAAGAAAGATTGAAAGTATTAAAGATCGAAAGAAATATTTAAAGAAAGATTGAAAGATTGAAAGAAAGAATGAAATAACGATTGAAAGAAAGAATGAAAGAATGAAAGAAATATTGAAAGATTGAAAGAAATATTGAAAGAAAAAGAGATTGAAAGATTAAAAGATTGAAAGAAAGATTGAAAGTGATGAAGTTTGAAAGAAAGAATGAAGGAAAAACTGAAAGATTGAAATACTGAAAGAATGAATGAAAGATTGATTGAAAGATTGAATGAAAAAATGAAAAACTTAAAGAAAGATTGAAAGAAATATTGAAAGATAGATTGAAAGATTGAAAGAAAGAAAGATTGAAAGAAAGAATGAAAGAAAGATTGTAAGAAAGAATGAAAGTAAGAAAGAAAGATTGAAATATTGAAAGAAATATTGAAAGAAAGAAAGATTGAAACTAAGAACGATTGAAAGAAAGATTGAAAGAAAGATTGAAAGCTTGAAAGAAAGATTGAAAGAAAGATTTTAAGAAAGGTTGAACGACTGAAAAAAAGAATGAAAGATTGAAAGAAAGAATGAAAGAATGAAAGAAAGATTGAAAGATTGAAAGAAATATTGAAAGAAAGAGAGAATGAAAATAAGAAAGATTGAAATAAAGATTGAAAGTAATAAAGATTGAAAGAAATAACAAAAGAAAGATTGAAAGAAAGAATGAAAGAAAGATTGAACGATTGGAAGAAATTTTGAAAGATAGAAAAATTTAAAGTAAGAAAGATTGAAAGAAAGAATCAAAGAAAGATTGAAAGATTGAAAGATTGAAAGAAAGATTGAATGTTTGAAAGAAAGATTGAAAGTATTAAAGATCAAAAGAAATATTTAAAGAAAGATTGAAAGATTGAAAGAAAGAATGAAATAACGATTGAAAGAAAGAATGAAAGAATGATAGAAAGATTGAAAGATTGAAAGAAAGATTGAATGTTTGAAAGAAAGATTGAAAGTATTAAAGATCGAAAGAAATATTTAAAGAAAGATTGAAAGATTGAAAGAAAGAATGAAATAACGATTGCAAGAAAGAATGAAAGAATGAAAGAAAAATTGAAAGATTGAAAGAAATATTGAAAGAAAGAGAGATTGAAAGATTACAAGATTGAAAGAAAGATTGAAAGTGATGAAGTTTGAAAGAAAGAATGAAGGAAAAACTGAAAGATTGAAAGACTGAAAGAATGAATGAAAGAAAGATTGAAAGATTGAATGAAAAAATGAAAAACTTAAAGAAAGATTGAAAGAAATATTGAAAGATAGATTGAAAGATTGAAAGAAAGAAAGATTGAAAGAAAGAATGAAAGAAAGATTGTAAGAAAGAATGAAAGTAAGAAAGAAAGATTGAAAGATTGAAAGAAATATTGAAAGAAAGAAAGATCGAAACTAAGAACGATTGAAAGAAAGATTGAAAGAAAGATTGAAAGCTTGAAAGAAAGATTGAAAGAAAGATTTTAAGAAAGGTTGAAAGACTGAAAGAAAGAATGAAAGATTGAAAGAAAGAATGAAAGAACGATTGAAAGAAAGAATGAAAGAATGAAAGAAAGATTGAAAGATTTAAAGAAATATTGAAAGAAAGAGAGAATGAAAATAAGAAAGATTGAAAGAAAGATTGAAAGTAATAAAGATTGAAAGAAAAAATGAACGAAAAATTGAAAGATTGATAGATTGAAAGAAAGATTGGAAGAAAGATTTAAAGAAAGATTGAAAGACTGAAAGAAAGAATGAATAAAATAATTAAAGAAAGATTGAAGGTTTGAAAGATTGAAAGAAAGATTGAAAGAAAGAATGAAAAAAAGATTGAAAAAAAGATGATTGAAAGAAAGATTGAAAGAAATATTGAAAGACTGAAGGAAAGAATGAAAGAAAGATGGAAAGAAAGATTGAAAGAAAGAAACATTGAAAGAAATATTGAAAGAAAGATTGAAAGAAAGATTGAAAGATTGAAAGATTGAAAGATTGAAAGAAAGAATGAAAGAAAGACTGAAAGATTGAAAGAAAAATTGAAAGAAAGATTGAAAGATTGAAAGATTGAAAGAAAAATTGAAAGTTTGAAAGAAATATTGAAAAACTGAAAGAAAGATTGCAAGAAAGATTGAAAAAAAAGAAAGATTTAAAGATAGAATAAAAGAAAGATTGAAAGAAATATTGAAAGACAGAAAGATTGAAAGAAACAATGAAAGAAATATTGAAAGATTAAAAGAAAGAATGAAAGAAAGATTGAAAAATTGAAAGATTGAAAGAAAGACTAAAAGAAAGAAAGAACGATTGAAAGAAAGATTGAAAGAAAGATTGAAAGAAAGAAAGATTGTAAGAGAGAATGAAACAAAGATTGAAATAAAGAATGAAAGAAAGATTGAAAGAAAAAATGAAAGAAAGATTGAAAGAAAGATGGAAAGAAAGTTTGAAAGAAAGAAAGATTGAAAGAAATAACAAAAGAAAGATTGAAAGAAATAATGAAAGAAAGATTGAACGATTGGAAGAAATATTGAAATATAGAAAAATTGAAAGTAAGAAAGATTGAAAGAAAGAATGAAAGAAAGATTGAAAGATTGAAAGATTGAAAGAAAGAATGAAAGAAAGATTGAAAGATTGAAATATTGAAAGAAAGAATGAAAGAAAGATTGAAAGTTTGAAAGAAAGAATGAAAGAATGAAAGAAAGATTGAAAGAAATATTGAAAGAAAGAATGAAAGATTAAAAGAAAGAATGAAAGAATGAAAGAAATACTGAAAGAAAGAAAGATTGAAAGTAAGAACGATTGAAAGAAAGATTTATAGAAAGAATGAAAGAATGAAAGAAAGATTGAAAGATTGAAAGAAATATTGAAAGAAAGAGAGAATGAAAATAAGAAAGATTGAAAGAAAGATTGAAAGTAATAAAGATTGAAAGAAAGAATGGAGGAATAATTGAAAGATTGAAAGAAAAAATGAAAGAATTAAAGAAAGATTGTAAGAAATATTGAAAGAAAGATTGAAAGATTGAAATAAAGAAAGATTGAAAGAAAGAATGAAAGAAAGATTGTAAGAAAGAATGAAAGTATGAAAGAAATATTGAAAGATTGAAAGAAATATTGAAAGAAAGAAAGATTGAAAGTAAGAACGATTGAAAGAAAGATTGAAAGAAAGACTGAAAGCTTGAAAGAAAGAATGAAAGAAAGATTTTAAGAAAGGTTGAAAGACTGAAAGAAAGAATGAAAGATTGAAAGAAAGAATGAAAGAACGATTGAAAGAAAAAATGAAAGAATGATAGAAAGATTGAAAGATTGAAAGAAAGATTGAATGTTTGAAAGAAAGATTGAAAGTATTAAAGATCGAAAGAAATATTTAAAGAAAGATTGAAAGATTGAAAGAAAGAATGAAATAACGATTGAAAGAAAGAATGAAAGAATGAAGGAAAAACTGAAAGATTGAAATACTGAAAGAATGAATGAAAGATTGATTGAAAGATTGAATGAAAAAATGAAAAACTTAAAGAAAGATTGAAAGAAATATTGAAAGATAGATTGAAAGATTGAAAGAAAGAAAGATTGAAAGAAAGAATGAAAGAAAGATTGTAAGAAAGAATGAAAGTAAGAAAGAAAGATTGAAATATTGAAAGAAATATTGAAAGAAAGAAAGATTGAAACTAAGAACGATTGAAAGAAAGATTGAAAGAAAGATTGAAAGCTTGAAAGAAAGATTGAAAGAAAGATTTTAAGAAAGGTTGAAAGACTGAAAAAAAGAATGAAAGATTGAAAGAAAGAATGAAAGAATGAAAGAAAGATTGAAAGATTGAAAGAAATATTGAAAGAAAGAGAGAATGAAAATAAGAAAGATTGAAAGAAAGATTGAAAGTAATAAAGATTGAAAGAAATAACAAAAGAAAGATTGAAAGAAAGAATGAAAGAAAGATTGAACGATTGGAAGAAATTTTGAAAGATAGAAAAATTTAAAGTAAGAAAGATTGAAAGAAAGAATGAAAGAAAGATTGAAAGATTGAAAGATTGAAAGAAAGATTGAATGTTTGAAAGAAAGATTGAAAGTATTAAAAATCGAAAGAAATATTTAAAGAAAGATTGAAAGATTGAAAGAAAAAATGAAAAACTTAAAGAAAGATTGAAAGAAATATTGAAAGACAGATTGAAAGATTGAAAGAAAGAAAGATTGAAAGAAAGAATGAAAGAAAGATTGTAAGAAAGAATGAAATATTGAAAGAAAGAATGAAAGAAAGACTGAAAAAAACAAAGAAAGATTGAAAGAAATAAAGATTTAAAGAAAAAAAGATTTAAAGAAAGATTGAAAGACTAAAAGTAAGAATGAAAAAAAAGATTGAAAGAAAGATTGAAAAAAGAAAGAAAGATTGAAAGAAAGATTGAAAGAAAGATTGAAAGAAAGAATGAAAGTTTGAAAGAAAGATTGAAAGAAAGATTGAAAGAAAGATTGAAAGACTGAAAGAAAAAATGAAAGAAAGATTAAAAGAGAGATTGAAAGATTGAAAGATTGAAAGAAGGAATGAAAGAAAGATTGAATGATTGAAAGATTGAAATAAAGAATGAAAGATTGAAAGAAAGAATAAAAGAACGATTGAAAGAAAGAATGAAAGAATGAAAGAAAGATTGAAAGATTGAAAGAATATTGAAAGAAAGAGAGAATGAAAGTAAGAACAATTGAAAGAAAGATTGAAAGTAAAAAAGATTGAAAGAAAGAATGAAAGAAAAATTGAAAGATTGAAAGATTGAAAGAAAGATTTAAAGAAAGATTTAAAGAAAGATTGAAAGACTGGAAGAAAGAATGAATAAAAGAATTAAAGAAAGATTGAAAGATTGAAAGATTGAAAGATTGAAAGAAAGATTGAAAAAAGAATGATTGAAAGAAAGAAAGATTTAAAGAATGAATGAATTAAAGAAAGATTGAAAGACTAAAAGTAAGAATGAAAAAAAAGAATGAAAGCAAGATTGAAAGATTGAAAGATTGAAGGAAAGAATGAAAGATTGAAAGAAAGAATGAAAGAATGAAAGATAGATTGAAAGACTGAAAGAAATATTGAAAGAAGGAGAGAATGAAAGTAAGAAAGATTGAATGAAAAATTGAAAGATTGAAAGATTGAAAGAAAGAATGAAAGAAAGATTGAAAGATTGAAAGAAATACTGAAAGAAAGAAAGAAAGATTGAAAGTAAGAACGATTGAAAGAAAGCTTGAAACGAAAGATTGAAAGAAAGAATGAAAGAAAGATTGAAAGATTGAACGATTGAAAGAAAGAATGAAAGATTGAAAGAAAGAATAAAAGAACGATTGAAAGAAAGAATGAAAGAATGAAAGAAAGATTGAAAGATTGAAAGAATATTGAAAGAAAGAGAGAATGAAAGTAAGAAAGATTGAAAGAAAGATTGAAAGTAAAAAAGATTGAAAGAAAGAATGAAAGAAAAATTGAAAGATTGAAAGATTGAAAGAAAGATTTAAAGAAAGATTTAAAGAAAGATTGAAAGACTGAAAGAAAGAATGAATAAAAGAATTAAAGAAAGATTGAAAGATCGAAAGATTGAAAGATTGAAAGAAAGATTGAAAGAAAGAATGAAAGAACGATTGAAAGAAAGAATGAAAGAATGAAAGAAAGATTGAAAGATTGAAAGAAATATTGAAAGAAAGAGAGAATGAAAGTAAGAAAGATGGAAAGAAAAATTGAAAGATTGAAAGATTGAAAGAAAGAATTAAAGAAAGATTGAAGAAAGAAAGATTTAAAGAAAAAAAGATTTAAAGAAAGATTGAAAGACTAAAAGTAAGAATGAAAAAAAAGATTGAAAGAAAGATTGAAAAAAGAAAGAAAGATTGAAAGAAAGATTGAAAGAAAGATTGAAAGAAAGAATGAAAGTTTGAAAGAAAGATTGAAAGAAAGATTGAAAGACTGAAAGAAAAAATGAAAGAAAGATTAAAAGAGAGATTGAAAGATTGAAAGATTGAAAGAAAGAATGAAAGATTGAAAGAAAGAATGAAAGAATGAATGAAAGATTAAAAGATTGAAAGAAATATTGAAAAAAAGAAAGATTGAAAGTAAGAAAAATTGAAAGAATGAATGAAAGAAACAAAAAAAGACTGATAAAAAGAAAGAAAGTTTGAGAGATCAAAATATTTAAAGAAAGAAAGATTGAAAGAAAGGTTGAAAGATAGAATGAAAGAAAGATTGAAAGATTGAAAGTTGTAAAGAAAGATTGAAAGAAAGATTTAAAGAAAGATTGAAAGACTAAAAAAAAGAATGAAAGAAAGATTGAAAGGTTGAAAGAAAGAATGAAAGAATGAAAGAAAGATTGAAAGATTGAAAGAAAGATTGGAAGAAAGAATGAAAGTATGAAAGAAAGATTGAAAGATCGAAGGAAAGATTGAAAGAACGATTGAAAGAAAGAATGAAAGAATGAAAGAAAGATTGAAAGCTTGAAAGAAAGATTGAAAGAAAGATTTTAAGAAAGGTTGAAAGACTGAAAGAAAGAATTAAAGAAAGAATGATTGAAAGATTGAAAGAAAGAATGAAAGATTGAAAGAAAGAATATAAGAACGATTGAAAGAAAGATTGAAAGTAAGATTGAAAGTTTGAAAGAAAGATTGAAAGAAAAATTGAAAGAAAGATTGAAAGACTGAAGGAAAGAATGAGTGAAAGATTGAAAGAAAGATTAAAAGAAAAAAAGATTGAAAGTATTAAAGACTGAAAAAAATATTGAAAGAAAGATTGAAAGATTGAAAGATAGAATGAAAGAAAGATTGAAAGATTGAAAGATTGAAAGAAAGAATTAAAAAAAGATTGAAAGACTGAAAAAAATATTGAAAGAAAGATTGAAAGATTGAAAGATAGAATGAAAGAAAGATTGAAAGATTGAAAGATTGAAAGAAAGAATGAAAGAAAGATTGAAAGACTGAAAGAAAGAATGAAAGAAAGATTGAAAGTGCGAAAGAAAGAATGAAAGAATTAAAGAAAGATTGAAAGAAATATTGAAAGAAAGAATGAAAGATTGAAAGAAAGAATGAAAGTAATAAAGATTAAAAGAAGGAATGAAGGAAAAATTGAATGTTTGAAAGACTGAAAGAATGAATGAAAGAAAGCTTGAAAGAAAGATTGAAAGAAAGATTTTAAGAAAGGTTGAAAGAATGAAAGAAAGAATGAAAGAAAGAATGATTGAAAGATTGAAAGAAAGAATGAAAGATTGAAAGAAAGAATATAAGAACGATTGAAAGAAAGATTGAAAGTAAGATTGAAAGTTTGAAAGAAAGATTGAAAGAAAAATTGAAAGAAAGATTGAAAGACTGAAGGAAAGAATGAGTGAAAGATTGAAAGAAAGATTAAAAGAAAAAAAGATTGAAAGTATTAAAGACTGAAAAAAATATTGAAAGAAAGATTGAAAGATTGAAAGATAGAATGAAAGAAAGATTGAAAGATTGAAAGATTGAAAGAAAGAATGAAAGAAAGATTGAAAGACTGAAAAAAATATTGAAAGAAAGATTGAAAGATAGAATTAAAGAAAGATTGAAAGATTGAAAGATTGAAAGAAAGAATGAAAGAAAGATTGAAAGACTGAAAGAAAGAATGAAAGAAAGATTGAAAGTGCAAAAGAAAGAATGAAAGAATTAAAGAAAGATTGAAAGAAATATTGAAAGAAAGAATGAAAGATTGAAAGAAAGAATGAAAAAAAGATTGTAATAAAGAATGAAAGAAAGATTGAAAGATTGAAAGAAAGATTGAAAGAAAGATTGAATGTTTGAAAGAAAGATTGAAAGAAAGATTTAAAGAAAGATTGAAAGATTGAAAGAAAGATTGAAAGATAGATTTAAAGAAAGATTGAAAGACTGAAAGAAAGATTGAAAGAAAGAAAGATTTATAGAAAGAATGAAAGAAAGATTGAAAAAAGAAAGATAGATTGAAAGAAAGATTGAAAGATTGAAAGAAAGAATGAAAGAAAGATTTAAAAAAAGATTGAAAAAAAGAAAGATTGAAAGAAAGATTGAAAGACAGATTGAAAGACTGAAGGAAAGATGGAAAGAAAGATGGAAAGAAAGATTGAAAGAAAGAAAGATTGAAAGAAATATTGAAAGAAAGATTGAAAGATTGAAAGAAAGAATGAAAGAAAGATTGAAAGATTGAAAGAAAGAATGAAAGAAAGATTGAAAGAAAGATGGAAAGAAAGATTGAAAGAAAGAAAGATTGAAAGAAATAATGAAAGAAAGATTGAACGATTGGAAGAAATTTTGAAAGATAGAAAAATTGAAAGTAGGAAAGATTGAAAGAAAGAATGAAAGAAAGATTGAAAGATTGAAAGAAAGAATGAAAGAAAGATTGAAAGAAATAATGAAAGAAAGATTGAACGATTGGAAGAAATTTTGAAAGATAGAAAAATTGAAAGTAGGAAAGATTGAAAGAAAGAATGAAAGAAAGATTGAAAGATTGAAAGAAAGAATGAAAGAAAGATTGAAAGATTGAAATATTGAAAGAAAGAATGAAAAAAAGATTGAAAGACTGAAAGAAAGAATGAAAGAAAGATTGAAAGATTAAACAATTGAAATAAAGTTTGCAAGAAAGTTTGAAAAAAGAAAGATTGAAAGAAAGAATGAAAGAAAGATTGAAAGATAGATGGATAGAAAGATTGAAAGAAAGAAAGATTGAAAGAATAACAAAAGAAAGATTGAAAGATTGGAAGAAATATTGAAAGATAGAAAAATTGAAAGTAAGAAAGATTGAAAGAAAGAATTAAAGAAAGATTGAAAGATTGAAAAAAAGAATGAAAGAAAGATTGAAATATTGAAAGAAAGAATGAAAGAAAGATTGAAAGATTGAAATAAAGATTGAAAGAAAGATTGAACGATTGAAAGATTGAAATAAAGATTGAAAGTTTGAAAGAAAGATTCAAAGAAAGAAAGATTGAAAGAAATATTGAAAGAAAGATTGAAAGATTGAAAGAAAGATTGAAAGAAAGAATGAAAGAAAGATTGAAAGATGGAAATAAAGAATGAAAGAAAGATTGAAAGATTGAAAGATTGAAATAAAGAATGAAAGTTTGAAAGAAAGATTGAAAGAAAGATTTAAAAAAAGAAAGATTGAAAGTAAGAAAGATTGAAAGACATATTGAAAGAAAGATTGAAAGATTGAAAGAAAGATTGAAAGAAAGAATGAAAGAAATATTGAAAGAAAGATTGAAAGAAAGATTGAAAGACTGAAGGAAAGAATGAAAGAAAGATTGAAAGAAAGATTGAAAGAAAGAAAGATTGAAAGAATGAATGATTGAAAGATTGAATGATTGAAAGATTGAAAGAAAGATTGAAAGAAAGATTGAAAGAAAGATTGAAAGAAAGATTGAACGACTGAAAGATTGAAAGAAAGATTGAAAGTTTGAAAGAGAGATTGAAAGACTGAAAGATAGATTGAAAGATTGAAGATTGAAAGATTGAAAGAAAGATTGAAAGAAAGATTGAACGACAGAAAGATTGAAAGAAAGATTGAAAGACTGAAAGAAATAATGAAAGAAAGATTGAAAGACTGAAAGAAATAATGAAAGAAAGATTTAAAGAAAGAATGAAAGAAAGATTGAAAGAAAGATGGATAGAAAGATTGAAAGAAAGAAAGATTGAAAGAAATAACAAAAGAAAGATTGAAAGAAATAATGAAAGAAAGATTGAACGATTGGAAGAAATATTGAAAGATAGAAAAATTGAAAGTAAGAAAGATTGAAAGAAAGAATGAAAGAAAGATTGAAAGATTGAAAGAAAGAATGAAAGAAAGATTGAAAGATTGAAATATTGAAAGAAAGAATGAAAGAAAGACTGAAAGATTGAAAGAAAGATAGAAAGAAAGATTGAAAGATTGAAATATTTAAAGAAGGATTGAAAGAAAGAATGAAAGAACAATTGAAAGAAAGAATGAAAGAATGAAAGAAAAATTGAAAGATTGAAAGAAAGAATGAAAGAACGATTGAAAGATTGAAAGATTGAAAGATTGAAAGATTGAAAGAAAGAATGAAAGAAAGATTGCAAGAAAGATGGAAAGAAAGATTGAAAGAAAGAAAGATTGAAAGAAATAATAAAAGAAAGATTGAACGATTGGAAGAAATATTGAAAGATAGAAAAATTGAAAGTAAGAAAGATCGAAAGAAAGAATGAAAGAAAGATTGAAAGATTGACAGAAAGAATGACGGAAAGATTGAAAGATTGAAATATTGAAAGAAAGAATGAAAAAAAGATTGAAAGACTGAAAGAAATATTGAAAGAAAGATTGAACGATTGAAAGATTGAAATAAAGATTGAAAGTTTGAAAGAAAGATTGAAAGAACGATTCAAAGAAAGAAAGATTGAAAGAAATATTGAAAGAAAGATTGAAAGATTGAAAGAAAGATTGAAAGAAAGAATGAAAGAAAGATTGAAAGATTGAAATAAAGAATGAAAGAAAGATTGAAAGATTGAAAGATTGAAATAAAGAATGAAAGTTTGAAAGAAAGATTGAAAGAAAGATTTAAAAAAAGAAAGATTGAAAGTAAGAAAGATTGAAAGACATATTGAAAGAAAGATTGAAAGATTGAAAGAAAGATTGAAAGAAAGAATGAAAGAAATATTGAAAGAAAGATTGAAAGAAAGATTGAAAGACTGAAGGAAAGAATGAAAGAAAGATTGAAAGAAAGATTGAAAGAAAGAAAGATTGAAAGAATGAATGATTGAAAGATTGAATGATTGAAAGATTGAAAGAAAGATTGAAAGAAAGATTGAAAGAAAGATTGAACGACTGAAAGATTGAAAGAAAGATTGAAAGTTTGAAAGAGAGATTGAAAGACTGAAAGATAGATTGAAAGATTGAAGATTGAAAGATTGAAAGAAAGATTGAACGACTGAAAGATTGAAAGAAAGATTGAAAGTTTGAAAGAAAGATTGAAAGACTGAAAGAAATAATGAAAGAAAGATTGAAAGAAAGAATGAAAGAAAGATTGAAAGAAAGAATGAAAGAAAGATTGAAAGAAAGATGGATAGAAAGATTGAAAGAAAGAAAGATTGAAAGAAATAACAAAAGAAAGATTGAAAGAAATAATGAAAGAAAGATTGAACGATTGGAAGAAATATTGAAAGATAGAAAAATTGAAAGTAAGAAAGATTGAAAGAAAGAATGAAAGAAAGATTGAAAGATTGAAAGAAAGAATGAAAGAAAGATTGAAAGATTGAAATATTGAAAGAAAGAATGAAAGAAAGACTGAAAGATTGAAAGAAAGATAGAAAGAAAGATTGAAAGATTGAAATATTTAAAGAAAGATTGAAAGAAAGAATGAAAGAACAATTGAAAGAAAGAATGAAAGAATGAAAGAAAAATTGAAAGATTGAAAGAAAGAATGAAAGAACGATTGAAAGATTGAAAGATTGAAAGATTGAAATAAAGAATGAAAGAAAGATTGAAAGAAAGATGGAAAGAAAGATTGAAAGAAAGAAAGATTGAAAGAAATAATAAAAGAAAGATTGAACGATTGGAAGAAATTTTGAAAGATAGAAAAATTGAAAGTAAGAAAGATTGAAAGAAAGAATGAAAGAAAGATTGAAAGATTGACAGAAAGAATGACAGAAAGATTGAAAGATTGAAATATTGAAAGAAAGAATGAAAAAAAGATTGAAAGACTAAAAGAAAGAATGAAAGAAAGATTGAAAGATTAAACAATTGAAAGAAAGTTTGCAAGAAAGATTGAAAAAAGAAAGATTGAAAGAAAGAATGAAAAAAAGATTGATAGATAGATGGATAGAAAGATTGAAAGAAAGAAAGATTGAAAGAATAACAAAAGAAAGATTGAAAGATTGGAAGAAATATTGAAAGATAGAAAAATTGAAAGTAAGAAAGATTGAAAGAAAAAATTAAAGAAAGATTGAAAGATTGAAAGATTGAAAGAAAGAATGAAAGAAAGGTTGAAAGATTGAAATATTGAAAGAAAGAATGAAAGAAAGATTGAAAGATTGAAAGAAAGATTGAAAGAAAGATTGAAAGATTGAAAGATTGAAATAAAGATTGAAAGTTTGAAAGAAAGATTGAAAGAAAGATTTAAAGAAAGAAAGATTGAAAGAAATATTGAAAGAAAGATTGAAAGATTGAAAGAAAGATTGAAAGAAAGAATGAAAGAAAGATTGAAAGATTGAAAGATTGAAATAAAGAATGAAAGTTTGAAAGAAAGATTGAAAGAAAGATTTTAAGAAAGAAAGATTGAAAGTAAGAAAGATTGAAAGAAATATTGAAAGAAAGATTGAAAGATTGAAAGAAATATTGAAAGAAAGATTGAAAGATTGAAAGAAAGATTGAAAGAAAGAATGAAAGAAAGATTGAAAGAAAGATTGAAAGAAAGATTGAAAGAAAGATTGAAAGACTGAAGGAAAGAATGAAAGAAAGATTGAAAGAAAGATTGAAAGAAAGAAATATTGAAAGATTGAATGATTGAAAGAAAGACTGAAAGATAGATTGAAAGATTGAAGACTGAAAGATTGAAAGAAAGATTGAAAGAAAGATTGAACGACTGAAAGATTGAAAGAAAGATTGAAAGTTTGAAACAAATTTTCAAAGACTGAAAGAACGAATGAAAGAAAGATTGAAAGAAAGATTGAAAAAAGAAAGATTGAAAGAAAATTTGAAAGAAAGATTGAAAGAAGGAATGAAAGAAAGATTGAATGAAATATTGAAAGACAGAAAGATTGAAAGAAACAATGAAAGAAAGATTGAAAGATTAAAAGAAAGAATGAAAGAAAGATTGAAAAATTGAAAGATTGAAAGAAAGATTGAAAAAAAGATTGAAAGACTGGAAGAAAGAATGAAAGAAAGATTGAAAGATTCAACAAATGAAAGAATGATTGCAAGAAAGATTAAAAAAAGAAAGATTGAAAGAAAATTTGAAAGTATGATTGAAGAAGGAATGAAAGAAAGATTGAATGAAAAATTGAAAGACAGAAAGATTGAAAGAAAGAATGAAAGAAAGATTGAAAGATTCAACAATTGAAAGAAAGATTGCAAGTAAGATTTAAAAAAGAAAGATTGAAAGAAAGAATGAAAGAATGAAAGAAAGATTGAAAGATTGAAAGAAAGAAAGATTGAAAGATTGAATGATTGAAAGAAAGACTGAAAGAAAGATTGACAGACTGAAAGAAAGAATGAAAGAAAGATTGAAAGATTCAAAAATTGAAAGAATGATTGCAAGAAAGATTGAAAAAAGAAAGATTGAAAGAAAGATTGACAGACTGAAATATTGAAAGAAAGAAAGATTGAAAGAAATAACAAAAGAAAGATTGAAAGAAAGAATGAAAGAAAGATAGATGGAAAGAAAGATTGAAAGAAATAAAGATAGAAAAATTGAAAGTAAGAAAGAATGAAAGAAAGATTGAAAGATTGAAATATTGAAAGAAAGAATGAAAGAAAGATTGAAAGATGAAAGAAAGATTGAAAGATTGAAAGATTGAAAGATTGAAATAAAGATTAAAAGTTTGAAAGAAAGATTGAAAGAAAGATTTAAAGAAAGAAAGATTGAAAGTAAGAAAGATTGAAAGAAATATTGAAAGAAAGATTGAAAGAAAGATTGAAAGAAAGATTGAAAGACTGATGGAAAGAATGAAATAAAGATTGAAAGAAAGATTGAAAGAAAGAAATATTGAAGGAAAGATTGAAAGATTGAATGATTGAAAGAAAGACTGAAAGAAAGATTGACGGACAGAAAGATTGAAAGAAAGAATGAAAGAAAGATTGAAAGAAAGAATGAAAGAAAGATTGAAAGATTAAACAATTGAAAGAAAGATTGCAAGAAAGATTGAAAAAAGAAAGATTGAAAGAAATAATAAAAGAAAGATTGAAAGAAAGATGGAAAGAAAGAAAGATTGAAAGAAATAACAAAAGAAAGATTGAAAGAAAGAATGAAAGAAAGATTGAAGGATTGGAAACAATATTGAAAGAAAGAAAGATTGAAAGTAAGATAGATTGAAAGAAAGAATGAAAGAAAGATTGAAAGATTGAAAGAAAGAATGAAAGAAAGATTGAAAGATTGAAAGAAAGATTGAAAGATTGAAAGATTTAAATAAAGATTGAAAGAAAGATTTAAAGAAAGATTGAAAGACTGAAAGAAAGAATGAAAGGCAGATTGAAAGAAAGATTGAAAGATTGCAAGAAAGAATGAAAGAAAGATTGAAAGATTGAAATATTGAAAGAAAGAATGAAAGAAAGATTGAAAGATTGAAAGAAAGAATGAAAGAAAGATTGGAAGAAAGATTGAAAGATTGAAAGATTGAAATAAAGACTGAAAGTTTGAAAGAAAGATTGAAAGAAAGACTGAAAGAAAGATTGAAAGATTGAAAGAAAGATTGAAAGAAAGATTGAAAGATTGAAATATTGAAAGAAAGAATGAAAGAAAGATTGAAAGATTGAAAGAAAGATTGAAAGAATGAAAGATTGAAATAATGATTCAAAGTTTGAAAGAAAGATTGAAAGAAAGATTTAAACAAAGAAAGATTGAAAGTAAGAAAGATTGAAAGAAAGATTGAAAAAAAGAAAGATTGAAAGAAAGATTTAAACAAAGAAAGATTGAAAGTAAGAAAGATTGAAAGAAAGATTGAAAAAAGAAAGATTGGAAGAAAGATTGAACGACTGAAGGAAAGAATGAAAGAAAGATTGAAAGAAAGATTGAAAGAAAGAAATATTGAAGGAAAGATTGAAAGATTGAATGATTGAAAGAAAGACTGAAAGAAAGATTGACAGACAGAAAGATTGAAAGAAAGAATGAAAGAAAGATTGAAAGAAAGAATAAAAGAAATATTGAAAGATTAAACAATTGAAAGAAAGATTGCAAGAAAGATTGAAAAAAGAAAGATTGAAAGAAAGAAAGATTGAAAGAAATAACAAAAGAAAGATTGAAAGAAAGAATGAAAGAAAGATTGAACGATTGGAAGAAATTTTGAAAGAAAGAAAGATTGAAAGTAAGATAGATTGAAAGTAAGAATGAAAGAAAGATTGAAAGATTTAAAGAAAGAATGAAAGAAAGATTGAAAGATTGAAATATTGAAAGAAAGAATGAAAGAAAGATTGAAAGATTGAAAGAAAGATTGAAAGATTGAAAGATTGAAAGATTGAAATAAAGATTGAAAGTTTGAAAGAATGATTGAAAGAAAGATTTAAAGAAAGATTTAAAGAAAGATTGAAAGACTGAAAGAAAGAATGAAAGGCAGATTGAAAGAAAGATTGAAAGTAAGAAAGATTGAAAGAAAGAATGAAAGAAAGATTGAAAGATTGCAAGAAAGAATGAAAGAAATATTGAAAGATTGAAATATTGAAAGAAAGACTGAAAGAAAGATTGAAAGTAAGAAAGAAAGATTGAAAGAAAGATTGAAAGAAAGATTTAAAGAAAGAAAGAAAGATTGAAAGAAAGATTGAAAGAAAGATTGAAAGAAAGATTGAAACAAAGATTGAAATAAAGAATGAAAGAAAGATTGAAAGAAAGATTGAAAGAAAGAAAGATTGAAAGATTAAATGATTGATAGAAAGACTGAAAGAAAGAATGACGGACGGAAAGATTGAAAGAAAGAATGAAAGAAAGATTGAAAAAAAGATTGAAAGACTGAAAGAAAGAATGAAAGGCAGATTGAAAGAAAGATTGAAAGATTGCAAGAAAGAATGAAAGAAAGATTGAAAGATTGAAATATTGAAAGAAAGAATGAAAGAAAGATTGAAAGATTGAAAGAAAGAATGAAAGAAAGATTGGAAGAAAGATTGAAAGATTGAAAGATTGAAATAAAGATTGAAAGTTTGAAAGAAAGATTGAAAGAAAGACTGAAAGAAAGATTGAAAGATTGAAAGAAAGATTGAAAGAAAGATTGAAAGATTGAAATATTGAAAGAAAGAATGAAAGAAAGATTGAAAGATTGAAAGAAAGATTGAAAGAATGAAAGATTGAAATAATGATTCAAAGTTTGAAAGAAAGATTGAAAGAAAGATTTAAACAAAGAAAGATTGAAAGTAAGAAAGATTGAAAGAAAGATTGAAAAAAAGAAAGATTGAAAGAAAGATTTAAACAAAGAAAGATTGAAAGTAAGAAAGATTGAAAGAAAGATTGAAAAAAGAAAGATTGGAAGAAAGATTGAACGACTGAAGGAAAGAATGAAAGAAAGATTGAAAGAAAGATTGAAAGAAAGAAATATTGAAGGAAAGATTGAAAGATTGAATGATTGAAAGAAAGACTGAAAGAAAGATTGAAAGATTGAAAGAAAGATTGAAAGAAAGATTGAAAGATTGAAATATTGAAAGAAAGAATGAAAGAAAGATTGAAAGATTGAAAGAAAGATTGAAAGAATGAAAGATTGAAATAATGATTCAAAGTTTGAAAGAAAGATTGAAAGAAAGATTTAAACAAAGAAAGATTGAAAGTAAGAAAGATTGAAAGAAAGATTGAAAAAAAGAAAGATTGAAAGAAAGATTTAAACAAAGAAAGATTGAAAGTAAGAAAGATTGAAAGAAAGATTGAAAAAAGAAAGATTGGAAGAAAGATTGAACGACTGAAGGAAAGAATGAAAGAAAGATTGAAAGAAAGATTGAAAGAAAGAAATATTGAAGGAAAGATTGAAAGATTGAATGATTGAAAGAAAGACTGAAAGAAAGATTGACAGACAGAAAGATTGAAAGAAAGAATGAAAGAAAGATTGAAAGAAAGAATAAAAGAAATATTGAAAGATTAAACAATTGAAAGAAAGATTGCAAGAAAGATTGAAAAAAGAAAGATTGAAAGAAAGAAAGATTGAAAGAAATAACAAAAGAAAGATTGAAAGAAAGAATGAAAGAAAGATTGAACGATTGGAAGAAATATTGAAAGAAAGAAAGATTGAAAGTAAGATAGATTGAAAGTAAGAATGAAAGAAAGATTGAAAGATTTAAAGAAAGAATGAAAGAAAGATTGAAAGATTGAAATATTGAAAGAAAGAATGAAAGAAAGATTGAAAGATTGAAAGAAAGATTGAAAGATTGAAAGATTGAAAGATTGAAATAAAGATTGAAAGTTTGAAAGAATGATTGAAAGAAAGATTTAAAGAAAGATTTAAAGAAAGATTGAAAGACTGAAAGAAAGAATGAAAGGCAGATTGAAAGAAAGATTGAAAGTAAGAAAGATTGAAAGAAAGAATGAAAGAAAGATTGAAAGATTGCAAGAAAGAATGAAAGAAATATTGAAAGATTGAAATATTGAAAGAAAGACTGAAAGAAAGATTGAAAGTAAGAAAGAAAGATTGAAAGAAAGATTGAAAGAAAGATTTAAAGAAAGAAAGAAAGATTGAAAGAAAGATTGAAAGAAAGATTGAAAGAAAGATTGAAAGAAAGATTGAAATAAAGAATGAAAGAAAGATTGAAAGAAAGATTGAAAGAAAGAAAGATTGAAAGATTAAATGATTGATAGAAAGACTGAAAGAAAGAATGACGGACGGAAAGATTGAAAGAAAGAATGAAAGAAAGATTGAAAAAAAGATTGAAAGACTGAAAGAAAGAATGAAAGAAACATTGAAAGATTAAACAATTGAAAGAAAGATTGCAAGAAAGATGGAAAGAATGAAAGAAAGAATGAATAAAAGAATTAAAGAAAGATTGAAAGATTGAAAGATTGAAAGAAAGATTGAAAAAAGAATGATTGAAAGAAAGAAAGATTTAAAGAATGAAAGATTTAAAGAAAGATTGAAAGACTAAAAGTAAGAATGAAAAAAAAGAATGAAAGAAAGATTGAAAGATTGAAAGAAAGAATGAAAGATTGAAAGAAAGAATGAAAGAATGAATGAAAGATTAAAAGATTGAAAGAAATATTGAAAAAAAGAAAGATTGAAAGTAAGAAAAATTGAAAGAATGAATGAAAGAAACAAAAAAAGACTGATAAAAAGAAAGAATGTTTGAGAGATCAAAATATTTAAAGAAAGAAAGATTGAAAGAAAGATTTTAAGACTGAATTAAAGAATTAAAGAAAGATTGAAAGAAAGGTTGAAAGATAGAATGAAAGAAAGATTGAAAGATTGAAAGTTGTAAAGAAAGATTGAAAGAAAGATTTAAAGAAAGATTGAAAGACTAAAAAAAAGAATGAAAGAAAGATTGAAAGGTTGAAAGAAAGAATGAAAGAATGAAAGAAAGATTGAAAGATTGAAAGAAAGTTTGAAAGAGAGATTTAAACAAAGAAAGATTGAAAGTAAGAAAGATTGAAAGAATTAATGAAAGAAAGATTGAAAGATTGAAAGAAAGAATGAAAGAAAGATTGAAAGATTGAAATATTGAAAGAAAGATTGAATGTTTGAAAAAAGATTGAAAGTATTAAAGATCGAAAGAAATATTTAAAGAAAGATTGAAAGATTGAAAGAAAGAATGAAAGAACGATTGAAAGAAAGAATGAATGAATGAAAGAAAGAATGAAAGATTAAACAATTGAAAGAAAGATTGGAAGAAAGATTGAAAAAGGAAATATTGAAAGAAAGAATGAAAGAAAGATTGAAAGAAAGTTGGAAAGAAAGATTGAAAGAAAGAAAGATTGAAAGAAATAATGAAAGAAAGATTGAACGATTGGAACCAATATTGAAAGATAGAAAAATTGAAAGTAAGAAAGAATGAAAGCAAGATTGAAAGATTGAAAGAAAGAATGAAAGAAAGATTGAAAGATTGACAGAATGATTGAAAAAAAGGTTGAAAGACTGAAAGAAAGAATGAAAGAAAGATTGAAAGATTGAAAGATTGAAAGAAAGTTTGAAAGAAAGATTTAAAGAAAGAAAGATTGAAAGAAATATTGAAAGAAAGATTGAAAGATTGAAAGAAAGATTGAAAGATTGAAAGATTGAAATAATGATTGAAAGTTTGAAAGAAAGATTGAAAGAAAGATTTAAGGAAAGAAAGATTGAAAGTAAGAAAGATTGAAAGAAATATTGAAAGAAAGATTGAAAGATTGAAAGAAAGATTGAAAGAAAGAATGAAAGAAAGATTGAAAGAAAGATTGAAAAAAAGAAAGATTGAAAGACTGAAGGAAAGAATGAAAGAAAGATTGAAAGAAAGATTGAAAGAAAGATTGAAAGAAAGAAAGATTGAAAGAAAGATTGAAAGATTGAAAGATTGAAAGAAAGTATGAAAAATTGAAAGAAAGAATGAAAGAACGATTGAAAGAAAGAATGAAAGAATGAAAGAAAGATTGAAAGATTGAAAGAAAGATTGAAAGAAAGATTTAAAGAAAGATTGAAAGACTGAAAGAAAGAATGAAAGAAATAATTAAAGAAAGATTGAAAGAACGAATGTAAGAAAGATTGAAAGATTGAAAGATTGAAATAAAGATTGAAAGTTTGAAAGAAAGATTGAAAGAAAGATTTAAAGAAAGAAAGATTGAAAGAAATATTGAAAGAAAGATTGAAAGAATTAACAAAAGAAAGATTGAAAGAAAGAATGAAAGAAAGATTGAACGATTGGAAGAAATATTGAAAGAAAGATGGATTGAAAGTAAGATAGATTGAAAGAAAGAATGAAAGAAAGATTGAAAGATTTAAAGAATGAATGAAAGAAAGATTGAAAGATTGAAATATTGAAAGAAAGAATGAATGAAAGATTGAAAGATTGAAAGAAAGATTGAAAGATTGAAAGATTGAAATAAAGATTGAAAGTTTGAAAGAAAGATTGAAAGAAAGATTGAAAGAAAGAAAGAAATATTGAAAGAAAGATTGAAAGAAAGAATGAAAGAATGAAAGAAAGATTGAAAGATTGAAAGAAAGATTGAAAGTAATAAAGATTGAAAGAAGGAATGAAGGAAAAATTGAAAGTTTGAAAGACTGAAAGAATGAATGAAAGAAAGATTGAAAGATTGAAAGAAAGAAAGATTGAAAGAAAGAATGAAAGAATGAAAGAAAGATTGAAAGATTGAAAGAAATACTGAAAGAAAGAAAGAAAGATTGAAAGTAAGAACGATTGAAAGAAAGCTTGAAAGAAAGATTGAAAGAAAGAATGAAAGAAAGATTGAAAGAATGAAAGATTGAAAGAAAGATTGAAAGATTGAAAGAAAGAATAAAAGAACGATTGAAAGAAAGAATGAAAGAATGAAAGAAAGATTGAAAGATTGAAAGAATATTGAAAGAAAGAGAGAATGAAAGTAAGAAAGATTGAAAGAAAGATTGAAAGACTGAAAGAAAGAATGAATAAAAGAATTAAAGAAAGATTGAAAGATTGAAAGATTGAAAGAAAGATTGAAAAAAGAATGATTGAAAGAAAGAAAGATTTAAAGAATGAAAGATTTAAAGAAAGATTGAAAGACTAAAAGTAAGAATGAAAAAAAAGAATGAAAGAAAGATTGAAAGATTGAAAGATTGAAAGAAAGAATGAAAGATTGAAAGAAAGAATGAAAGAACGATTGAAAGAAAGAATGAAAGAATGAAAAAAAAGAATGAAAGAAAGATTGAAAGATTGAAAGATTGAAAGAAAGAATGAAAGATTGAAAGAAAGAATGAAAGAACGATTGAAAGAAAGAATGAAAGAATGAAAGAAAGATTGAAAGAAATATTGAAAGAAAGAGAGAATGAAAGTAATAAAGATGGAAAGAAAAATTGAAAGAAAGATTAAAAGAGAGATTGAAAGATTGAAAGATTGAAAGAAAGAATGAAAGATTGAAAGAAAGAATGAAAGAATGAATGAAAGATTAAAAGATTGAAAGAAAGGTTGAAGATAGAATGAAAGAAAGAT
Organism: Zeus faber; assembly: GCF_960531495.2. Taxonomy (NCBI): domain Eukaryota; kingdom Metazoa; phylum Chordata; class Actinopteri; order Zeiformes; family Zeidae; genus Zeus; species Zeus faber. The sequence continues at coordinate 796,865 of NC_137205.1, forward strand.
TGAAATATTGAAAGTTTGAAAGAAAGATTGAAAGAAAGATTTAAAGAAAGATTGAAAGACTAAAAAAAAGAATGAAAGAAAGATTGAAAGGTTGAAAGAAAGAATGAAAGAATGAAAGAAAGATTGAAAGATAGAAAGAAAGATTGAAAGAAAGAATGAAAGTATGAAAGAAAGATTGAAAGATTGAAGGAAATATTGAAAGAACGATTGAAAGAAAGAATGAAAGAACGAAAGAAAGATTGAAAGAAAGATTGAAAGTAATAAAGATTGAAAGAAGGAATAAAGGAAAAATTGAAAGTTTGAAAGACTGAAAGAATGAATGAAAGAAAGATTGAAAGATTGAAAGATTGAAAGAAAGAAAGATTGAGAGAAAGAATGAAAGAATGAAAGAAAGATTGAAAGCTTGAAAGAAAGATTGAAAGAAAGAATGAAAGAAAGATTGAAAGATTGAAAGATTGAAAGAAAAAATGAAAGATTGAAAGAAAGAATAAAAGAACGATTGAAAGAAAGAATGAAAGAATGAAAGAAAGATTGAAAGATTGAAAGAATATTGAAAGAAAGAGAGAATGAAAGTAAGAAAGATTGAAAGAAAGATTGAAATTAAAAAAGATTGAAAGAAAGAATGAAAGAAAAATTGAAAGATTGAAAGATTGAAAGAAAGATTTAAAGAAAGATTTAAAGAAAGATTGAAAGACTGAAAGAAAGAATGAATAAAAGAATTAAAGAAAGATTGAAAGATCGAAAGATTGAAAGATTGAAAGAAAGATTGAAAAAAGAATGATTGAAAGAAAGAAAGATTTAAAGAATGAAAGTAAGAATGAAAAAAAAGAATGAAAGAAAGATTGAAAGATTGAAAGATTGAAAGAAAGAATGAAAGATTGAAAGAAAGAATGAAAGAACGATTGAAAGAAAGAATGAAAGAATGAAAGAAAGATTGAAAGATTGAAAGAAATATTGAAAGAAAGAGAGAATGAAAGTAAGAAAGATGGAAAGAAAAATTGAAAGATTGAAAGATTGAAAGAAAGAATTAAAGAAAGATTGAATGATTGAAAGATTGAAAGAAAGATTGAAAGAAAGATTGAAAAAAGAAAGAAAGATTGAAAGAAAGATTGAAAGAAAGATTGAAAGAAAGAATGAAAGTTTGAAAGAAAGATTGAAAGAAAGATTGAAAGAAAGATTGAAAGAAAGATTGAAAGACTGAAAGAAAAAATGAAAGAAAGATTAAAAGAGAGATTGAAAGATTGAAAGATTGAAAGAAAGAATGAAAGATTGAAAGAAAGAATGAAAGAATGAATGAAAGATTAAAAGATTGAAAGAAATATTGAAAAAAAGAAAGATTGAAAGTAAGAAAAATTGAAAGAATGAATGAAAGAAACAAAAAAAGACTGATAAAAAGAAAGAATGTTTGAGAGATCAAAATATTTAAAGAAAGAAAGATTGAAAGAAAGATTTTAAGACTGAATTAAAGAATTAAAGAAAGATTGAAAGAAAGGTTGAAAGATAGAATGAAAGAAAGATTGAAAGATTAAAAGTTGTAAAGAAAGATTGAAAGAAAGATTTAAAGAAAGATTGAAAGACTAAAAAAAAGAATGAAAGAAAGATTGAAAGGTTGAAAGAAAAAATGAAAGAATGAAAGAAACATTGAAAGATTGAAAGAAAGATTGGAAGAAAGAATGAAAGTATGAAAGAAAGATTGAAAGATTGAAGGAAAGATTGAAAGAACGATTGAAAGAAAGAATGAAAGAATGAAAGAAAGATTGAAAGATTGAAAGAAAGATTGAAAGTAATAAAGATTGAAAGAAGGAATGAAGGAAAAATTGAATGTTTGAAAGACTGAAAGAATGAATGAAAGATTGAAAGAAAGATTTTAAGAAAGGTTGAAAGACTGAAAGAAAGAATGAAAGAAAGAATGATTGAAAGATTGAAAGAAAGAATGAAAGATTGAAAGAAAGAATATAAGAACGATTGAAAGAAAGATTGAAAGTAAGGTTGAAAGTTTGAAAGAAAGATTGAAAGAAAAATTGAAAGAAAGATTGAAAGACTGAAGGAAAGAATGAGTGAAAGATTGAAAGAAAGATTAAAAGAAAAAAGATTGAAAGTATTAAAGACTGAAAAAAATATTGAAAGAAAGATTTAAAGACTGAAAGATAGAATGAAAGAAAGATTGAAAGATTGAAAGATTGAAAGAAAGAATGAAAAAAAGATTGAAAGACTGAAAAAAATATTGAAAGAAAGATTGAAAGATTGAAAGATAGAATGAAAGAAAGATTGAAAGATTGAAAGAAAGAATGAAAGAAAGATTGAAAGACTGAAAGAAAGAATGAAAGAAAGATTGAAAGTGCGAAAGAAAGAATGAAAGAATTAAAGAAAGATTGAAAGAAATATTGAAAGAAAGAATGAAAGATTGAAAGAAAGAATGAAAGTAATAAAGATTGAAAGAAGGAATGAAGGAAAAGTTGAATGTTTGAAAGACTGAAAGAATGAATGAAAGAAAGCTTGAAAGAAAGATTGAAAGAAAGATTTTAAGAAAGGTTGAAAGACTGAAAGAAAGAATGAAAGAAAGAATGATTGAAAGATTGAAAGAAAGAATGAAAGATTGAAAGAAAGAATATAAGAACGATTGAAAGAAAGATTGAAAGTAAGATTGAAAGTTTGAAAGAAAGATTGAAAGAAAAATTGAAAGAAAGATTGAAAGACTGAAGGAAAGAATGAGTGAAAGATTGAAAGAAAGATTAAAAGAAAAAAAGATTGAAAGTATTAAAGACTGAAAAAAATATTGAAAGAAAGATTGAAAGATTGAAAGATAGAATGAAAGAAAGATTGAAAGATTGAAAGATTGAAAGAAAGAATGAAAGAAAGATTGAAAGACTGAAAAAAATATTGAAAGAAAGATTGAAAGATTGAAAGATAGAATGAAAGAAAGATTGAAAGATTGAAAGATTGAAAGAAAGAATGAAATAAAGATTGAAAGACTGAAAGAAAGAATGAAAGAAAGATTGAAAGTGCGAAAGAAAGAATGAAAGAATTAAAGAAAGATTGAAAGATTGAAAGAATATTGAAAGAAAGAGAGAATGAAAGTAAGAAAGATTGAAAGAAAGATTGAAAGTAAAAAAGATTGAAAGAAAGAATGAAAGAAAAATTGAAAGATTGAAAGATTGAAAGAAAGATTTAAAGAAAGATTTAAAGAAAGATTGAAAGACTGAAAGAAAGAATGAATAAAAGAATTAAAGAAAGATTGAAAGATCGAAAGATTGAAAGATTGAAAGAAAGATTGAAAAAAGAATGATTGAAAGAAAGAAAGATTTAAAGAATGAAAGATTTAAAGAAAGATTGAAAGACTAAAAGTAAGAATGAAAAAAAAGAATGAAAGAAAGATTGAAAGATTGAAAGATTGAAAGAAAGAATGAAAGATTGAAAGAGAGAATGAAAGAACGATTGAAAGAAAGAATGAAAGAATGAAAGAAAGATTGAAAGATTGAAAGAAATATTGAAAGAAAGAGAGAATGAAAGTAAGAAAGATGGAAAGAAAAATTGAAAGATTGAAAGATTGAAAGAAAGAATTAAAGAAAGATTGAATGATTGAAAGATTGAAAGAAAGATTGAAAGAAAGATTGAAGAAAGAAAGATTTAAAGAAAAAAAGATTTAAAGAAAGATTGAAAGACTAAAAGAAGGAATGAAAAAAAAGATTGAAAGAAAGATTGAAAAAAGAAAGAAAAGTTGAAAGAAAGATTGAAAGAAAGATTGAAAGATTGAAGGAAAGATTGAAAGAACGATTGAAAGAAAGAATGAAAGAATGAAAGAAAGATTGAAAGATTGAAAGAAAGATTGAAAGTAATAAAGATTGAAAGAAGGAATGAAGGAAAAATTGAATGTTTGAAAGACTGAAAGAATGAATGAAAGAAAGCTTGAAAGAAAGATTGAAAGAAAGATTTTAAGAAAGGTTGAAAGACTGAAAGAAAGAATGAAAGAAAGAATGATTGAAAGATTGAAAGAAAGAATGAAAGATTGAAAGAAAGAATATAAGAACGATTGAAAGAAAGATTGAAAGTAAGATTGAAAGTTTGAAAGAAAGATTGAAAGAAAAATTGAAAGAAAGATTGAAAGACTGAAGGAAAGAATGAGTGAAAGATTGAAAGAAAGATTAAAAGAAAAAAAGATTGAAAGTATTAAAGACTGAAAAAATATTGAAAGAAAGATTTAAAGACTGAAAGATAGAATGAAAGAAAGATTGAAAGATTGAAAGATTGAAAGAAAGAATGAAAGAAAGATTGAAAGACTGAAAAAAATATTGAAAGAAAGATTGAAAGATTGAAAGATAGAATGAAAGAAAGATTGAAAGATTGAAAGATTGAAAGAAAGAATGAAAGAAAGATTGAAAGACTGAAAGAAAGAATGAAAGAAAGATTGAAAGTGCGAAAGAAAGAATGAAAGAATTAAAGAAAGATTGAAAGAAATATTGAAAGAAAGAATGAAAGATTGAAAGAAAGAATGAAAGTAATAAAGATTGAAAGAAGGAATGAAGGAAAAATTGAATGTTTGAAAGACTGAAAGAATGAATGAAAGAAAGCTTGAAAGAAAGATTGAAAGAAAGATTTTAAGAAAGGTTGAAAGACAGAAAGAAAGAATGAAAGAAAGAATGATTGAAAGATTGAAAGAAAGAATGAAAGATTGAAAGAAAGAATATAAGAACGATTGAAAGAAAGATTGAAAGTAAGATTGAAAGTTTGAAAGAAAGATTGAAAGAAAAATTGAAAGAAAGATTGAAAGACTGAAGGAAAGAATGAGTGAAAGATTGAAAGAAAGATTAAAAGAAAAAAAGATTGAAGTATTAAAGACTGAAATAAATATTGAAAGAAAGATTGAAAGATTGAAAGATAGAATGAAAGAAAGATTGAAAGATTGAAAGATTGAAAGAAAGAATGAAAGAAAGATTGAAAGACTGAAAAAAATATTGAAAGAAAGATTGAAAGATTGAAAGATAGAATGAAAGAAAGATTGAAAGATTGAAAGATTGAAAGAAAGAATGAAATAAAGATTGAAAGACTGAATGAAAGAATGAAAGAAAGATTGAAAGTGCGAAAGAAAGAATGAAAGAATTAAAGAAAGATTGAAAGATTGAAAGAATATTGAAAGAAAGAGAGAATGAAAGTAAGAAAGATTGAAAGAAAGATTGAAAGTAAAAAAGATTGAAAGAAAGAATGAAAGAAAAATTGAAAGATTGAAAGATTGAAAGAAAGATTTAAAGAAAGATTTAAAGAAAGATTGAAAGACTGAAAGAAAGAATGAATAAAAGAATTAAAGAAAGATTGAAAGATCGAAAGATTGAAAGATTGAAAGAAAGATTGAAAAAAGAATGATTGAAAGAAAGAAAGATTTAAAGAATGAAAGATTTAAAGAAAGATTGAAAGACTAAAAGTAGGAATGAAAAAAAAGAATGAAAGAAAGATTGAAAGATTGAAAGATTGAAAGAAAGAATGAAAGATTGAAAGAAAGAATGAAAGAACGATTGAAAGAAAGAATGAAAGAATGAAAGAAAGATTGAAAGATTGAAAGAAATATTGAAAGAAAGAGAGAATGAAAGTAAGAAAGATGGAAAGAAAAATTGAAAGATTGAAAGATTGAAAGAAAGAATTAAAGAAAGATTGAATGATTGAAAGATTGAAAGAAAGATTGAAAGAAAGATTGAAGAAAGAAAGATTTAAAGAAAAAAAGATTTAAAGAAAGATTGAAAGACTAAAAGTAAGAATGAAAAAAAAGATTGAAAGAAAGATTGAAAAAAGAAAGAAAGATTGAAAGAAAGATTGTAAGAAAGATTGAAAGAAAGAATGAAAGTTTGAAAGAAAGATTGAAAGAAAGATTGAAAGAAAGATTGAAAGACTGAAAGAAAAAATGAAAGAAAGATTAAAAGAGAGATTGAAAGATTGAAAGATTGAAAGAAAGAATGAAAGATTGAAAGAAAGAATGAAAGAATGAATGAAAGATTAAAAGATTGAAAGAAATATTGAAAAAAAGAAAGATTGAAAGTAAGAAAAATTGAAAGAATGAATGAAAGAAACAAAAAAAGACTGATAAAAAGAAAGAATGTTTGAGAGATCAAAATATTTAAAGAAAGAAAGATTGAAAGAAAGATTTTAAGACTGAATTAAAGAATTAAAGAAAGATTGAAAGAAAGGTTGAAAGATACAATGAAAGAAATATTGAAAGATTGAAAGTTGTAAAGAAAGATTGAAAGAAAGATTTAAAGAAAGATTGAAAGAAAGATTTAAAGAAAGATTGAAAGACTAAAAAAAGAATGAAAGAAAGATTGAAAGGTTGAAAGAAAGAATGAAAGAATGAAAGAAAGATTGAAAGATTGAAAGAAAGTTTGAAAGAGAGATTTAAACAAAGAAAGATTGAAAGTAAGAAAGATTGAAAGATTGAAAGAAAGTTTGAAAGAAAGATTTAAAGAAAGAAAGATTGAAAGAAATATTGAAAGAAAGATTGAAAGATTGAAAGAAAGATTGAAAGATTGAAAGATTGAAATAATGATTGAAAGTTTGAAAGAAAGATTGAAAGAAAGATTTAAGGAAAGAAAGATTGAAAGTAAGAAAGATTGAAAGAAATATTGAAAGAAAGATTGAAAGATTGAAAGAAAGATTGAAAGAAAGAATGAAAGTAATAAAGATTGAAAGAAGGAATGAAGGAAAAATTGAATGTTTGAAAGACTGAAAGAATGAATGAAAGAAAGCTTGAAAGAAAGATTGAAAGAAAGATTTTAAGAAAGGTTGAAAGACAGAAAGAAAGAATGAAAGAAAGAATGATTGAAAGATTGAAAGAAAGAATGAAAGATTGAAAGAAAGAATATAAGAACGATTGAAAGAAAGATTGAAAGTAAGATTGAAAGTTTGAAAGAAAGATTGAAAGAAAAATTGAAAGAAAGATTGAAAGACTGAAGGAAAGAATGAGTGAAAGATTGAAAGAAAGATTAAAAGAAAAAAAGATTGAAGTATTAAAGACTGAAATAAATATTGAAAGAAAGATTGAAAGATTGAAAGATAGAATGAAAGAAAGATTGAAAGATTGAAAGATTGAAAGAAAGAATGAAAGAAAGATTGAAAGACTGAAAAAAATATTGAAAGAAAGATTGAAAGATTGAAAGATAGAATGAAAGAAAGATTGAAAGATTGAAAGATTGAAAGAAAGAATGAAATAAAGATTGAAAGACTGAATGAAAGAATGAAAGAAAGATTGAAAGTGCGAAAGAAAGAATGAAAGAATTAAAGAAAGATTGAAAGATTGAAAGAATATTGAAAGAAAGAGAGAATGAAAGTAAGAAAGATTGAAAGAAAGATTGAAAGTAAAAAAGATTGAAAGAAAGAATGAAAGAAAAATTGAAAGATTGAAAGATTGAAAGAAAGATTTAAAGAAAGATTTAAAGAAAGATTGAAAGACTGAAAGAAAGAATGAATAAAAGAATTAAAGAAAGATTGAAAGATCGAAAGATTGAAAGATTGAAAGAAAGATTGAAAAAAGAATGATTGAAAGAAAGAAAGATTTAAAGAATGAAAGATTTAAAGAAAGATTGAAAGACTAAAAGTAGGAATGAAAAAAAAGAATGAAAGAAAGATTGAAAGATTGAAAGATTGAAAGAAAGAATGAAAGATTGAAAGAAAGAATGAAAGAACGATTGAAAGAAAGAATGAAAGAATGAAAGAAAGATTGAAAGATTGAAAGAAATATTGAAAGAAAGAGAGAATGAAAGTAAGAAAGATGGAAAGAAAAATTGAAAGATTGAAAGATTGAAAGAAAGAATTAAAGAAAGATTGAATGATTGAAAGATTGAAAGAAAGATTGAAAGAAAGATTGAAGAAAGAAAGATTTAAAGAAAAAAAGATTTAAAGAAAGATTGAAAGACTAAAAGTAAGAATGAAAAAAAAGATTGAAAGAAAGATTGAAAAAAGAAAGAAAGATTGAAAGAAAGATTGAAAGAAAGATTGAAAGAAAGAATGAAAGTTTGAAAGAAAGATTGAAAGAAAGATTGAAAGAAAGATTGAAAGACTGAAAGAAAAAATGAAAGAAAGATTAAAAGAGAGATTGAAAGATTGAAAGATTGAAAGAAAGAATGAAAGATTGAAAGAAAGAATGAAAGAATGAATGAAAGATTAAAAGATTGAAAGAAATATTGAAAAAAAGAAAGATTGAAAGTAAGAAAAATTGAAAGAATGAATGAAAGAAACAAAAAAAGACTGATAAAAAGAAAGAATGTTTGAGAGATCAAAATATTTAAAGAAAGAAAGATTGAAAGAAAGATTTTAAGACTGAATTAAAGAATTAAAGAAAGATTGAAAGAAAGGTTGAAAGATACAATGAAAGAAATATTGAAAGATTGAAAGTTGTAAAGAAAGATTGAAAGAAAGATTTAAAGAAAGATTGAAAGAAAGATTTAAAGAAAGATTGAAAGACTAAAAAAAGAATGAAAGAAAGATTGAAAGGTTGAAAGAAAGAATGAAAGAATGAAAGAAAGATTGAAAGATTGAAAGAAAGTTTGAAAGAGAGATTTAAACAAAGAAAGATTGAAAGTAAGAAAGATTGAAAGATTGAAAGAAAGTTTGAAAGAAAGATTTAAAGAAAGAAAGATTGAAAGAAATATTGAAAGAAAGATTGAAAGATTGAAAGAAAGATTGAAAGATTGAAAGATTGAAATAATGATTGAAAGTTTGAAAGAAAGATTGAAAGAAAGATTTAAGGAAAGAAAGATTGAAAGTAAGAAAGATTGAAAGAAATATTGAAAGAAAGATTGAAAGATTGAAAGAAAGATTGAAAGAAAGAATGAAAGAAAGATTGAAAGAAAGATTGAAAAAAAGAAAGATTGAAAGAAAGATTGAAAGACTGAAGGAAAGAATGAAAGAAAGATTGAAGGAAAGATTGAAAGAAAGATTGAAAGAAAGAAAGATTGAAAGAAAGATTGAAAGATTGAAAGATTGAAAGAAAGAATGAAAAATTGAAAGAAAGAATGAAAGAACGATTGAAAGAAAGAATGAAAGAATGAAAGAAAGATTGAAAGATTGAAAGAAAGATTGAAAGAAAGATTTAAAGAAAGATTGAAAGACTGAAAGAAAGAATGAAAGAAATAATTAAAGAAAGATTGAAAGAATTAACAAAAGAAAGATTGAAAGAAAGAATGAAAGAAAGATTGAACGATTGGAAGAAATATTGAAAGAAAGATAGATTGAAAGTAAGAATGAAAGAAAGATTGAAAGATTTAAAGAATGAATGAAAGAAAGATTGAAAGATTGAAATATTGAAAGAAAGAATGAATGAAAGATTGAAAGATTGAAAGAAAGATTGAAAGATTGAAAGATTGAAATAAAGATTGAAAGTTTGAAAGAAAGATTGAAAGAAAGATTGAAAGAAAGAAAGAAATATTGAAAGAAAGATTGAAAGAAAGATTGAAAGAAAGAAAGATTGAATGATTGAATGATTGAAAGAAAGACTGAAAGAAAGAATGACGGACAGAAAGATTGAAAGAAAGAATGAAAGAAAGATTGAAAAAAAGATTGAAAGATTAAACAATTGAAAGAAAGATTGCAAGAAAGATGGAAAGAATGAAAGATTGAAATAATGATTGAAAGTTTGAAAGAAAGATTGAAAGAAAGATTGAAAGAAATATTGAAAGACTGAAAGAAAGAATGAAAGAAAGATTGAAAGAAAGATTGAAAGAAAGAAAGAAAAATTGAAAGAAAGATTGAAAGATTGAAAGAAAGATTGAAAGAACGATTGAAATAAAGGAGAACGAAAGAAAGGTTGATCCATTAACATCAGCACAACCCCATTGTGTTTATTGTTCTATGATAAGATTGAAAGAAAGATTGAAAATAAGATTGAAAGAAACAAAGATTGAAAGAAAGATTTAAAAAAAATGAGTACTAGTCACTTTTAAAAAATCATTTGTCCTATGGATTAAATGCCATACACACTTGCATCTCTCCCCTCCCACCCCACACACATTCACATGACCAATCCTCCCAACACCCACACACACATGCGTACATGCACACACACACACACACACACACACACACACACACACTAGCACAGGAATAAATGTACCCGTACATGTTAGGCCCACGGCCTCCCAGCGCCACTAGCGGCCGCCCTTGCCCCATCTGCAGCTCCCTACTCAGACCCAATTGCACACACCTGGGATCAATTACCCGCACTGTATTTAGCCCCAGCTTCCTAGCCATTCCTTGCCAGACCGTCAACTAGCTTTCCCCGAGTTGCATCGCGATTGGCTCCCTTCCTAGTTCCTAGTTCCTAGTTCCTAGTTCCCAGTTCCCAGTTCCAAGTTCCTAGTTTATGTCTTGTTGTCTCGCCTTCCCTTCACCTGTCTGTCTCCGCTTGTCGACCAGGACTCTCCACCCAGCCTAGTTCCCCGTCTCTCCACCCGGATCCTGGACCCCATCTCCTGGTCATCATCGTCCCTGCCCTGCCCTGCTCCATCCCCTCCCGACCAGGTCCCCCCGGCCAGCTCCACCGTCCCAGTTAATAAACATCCCTTGCCTGCCTCCCGTGTCCCTGTGTCGTGCGTTTGGGTTCCTCCCTGTTCGGGTCGTGACAGTACGGTCTGGCCAGGAAAACATGGACCCAGCCGACACAGAAGGGCTCCGCCGCGCACTCCGGGACAGAGGAGTGTTGCTTGGGCAACATGACCGGGTCCTCCGGGACATCGCGGAACACCTCCGGACCATCTCTGCGGCCGTCAGCAGCCTGCAGGGCCCTCCGGCCCCCGTGGCCTCCCCTGCTCCTCCGACCTGCCCTCCTTCCCCCACCAGGGCTCCCAGCGCCTCTCTCGTTCCCCCTGAGCCCCACGTTCCGGCTCCAGCGCCTTACGACGGCGATTTCGGCACCTGCCGCGCCTTCCTTGTGCAGTGCGCGGTGGTTTTCCAACAGCGGCTGTCGTCGTACGACTCCGATAGTGCCCACATCGCGTTCCTCATCTCCTGCCTGAGAGGGGCGGCTCTCGGCTGGGGTTCCGCGGTTTGGAGTCAGGGGGGTCCCGTGAGTCTCTCCTACGATCTGTTTACCCGCGAAATGAGGAGAGTCTTCGACCACCCAGTTTGCGGCAAGGAGGCCGCCAGAAGACTCCTCTCCCTCCGCCAGGGTTCCCGTAGCGTCGCCTCCCTCGTCGTCGAGTTCCGGACTCTAGCCGCGGAAAGCGGCTGGAATGACGTAGCCCTGCAGGACGTGTTCCAGCGTGCCCTGAACGACGAGTTGCGGGACGAGCTGGCACGGCGGGACGAGCCCACGGACCTGGACCAACTAGTGGAGACCTCAATCCGCCTGGACAACCGGCTACGGGAGCGCCATCGCGAGAGGGAGGGGGCGAGCCTCCAGTCCGTGCCTCCCGCCTGGGCGGCCACGCCCCAGTCTCCAGCGCCCGCTACTCTTGGGCGCCGCACAAGTCCCCCGACTCTCTCCGATGCCGAGCCAATGCAGCTTGGTCGCTCCCGGATCTACCCAGAGGAGCGAGCACGCCGCCTACAGACCGGTGCCTCTCTGTATTGCGGTCGGCTGGGACACCTCTGAGCCACCTGCCCGGTCCGGCCACGAGAGGGCGACTCCTCGGTAGGGCTACGCTCCGGCCGCTCCTTACCACGTCATCGCCCCTATGACTGCGCAATCAACCTCCTGCCAGGCGCCCCCCTCCCCTGCAGTCGCCTGTATAACGTCTCCCGGTCTGAACAGGAGGCCATGGAGACTCACATCCGCGACTCTCTCGCTGCCAGGATTACTCGTCCCTCGTTTTCTCCGCTAGGCGCAGGGTTCTTCTTTGTTGCGGAGAAGGACAAGACCCTCCGTCCTTGCGTCGATTTCAGGGGACTGAACGATATCACGATCAAAGACAAGTACCCCTTGCCCCTGATGGATTCAGTCTTCGTCCCCATCCAGGGGGCCACCCACTTTTCCAAGCTGGACCTCCGCAACGCTTACCACCTGGTCCGCATCCGCAAAGGGGACGAGTGGAAGACTGCCTTTAACACCCCGCTCGGTCACTTTGAGTACCTTGTTATGCCCTTTGGGCTGTCAAATGCCCCAGCGGTCTTCCAGGCCCTAATTAACGGGAGGTTAGCAACTAGCTTTCCCCGAGTTGCATCGCCGCGTCAGCCGTGTCAGCCGCGTCAGCGATTGGCTCCCTTCCTAGTTCCTAGTTCCCAGTTCCAAGTTCCAAGTTCCTAGTTTATGTCTTGTTGTCTCGCCTTCCCTTCACCTGTCTGTCTCCGCTGGTCGACCAGGACTCTCCACCCAGCCTGGTTCCCCGTCTCTCCACCCGGATCCTGGACCCCATCTCCTGGTCATCATCGTCCCTGTCCTGCCCTGCTCCATCCCCCCCCGACCAGGTCCCCCCGGCCAGCTCCACCGTCCCGGTTAATAAACATCACTTTATTATTTGCCTGCCTCCCGTGTCCCTGTGTCGTGCGTTTGGGTTCCTCCCTGTTCTGGTCGTGACAGTACATCCAGTATGTATACACACACAGTCATGTTAACCTATACACTGTGGTTTAAACAGGACTACGTACTACCCATATGCACTCACAGCACTGTGTATATCCTCTCCCACCACACACATTCACATAACAAACCGTCCCGGCACACACACACACACACACACACACACAATGATGCAAGTCATATCAACACAGCTGAAGCCGCCTTGTGTTATGAATTCCTCTCATGCCGCAGCCTTCAGCTCTCCAGTAGCTCTCCAGCAGCTCCTCGTGTCCCAGCAGAGCTGCCGTGCAGTTGTTCTGCTGCTAAAGGCTGTCAACGTTCAGCGGGCGGACGCTCGTTTGCCCCCACCCTCCGAGCTCCCCTGCCATCCAGGGTCCTTCTGACCCCCCCCCCCCCCCCTTTAGCAGGGAGCTTGCCATCCTGCTTCTGTGTGTGGCCAGAGTCCACCGCTGCACACATCCCCTGGCCGACACGGCCCGTTGTGTTGTTTTTTTTTTTATAATAGGGGGGATAAACAAAGTGTGTGTGTGGCGGAACAATCTCACGGGTTACAGGGGCCAAGTTGGGTTCACCTGTCGACGATGACGAAGCCCGGCATTGACGTGCAAGCTTGGCGGCGGTAGTGGAGTCGGGTGGTGGGGGTAGGCAGACTCAGAGCTTTACAAGGAGCGGGGCCGGGAAATGTGGCGCACGGCTGAAGGCGACGTAGCTAAATCACCTCCACGGGGTGTTTACGGGGAAGGATCATTAGCGAGCTCGGCTACCTGCGTTACCCCTCGCTCTCCCTCCGTCAGCGTTTCGGCAGGAGTCCAGGGAGTCTGATGCCCTCATTAATAAAGATTACTATCTTATCCTACAATGAATAGTAGTAATTTTAATAATTATGCCGAACAGCGATAAACTTAATCTCATTAAATTAATGCCCAATCGTTCTTCTTTACAAAGAATAATCCACGTATTCATAATAATAAATAATAATTTGGTTATCAAAATGCGTCATTATAGACGTTTTTTTTTATATCTTAATGGTATATTTTGTACGATCACATTAGCATGATGTAATAATAATTTTGGGAATGCATTATTAAAATGTATTAAAATAATTTATTTGGATGGAGTAATTTTTTGGAGAAGCTTCCGCATTGCGGGAGGAGAACGTCTGAGAGAAGCACACTATATTTACCCTATCTCCTCATGCCGTGACTGTGCCCAATATTGAAACAGCAGAAGAAGAACGGGGGCAATAAAATGGATATAGAGTAAGTGCACGAAAAAAAAATGTTTTAGAAAGTTAACTTTTCAATTGTTACACGTTTTTGCTGTTAAATGCTAGCAGTTTTGTGTTATAACACGATATAACACGGAGAGATTATGCATGCAAAAGTTAATGACTTTGTTTTATTTTATAAAGCCGTTTTTAACATGCACAGTATCTAGCTTTAGTTAAATGTGTGTTGGAGTGGAGTGTTAACTAGCATTTAGATTTAGTTTACTGTGTGTTGGTGCAGGGAGACGGTACTGTGAGAGAGAGACGGTTTTCAAACAGACAGACGGACCCGCTAGCTAAGTTTCACTTGATCGGTTCTCCACCAAAGCGTGCTGAGAGAGTCCGGACTGTTTTTTGCCAGTTTAGACTTTATTTGAAGGTACAATGGTACCTCGACTTATGACTGCATCTACTTACTAATCCAAGATACGATAGTCGCGAAAATTAGCATCGTCTTACGACTGACTGCTCCAAGATACGACCGTGGAAATTTGTAGTTGGCGCGTCGGCGTCAGTCAGCGGGCGACCTACATCGTGTGTGCACGTTGTTCGTGGCTTATCGATTTTTTTTTCATATTTACTGTGTTTGTGCTGTGCATTTTGTTTTTTTGTTTTTTAACTTATGAAAGCAATATGTGCTCTCTGTCATTTGGGTGGGCCGGCTGTACAAGTGGTTGCCTGCTGAAATAGAATATTTTCTGCAATGATATCTGTTATCCTCGGGCAGTGCCTGACTTTAAGGATAAACAGTAAAAGATAACATTTATAAAGTCGCGATCATGTGGGACATCTGGAACAATCACAGCATCCCATTTTGCTGGTTCATACACATTGCTGTATGGAGGTGATTTAGCAGCATGAGAAATGTACCACTGAATTTTGGAGTCCTAAATAGTTGTAACTGGTTCTAATGTTGTGGCTGATCGGTGTGTATGTTGTTGTATGATGTTGTTGTGATTTTATTTTTTCCTATTGAAATAAAAAAAAATGAAAGTCAAACCTGATTTTAAATTTCACTCATCCTTTGGTCATGAAATGGAAAAATAATTTTTCAATTTTGATTTTTGTATCTCCAAAAAAGCAAAATTTGAAAACCACTCATACCCCATTTTTCCCATTTGTGATTCTGAATTGAGAATAGAGTAACCAAAAGATACAGCGATTGAAAGACCTGGTCTACACTCCTAATTGTATTTGTCCTTTTACATTTCTATTTCTATCTTAGAAATCTCTGAGAGAAGGAGGTGGTTACCTGAGGAGGTCCATGCGGTGGAAAAGAACCTGAAGGCTTTCATTGAAAGTGGTAAAGTGCCGGGAAGGACTGAGTGTGATGCATGTATTAGAGCTTCACCTGAAGCTCTAAACCAGCGAAGCTGGACTGCATTGAAGTACTATGTAAAAAATCGTATCACTGCCATCCAACACGAAAGTGCGAGAAGAATTTATTAATAGAGTTGTTAAAGCATTTGCTCAAACATGTTGGTTCACGTTGCTCAAAAATGTTGGTTCATTTGATGCAACTTCATTTTTGATGATGTTTGTGTTGTTCGTTGGCATCCTGAGTACCCAGGTATACACTGGAGTTCAACTAGTTATTGATTTTATCAGGCGAAAACATTGATAATTAGTAGTTAGGTGCAGTCAAAGGCCGCAAGTCAATTCATCTGCTGATAACAACTGACTCTACGGTGGCCAACGGGAAAACTCTGCAACTAAAGAAAATACATGTAAATAGACAAAACGCAAGCAAATTTAGAAAATGTCATCATCAATTTGACAACACAGGCAACAACACAATGGAAAAGTTCACGAAGGAACAAACTTAAAATAAAAACATCAAGAAATGTTTGTGTATCATATCTGATATATTCCCCAAATGAAGTGTCCGTGGTGAATTGCTTTTACGTTTGTTTCTGTGCAAATGTTTCCATTGTTTTGCATCTCTTGCCTGTGTTGTCAAATTGATGATGATGTTTTCTGAATTTGCTTGTGTTTTGTCTATTTGCAGTGAGTTTTCCTGCCGACCACCGTAGGGTAGGTTTTTATCAGCAGATTAATTGAAAATGGATAGTTAGGTGCAGGCAAAGGCCAAAGGTCAGGGTTTACCACCATACTACTCTTCCCCCGCGTGAATACATTGCACTTTTTCTTTGTTACAAAGCATATCAGGAGACTTACTGAGCCCTGTGTGAGCCCTTGTTTGTTTTCTTGTGCCATCTGCTCCTTTTTATTTTATAATAAATAATTGTAATTTTTTATCTACATTTTGTACAGTGGGTGTAGGTTTATTCCCCGTTCGATTAAGTTTGGAAGAAAATATTATACTGTCAAAACCATCAAATTCAATAACAATTGATTCTGTGCTCTCTTTTAAAGTATATGTGGTATTTGTCATACTTATCTGGAAATCAATTGATGAACCGGTATTTAAGTCGAAAATGATCTGCATAATATGCTCAAATTTACTACATTTACTTACAGCGTGCTTAGGTAGAAAAATAATCTTTACTTTCCAATTTTTGATATGTTTAAGTGGTGTTGGCCTGAGGCCTGATTTCTTAAATTGGTTGTATATCCTTTCAAATTAATAATTATACTTTTGGAAGGTTTATATTTTTCAATCAGAATCTGACCTATTGATTAAAAAAAGTGTTCAGTGTCAAAGTTTGCATGTCAATAGACCATAACATGGTGGGTCCCCTGTGTAATCAAAAAGTCAGGTGGGGTTCCCATGAGGCTCAAAAATTCAGGTCTAAAATCTTTTTGAGGGTTATCATTTTTTAAAGTAGTTTTTGTATCATCAAAAAATGATCCGTGATTTATGTACTCAACACTAAACATTTTACGAGACACAAGGACGCGTTAGCATGGGCTATGCCACGTGAAAACCCCAGCATGCAATGGGGGGCGTACCTTCGTATTCCTGTCTATTATTTGTCCGCATTTTGTTAATTGTTTATATTCTTGTTATTTACATTTACATTTACATTTAGTCATTTAGCAGATGCTTTTATCCAAAGCGACTTACAAGGGAGAATAACATTCAAGCTACAGCTATTTCTCTACATTCTGCTGGTACTTGTAGAGTTAATTGACTAACCGATATGATGGTCTATAGACCAATCAATAGAAAAAATAGTTTCACCTTTACAGCCAGCAGTAAGGTTTTTGGATGCTTTAAATTGCAGTACACTTGTTCTAGAAAATGATCAGTTTCTAAGTTATGGAGCCATTTCAAAATGTTATTGTCGAATTAGTGTCTTGTGCTGTTCTTATTTATCTATTGTGCCTCAACACTTTTAGAAGCCTCGTGGAAAGTCAGTAGTATTTATTTTGGGTTTTTGTCTGTTAAGAAACAGGTGATCACCAGAAAGTGCGCCTGTAGCCAATTTCCACCGTGACTGGACGAAGCCACAAGCTGGTCATTACAGCAGAGTCTCCAGATAAGAAGGTATTTTTGTTTGATTATTTATGAACAATACTTGAAGACAAAAGTTGTGATTTTCATGAAAAAAAAAGACTTTCTATGTTTCTAGTTTGTACTTCTTGTTGGTGACTCCCATCTACGGAGCATTGTGGATGGATTTGTGAAGATGCCAGGGGACCGAGGTACTGAATGCTTTTTTGTCTCGGAGACCTGACGCAGTTTGTGTTGTAGCCCCTAGCAGCGACTTGACGGCCAGCAGGACCATCGACGAGGCAGCAGTAGACTTACGCAGCCTCCTGGTCAGTGTCTGCAGTCGCTGGCCAAAGTTACGCTTCATGTTTAGTACATTTTTGGTAGTATTGGTACTATTAATACTTTTGCTTTGTGAGCTCTGCAGAACATATTTTACATTTTGAAAACAAATGTACTGTAATAAACACCTTTTTTTTTTTGTGTGTTTGTATAGGTGTTTGTCCTGGACTTCCTTCCGCGTCTGACTATTTGCTCCGTGAGGAATACCATCCTGTGGCGGCATGCATGGGAAGCATATTTTAATTTTAGTACAGTTAAATGTATAACGGAGTATATATTTTTAGACAAACCAATTCAATAAATATTTCTAATGAACAAAGTTGACATCTATGTATGCATATTTCTATTCGTCCTAATCGTTGTTTTAAGGCATCAAGTACTTTTCTGCAGCCAACCACTTCCCATTGAACCACCCAGAGCTGTGAAGCAGAGATGGTGTAAGTACAATTGTACAATTTGTTGTCATGTCACGTGATGGCTATTTTATGAATAACTTTGCTATGTTGTGAAACCATGGCCCTGTGACATTGCTGTGAAATGCTGCTTATCGCCAACTGGAGACAACAGCGCCGCCAACAGCACGAAAGTCAAAGGTTTCTCCCGGCAGGTCACTTCCAACATTCTCTCCAAAAGTGGTTGTGAAGGGAGAGCTCATCGTGCCTCATCCTTCACCTAACCCTTTTGAGTGGAGACTGGTTGGAAGGGGCAGAAAGATAATCGGTTGCACACTGTTATTGTTGGGGTAAGACCCTCTGGAAACTGTGATAGTCTCTGATATTCACTCAAAGTGTACCGATTTTCATTAAACAATTTTAATATGTTTGTTATGTGTGTAGTTGGCCTTTTGTCAAGACATTGTCTTAAATCGACATTTTGCTCTATGATTTCACAGGTGGACACAACACCAGTAGCGTCGCCGGAATGATCCATCCCGTTATCAACTTGTTCCATCGCATCTTTCTAGCGCTGTCCAGTGTGGAGAATTTTATATTGTTTTTATATCAACAATTGTATATCAATTTTATATCAAGAAAATTTTGCTTTGCTTACATGGGAAAGCCACGGTGGGACATTGGCAGAAAGCTACTGCCTCCAAGAGGACACTGGGAACGGAGCAGGTTTGCTTTGTTCGTTGTTTTTCTTCTTTTTTCAATGACATTTTTGATAGTAGTACTTCATTTTAGTTTTATTTTGTCCATGCATTTCATTCTCTTGCTTTTTTTTAGGGGAAGGCAGCACCAACCGTTGTGGAGGTGTCTTCAAAGCCACACCTGCCAGTGATGTGCCAGTTCTTGTGAAGGAATAGCAGCGCTCTCAAACATTTGTCAAAGGTCAGAGTGATGCTGCTCCTTATTATCCTGATATGGAGAGTGCTACAGTGTTTTCTGATGTTGCAGCAGAGCTTGACGCTAGCAGTTCTGTCATGGGAACAATTGATGTCACTTCTATCAGCGGAACAGGTGATAGCTGAGAACATTTTTTAACAAAGAAAAACGTAGAACACTTTCAGTGCCGGGAAAGCATACGTTGAGTGTTTACACAAATGGTCCTTTTACGATCTAGAAAAACTGAGATAACGACTAAAACTTTCGTGACAGTGATATACAGGAATGTAAGATCTCCTGTGAAAGAGTCGGGCGTCACCAAACAAACATATGCCTCAGCATTCAGACATCACTTGGTGGTAGAATTATATCATTCATTAACATTGATCATCATTTTTCTCTCACACTCCCTTCTGTTGTTCCCAGTGGAATGATACAAAAGGAAAATGCAATAATGCTTAAGTATAATATAATTGAGGCAAAGGGATCAGAAAATGATGTATAAATTGAGTACAATACATTTATACAGAGATATTGTTTTATCTGTGTCCTTTTGATGGAGGGGCCAAGGAAAATGATGACCATATAACAAGGTGGGAAGTGGCCAGGTGTAATCAAATGTGGAGCAGAAGTCCAGCGGTGGAGCCGTCTGTGGGGCGCCAATGTTGGTGTAGAAAGCCCCTTCGATAACTGCTTCCAAAACACACATTTCTTCGGCTGTGGTAAGGGGAATGGCAGTAACCCAAGTAGCCTATGTAGGTATGGTTGAAGTGGTTCCATCGCAGTTGCAGGGTGAGCAGCGTTCAGCGTACACTCACGTTGTCTCCTCAACGAGTACCTAGAGGGGAGTAGGAACTTTCTTGCGATGAGATACGTGTATCCATATTGTCCGTTCTACCACCTTAACTGCTGCTGCAGTGGTGCGGGTCCCTAACCCTGATGGAAAGGTCCTAGGAATCTGGCAGAGTTCCAGCTTTTCCTCTGTAAGTCGCGATCACCACCCATTCACCTGGTCAGCGGCCGTGTAGAGGTCCTTCAAGTGGGACGGGTAGGGCTGCTTTGACCTGGGCACATAGACTTAAACACTTGGGTGAGAGACACACATTTTGACAACATTGTTTGGTATAGGTCCAAGATTGTTAAATGGGCGTTAAATAGTTGAATAGCAGACTACAGGCTCAGTACAAAAATGAATGTATGCACACTCGTGTAACAACAGAATAATATTATCACAATGTCTAATATGCAGGAGATAATAGGCGGCCATTTTGACACGCCCATGCATGGCACCACTAGAATATCAAATGACACACTGGGACTGACGCGTGTGCAAAGATTTGTGAATTTCCAAGTATCTTTTGGAACATGAAATTGTACGTGTTGCCACGCCCACACCGTGTGCCAAAATATATATGTATTTTAATAAGTTTTAGCTGTGAAGGTGTCTTGTAGACACTCGTCAAGTTTGAAGTCGATCCGATAAATCGCCAAGGAGGAGTTTCGCGAAAGTACAAAGCATAAATATGACTAAAAAGTCAGGAAAATTCAAAATGGCCGACTTCCTGTTGGGTTTCCGTCATGGCGGAAATATATATTTTTTCCAAGTCTAGAGAGGTTACAAATGTGTACCGAATTTTGGGAGTTTACGTGGAAAAAGGTGAATAGGTCAGAAAATTATTATTTTATTTTCTAGGGTGGCGTGGCAACACGTAAAATTTCATGTTCCAAAGATACTAATTCACGAAAACTTTGCGCACTTGTTAGTCCCAGTGTGGCAATTGATATTGTATGAGTTGCCTGCATGGGCGTGGCAAAATGGCCCGACACACCCTGTTGAAAATTTCAAAACATCAAACCTATTCACTTTTTACCATGAAATTCACAAAATTCGGGACACTTTTGTAACTTCTTGGATTAAATGTGTAATTTTAGTCACTTTCCGTTCATTTTCTCGCTTTGTACTTTCGTAAACTCCTCCGAGGCCATTTATCTGGCTTCAAACTTGGCGAGTGTCTACAAGACACCTTCACGATTAAAAGATATTAAAAAAAATAATAATTGTCACACGATGTGGCCGTGGCAAAGCGTTGGATTTCGTGTTCCAAAAAAAGCTGTGTTTTTGTAATATTTTATCCACTTTTTATGCTTTGTACTTTCGTGAACTTCTCCTGGGGGATTTTTTGGATTGAGACTCATTGGGGATTAAAAGTTATTAAAACATTTTTTTTTCGTCACGATGCGGGTGTGGCAACGCGTTGAATTTTATGTTCAAAAAAACAGTTTACGTGACTTTTGGGGCCTTGAGAAACTACAAAATTATTGCAAAACTTTGCACACTCTTCAGTCCCAGTGTGGCATTTAATATTCTATGGGTCCTATACATGGGCGTGTCAAAATGATCAACTAGATGCAGTTATCGTGGATGAGGATGTCGGGGTCCTGGTGCTGGGGAAAGGAGGCCCATACCTATAGCAACATAGGTGTCGCCACATTCCTTCTGTCTCAATGCCATGTACGCTTGTATTTCTGGTTTTCCCAACGCAGTCATGATGCATTTTTCACTAGAGTACAAATGCATGGTATACAACAACATCCACATACAATTAACAGAGCAGCAATGATAGCAACGTTGATTATGCATGCTAAAATGAGGCCTTTTCATTTGGAAAACATAGAGTCCAACCAACCAGTGATGTGATCATCCATTCCTGCATTTTCTTTTAGTTCTACGCTCCGTGAGTGGAGTAGCAATTCCTCCTACTGGTTCCTGTGTTTATAAGCACATTACTCCATGCCCCACAATCAATATGGGTACCTTAAACCTCGTCCAGCCACCAGTCACTTGTTAGTCTAGGGTTGGTGGACCACGCATATTTCTCATTCCACTGGTACTGCTCCTACCCTGTGGAATCACACTTTATTATGGAACAGAAATCAACATTGAATGCCAGGATTTGTCCTTCATAGGCATAAATGACAAGAACTGTTTCTTTCATTCGGCCCCACTCTTTGACCTTTGTCATATACTGGTCATACGATAATTGGGGTCCCACTTGGTAAGAATATGTATACTGTGTAGGGTCCAGGACTTCTCCTAGGGTAAACAAAAAAAATATTATTTTTTTTTTACATGGTTAATTACAGAATGCTTACGTCTTTCAGCTGGATCCTTGTTTCTGTGAGAGTTCTTGCGGGTGGGGTGACAGGGGCGCAGTGGGAGAGGTGGTGACAGGGAGCACCAGTTTTATTTTTGAGCTCTACTGCATGTGAGGTGGCCAACACTACCTCCCAAGGTCCAGTCCACCTTGGCTCAGGCCACTTCTGTTTGTGGACCTTGATGTGGACCCAGTCTCCGGGGCTGACCACCAGGGTGTGGGGCAGTCTGGGGCAGTGTTCTTGACCTGTGAATACAAAACTCGAGATACTGCGGTTAGTGCTTTGACATATTCAGGTAAACCTTCCTGGAAATCATCAAAAGCGGGTGATTTAGCTGGTAGGTTGTGAGGACCTGGCATGGGGCGGCCTGTTAATATCTCGTGTGGGCTAAGATGTGTTTGACTATGGGGAGAGGTCTCGCATGGACATTAATGCTAGGGGTAGGGCATCTACCCACGTTAGTTTAGTCGTTTTTGTGATGTTCTGTAGAGACATACTGAGTTGCTGTTTTGTCTCTATCAGCACCTTGGCCATTTTTTCTTTCAACGTCTGGTTTGCACTTTCAACTAGGCCTTTTGACTGGGGGTGATAGACTGAACCAGATCTATGGGAGATACCTAATGCCTGTTCTACCTGGCTGAGTTTTTTATCGCTGGTAAAATAAGATCCATTGTCCGAGCAGATAACTGTGGGGTAACCCCACCGAGGAATGCGTTTTTTCCATAACCATTTAATCACAGATACTGCATCCTCTCTTTTGCAAGGGACTGCTTCTACCCATTTGGAGAATCGATCTACCATCACGAGTAGGTATCTGTACCCTTGTACTCTGTTGTCCCTGCCCATGCCGGTGTAATCTATGCATATTTCTCTGAAGGGGTAGGGGGGCACTGAGAATGTTCCCAAAGGTCTTTGGTAGACTGTCTTCTTATTTAGCTCGTGACAGACGACGCATTCTGCAATATGGTTGGCCACCATTTCCTCCAGGTAGGGATGCCACCAGTCCTGTTTGAGCCTGTTGGTGGTTCTTTTGGGTCCTTCATGAGTCTGTCCATGTGCATCCTTGATGAGGTAGACCAGGAGTGCGGCTGGTGCTACTGGGCGCCCATCGTGGCTTCTCCATAGGCCGCTGGTGCATGTGGGCTCCTTTCTTCTGCCACTGCGAGTGTTCGTTCCATTTCGCTTCTTTCTGCACTTCTTTCAGATGTTCCTCTGACAAATTGAGGGCGTTGTCTTCAGTAAATACAATCATCATTGCTGCGCTTTCTTTTAGGTTCCCTCCTGCTTCTTTTGCTGCTGTGTCGGCTGCGTTTGAATTTCCTTTGGAGTGTCCTTTGCATTTGATGATCTGGATTTTTCGGGGGAGATGTATAGCTTCCAGGAGGGCGAGTATGAGGTCTTTGTGTTTTACCGGGGCTCCTGCTGACGTTTGGAGTCCTCTTTTCATCCATATGGCTACATCCACGTGAGCTGCAGCGTGTGCGTATGCTGAGTCGGTGAATATGTTTGCATTTTTGTTTTTTGAGATTTTTAATGCTTTCACCGAGGCGTCGAGTTCTGCTTTTTGTGCTGATGCTGGTTGTTCTATCATCCCACTTCTTAGGGTGACGTGGTGTCCATTAATTTGTTGAATGGCTGCGTATGATGCTCTATTTCCCTCTTCTTCTTTGAAACAACAACCATCTATAAACAGGACAATTTCTGCATCGGGGTCAGATGTTCCATCCAAGTCTGTGCGGCCCTTTGCTTCCAGTTTCATGAGCTGTACGCAGTCATGGGTGCCATCTGCATACTGTAGTCCGCCGGCCAAGTTGATTCCATCAGCTGTGTACAAGACATTGTCTCTTTCCAGGGTGACATGCAAGCGCATCTTGTGTTTTGGTGTGGTAAAGGTGAAATCCGTTTGATCGAGGTAGGATTTGACTCCATGTGTGGTATGCACGATGGTGGGGTGGTAGAAAGTAATGTGGTCGGTTCTCGTAGGGCGTGTGCGATGGCAGCCGTGTGTCGTCCACATCCGGAGAGTCCATGTTCCACTGTGTCGAGTTTGCAACTGTGGTGAGCCAGGATCGCGCGCTCACCGTGTCGAGGCTGCCAGAGCACAGCTTGACAATTCCGTGCTTTTCAGTAACGTCCAAATGGAACGAGGAAGAGATGTCTGGGGTGCATAGGTGTTCGGCCTTCCCCATGAGTTGTTTCAATCTTATGAACGCTTCCTCCGCACTTGTGGTCCAGTTGAGTGGTGCCTTGACGTTCCGATGGCCAGCTTCCGCAATGGGTTCGCGTGGGGGAACAGTGTGGTCCACATAATCAGCTATGTGGTGTCTGCTATAGCCAGTGAGTCCCAGGAATGCTAGCATTTGCTGCACGGTGGTGGGTTTAGGGTACTGGAGCATTCTCTGTTGTCTTTCCGGGTTGATGTATCTCTTATCTCCCGTGATCCTTTTTCCCAGGAATACCACTTCTGTGCGGCAGACCTGTGCTTTTTCCTTCCTGATTTTGTAGCCACATTTTGCGATGCGCCGTAGCAGGGATTTGGTGGCCGTGAGGCAATTTTCTACTGTGGTGATGTCCATGAGGATGTCGTCGACATACTGGATGAGTAGGAGTTCCTTGAGATCTGCCTTCAGGCAGGCGTTGAATATGGTTGGCGTGCATGTGAATCCTCGTAGCATTCTTGTGTAGGTCTAAGAGCATTTTTTAAATGTGAATGCAAACATATCTTGACTTTCTTTGGCCAAGGGGAGGCAAAAAAATGCGTTGGCCAGGTCGATGACGGTGAAAAATTGATGACTCGGGGAGCCTGCATGCAGGGCGACATGGGGGTTGGGCACTTTTTCAGTAATGGGTTGGACCACCTGGTTGATACGTCGCAGATCGTGGACCAGGCGCCATGAGTGTCCTCCAGCCTTGGGTACTGGTAGAATTTGTGTGTTCCACGGTGAATCCGCTGGTCGTAGAACTCCTGCTTGTAAGAGGCCTTCAATGGTGGAGGCTATTCGAGCAGCTGCCTCGGGCTTGACCTTGTACTGACCTTGCCAAATGGGCACAGCGTGGGCTTTCACTTTGATGTGTATATTGTGGTGTGGTGTGCAGCCAACGTGATAGGGGCCGGTGGTCCAGAGGGTTGGCGGTAGTTGGGCGAACATTTCTGCTGCCAGGGGGTGTTCTTCGATGCTTCCTTGATAAGTTCTTTCCAGGACATTTCTTTCATATATGCCTTGTTCGTAGCTGTTGTGTCCTATTCTCCAAACCGATTTGTCTGGCGTGTGTTGCAACAGGGGGTTCGTTGTGGGGACCCAGGTGGGTTGGCGAGGGCTCTTTTGACCATGGGGCCCAATTGTTTGGCTGCATGGTTGGCTTCTACGGCTAGGGTCACATGTGGAACTGCGGTGTCGTGAAGTAGATACCAGGATTGTTGGTCTGGTGTCAGGCGGACCGCTGCTGCAACTCCTTCGTGGCCCAGATAGAAGTCTGTTGTCTGGAGTCGTTCTTGTCGTCCCTCCTTTTTCGCTTCCCAGCCTTCGTCATAGATGTCATCACGGTGGCGTGTGAAACAGAGAGTGCAGTGTACGGGTCCAGCATCGACTTTTTCCAGAGTTGGTAGGTTTACAAAATGCCACCAGCCGGTGAGTGTGGGGTCGGGGGTGGTATCAGGAGTTCCACCTAAGACGAGTATACGTTCGAGGGGTATTAGCTCTTCTTTTGGCTCAGAGAAACTAACTTCCAGACCGTGGAGGTTACATATCACAGATGCCCCTGTTCTTCGGAGAAGGTCCCTTCCCATTAGGTTGGTGGGGCAGCTTGGTGAGTAGAGGTATTGGTGTCTGACTTTGTGAGGACCTATCTTGGTAGGGAGGGGTGCGGTGAAGGGTTGGACTTGTGTCGTCCCAGAGAATCCAACAGTCCGTAATTTCCGAGTGGATAGTTGTATGTAGTACGTAGTATGTTGGCGGCCAGGTTCTTCAAGCAAGACACGTGACAGTGACAGTGACAGTAATTCCTTGGATTGACAGTGATTCCTTGGATTGTACATGGCACTACTGGTTCGGCATTTATTTTTGTCTGTACCACCACTTCCATGTCCCCTGGGCGCCTCTATGCTCCATGCCATGGCGGGGTGTCCATGCGGGGTCCTCCCTTTCCTCTCGAGGAAGCTCCTCTTCCTCTCTGAGGGGGGCGGTAGGATCCTCTATATAATTGCTGGGGTTGTTGGTTCTGGGGGCATTCCCTTGCCCAGTGGTCACTTTGGCCACAGATGAAACATCCTGTAGTTTTCTCGGGTCCTCCCCATCCTCTAGAGGATTGGAATTGTCCTCTCCCTCTCAGTTGCTGCCATTGGGGGGGGCCTTGGGGGTATGAGGGTGCGGGGGCCCCTGGATACTGCCGCTGGGGATATTCATAGGGAGTCCAGGCCTGCTGCCATTGGGGTAGGTGCTGGGCTGGTGGGTAGGCGGGGGTTACAGTTAGGGGCTGTGGTCCTGTCCATTGTAGTGGCGCGGTTTGGGGCGGGGCCTGTGCTTCAGGGGTGGTGACTACTGCTTGCACAGTTGCTTTCTTCTTTTTGTCCGTATTGACTTCATCTTCCAGTTTTTTTACCTGCATTTTTAGTAGTCTGGTTTGTATGGAATCTTTCTCCAGGAATTCGTCTTCTTGCTTTTTGATGTGTCTTTCCAGGTGATGGATGAGATGGCTCTCCCACTGTCTCTCGGTCATGTCTGACAGTCAAACTGTGTCTGCGAGCTACAGCCTGACATCTCCTGGGAGGCCATTTTGGCATTTGGCATCTGCATGTACATGGGGAGACCCACTAGGCAGGGGTCATGACGTTCTACAGTGCTATCACTCCAGAGCTCCTTTGCTCATGTGAGATAGGCGTGTGGTTCTTCCCCATTTTTAAATCTCAGGCCTGCCAGGGCCACTGTGTTGCGTCTGGTCGGCCAGGTTTCTCTCATGGCTGTCCATATGTCATTCCGCATGTGGTCGAATGGGTGCTCGTGTGCCATGGTGAGGGTTCTAACTTCTCTTTCCAGGGAGGTCAGGGTGATGTTTCCTGCTGTGGCGCGGAGAATGGCTCGCACATCTCTTAGGGCTAGTGTGTCAGCCGCTGTGTGGTTTTCGAAGATTCGGATCCATGCTGCAGCTCCTTTGTCCAACGCTGATAGGTTGCCTTTGAGGGCCTGCATGTCGCGGTGGTACCAGGGAACAAATGTTTCTCTTTTGGCGGACTGCTTTTGTTCCTCCTCTCGTTGTCTAATTTTCGAGCGGGTAACTATCCCTATTGCTGACGATCTTCTGGCCTGGCTTTTGGATGATGCTATAAGGGTTCCTTTTCTTCTGTTGTCGTTTGTGTACTCTCCCCGGGAGCTGCCACTGTTTTTGAATGACCACTTTTTTGTCTTAGTCTCGTGGTCTGACATGGGTTCTTCTTCCCAGGAGCGGAGGGGGGTGGGGTGTCTTTGTTTTGTTTTCTTAAAGGTGTATTTGGGGACTACAGGGGTAGGTGAAGGTGTGGGCTGGCTTCGGGTCTTTTGTTTTTCTTTGGGTTGTTGTTTGGCTGTAGCGTCTGCAGGAGGTGCTATGAGATGAACATGGGTTGTGTTGGCATCCTCTGGTAGTGGGCCACATTGTCCAGTCAGTGTGACAGTTGCGTGGCTAACCCTTGTGGTACATTTCTTTTTCCTTTCTTGATGTCTTTTTGTGGTTTGTAGGACTGGCAAGTGCATTCGTCGTCCTCTGTATTAGAGGAGAGAAACTCTTTGTGTCTGTTTGATCGTTAGGGGGCGATGTCTGATCATTGTCCTTGTTCTCACTGTCAGATGGCTTTGGGGAGGGCTGTACTCGGAAATGGATTTGGATCGGGCCTTCCATTACTAATACGGGTGCTTGTATTTCTGGTGGGGGTGGGGTGGCTATTTTCTGGTTGCTCAGCACAGGGGGCGCTGTTGCTTCAGGTGTGTGCTCGGTCTTAGGGTTGTACGGAGAGGGGGGGTGCCGATGTGTTTCTTCATCGGCCAGCAGGGAGGGGTAGCGGGATGGGGTGGTGTGTGGTTGGAGTGGGGTGTGACCTTGGGGGATGGGTTCGGGGAGGGGTGGTAACTTGTCTTCTTGTGGGGGGTAGGGTTCCTTCTGGGCTTCTACCACTGCCTTGGTTGCGGCATTTCTGATTTTATTGCGACGTTCGACAATCATTCCTGCTCGAATCCATGCCGTCATTATGTGCTGAACCAGCGCCCATTGTGCACGCTGCTTGTTTAACTTGCGCTTTCAAGCCCCCATTAATCCAGGGTTGTTTTTTGCATCCACTCCTGCTTCAGCCAGCAGTCTTTTTTCTTCCTCTATCACCTTGGTGCGGTTTTCTGCTGTCGGGGTAGTGTCTTTCGACCACCACCCTGCTTTGATCCATTTTTGTTCATATTTATGGAATTTCCAAGTTTCTCAAGCATGGAACTTTGGCTCTGTTCTGTTCTTGAGCTCAGCTACAGCTTCAATACGAATCTCACTGGTGCCGGGTCTGGGGGATGGGGTCTTTTCCATTATGTTTTTGAATGGCAGGAGAACAAAAGACATGGGAAGAAGTGGGAGGGGGAAACCTCAAATGTTCGGATCTCAATGTGTTTCTGGTGCAGCTACGCCACTAGTGGTCTTTTAGGTTATTACAGGTCAACTTTTTTTTTTTTATTTGTATTTTTTTTTAATATATTGCCCTTTTATCTAGGGCAATTTGAGGAGGTTGTTCATACACATACACACACAAAACTTCTATCACACATGCACAGACTCTATCAAACACACACTCTCTTAAACACAAAGACTGTCTCAAACACACACACGCCCGCGGTCTCTCTCACATTCACACACACGCATGGTACCTCTCTTTCCACACACACAAGGTACCTCGTTGCGCACACTCTCACTCACACAGCCGGCAATACAATTTTACGCTAAGTCACGTGAATTGGGCCTTTAACCCTTTAATATTTGGTTTCTCTAAGAACCGGGCCTTTAACCCCTAAATGCTTGGCTTCCTTTTTACTTTAAAAATGATTCCGGGCCTTTCACCCTTAAATGAAATTACCGACTATCGACTACCCTTCTGAAGGCTGAGTTTAACATTTTTCATCGCCAGACATCACTTAGTTTAGGCATTTCGGAGGTCTTTTCAACAACCGGGCCTAAACGGTATTCGGAATTACTTCACGAGTTAAACATTGTTCATCACCAAAACGTCGCTCAGTTTAGGCATACTGGATGTATTCTCTACACACGGGCCCAAACGTTACGTGGAATTACTACGCAAGTTAAACACACAGCCGCTTCGAAGGGGGGTTTCCTAACCCGTTCCCTTAACTTACCTTACTACGGTTCTCATCAAACAATCCAATTTCTCCTCTCCACAATATTTAACAATTATTATTCATGCATCATGCAACAATACATCCCCAAAACCACAAAGTTGTTCGTCCAGCCTTAAACAGTACAACACTTCCACCTAAAATATTCCTATCTAATCTATGCAGACTTCATGAAATGGCTCTGCTCACCTTTTAGCGGGTACCCATGGAAGTATCGCAACCGTTCAGGCTTTCGTAAATATATATATATTTTTTTTTTTCTCACAAAACCCAACAGGAAGTCGGCCATTTTTAATTTTCCTGAGTTTTTAGTCATATTTATGTTTTGTACTTTAGCGAAACTCCTCCTTGGCGATTTATCGGATCGGCTTCAAACTTGACGAGTGTCTACAAGACACCTTCACAGCTTAACATTATCAAAATATATATATTTTTTGGCACACGGTGTGGGCGTGGCAACACGTTAAATTTCATGTTCCAAAAGATACTTGGAAATTCACGAAACTTTGTGCACTCGTCAGTCCCAGTGTGGCAATTGATATTCTATGGGTTCCGTGCTTGGGCATGGCAAAATGACCGGACACGCCCTGTTGAAAATTTCAAAACATCAAACCTATTCACTTTTTAACATGAAATTGGGTATATTAATGTAACATCACTAGACTCAAAAAAAATTATATTGCCGCCATGACCGACACCCAACCAACAGGAAGGTGGCCATATTGGATTTAATGTGCGCAAACTCCTAGGGGATTCATCAGATCGACTTCAAAGTTCGCGAGTGTCTACAAGACACTTTGGGGATTAAATTTATTAAAACATTGGGTTTTCGTCACACAATGTGGGCATGGCACTGTGTTGAATTGAAGTGTTAACCTGACTTTTGGGGCCTTAAGAAACTCGAAAAATAACAAAACTTTACACACTCAAGATCAAACCTATTCACTTTTTTAGTATCTCCTCCGAGATCTGCATAGAATTCCGGCAGGTTTTCCTCTTGTCTTTCTCCTCCGTCGGCGTATTGGTAAACACAGTGGCGGCAGGACAAAGAGATCTTAGTACGTACTCCGGTAAGTTGCGAAAAAGTCCGTATGAGGTGTCGAACAGACGTCCAGGAGTGCTTGTCGTTCATATTGTAATAGCGACAGTGCACTGCATGCAAAAATAAGAACAATACAAATAATAATAAACACAAAACTAAGAGTTGAATGCAGAGCCGGTGTGTCCATACTACGGCGCACCCGGAAGTTAGTCCGGGTTAACTCATAAGTTAGCTAGCTTCCTCTGCTGAACCAATATTTTACTAAAATGACTTTTACAACTCTCTTTGCTCCAACTTCCATCCTTAACAAAGAATCCCAAATGCATCATTTGCTAACTTTCCCACTTTCATTGTCTTTCACATCAACTTCCATAATCATTTCAGCCTGTCAACTAACTTTACAGCTCTCTCGCCTTGTTATATTTTTTTCAAATAAATTTAAAGCCTTACAGTATCCTTTCCAGAAATCCTACCAGATATTTAGATTATAACGCTACTTTTAAACCAAGGACTCATGTGGGAAACTAGTTTGACATGTTGTGTACAACACACATACTATGCTTACTGTATCTCACATTTATACATTTGCTTGTTTTTAATCGCGATTTTCATCAGCCATGTAGCTAAACATACCCCGAGACACTGATAAAATGTCTCCGAACTCATCTCATCCATACGTGCTCCAGAGTGATCCATCGGCCAGGCGGTCACACGCCTCAAACACCATTTCAATCACCCAAGGATTCATTCATTCAACGCTTTTGCTAGGATGGGTCAAGAATAATCTATAATGATCATGTATTTAATAATGTCGATTTTATTATTGGATAACATAAAGCAAATAAACAGACAAAAACCACGATTCTCTTGATCAATGCAAAATTGGCTACTTCATAAGTAAGGCATACATTTTTAATGTACAACACATCTCTGAGTACTTAAAAAAGCCCTCTATATAATACATTTCTCTTTATTCTTCTTCATAATATTGTTCTTATACTGTAGCTAACCAATAATAAATGAAATACTTTTTACCATTAATGCAACTTCTGGTGCTCCTTCGTTTTGCTGATGGCCTTCTAGTCTGGATAATACGTTGTGAGGTTAAGCTTAATGCAGGCGTTGAGGCTTCCATCAGTTAAACTTAAGCGTAGGATGGTCTTAATGTTTCTCAGATGCGAGAAAGACTGCTCACATGCATTTGTAAAGCCAAACATGGTCAATACGGCATTACTCACACTTGCATTGTGTGCTGTGTGACGGGACGCTCGTTCCAAGTTTTAAGAATCAGCTGGTCTTCAGTTTCAAGTTCAAGTTCAAGTTCAAGAGATTATTTGTCACATACATATTGAAGTTTTTTCGACTTCTGTCCACTTTTGTTCAGCTGATTGGTCCGACTCGAGGCAGGGAGTTTTCTTAATGTTTGTCTGTCTTACAGAGGGGATCGGCGCATGGGCTCGTAAGCAGTCCAGCAGTGGAACGCCATTCCTCCTGCTCCCAAGAGGATCATTATTATCCACAATTATTATAATGATCCTCAGTGATACATATAATTGTGGCCTGCAAGTTGAAATGAACAGTAAAACTTTCGCCATGTCGGCGCACCACAGCCATCTCCTTCCCTAAGCCCTTACCTGTGGGCAGAGACTTCCACAAGTTGTGCCTGAGCAGAGACCCGGTAGGGGCAGGGCGCCGAGTAAATGGCGCCCCGGAGTCTTTATGTTGTCCGCAGCCGGTGCTTGACTACTTTGTCCGCCACATTTATATTTTGAATTTTATTTTCAAGTTGTAATTTCTCTTACCTGTTTTACTTTAAAATGACACAGAATAATAATTTATTACTTGTTAATTGTGATGAAAAATTTTAGCTCAAAATTGTATGCGAGCCATATACCGTCATCAAAAGAGCCGTAATTGGCTCGCGAGCCATAGGTTCCCGACCCCTGCTCTAGATTGATTCAATCTTTAAGCTTACTCAGATCTTCCTTGATCGGAACAATATCTCAGTGAGTCGTCACCTTCACTTTTCGGGAATCTTGTGTTGCCTTTGCTGGACCTGTCCAGACGACTCCTTGTTGGATATCTTACGGCCGGTCTCTGACTGCCGCTGGGCACACAACCTGGACATGAAGAGAGTCTCATCATCGTCGCCAGATTGTTGGATAAATTATCCTAGGTGGTCGGTGAGGTTAATCTGCCCGCTACAGGAAAACAAAACTGAGAGTATTAAAGATATTTATTCTGCAAAATAAAGAGAAAGATACCGTCATGCTTCAAAGCAGTGTTCTGATCAGTCTACCCCTATTACTGACGAAGAGGGCTTTATACCAAAGAGAGGTTGTGTGTCAGGTGTCATTTACAACTCTGATCCTCAGTCATATCCCTGGGTGTTCCCCCAAACAGTGATTTAACAGTCAAACTTCGGTCACAGACACAATCCTACTGTACCATAAAACAAACACACAACGCTCTTTTAAGTCCCTCTTGTCCTTATCCTTATCTCCACACAAGGTTAAGTGAAGGATGGAATGTGGTCTGGTTTTTCCAATACTACAACTGAAATGTTTTAGACAGTTTTTACACACAGACACACACAGACAATTTTTTTGTCTCTTTATATTAACTCTGAGTGACTCATAAAAACCCATAGACAATGAGTTTTATAACTAAGTAACATACAAAAGGCTATTGTCCTGTATAAAACATGTAAAACCTCATTCAAATAGTTGATCATGTGCATTTTTCTCTCACAGCCTACATACGTGCAACTGCGGCTCTAGCGCATGCCACTGTGATTGCACTGACGTTTCACCTTCTGGACTTGATAGACCTGCTGGCTAATTTAAGGGTCTTATTGGCCCGACTTAATGGCCTTGTTGGCCGACTTGAAGGACCTGCTGGATGCGTTGCCAAGCCCGCTTTGCGCACTCAAAGTTGTACTGCCACTGCGGTCCAGGCCTTTTGCCCGTTCCTCCAAGCCTGGCTGTCTGTTTGGGCCCACGAGTTCTGTGGAGCCTCAGCCTTCCGAGGGGTCTGAGGGTTCCGTGGGCCCTGGGTGTTCTGACATCATTGCTCTCAGCAATGCCTTGAGGTGAGGCCAATCTTTTTACTCTTAAGCCCTCACCACATGTAGCTGTACTTGGCTATACAGCGAGCTAAACACTCTTGCAATAAGTACCCAGAGACAGGAGCGCACTTTTGGTATCGTTAATGAAAGCGGTGTAAAACTGTGGAACAGTAGAGAAATATGCAGATAAACGATCAATCTCTATGCAGATGTAGATAACGTGTTAATACGTTGTCATAGCTCCCACATTGTATACATACAACAATAACATGAATTATCTCACAAATTGTGCTTTCTCAAGGGCAGTGAAGAGGCTGATGGAAGAGATGTTAATCCGGGTCTGGGACATGATCAGATTGGCTGAGTGTGCCTTGATCTGTTTATGCCTGTTCTGATTTTACTATTATATTATTATACTATCATCCAAATGTTATGATGTTGCAATACTGACTGCGCGGGGGGCGCACCGGGAGGCAGAACAACCGTGTTTTGGTTGCATCTAAATTTTTTAGTATGGCTTTTAAGTTGGTTTTTAACTGTATTTCTGTGTTTGTATTGGAACTGATTTTTTTAATCTGGCTTTTAAATCAGTTTTGAAACTGTATTTCTGTATCAGGATTGGGTCTGAATTTTTGGGACACATCATCAGTAGTGGACCCCAGGACCATGGGGTGTTTGACCATTATCACTAGACACCCTCGCCTGAGGAAGGCCCTCCCGTGGTTGATCAAGCCTCGGAGTGTGTCCCATAGCCAATTGGAGTTCAATTTGGGTTATGCTCGATTGTGGGTAGGCAAAGAGTTTTGCTAAGCATTAATTTAGAATGATTTATGTTAAGAGTTTTGCTAAACATTAATTTTGAATGACCAATTTACTAATGCTTCATGCAATTATGCCATGTCAAGGTTGGTATGGTAAATTATAAAAAAAAAATAAAAGGTTACGTTTAATAGGTAAGTATTTAGAGGTGTCTTGTGTTCCTACTTTGTGTCAGGGTCTTCTGTAGGTTCAGAATGAAGTTAGCTCCTCGGCACATCTGAATTTATGGGGCATAGCTCCACCCATTTTTTGGAATAAACTCCTTTTATTTTCTTTGTTTTCTTCCAATAAAAATCCTAATTGGTTTTAACCAATTGGGGATGGGGGGATGGGTTTTAACCAACTTCATCTTTCATTTTCATAAACGTCCTTTACTTACTCAACTTACTACGCCGGATCGAGCTGTACACTCTACCTTCATCCACTCCCTCATTTTCATGAGGGAAAGGAGGATAGAAAGAAGGAATGAATGAAAGATTGAAAGAAAGATTGAAAGAAAGATTGAAAGATTGAAGGAAAGAATGAAAGAAAAATTGAAAGAAAAATTGAAAGAAAGATTGAAAGAAAGATTGAAAGACTGAAGGAAAGAATGAAAGAAAGATGGAAAGAAAGATGGAAAGAAAGATTGACAGAAAGAAAGATTGAAAGAAATATTGAAAGAAAGATTGAAAGATTGAAAGAAAGAATGAAAATAAGATTGAAAGATTGAAAGATTGAAAGATTGAAAGAAAGAATGAAAGAAAGACTAAAAGATTGAAAGAAAAATTGAAAGAAAGTTTGAAAGATTGAAAGATTGAAAGAAAGATTGAAAGTTTGAAAGACAGATTGAAAGACTGAAAGAAAGATTGCAAGAAAGATTGAAAAAACAGAAAGATTTAAAGATAGAATAAAAGAAAGATTGAAAGAAAGATTGAAAAAAAAGAAAGATTGAAAGATTGAAAGAAATATTGAAAGACAGAAAGATTGAAAGAAACAATTAAAGAAAGATTGAAAGATTAAAATAAAGAATGAAAGAACGATTGAAAGAAAGATTGAATGAAAGATTGAAAGAAAGAATGAAACAAAGATTGAAATAAAGAACGAAAGAAAGACTGAAAGAAAGAATGACGGACAGAAAGATTGAAAGAAAGAATGAAAGAAAGATTGAAAAAAAGATTGAAAGACTGAAAGAAAGAATGAAAGAAAGATTGAAAGATTAAACAATTGAAAGAACGATTGCAAGAAAGATTGAAAAAAGAAAGATTGAAAGAAAGAATGAAAGACTGAAGGAAAGAATGAAAGAAAGATTGAAAGATTAAAAGAAAGAATGAAAGAAAGATTGAAAAATTGAAAGATTGAAAGAAAGACTAAAAGAAAGAAAGAACGATTGAAAGAAAGATTGAAAGAAAGAATGAAAGAAAGAATGAAAGAAAGATTGAAAGAAACAATGAAAGAAAGATTGAAAGATTAAAAGAAAGAATGAAAGAAAGATTGAAAAATTGAAAGAATGAAAGAAAGACTAAAAGACAGAAAGAACGATTGAAAGAAAGATTGAAAGAAAGAATGAAAGAATGAATGAAAGAAAGATTGAAAGATTAAACAATTGAAAGAAAGATTGCAAGAAAGATTGAAAAAAGAAAGATTGAAAGAAAGAATGAAATAAAGATTAAAAGAAAGATGGAAAGAAAGATTGAAAGAAAGAAAGATTGAAAGAGATAAAAGAAAGATTGAAAGAAATAATGAAAGAAAGATTGAACGATTGGAAGAAATATTGAAAGAGAAAAATTGAAAGTAAGAAAGATTGAAAGAAAGAATGAAAGAAAGATTGAAAGATTGAAAGAAAGAATGAAAGAAAGATTGAAAGATTGAAGGATTGAAAGATTGAAAGAAAGAATGAAAGAAAGACTAAAAGATTGAAAGAAAAATTGAAAGAAAGATTGAAAGATTGAAAGATTGAAAGAAAGATTGAAAGTTTGAAAGACAGATTGAAAGACTGAAAGAAAGATTGCAAGAAAGATTGAAAAAACAGAAAGATTGAAAGAAAGAATGAAAGACTGAAGGAAAGAATGAAAGAAAGATTGAAAGATTAAAAGAAAGAATGAAAGAAAGATTGAAAAATTGAAAGATTGAAAGAAAGACTAAAAGAAAGAAAGAACGATTGAAAGAAAGATTGAAAGAAAGAATGAAAGAAAGAATGAAAGAAAGATTGAAAGAAACAATGAAAGAAAGATTGAAAGATTAAAAGAAAGAATGAAAGAAAGATTGAAAAATTGAAAGAATGAAAGAAAGACTAAAAGACAGAAAGAACGATTGAAAGAAAGATTGAAAGAAAGAATGAAAGAATGAATGAAAGAAAGATTGAAAGATTAAACAATTGAAAGAAAGATTGCAAGAAAGATTGAAAAAAGAAAGATTGAAAGAAAGAATGAAATAAAGATTAAAAGAAAGATGGAAAGAAAGATTGAAAGAAAGAAAGATTGAAAGAGATAAAAGAAAGATTGAAAGAAATAATGAAAGAAAGATTGAACGATTGGAAGAAATATTGAAAGAGAAAAATTGAAAGTAAGAAAGATTGAAAGAAAGAATGAAAGAAAGATTGAAAGATTGAAAGAAAGAATGAAAGAAAGATTGAAAGATTGAAGGATTGAAAGATTGAAAGAAAGAATGAAAGAAAGACTAAAAGATTGAAAGAAAAATTGAAAGAAAGATTGAAAGATTGAAAGATTGAAAGAAAGATTGAAAGTTTGAAAGACAGATTGAAAGACTGAAAGAAAGATTGCAAGAAAGATTGAAAAAACAGAAAGATTTAAAGATAGAATAAAAGAAAGATTGAAAGAAAGATTGAAAAAAAAAGAAAGATTGAAAGATTGAAAGAAATATTGAAAGACAGAAAGATTGAAAGAAACAATTAAAGAAAGATTGAAAGATTAAAATAAAGAATGAAAGAACGATTGAAAGAAAGATTGAAAGAAAGATTGAAAGAAAGATTGAAAGAAAGATTGAATGAAAGATTGAAAGAAAGAATGAAACAAAGATTGAAATAAAGAACGAAAGAAAGACTGAAAGAAAGAATGACGGACAGAAAGATTGAAAGAAAGAATGAAAGAAAGATTGAAAAAAAGATTGAAAGACTGAAAGAAAGAATGAAAGGAAGATTGAAAGATTAAACAATTGAAAGAACGATTGCAAGAAAGATTGAAAAAAGAAAGATTGAAAGAAAGAATGAAAGACTGAAGGAATGAATGAAAGAAAGATTGAAAGATTAAAAGAAAGAATGAAAGAAAGATTGAAAAATTGAAAGATTGAAAGAAAGACTAAAAGAAAGAAAGAACGATTGAAAGAAAGATTGAAAGAAAGAATGAAAGAAAGAATGAAAGAAAGATTGAAAGAAACAATGAAAGAAAGATTGAAAGATTAAAAGAAAGAATGAAAGAAAGATTGAAAAATTGAAAGAATGAAAGAAAGACTAAAAGAAAGAAAGAACAATTGAAAGAAAGATTGAAAGAAAGAATGAAAGAATGAATGAAAGAAAGATTGAAAGATTAAACAATTGAAAGAAAGATTGCAAGAAAGATTGAAAAAAGAAAGATTGAAAGAAAGAATGAAATAAAGATTAAAAGAAAGATGGAAAGAAAGATTGAAAGAAAGAAAGATTGAAAGAGATAAAAGAAAGATTGAAAGAAATAATGAAAGAAAGATTGAACGATTGGAAGAAATATTGAAAGAGAAAAATTGAAAGTAAGAAAGATTGAAAGAAAGAATGAAAGAAAGATTGAAAGATTGAAAGAAAGAATGAAAGAAAGATTGAAAGATTGAAATATTTAAAGAAAGAATGAAAGAAAGATTGAACGATTGAAAGAAAGATTGAAAGAAAGATTGAATGATTGAAATATTTAAAGAAAGATTGAAAGTTTGAAAGAAAGAATGAAAGAACGATTGAAAGAAAGAATGAAAGAAAAATTTACTGATTGAAAGAAATATTGAAAAAAGAAACATTGAAAGAAAGATTGAAAGAAAGATGGAAAGAAAGATTGAACGATTGGAAGAATGTTGAAAGATAGAAAAATTGAAAGTAAGAAAGATTGAAAGAAAGAATGAAAGAAAGATTGAAAGATTGAAAGAAAGAATGAAAGAAAAATTGAAAGATTGAAAGAAAGAATGAAAGAAAGATTGAAATATTGAAAGAAAGATTGAAATAAAGATTGAAAGTTTGAATGAAAGATTGAAAGAAAGATTTAAAGAAAGAAAGATTGAAAGAAATATTGAAAGAAAGATTGAAAGATTGAAAGAAAGATTGAAAGAAAGAATGAAAGAAAGATTGAAAGATTGAAAGATTGAAATAAAGAATGAAAGAAAGATTGAAAGATTGAAAGATTGAAATAAAGAATGAAAGTTTGAAAGAAAGATTGAAAGAATAACAAAAGAAAGATTGAAAGATTGGAAGAAATATTGAAAGATAGAAAAATTGAAAGTAAGAAAGATTGAAAGAAAGAATTAAAGAAAGATTGAAAGATTGAAAGAAAGAATGAAAGAAAGATTGAAATATTGAAAGAAAATATTGAAATAAAGATTGAAAGTTTGAAAGAAAGATTGAAAGAAAGATTTAAAGAAAGAAAGATTGAAAGAAATATTGAAAGAAAGATTGAAAGATTGAAAGAAAGATTGAAAGAAAGAATGAAAGAAAGATTGAAAGATTGAAATAAAGAATGAAAGTTTGAAAGAAAGATTGAAAGAAAGATTTAAAAAAAGAAAGATTGAAAGTAAGAAAGATTGAAAGACATATTGAAAGAAAGATTGAAAGATTGAAAGAAAGATTGAAAGAAAGAATGTAAGAAAGATTGAAAGAAAGATTGTAAGACTGAAGGAAAGAATGAAAGAAAGATTGAAAGAAAGAAAGATTGAAAGATTGAATGATTGAAAGATTGAATGATTGAAAGATTGAAAGAAAGATTGAAAGAAAGATTGAATGACTGAAAGATTGAAAGAAATATTGAAAGTTTGAAAGAAAGATTGAAAGACTGAAAGATAGATTGAAAGATTGAAGATTGAAAGATTGAAAGAAAAAGTGAAAGAAAGATTGAACGACTGAAAGATTGAAAGAAAGATTGAAAGTTTGAAAGAAAGATTGAAAGACTGAAAGAAAGATTGAAAGAAAGAATGAAAGAAATATTGAAATAAAGATGGAAAGAAAGATTGAAAGAAAGAAAGATTGAAAGAAATATTGAAAGTTTGAAAGAAAGATTGAAAGACTGAAAGATAGATTGAAAGATTGAAGATTGAAAGATTGAAAGAAAGATTGAAAGAAAGATTGAACGACTGAAAGATTGAAAGAAAGATTGAAAGTTTGAAAGAAAGATTGAAAGACTGAAAGAAATAATGAAAGAAAGATTGAAAGAAAGAATGAAAGAAATATTGAAAGAAAGATGGAAAGAAAGATTGAAAGAAAGAAAGATTGAAAGATATAACAAAAGAAAGATTGAAAGAAATAATGAAAGAAAGATTGAACGATTGGAAGAAATATTGAAAGATAGAAAAATTGAAAGATTGAAAGATTGAAAGAAAGAATGAAAGAAAGATTGAAAGATTGAAATATTGAAAGAAAGAATGAAAGAAAGACTGAAAGATTGAAAGAAAGATTGAAAGAAA
Organism: Zeus faber; assembly: GCF_960531495.2. Taxonomy (NCBI): domain Eukaryota; kingdom Metazoa; phylum Chordata; class Actinopteri; order Zeiformes; family Zeidae; genus Zeus; species Zeus faber. Next base: position 836,753 of record NC_137205.1, read on the forward strand.
GATTGAAAGATTGAAATATTTAAAGAAAGAATGAAAGAACAATTGAAAGAAAGAATGAAAGAAAAACTGACAGATTGAAAGAAATATTGAAAAAAGAAAGATTGAAAGAAAGAATGAAAGAAAGATTGAAAGAAAGATGGAAAGAAAGATTGAAAGAAAGAAAGATTGAAAGAAATAATAAAAGAAAGATTGAACGATTGGAAGAAATATTGAAAGATAGAAAAATTGAAAGTAAGAAAGATTGAAAGAAAGAATGAAAGAAAGATTGAAATATTGAAAGAAAGAATGAAAGAAAGACTGAAAGATTGAAAGAAAGATTGAAAGAAAGATTGAAAGATTGAAATATTTAAAGAAAGATTGAAAGAAAGAATGAAAGAACAATTGAAAGAAAGAATGAAAGAATGAAAGAAAAACTGACAGATTGAAAGAAATGTTGAAAAAAGAAAGATTGAAAGAAAGAATGAAAGAAAGATTGAAAGAAAGATGGAAAGAAAGATTGAAAGAAAGAAAGATTGAAAGAAATAATAAAAGAAAGATTGAACGATTGGAAGAAATATTGAAAGATAGAAAAATTGAAAGTAAGAAAGATTGAAAGAAAGAATGAAAGAAAGATTGAAAGATTGACAGAAAGAATGACAGAAAGATTGAAAGATTGAAATATTGAAAGAAAGAATGAAAAAAAGATTGAAAGACTGAAAGAAAGAATGAAAGAAAGATTGAAAGATTAAACAATTGAAAGAAAGTTTGCAAGAAAGATTGAAAAAAGAAAGATTGAAAGAAAGAATGAAAAAAAGATTGAAAGATAGATGGATAGAAAGATTGAAAGAAAGAAAGATTGAAAGAATAACAAAAGAAAGATTGAAAGATTGGAAGAAATATTGAAAGATAGAAAAATTGAAAGTAGGAAAGATTGAAAGAAAAAATTAAAGAAAGATTCAAAGATTGAAAGAAAGAATGAAAGAAAGGTTGAAAGATTGAAATATTGAAAGAAAGAATGAAAGAAAGATTGAAAGAAAGATTGAAAGAAAGTTTGAAAGATTGAAAGATTGAAATAAAGATTGAAAGTTTGAAAGAAAGATTGAAAGAAAGATTTAAAGAAAGAAAGATTGAAAGAAATATTGAAAGAAAGATTGAAAGAAAGAATGAAAGAAAGATTGAAAGATTGAAAGATTGAAATAAAGAATGAAAGTTTGAAAGAAAAATTGAAAGAAAGATTTAAAGAAAGAAAGATTGAAAGTAAGAAAGATTGAAAGAAATATTGAAAGAAAGATTGAAAGATTGAAAGAAAGATTGAAAGAAAGAATGAAAGAAAGATTGAAAGAAAGATTGAAAGAAAGATTGAAAGACTGAAGGAAAGAATGAAAGAAAGATTGAAAGAAAGAAAGATTGAAAGAAAGATTGAAAGATTGAATGATTGAAAGAAAGACTGAAAGATAGATTGAAAGATTGAAGATTGAAAGATTCAAAGAAAGATTGAAAGAAAGATTGAACGACTGAAAGATTGAAAGAAAGATTGAAAGTTTGAAACAAATTTTGAAAGACTGAAAGAAAGAATGAAAGAAAGATTGAAAGAAAGATTGAAAAAAGAAAGATTGAAAGAAAATTTGAAAGAAAGATTGAAAGAAGGAATGAAAGAAAGATTGAATGAAATATTGAAAGACAGAAAGATTGAAAGAAACAATGAAAGAATGATTGAAAGTTTAAAAGAAAGAATAAAAGAAAGATTGAAAAATTGAAAGATTGAAAGAAAGATTGAAAAAAAGATTGAAAGACTGGAAGAAAGAATGAAAGAAAGATTGAAAGATTCAACAATTGAAAGAATGATTGCAAGAAAGATTGAAAAAAGAAAGATTGAAAGAAAATTTGAAAGAAAGATTGAAGAAGGAATGAAAGAAAGATTGAATGAAAAATTTAAAGACAGAAAGATTGAAAGAAAGAATGAAAAAGATTGAAAGATTGAAAGAAAGATTGAAAGATTAAAAGAAAGAATGAAAGAAAGATTGAAAAATTGAAAGATTGAAAGAAAGATTGAAAAAAAGATTGAAAGACTGGAAGAAAGAATGAAAGAAAGATTGAAAGATTCAACAATTGAAAGAAAGATTGCAAGAAAGATTTAAAAAAGAAAGATTGAAAGAAAGAATGAAAGAATGAAAGAAAGATTGAAGGATTGAAATATTGAAAGAAAGAATGAAAGAAAGATTGAAAGATGAAAGAAAGATTGAAAGAAAGATTGAAAGATTGAAAGATTGAAAGATTGAAATAAAGATTGAAAGTTTGAAAGAAAGATTGAAAGAAAGATTTAAAGAAAGAAAGATTGAAAGTAAGAAAGATTGAAAGAAATATTGAAAGAAAGATTGAAAAAAAGAAAGATTGAAAGAAAGATTGAAAGAAAGATTGAAAGACTGATGGAAAGAATGAAATAAAGACTGAAAGAAAGATTGACGGACAGAAAGATTGAAAGAAAGAATGAAAGAAAGAATGAAAGAAAGATTGAAAGATTAAACAATTGAAAGAAAGATTGCAAGAAAGATTGAAAAAAGAAAGATTGAAAGAAAGAATAAAAGAAAGATTGAAAGAAAGATGGAAAGAAAGATTGAACGATTGGAAACAATATTGAAAGAAAGAAAGATTGAAAGTAAGATAGATTGAAAGAAAGAATGAAAGAAAGATTGAAAGAAAGAATGAAAGAAAGATTGAAAGATTGAAAGAAAGATTGAAAGATTTAAAGAAAGATTGAAAGACTGAAAGAAATAATGAAAGGCAGATTGAAAGAAAGATTGAAAGTAAGGATTGAAAGAAAGAATGAAAGAAAGATTGAACGATTGCAAGAAAGAATGAAAGAAAGATTGAAAGAAAGAATGAAAGAAAGATTGAAAGAAAGAATGAAAGAAAGATTGAAAGAAAGATTGAAAGATTGAAAGATTGAAATAAAGATTGAAAGTTTGAAAGAAAGATTGAAAGAAAGACTGAAAGAAAGATTGAAAGATTGAAAGAAAGATTGAAAGAAAGATTGAAAGATTGAAATATTGAAAGAAAGAATGAAAGAAAGATTGAAAGAAAGATTGAAAGAAAGATTGAAAGAATGAAAGATTGAAATAATGATTGAAAGTTTGAAAGAAAGATTGAAAGAAAGATTTAAACAAAGAAAGATTGAAAGTAAGAAAGATTGAAAGAAATATTGAACGAAAGATTGAAAGAAAGGATGAAAGAAAGATTGAAAGAAAGATTAAAAAAAAGAAGGTTTGAAAGAAAGATTGAACGACTGAAGGATAGAATGAAAGAAAGATTGAAAGAAAGATTGAAAGAATGAAATATTGAAGGAAAGATTGAAAGATTGAATGATTGAAAGAAAGACTGAAAGAAAGATTGAAAAAAGAAAGATTGAAAGAAAGAATAAAAGAAAGATTGATAGAAAGATGGAAAGAAAGAAAGATTGAAAGAAATAACAAAAGAAAGATTGAAAGAAAGAATGAAAGAAAGATTGAACGATTGGAAGAAATATTGAAAGAAAGAAAGATTGAAAGTAAGATAGATTGAAAGTAAGAATGAAAGAAAGATTGAAAGATTTAAAGAAAGAATGAAAGAAAGATTGAAAGATTGAAATATTGAAAGAAAGAATGAAAGAAAGATTGAAAGATTTGAAAGAAAGATTGAAAGATTGAAAGATTGAAATAAAGATTGAAAGTTTGAAAGAATGATTGAAAGAGAGATTTAAAGAAAGATTTAAAGAAAGATTGAAATACTGAAAGAAAGAATGAAAGGCAGATTGAAAGAAAGATTGAAAGTAAGAAAGATTGAAAGAAAGAATGAAAGAAAGATTGAAAGATTGCAAGAAAGAATGAAAGAAATATTGAAAGATTGAAATATTGAAAGAAAGAATGAAAGAAAGATTGAAAGTAAGAAAGAAAGATTGAAAGAAAGATTGAAAGAAAGATTGAAAGATTGAAATAAAGATTGAAAGTTTGAAAGAAAGATTGAAAGAAAGATTTAAAGAAAGAAAGAAAGATTGAAAGAAAGATTGAAAGAAAGATTGAAACAAAGAATGAAACAAAGATTGAAATAAAGAATGAAAGAAAGATTGAAAGAAAGATTGAAAGAAAGAAAGATTGAAAGTAAGAAAGATTGAAAGAAATATTGAAAGAAAGATTGAAAGATTGAAAGAAAGATTGAAAGAAAGAATGAAAGAAAGAATGAAAGAAAGATTGAAAGAAAGATTGAAAGAAAGATTGAAAGAAAGATTGAAAGACTGAAGGAAAGAATGAAAGAAAGATTGAAAGAAAGATTGAAAGAAAGAAAGATTGAAAGAAAGATTGAAAGATTGAATGATTGAAAGAAAGACTGAAAGATAGATTGAAAGATTGAAGATTGAAAGATTCAAAGAAAGATTGAAAGAAAGATTGAACGACTGAAAGATTGAAAGAAAGATTGAAAGTTTGAAACAAATTTTGAAAGACTGAAAGAAAGAATGAAAGAAAGATTGAAAGAAAGATTGAAAAAAGAAAGATTGAAAGAATATTTGAAAGAAAGATTGAAAGAAGGAATGAAAGAAAGATTGAATGAAATATTGAAAGACAGAAAGATTGAAAGAAACAATGAAAGAAAGATGGAAAGAAAGATTGAAAGAAAGAAAGATTGAAAGAAATAATAAAAGAAAGATTGAACGATTGGAAGAAATATTGAAAGATAGAAAAATTGAAAGTAAGAAAGATTGAAAGAAAGAATGAAAGAAAGATTGAAAGATTGACAGAAAGAATGACAGAAAGATTGAAAGATTGAAATATTGAAAGAAAGAATGAAAAAAAGATTGAAAGACTGAAAGAAAGAATGAAAGAAAGATTGAAAGATTAAACAATTGAAAGAAAGTTTGCAAGAAAGATTGAAAAAAGAAAGATTGAAAGAAAGAATGAAAAAAAGATTGAAAGATAGATGGATAGAAAGATTGAAAGAAAGAAAGATTGAAAGAATAACAAAAGAAAGATTGAAAGATTGGAAGAAATATTGAAAGATAGAAAAATTGAAAGTAGGAAAGATTGAAAGAAAAAATTAAAGAAAGATTCAAAGATTGAAAGAAAGAATGAAAGAAAGGTTGAAAGATTGAAATATTGAAAGAAAGAATGAAAGAAAGATTGAAAGAAAGATTGAAAGAAAGTTTGAAAGATTGAAATAAAGATTGAAAGTTTGAAAGAAAGATTGAAAGAAAGATTTAAAGAAAGAAAGATTGAAAGAAATATTGAAAGAAAGATTGAAAGAAAGAATGAAAGAAAGATTGAAAGATTGAAAGATTGAAATAAAGAATGAAAGTTTGAAAGAAAAATTGAAAGAAAGATTTAAAGAAAGAAAGATTGAAAGTAAGAAAGATTGAAAGAAATATTGAAAGAAAGATTGAAAGATTGAAAGAAAGATTGAAAGAAAGAATGAAAGAAAGATTGAAAGAAAGATTGAAAGAAAGATTGAAAGACTGAAGGAAAGAATGAAAGAAAGATTGAAAGAAAGAAAGATTGAAAGAAAGATTGAAAGATTGAATGATTGAAAGAAAGACTGAAAGATAGATTGAAAGATTGAAGATTGAAAGATTCAAAGAAAGATTGAAAGAAAGATTGAACGACTGAAAGATTGAAAGAAAGATTGAAAGTTTGAAACAAATTTTGAAAGACTGAAAGAAAGAATGAAAGAAAGATTGAAAGAAAGATTGAAAAAAGAAAGATTGAAAGAAAATTTGAAAGAAAGATTGAAAGAAGGAATGAAAGAAAGATTGAATGAAATATTGAAAGACAGAAAGATTGAAAGAAACAATGAAAGAATGATTGAAAGTTTAAAAGAAAGAATAAAAGAAAGATTGAAAAATTGAAAGATTGAAAGAAAGATTGAAAAAAAGATTGAAAGACTGGAAGAAAGAATGAAAGAAAGATTGAACGATTGGAAACAATATTGAAAGAAAGAAAGATTGAAAGTAAGATAGATTGAAAGAAAGAATGAAAGAAAGATTGAAAGAAAGAATGAAAGAAAGATTGAAAGATTGAAAGAAAGATTGAAAGATTGAAAGAAAGATTGAAAGACTGAAAGAAATAATGAAAGGCAGATTGAAAGAAAGATTGAAAGTAAGGATTGAAAGAAAGAATGAAAGAAAGATTGAAAGATTGCAAGAAAGAATGAAAGAAAGATTGAAAGAAAGAATGAAAGAAAGATTGAAAGAAAGAATGAAAGAAAGATTGAAAGAAAGATTGAAAGATTGAAAGATTGAAATAAAGATTGAAAGTTTGAAAGAAAGATTGAAAGAAAGACTGAAAGAAAGATTGAAAGATTGAAAGAAAGATTGAAAGAAAGATTGAAAGATTGAAATATTGAAAGAAAGAATGAAAGAAAGATTGAAAGATTGAAAGAAAGATTGAAAGAAAGATTGAAATAATGATTGAAAGTTTGAAAGAAAGATTGAAAGAAAGATTTAAACAAAGAAAGATTGAAAGTAAGAAAGATTGAAAGAAATATTGAACGAAAGATTGAAAGAAAGGATGAAAGAAAGATTGAAAGAAAGATTAAAAAAAAGAAGGTTTGAAAGAAAGATTGAACGACTGAAGGATAGAATGAAAGAAAGATTGAAAGAAAGATTGAAAGAATGAAATATTGAAGGAAAGATTGAAAGATTGAATGATTGAAAGAAAGACTGAAAGAAAGATTGAAAAAAGAAAGATTGAAAGAAAGAATAAAAGAAAGATTGATAGAAAGATGGAAAGAAAGAAAGATTGAAAGAAATAACAAAAGAAAGATTGAAAGAAAGAATGAAAGAAAGATTGAACGATTGGAAGAAATATTGAAAGAAAGAAAGATTGAAAGTAAGATAGATTGAAAGTAAGAATGAAAGAAAGATTGAAAGATTTAAAGAAAGAATGAAAGAAAGATTGAAAGATTGAAATATTGAAAGAAAGAATGAAAGAAAGATTGAAAGATTTGAAAGAAAGATTGAAAGATTGAAAGATTGAAATAAAGATTGAAAGTTTGAAAGAATGATTGAAAGAGAGATTTAAAGAAAGATTTAAAGAAAGATTGAAAGACTGAAAGGCAGATTGAAAGAAAGATTGAAAGTAAGAAAGATTGAAAGAAAGAATGAAAGAAAGATTGAAGAATTGCAAGAAAGAATGAAAGAAATATTGAAAGATTGAAATATTGAAAGAAAGAATGAAAGAAAGATTGAAAGTAAGAAAGAAAGATTGAAAGAAAGATTGAAAGAAAGATTGAAAGATTGAAATAAAGATTGAAAGTTTGAAAGAAAGATTGAAAGAAAGATTGAAAGAAAGAAAGAAAGATTGAAAGAAAGATTGAAAGAAAGATTGAAACAAAGAATGAAACAAAGATTGAAATAAAGAATGAAAGAAAGATTGAAAGAAAGATTGAAAGAAAGAAAGATTGAAAGTAAGAAAGATTGAAAGAAATATTGAAAGAAAGATTGAAAGATTGAAAGAAAGATTGAAAGAAAGAATAAAAGAAAGAATGAAAGGAAGATTGAAAGAAAGATTGAAAGAAAGATTGAAAGAAAGATTGAAAGACTGAAGGAAAGAATGAAAGAAAGATTGAAAGAAAGATTGAAAGAAAGAAAGATTGAAAGAAAGATTGAAAGATTGAATGATTGAAAGAAAGACTGAAAGATAGATTGAAAGATTGAAGATTGAAAGATTCAAAGAAAGATTGAAAGAAAGATTGAACGACTGAAAGATTGAAAGAAAGATTGAAAGTTTGAAACAAATTTTGAAAGACTGAAAGAAAGAATGAAAGAAAGATTGAAAGAAAGATTGAAAAAAGAAAGATTGAAAGAATATTTGAAAGAAAGATTGAAAGAAGGAATGAAAGAAAGATTGAATGAAATATTGAAAGACAGAAAGATTGAAAGAAACAATGAAAGAAAGATTGAAAGATTAAAAGAAAGAATAAAAGAAAGATTGAAAAATTGAAAGATTGAAAGAAAGATTGAAAAAAAGATTGAAAGACTGGAAGAAAGAATGAAAGAAAGATTGAAAGATTCAACAATTGAAAGAATGATTGCAAGAAAGATTGAAAAAAGAAAGATTGAAAGAAAATTTGAAAGAAAGATTGAAGAAGGAATGAAAGAAAGATTGAATGAAAAATTTAAAGGCAGAAAGATTGAAAGAAAGAATGAAAGAAAGATTGAAAGAAAGATTGAAAGATTAAAAGAAAGAATGAAAGAAAGATTGAAAAATTGAAAGATTGAAAGAAAGATTGAAATAAAGATTGAAAGACTGGAAGAAAGAATGAAAGAAAGATTGAAAGATTCAACAATTGAAAGAAAGATTGCAAGAAAGATTTAAAAAAGAAAGATTGAAAGAAAGAATGAAAGAATGAAAGAAAGATTGAAAGATTGAAATATTGAAAGAAAGAATGAAAGAAAGATTGAAAGATGAAAGAAAGATTGAAAGAAAGATTGAAAGATTGAAAGATTGAAAGATTGAAATAAAGATTGAAAGTTTGAAAGAAAGATTGAAAGAAAGATTTAAAGAAAGAAAGATTGAAAGTAAGAAAGATTGAAAGAAATATTGAAAGAAAGATTGAAAAAAAGAAAGATTGAAAGAAAGATTGAAAGAAAGATTGAAAGACTGATGGAAAGAATGAAATAAAGATTGAAAGAAAGATTGAAAGAAAGAAATATTGAAGGAAAGATTGAAAGATTGAATGATTGAAAGAAAGACTGAAAGAAAGATTGACGGACAGAAAGATTGAAAGAAAGAATGAAAGAAAGATTGAAAGAAAGAATGAAAGAAAGATTGAAAGATTAAACAATTGAAAGAAAGATTGCAAGAAAGATTGAAAAAAGAAAGATTGAAAGAAAGAATAAAAGAAAGATTGAAAGAAAGATGGAAAGAAAGATTGAACGATTGGAAACAATATTGAAAGAAAGAAAGATTGAAAGTAAGATAGATTGAAAGAAAGAATGAAAGAAAGATTGAAAGATTGAAAGAAAGAATGAAAGAAAGATTGAAAGATTGAAAGAAAGATTGAAAGACTGAAAGAAAGAATGAAAGGCAGATTGAAAGAAAGATTGAAAGTAAGGATTGAAAGAAAGAATGAAAGAAAGATTGAAAGATTGCAAGAAAGAATGAAAGAAAGATTGAAAGAAAGAATGAAAGAAAGATTGAAAGAAAGAATGAAAGAAAGATTGAAAGAAAGATTGAAAGATTGAAAGATTGAAATAAAGATTGAAAGTTTGAAAGAAAGATTGAAAGAAAGACTGAAAGAAAGATTGAAAGATTGAAAGAAAGATTGAAAGAAAGATTGAAAGATTGAAATATTGAAAGAAAGAATGAAAGAAAGATTGAAAGATTGAAAGAAAGATTGAAAGAAAGATTGAAATAATGATTGAAAGTTTGAAAGAAAGATTGAAAGAAAGATTTAAACAAAGAAAGATTGAAAGTAAGAAAGATTGAAAGAAATATTGAACGAAAGATTGAAAGAAAGGATGAAAGAAAGATTGAAAGAAAGATTGAAAAAAAGAAGGTTTGAAAGAAAGATTGAACGACTGAAGGATAGAATGAAAGAAAGATTGAAAGAATGAAATATTGAAGGAAAGATTGAAAGATTGAATGATTGAAAGAAAGACTGAAAGAAAGATTGAAAAAGAAAGATTGAAAGAAAGAATAAAAGAAAGATTGAAAGAAAGATGGAAAGAAAGAAAGATTGAAAGAAATAACAAAAGAAAGATTGAAAGAAAGAATGAAAGAAAGATTGAACGATTGGAAGAAATATTGAAAGAAAGAAAGATTGAAAGTAAGATAGATTGAAAGTAAGAATGAAAGAAAGATTTAAAGATTTAAAGAAAGAAAGAAAGAAAGATTGAAAGATTGAAATATTGAAAGAAAGAATGAAAGAAAGATTGAAAGATTGAAAGAAAGATTGAAAGATTGAAAGATTGAAATAAAGATTGAAAGTTTGAAAGAATGATTGAAAGAGAGATTTAAAGAAAGATTTAAAGAAAGATTGAAAGACTGAAAGAAAGAATGAAAGGCAGATTGAAAGAAAGATTGAAAGTAAGAAAGATTGAAAGAAAGAATGAAAGAAAGATTGAAAGATTGCAAGAAAGAATGAAAGAAATATTGAAAGATTGAAATATTGAAAGAAAGAATGAAAGAAAGATTGAAAGTAAGAAAGAAAGATTGAAAGAAAGATTGAAAGAAAGATTGAAAGAAAGATTGAAAGATTGAAATAAAGATTGAAAGTTTGAAAGAAAGATTGAAAGAAAGATTTAAAGAAAGAAAGAAAGATTGAAAGAAAGATTGAAAGAAAGATTGAAAGAAAGATTGAAACAAAGAATGAAACAAAGATTGAAATAAAGAATGAAAGAAAGATTGAAAGAAAGATTGAAAGAAAGAAAGATTGAAAGATTGAATGATTGAAAGAAAGACTGAAAGAAAGAATGACGGACAGAAAGATTGAAAGAAAGAATGAAAGAAAGATTGAAAAAAAGATTGAAAGACTGAAAGAAAGAATGAAAGAAACATTGAAAGATTAAACAATTGAAAGAAAGATTGCAAGAAAGATGGAAAGAATGAAAGATTGAAATAATGATTGAAAGTTTGAAAGAATGATTGAAAGAAAGATTTAAACAAAGAAAGATTACATTTACATTTACATTTAGTCATTTAGCAGACGCTTTTATCCAAAGCGACTTACAAGGGAGAATAACATTCAGCTACATTGCGACAGAGATTAGTGTAACAACAACATTGGTGTAACAATAAATACTGCAAGGTGGTGCTCAGTAATTGTAGATTAGGACAGGAGGTACTCACTGAAGAGCTGGGTCTTCAGGTGCTTCTTAAAGACAGAGAGGGAGGTCCCCGCTCTGGTCATTTTTGGCAGCTCGTTCCACCAACGTGGAACTACAAATGAGAATAGCCTGGATTGCCGTGGCTGTATGGCCGGCAGAGCCAGGCGACACTCATTAGACGAGGGCAGCATCCGTGGGGCAACATGTGCTCTTACAAGAGCATTTAAGTAGGCGGGAGCATTCCCAACAATCACTCTGTAGGCCAGCATAAGAGACTTGAACTTGATGCGGGCGGCTACAGGTTACCAGTGGAGTTCGATGAGCAGCGGAGTGACATGTGCCCTCTTTGGCTGGTGCGAAGCGGCAGGACCGGGAGATAGAGAGTCGATTTTAATATCAATGTTGTGATAAATACCTTGTTTGGCCGGGAAGACCAGCAGTTCCGTTTTCGCCAGATTTAGTTGAAGATGATAATCCTTCATCCATGTGGATATGTCAGCGAGACAATCCGAGATCCACGTCGAGACAGTAGGGTCGTCGGGCGGGAAGGACAGATAGAGTTGAGTATCATCCGCATAGCAGTGATATGAAAAGCCTTGTGAGCGGATGATCGGGCCCAGTGAGGTGGTGTATATGGCAAAGAGGAGGGGTCCTAGCACCGAGCCTTGGGGCACCCCTGTGGTGAGGTTGTGAGGCACAGACAGCTGGCCTCGCCATGTCACACTGAACGAGCGCCCAGTAAGGTAAGATTCGAACCAGGAAAGTGCACTGCCCGTTATGCCCATGCTTGAGAGTATGGACAGGAGTATGCAATGATTGACAGTGTCAAAAGCAGCTGATAAGTCTAGCAGAATGAGGACCGAGGATTTGGCAGCAGCTCTAGCAGTTTTTAAGGCCTCTGTCACAGACAACAGGGCTGTTTAAGTGGAGTGACCACTTTTGAAGCCAGATTGAAGTGTATCAAGAAGGTTGTTCCTTGACAGGTACTCTGTAACCTGTCTAGAGACCGCCCTCTCTAAGGTTTTGGAAAGGAATGGGAGGAGAGAGACCGGCCGATAGTTTCCTACTTGATTGGGATCGAGTGAGGGTTTTTTGAGCAGTGGTGCGACCCGAGCCGCTTTGAAAGCGGAAGGGAAAGTGCCGGAAGTTAGGGAAGAATTGATCACATGTGTGATTGCCGGGGTGATAGTCGGTGATATGGCTTGAAGGAGGTTGGATGGGATCGGATCTAGCGGACAGGTAGTAGGACGGCTACATGTTAGTAGTTTAGATACCTCACTTTCAGCGAGGGGGGCGAAACCAGGGAACGATGAGCCTAGGGCTGGAGAAGACAGGTTGTGAGTAAGTTGTTTAGTGAATTGGCTGCTGATGGCTGCCACTTTGTTAGTAAAAAAGGAGGCAAGGCAGTCAGCAGTGAGGTTAGTAGCTGGGGGAGGTGGTGGAGGGTAAAGCAGAGACTTGAAGGTGGTGAATAACGTACGTGTGTCTGTGGCACCGTTGATCCTATCGTTGAAGAAGGCCTTCTTGGCAGCAGTGATGCCGGAAGAGAAGGAGGACAGCAGTGTCTGGTAGCTAGCAAGATCCTCAGTTGTTTTGGATTTGTGCCATTTCCTCTCGGCTGCTCTGAGGTCAGTGTGCGTTGTCCGGAGGGTGTCAGTCAGCCAAGGGTGCGACTGGGTTGAACGAGCAGGTCTGGTGGATAGTGGACACAGGATATCCAGACATGAGCTCAAGGTGGAGCAGAGGGAGTCAGTGGCATCATTAACCTGCAGAGAGGAGAAAGTGCCATGGGGTGGAAGAGAAGAGGAGAGCACAGAGGAGAAGTGGGTGGGAGACAAGTTGCGGAGATTGCTGCGGATAGTAACCATGGGTGGGGAGGTGGGGGGTTGTTTTGGTAGCTGGACATTGAAGTGGATGAAGAAGTGGTCAGAGAGATGAAGAGGAGTGACCCATAGGTTGTCGGTGGTACAGCTCCGAGCAAGAATGAGATCAAGCTCTTTGCCAGCCTTGTGAGTCGGTGGAGTCGGGATCTGTCTTAGGTCGAACGAGCGAACCAAAGACAGGAAGTCAGCCGAGCTCGCACTGTCCAAGTGAATGTTCATGTCTCCGAGGACGAGCATGGGACACTCGTGCTCAGGGATTGATGACAGCAGGGTGTCAAGCTCATGTAGGAAGTCACCTAGTTGTCCTGGTGGATGGTAGATGACGACCACATAGGCTTTCACCGGAGCAGTCACCAAGACGGCGTGATATTCAAAGGAGGCAAAGTTGTTTAAAGGCAGCAGTGGATTAAATTTCCATGTGTTGGAAATTAGCAGGCCAGTCCCACCACCACGGCCAGATGGTCTGGATGTGTGGGAGAATGAGTAGTTAGTGGAGAGTGTAGCCGGGGTTGCGCTATCTTCCGGTTTAATCCATGTCTCAGTGAGAGCAAGGAGCTCTAAGGAGAGTTGGTTGGCATGACCAGAAATGAAGTCTGCCTTGTTAACTGCAGATCGACAATTCCACAAGCCAACAGAGAAGGAGGTCTTTGCAGAAGATGTTTGCTGCAGGGACCTGAGGTTACCCGGATTGCATCGGCGTATGGTATAACGACGCTTTCTGGGTGACCTTGAAGTTGTAGGGATGCGGTAGTAGCACACTTTGTATGGAGTGAGAGAAAGAAGGCAGGTTTGCCTTGTTCGGTGTCCTTGCTTCGGTTGACGTGCAGAGGTAGACGTGCGTCTTTACACAGAGCGTCTTCACACGAGAGCGACTACAAATGGGCCAACGCTTGAAGGGCAGGACCATAAATAGGTGATAGAATACAGCTGCTCGTGTGATTAGGGTTGCACCTGGCTAAGAGCACGCCCACATAAGAGAGGACTTACCTGAATAGGGGGTGTGTCTGGAACACAAGCTTGTTGGCAGATCAGCAAATAGCAGTGAAATGTACAGAGTCAATCCAGTAGTCCAAGTTGCAATACTACAATACGAGCAGTGATACACTACACAGCAACCTCAGCACTAGAGCTCGACTCAGAGTTAGCTCGACTCAGATTGAAAGTAAGAAAGATTGAAAGAAATATTGAACGAAAGATTGAAAGAAAGGATGAAAGAAAGATTGGAAGAAAGATTTAAACAAAGAAAGATTGAAAGTAAGAAAGATTGAAAGAAATATTGAACGAAAGATTGAAAGAAAGGATGAAAGAAAGATTGAAAGAAAGATTGAAAAAAAGAAAGATTGAAAGAAAGATTGAACGACTGAAGAAAAGAATGAAAGAAAGATTGAAAGAAAGATTGAAAGAAAGAAATATTGAAGGAAAGATTGAAAGATTGAATGATTGAAAGAAAGACTGAAAGAAAGATTGACCGACAGAAAGATTGAAAGAAAGAATGAAAGAAAGATTGAAAGAAAGAATGAAAGAAAGATTGAAAGATTAAACAATTGAAAGAAAGATTGCAAGAAAGATTGAAAAAAGAAAGATTGAAAGAAAGAATGAAAGAAAGATTGAAAGAAAGATGGAAAGAAAGAAAGATTGAAAGAAATAACAAAAGAAAGATTGAAAGAAAGAATGAAAGAAAGATTGGAAGACTGAAAGAAAGAATGAAAGGCAGATTGAAAGAAAGATTGAAAGTAAGAAAAATTGAAAGAAAGAATGAAAGAAAGATTGAAAGATTGCAAGAAAGAATGAAAGAAATATTGAAAGATTGAAATATTGAAAGAAAGAATGAAAGAAAGATTGAAAGATTGAAAGAAAGATTGAAAGATTGAAATAAAGATTGAAAGTTTGAAAGAAAGATTGAAAGAAAGATTTAAAGAAAGAAAGAAAGATTGAAAGAAAGATTGAAAGAAAGATTGAAAGAAAGAAAGATTGAATAATTGAAAGAAAGACTGAAAGAAAGAATGACGGACAGAAAGATTGAAAGAAAGAATGAAAGAAAGATTGAAAGAAAGATTTAAACAAAGAAAGATTGAAAGTAAGAAAGATTGAAAGAAATATTGAACAAAAGATTGAAAGAAAGGATGAAAGAAAGATTGAAAGAAAGATTGAAAGAAAGAAAGATTGAATAATTGAAAGAAAGACTGAAAGAAAGAATGACGGACAGAAAGATTGAAAGAAAGAATGAAAGAAAGATTGAAAGAAAGATTTAAACAAAGAAAGATTGAAAGTAAGAAAGATTGAAAGAAATATTGAACAAAAGATTGAAAGAAAGGATGAAAGAAAGATTGAAAGAAAGATTGAAAAAAAGGAAGATTGAAAGAAAGATTGAATGACTGAAGAAAAGAATGAAAGAAAGATTGAAAGAAAGAAATATTGAAGGAAAGATTGAAAGATTGAATGATTGAAAGAAAGACTGAAAGAAAGATTGACCGACAGAAAGATTGAAAGAAAGAATGAAAGAAAGATTGAAAGAAAGAATGAAAGAAAGATTGAAAGATTAAACAATTGAAAGAAAGATTGCAAGAAAGATTGAAAAAAGAAAGATTGAAAGAAAGAATAAAAGAAAGATTGAAAGAAAGATGGAAAGAAAGAAAGATTGAAAGAAATAACAAAAGAAAGATTGAAAGAAAGAATGAAAGAAAGATTGAAAGACTGAAAGAAAGAATGAAAGGCAGATTGAAAGAAAGATTGAAAGTAAGAAAAATTGAAAGAAAGAATGAAAGAAAGATTGAAAGATTGCAAGAAAGAATGAAAGAAATATTGAAAGATTGAAATATTGAAAGAAAGAATGAAAGAAAGATTGAAAGATTGAAAGAAAGATTGAAATATTGAAATAAAGATTGAAAGTTTGAAAGAAAGATTGAAAGAAAGATTTAAAGAAAGAAAGAAAGATTGAAAGAAAGATTGAAAGAAAGAAAGATTGAAAGATTGAATAATTGAAAGAAAGACTGAAAGAAAGAATGACGGACAGAAAGATTGAAAGAAAGAATGAAAGAAAGATTGAAAAAAGATTGAAAGACTGAAAGAAAGAATGAAAGAAACATTGAAAGATTAAACAATTGAAAGAAAGATTGCAAGAAAGATGGAAAGAATGAAAGATTGAAATAATGATTAAAAGTTTGAAAGAAAGTTTGAAAGAAAGATTTAAACAAAGAAAGATTGAAAGTAAGAAAGATTGAAAGAAATGTTGAACGAAAGATTGAAAGAAAGGATGAAAGAAAGATTGAAAGAAAGATTGAAAAAAAGAAAGATTGAAAGAATGATTGAATGACTGAAGGAAAGAATGAAAGAAAGATTGAAAGAAAGATTGAAAGAAATAAATATTGAAGGAAAGATTGAAAGATTGAATGACTGAAAGAAAGACTGAAAGAAAGATTGACCGACAGAAAGATTGAAAGAAAGAATGAAAGAAAGATTGAAAGAAAGAATGAAAGAAAGATTGAAAGTTTGAAAGAAAGATTGAAAGAAAGATTTAAAGAAAGATTGAAAGACTGAAAGAAAGAATGAAAGGCAGATTGAAAGAAAGATTGAAAGTAAGAAAGATTGAAAGAAAGATTGAAAGTAAGAAAGATTGAAAGAAAGAATGAAAGAAAGATTGAAAGATTGAAAGAAAGATTGAAAGTTTGAAAGAAAGATTGAAAGAAAGATTTAAAGAAAGAAAGAAAGATTGAAAGAAAGATTGACAGACAGAAAGATTGAAAGAAAGAATGAAAGAAAGATTGAAAGAAAGAATGAAAGAAAGATTGAAAGTTTGAAAGAAAGTTTGAAAGAAAGATTTAAAGAAAGATTGAAAGACTGAAAGAAAGAATGAAAGGCAGATTGAAAGAAAGATTGAAAGTAAGAAAGATTGAAAGAAAGAATGAAAGAAAGATTGAAAGATTGCAAGAAAGAATGAAAGAAATATTGAAAGATTGAAATATTGAAAGAAAGAATGAAAGAAAGATTGAAAGATTGAAATAAAGATTGAAAGTTTGAAAGAAAGATTGAAAGAAAGATTTAAAGAAAGAAAGAAAGATTGAAAGAAAGATTGATAGAAAGATTGAAAGAAAGAATGAAACAAAGATTGAAATAAAGAATGAAAGAAAGATTGAAAGAAAGATTGAAAGAAAGAAAGATTGAAAGATTGAATGATTGAAAGAAAGACTGAAAGAAAGAATGACGGACAGAAAGATTGAAAGAAAGAATGAAAGAAAGATTGAAAGAAAGAATGAAAGAAAGATTGAAAAAAAGATTGAAAGACTGAAAGAAAGAATGAAAGAAACATTGAAAGATTAAACAATTGAAAGAAAGATTGCAAGAAAGATGGAAAGTAAGATTGAAAGAAATAAAGATTGAAAGAAATAACAAAAGAAAGATTGAAAGAAAAAATGAAAGATAGAAAATTTGAAAGTAAGACAGATTGAAAGAATGAAAGAAAGATTGATAGAAAGATTGAAAGATTGAAATAAAGATTGAAAGTTTGAAAGAAAGATTGAAAGAAAGATTGAAAGAAAGAAAGAAAGATTGAAAGAAAGATTGAAAGAAAGAATGAAACAAAGATTGAAATAAAGAATGAAAGAAAGATTGAAAGAAGGATTGAAAGAAAGAATGACGGACAGAAAGATTGAAAGAAAGAATGAAAGAAAGATTGAAAGATTGAAACATTGAAAGAAAGAATGAAAAAGATTGAAAGATTGAAAGAAAGATTTAAAGAAAGATTGAAAGACTGAAAGAAACAAAGATTGAAATAAAGAATGAAAGAAATATTGAAAGAAAGATTGAAAGAAAGAAAGATTGAATGATTGAATGATTGAAAGAAAGACTGAAAGAAAGAATGACGGACAGAAAGATTGAAAGAAAGAATGAAAGAAAGATTGAGAAAAAGATTGAAAGACTGAAAGAAAGAATGAAAGAAACATTGAAAGATTAAACAATTGAAAGAAAGATTGCAAGAAAGATGGAAAGCAAGATTGAAAGAAATAAAGATTGAAAGAAATAACAAAAGAAAGATTGAAAGAAATAATGAAAGATAGAAAAATTGAAAGTAAGAAAGATTGAAAGAATGAATGAAAGAAAGATTGAAAGATTGAAAGATTGAAATATTGAAAGAAAGATTGAATGTTTGAAAAAAGATTGAAAGTATTAAAGATCGAAAGAAATATTCAAAGAAAGATTGAAAGATTGAAAGAAAGAATGAAAGAACGATTGAAAGAAAGAATGAATGAATGAAAGAAAGAATGAAAGATTAAACAATTGAAAGAACGATTGCAAGAAAGATTGAAAAAAGAAATATTGAAAGAAAGAATGAAAGAAAGATTGAAAGAAAGTTGGAAAGAAAGAAAGATTGAAAGAAATAATGAAAGAAAGATAGAACGATTGGAAGAAATAATGAAAGATAGAAAAATTGAAAGTAAGAAAGATTGAAAGAAAGAATGATAAAAAGATTGAAAGATTGAAAGAAAGAATGAAAGAAAGATTGAAAGATTGAAATATTGAAAGATAGAATGAAAGAAAGATTGAAAGATTGAAAGAAAGATTGAAAGAAAGATTGAAAGATTGAATGATTGAAAGAAAGATTGAATGTTTGAAAGTAAGATTGAAAGAAAGATTTAAAGAAAGAAAGATTGAAAGAAATATTGAAAGAAAGATTGAAAGAAAGATGGAAAGAAAGAAAGATTGAAAGAAATAACAAAAGAAAGATTGAAAGAAAGAATGAAAGAAAGATTGAAAGACTGAAAGAAAGAATGAAAGGCAGATTGAAAGAAAGATTGAAAGTAAGAAAAATTGAAAGAAAGAATGAAAGAAAGATTGAAAGATTGCAAGAAAGAATGAAAGAAAGATTGAAAGATTGCAAGAAAGAATGAAAGAAATATTGAAAGATTGAAAGAAAGAATGAAAGAAAGATTGAAAGATTGAAAGAAAGATTGAAATATTGAAATAAAGATTGAAAGTTTGAAAGAAAGATTGAAAGAAAGATTTAAAGAAAGAAAGAAAGATTGAAAGAAAGATTGAAAGAAAGATTGAAAGAAAGAAAGATTGAAAGATTGAATAATTGAAAGAAAGACTGAAAGAAAGAATGACGGACAGAAAGATTGAAAGAAAGAATGAAAGAAAGATTGAAAAAAGATTGAAAGACTGAAAGAAAGAATGAAAGAAACATTGAAAGATTAAACAATTGAAAGAAAGATTGCAAGAAAGATGGAAAGAATGAAAGATTGAAATAATGATTAAAAGTTTGAAAGAAAGTTTGAAAGAAAGATTTAAACAAAGAAAGATTGTAAGTAAGAAAGATTGAAAGAAATGTTGAACGAAAGATTGAAAGAAAGGATGAAAGAAAGATTGAAAGAAAGATTGAAAAAAAGAAAGATTGAAAGAATGATTGAACGACTGAAGGAAAGAATGAAAGAAAGATTGAAAGAAAGATTGAAAGAAATAAATATTGAAGGAAAGATTGAAAGATTGAATGACTGAAAGAAAGACTGAAAGAAAGATTGACAGACAGAAAGATTGAAAGAAAGAATGAAAGAAAGATTGAAAGAAAGAATGAAAGAAAGATTGAAAGTTTGAAAGAAAGATTGAAAGAAAGATTTAAAGAAAGATTGAAAGACTGAAAGAAAGAATGAAAGGCAGATTGAAAGAAAGATTGAAAGTAAGAAAGATTGAAAGAAAGAATGAAAGAAAGATTGAAAGATTGCAAGAAAGAATGAAAGAAATATTGAAAGATTGAAATATTGAAAGAAAGAATGAAAGAAAGATTGAAAGATTGAAAGATAGATTGAAAGTTTGAAAGAAAGATTGATAGAAAGAAAGAAAGATTGAAAGAAAGATTGACAGACAGAAAGATTGAAAGAAAGAATGAAAGAAAGATTGAAAGAAAGAATGAAAGAAAGATTGAAAGTTTGAAAGAAAGTTTGAAAGAAAGATTTAAAGAAAGATTGAAAGACTGAAAGAAAGAATGAAAGGCAGATTGAAAGAAAGATTGAAAGTAAGAAAGATTGAAAGAAAGAATGAAAGAAAGATTGAAAGATTGCAAGAAAGAATGAAAGAAATATTGAAAGATTGAAATATTGAAAGAAAGAATGAAAGAAAGATTGAAAGATTGAAAGAAAGATTGAAAGAAAGATTGAAAGATTGAAATAAAGATTGAAAGTTTGAAAGAAAGATTGAAAGAAAGATTTAAAGAAAGAAAGAAAGATTGAAAGAAAGATTGATAGAAAGATTGAAAGAAAGAATGAAACAAAGATTGAAATAAAGAATGAAAGAAAGATTGAAAGAAAGATTGAAAGAAAGAAAGATTGAAAGATTGAATGATTGAAAGAAAGACTGAAAGAAAGAATGACGGACAGAAAGATTGAAAGAAAGAATGAAAGAAAGATTGAAAAAAAGATTGAAAGACTGAAAGAAAGAACTAAAGAAACATTGAAAGATTAAACAATTGAACGAAAGATTGCAAGAAAGATGGAAAGTAAGATTGAAAGAAATAAAGATTGAAAGAAATAACAAAAGAAAGATTGAAAAAAAAAATGAAAGATAGAAAAATTGAAAGTTTGAAATATTGAAAGAATGAAAGAAAGATTGATAGAAAGATTGAAAGATTGAAATAAAGATTGAAAGTTTGAAAGAAAGATTGAAAGAAAGATTGAAAGAAAGAAAGAAAGATTGAAAGAAAGATTGAAAGAAAGAATGAAACAAAGATTGAAATAAAGAATGAAAGAAAGATTGAAAGAAAGATTGAAAGAAAGAATGACGGACAGAAAGATTGAAAGAAAGAATGAAAGAAAGATTGAAAAAAAGATTGAAAGACTGAAAGAAAGAATGAAAGAAACATTGAAAGATTAAACAATTGAAAGAAAGATTGCAAGAAAGATGGAAAGCAAGATTGAAAGAAATAAAGATTGAAAGAAATAACAAAAGAAAGATTGAAAGAAATAATGAAAGATAGAAAAATTGAAAGTAAGAAAGATTGAAAGAATGAATGAAAGAAAGATTGAAAGATTGAAATATTGAAAGAAAGATTGAATGTTTGAAAAAAGATTGAAAGTATTAAAGATCGAAAGAAATATTCAAAGAAAGATTGAAAGATTGAAAGAAAGAATGAAAGAACGATTGAAAGAAAGAATGAATGAATGAAAGAAAGAATGAAAGATTAAACAATTGAAAGAAAGATTGCAAGAAAGATTGAAAAAAGAAATATTGAAAGAAAGAATGAAAGAAAGATTGAAAGAAAGTTGGAAAGAAAGATTGAAAGAAAGAAAGATTGAAAGAAATAATGAAAGAAAGATAGAACGATTGGAAGAAATATTGAAAGATAGAAAAATTGAAAGTAAGAAAGATTGAAAGAAAGAATGATAAAAAGATTGAAAGATTGAAAGAAAGAATGAAAGAAAGATTGAAAGATTGAAATATTGAAAGATAGAATGAAAGAAAGATTGAAAGATTGAAAGAAAGATTGAAAGAAAGATTGAAAGATTGAAAGAAAGATTGAATGTTTGAAAGAAAGATTGAAAGAAAGATTTAAAGAAAGAAAGATTGAAAGAAATATTGAAAGAAAGATTGAAAGAAAGATTGAAAGATTAAAAGATTGAAATAATGATTGAAAGTTTGAAAGAAAGATTGAAAGAACGATTTAAAGAAAGAAAGATTGAAAGAAATATTGAAAGAAAGATTGAAAGATTGAAAGAAAGATTGAAAGAAAGAATGAAAGAAAGATTGAAAGAAAGATTGAAAAAAAGAAAGATTGAAAGAAAGATTGAAAGACTGAAGGAAAGAATAAAAGAAAGATTGAAAGAAAGATTGAAAGAAAGATTGAAAGAAAGAAAGATTGAAAGAAAGATTGAAAGATTGAAAGAAAGAATGAAAAATTGAAAGAAAGAATGAAAGAACGATTGAAAGAAAGAATGAAAGAATGAAAGAAAGATTGAAAGAAAGATTGAAAGAAAGAAAGATTGAATGATTGAATGATTGAAAGAAAGACTGAAAGAAAGAATGACGGACAGAAAGATTGAAAGAAAGAATGAAAGAAAGATTGAGAAAAAGATTGAAAGACTGAAAGAAAGAATGAAAGAAACATTGAAAGATTAAACAATTGAAAGAAAGATTGCAAGAAAAATTGAAAGAATGAAAGATTGAAATAATAATTGAAAGTTTGAAAGAAAGATTGAAAGAAAGATTTAAAGAAAGAAAGATTGAAAGAAATATTGAAAGAAAGATTGAAAGAAATAACAAAAGAAAGATTGAAAGAAAGAATGAAAGAAAGATTGAACGATTGGAAGAAATATTGAAAGAAAGATAGATTGAAAGTAAGATAGATTGAAAGAAAGAATGAAAGAAAGATTGAAAGATTTAAAGAAAGAATGAAAGAAAGATTGAAAGATTGAAATATTGAAAAAAAGAATGAAAGAAAGATTGAAAGAAAGATTGAAAGAAAGATTTAAAGAAAGATTGAAAGACTGAAAGAAACAAAGATTGAATTAAAGAATGAAAGAAAGATTGAAAGAAAGAAAGATTGAATGATTGAAAGAAAGACTGAAAGAAAGAATGACGGACAGAAAGATTGAAAGAAAGAATGAAAGAAAGATTGAAAAAAAGATTGAAAGACTGAAAGAAAGAATGAAAGAAACATTGAAAGATTAAACAATTGAAAGAAAGATTGCAAGAAAAATGGAAAGAATGAAAGATTGAAATAATGATTGAAAGTTTGAAAGAAAGTTTGAAAGAGAGATTTAAACAAAGAAAGATTGAAAGTAAGAAAGATAGAAAGAATGAATGAAAGAAATATTGAAATATTGAAAGAAAGATTGAATGTTTGAAAAAATATTGAAAGTATTAAAGATCGAAAGAAATATTTAAAGAAAGATTGAAAGATTGAAAGAAAGAATGAAAGATTAAACAATTGAAAGAAAGATTGGAAGAAAGATTGAAAGAAAGTTGGAAAGAAAGATTGAAAGAAAGAAAGATTGAAACAAATAATGAAAGAAAGATTGAACGATTGGAAGAAATATTGAAAGATAGAAAAATTGAAAGTAAGAAAGAATGAAAGCAAGATTGAAAGATTGAAAGAAAGAAAGATTGAAAGATAGATTGAAAAAAAGATTGAAAGACTGAAAGAAAGAATGAAAGAAAGATTAAAAGATAGATGAAAGAAAGATTTATAGAAAGAAAGATTGAAAGAAATAACAAAAGAAAGATTGAAAGATTGGAAGAAATATTGAAAGATAGAAAAATTGAAAGTAAGAAAGATTGAAAGAAAGAATGAAAGAAAGATTGAAAGATTGAAAGAAAGAATGAAAGAAAGATTGAAAGATTGAAATATTGAAAGATAGAATGAGAGAAAGATTGAAAGATTGAAAGAAAGATTGAAAGAAAGATTGAAAGATTGAAAGAAAGATTGAATGTTTGAAAGAAAGATTGAAAGAAAGATTTAAAGAAAGAAAGATTGAAAGAAATATTGAAAGAAAGATTGAAAGAAAGATTGAAAGATTGAAATAATGATTGAACGTTTGAAAGAAAGATTTAAAGAAAGAAAGATTGAAAGTAAGAAAGATTGAAATAAATATTGAAAGAAAGATTGAAAGATTGAAAGAAAGATTGAAAGAAAGAATGAAAGAAAGATTGAAAGAAAGATTGAAAAAAAGAAAGATTGAAAGAAAGATTGAAAGACTGAAGGAAAGAATGAAAGAAAGATTGAAAGAAAGATTGAAAGAAAGATTGAAAGAAAGATTGAAAGAAAGAAAGAATGAAAGAAAGATTGAAAGAAAGAATGAAAAATTGAAAGAAGGAATGAAAGAACGATTGAAAGAAAGAATGAAAGAAAGATTGAAAGATTGAAAGAAATATTGAAAGAAAGAGAGAATGAAAGTAAGAAAGATTGAAAGAAAGATTGAAAGTAATAAAGATTGAAAGAAAGAATGAAAGAAAAATTGAAAGATTGATAGATTGAAAGAAAGATTGAAAGAAAGATATAAAGAAAGATTGAAAGACTGAAAGAAAGAATGAATAAAAGAATTAAAGAAAGATTGAAAGATTGAAAGAAAGATTGAAAGAAAGAAAGATTATAGAAAGAATGAAAGAAAGATTGAAAAAAGAAAGAAAGATTGAAAGAAATATTGAAAGATTGAAAGAAAGAATGAAAGAAAGATTGAAAAAAGATTGAAAAAAAGAAAAATTGAAAGAAAGATTGAAAGAAATATTGAAAGACTGAAGGAAAGAATGAATGAAAGATGGAAAGAAAGATTGAATGAAAGAAAGATTGAAAGTAAGAAAGATTGAAAGAAATATTGAAAGAAAGATTGAAAGATTGAAAGAAAGAATGAAAGAAAGATTGAAAGATTGAAAGATTGAAAGATTGAAAGAAAGAATGAAAGAAAGAGTGAAAGATTGAAAGAAAAATTGAAAGAAAGATTGAAAGATTGAAAGATTGAAAGAAAGATTGAAAGTTTGAAAGAAATATTGAAAGACTGAAAGAAAGATTGCAAGAAAGATTGAAAAAAGAAAGAAAGATTGAAAGATTCAATGAAAGAAAGATTGAAAGATTAAAAGAAAGAATGAAAGAAAGATTGAAAGAAAGACTAAAAGAAAGAAAGAACGATTGAAAGAAAGATTGAAAGAAAGAAAGATTGTAAGAAAGAATGAAAGAAAGAGAGAAAGAAAGATTGAAAGAAAGATTGAAAGAAAGATTGAAAGACTGAAAGAAAGAATGAAAGAAAGATTGAAAGTTTGAAAGAAAGAATGAAAGAAAGAATGAAAGAATTAAAGAAAGATTGAAAGAAATATTGAAAGAAAGAATGAAAGAAAGATTGAAAGATTAAACAATTGAAAGAAAGATTGCAAGAAGGATTGAAAAAAGAAAGATTGAAAGAAATAATGAAAGAAAGATTGAACGATTGGAAGAAATATTGAAAGATAGAAAAATTGAAAGTAAGAAAGATTGAAAGAAATAATGAAAGAAAGATTGAAAGAAAGAATGAAAGAAAGATTGAAAGATTGAAATATTGAAAGATAGAATGAAAGAAAGATTGAAAGATTGAAAGAAAGATTGAAAGATTGAAAGATTGAAAGAAAGATTGAATGTTTGAAAGAAAGATTGAAAGAAAGAAAGATTGAAAGAAATAATGAAAGAAAGATTGAACGATTGGAAGAAATATTGAAAGATAAAAAAATTGAAAGTAAGAAAGATTGAAAGAAATAATGAAAGAAAGATTGAAAGATTGAAATATTGAAAGATAGAATGAAAGAAAGATTGAAAGATTGAAAGAAAGATTGAAAGAAAGATTGAAAGATTGAAAGATTGAAAGAAAGATTGAATGTTTGAAAGAAAGATTGAATGTTTGAAAGAAAGATTGAAAGAAAGATTGAAAGAAAGAAAGATTGAAAGAAAGAATGAAAGAAAGATTGAAAGATAGATGGAAAGAAAGATTGAAAGAAAGAATCATTGAAAGAATAACAAAAGAAAGATTGAAAGATTGGAAGAAATATTGAAAGATAGAAAAATTGAAAGAAAGAAAGATTGAAAAAAAGAATTAAAGAAAGATTGAAAGATTGAAAGAAAGAATGAAAGAAAGATTGAAAGATTGAAATATTGAAAGAAAGAATGAAAGAAAGATTGAAAGATTGAAAGATTGAAATAAAGATTGAAAGTTTGAAAGAAAGATTGAAAGAAAGATTTAAAGAAAGAAAGATTGAAAGAAATATTGAAAGAAAGATTGAAAGATTGAAAGAAAGATTGAAAGAAAGAATGAAAGAAAGATTGAACGATTGAAATATTGAAATAAAGAATGAAAGTTTGAAAGAAAGATTGAAAGAAAGTTTTAAAGAAAGAAAGATTGAAAGTAAAAAAGATTGAAAGAAATATTGAAAGAAAGATTGAAAAATTGAAAGATTGAAAGAAAGACTAAAAGAAAGAAAGAACGATTGAAAGAAAGATTGAAAGAAAGAAAGATTGAAAGTCATATAAATTGAAAGAAAGAATGAAAGAAAGATTGAACGATTAAAAGAAAGATTGAAAGAAAGAAAGATTGAAAGAAAGAATGAAAGACAGATTGAAAGAAAGAATGAAAGAAAGATTGAAAGAAAGAATGAAAGAATGAAAAAAAGATTTAAAGATTGAAAGAAATATTGAAAGTAATAAAAATTTAAAGAAAGAATGAAAGAAAGATTGAAAGTAAGAAAGATTGAAAGAAAGATTGAAAGAACGATTGATAGAAAGATTGAAAGATTGAAAGATTGAAAGAAAGATTGAAAAAAAGAATAAAAGAAAGATTGAAATAATGAAAGAAAGATTGAAAGAAATAATGAAAGAAGGAATGAAAGCATGAAAGAAAGATTGAAAGATTGAAAGAAATATTGAAAGAAAGAACGATTGAAAGATTGAAAGAAAGAATGAAAGATTGAAAGAAAGATTGAAAGATTGAAAGAAAGATTGAAAAAATGAAAGATTGAAAGAAAGAATAAAAGAAAGATTGAAAGAACGATTGAAAGATTGAAAGAAAGAATGAAAGAAAGATTAAAGGAAGGAATGAAAGAATGAAAGAAAGATTGAAAGATTGAAAGAAATATTGAAAGGAAGAAAGATTGAAAGTAAGAAAGATTGAAAGATTAAAAAAAAGAATAAAAGATAGATTGAAAGATTGAAAAAAAGATTGAACGAAATAATGAAAGAAAGATTGAAAGAAATAATGAAAGAAGGAATGAAAGAATGAAAGAAAGATTGAAAGAAATATTGAACGTAAGAAAGATTGAAAAAAAGAATGAATAAAAGATTGAAAGAAAGATTGAAAAAAAGAAAGATTTAAAGAAATATTGAAAGAAAAATTTAAACAAAGATTGAAAGACTGAAAGAAAGATTGAATGAAAGAATGAAAGAAAGATTGAAAGAAAGATTGAAAGAAAGAACGATTGAAAGTCATAAATTGAAAGAAAGAATGAAAGAAGATTGAAAGATTAAATGATTGAAAGAAAGATTGAAAGAAATAATGGAAGAAGTAATGAAAGAATGAAAGAAAGATTGAAAGAAATACTGAAAGTAAGAAAGATTGAAAAAAAGAATGAAAGAAAGATTGAAAGAAAGATGGAAAAAAGAAAGATTGAAAGAAATATTGAAAGAAAAATTTAAAGAAAGATTGAAAGATTGAAAGAAAGATTGAAAAAAAGAATAAAAGAAAGATTGAAAGATTGAAAGAAAGATTGAAATAAATAATGAAAGAAAGATTAAAGGAAGGAATGAAAGAATGAAAGAAAGAAAGATTGAAAGATTAAAAAAAGATTGAAAGAAATAATGAAAGAAAGATTGAAAGAAATAATGAAAGAAGGAATGAAAGAATGAAAGAAAGATTGAAAGAAATATTGAAAGTAAGAAAGATTGAAAAAAAGAATGAAAGAAAGATTGAAAGAAAGATTGAAAAAAAGAAAGATTTGAAGAAATATTGAAAGAAAAATTTAAACAAAGATTGAAAGAAAGAATGAAAGAAAGATTGAAAGAAAGAATGAAAGAATGAAAAAAAGATTTAAAGAATGAAAGAAAGATTGAAAGAAAGATTGAAAGAAAGAAAAATTGAAAGTCATTTAAATAGAAAGAAAGAATGAAAGAAAGATTGAACGATTGAAAGAAAGATTGAAATAAAGAAAGATTGAAAGAAAGGATGAAAGACAGATTGAAAGAAAGAATGAAAGAAAGATTGAAAGAAAGAATGAAAGAATGAAAAAAAGATATAAAGATTGAAAGAAATATTGAAAGAAAGAAAGATTGAAAGTAATAAAAATTGAAAGAAAGACTGAAAGAAAGATTGAAAGTAAGAAAGATTGAAAGAAAGATTGAAAGAAAGATTGATAGAAAGATTGAAAGATTGAAAGAAATATTGAAAGAAAGAAAAATTGAAAGTAAGAAAGATTGAAAGATTGAAATAAAGAATAAAAGAAAGATTGAAAGATTGAAAAAAAGATTGAAAGAAATAATGAAAGAAAGATTGAAAGAAATAATGAAAGAAGGAATGAAAGAATGAAAGAAAGATTGAAAGAAATATTGAAAGTAAGAAAGATTGAAAAAAAGAATGAAAGAAAGATTGAAAGAAAGATTGAAAAAAAGAAAGATTTAAAGAAATATTGAAAGTAAGAAAGATTGAAAAAAAGAATGAAAGAAAGATTGAAAGAAAGATTGAAAAAAAGAAAGATTTAAAGAAATATTGAAAGAAAAATTTAAACAAAGATTGAAAGACTGAAAGAAAGATTGAAAGAAAGAATGAAAGAATGAAAGAAAGATTGAAAGAAAGATTGAAAGAAAGAAAGATTGAAAGTCATATAAATTGAAAGAAAGAATGAAAGAAAGATTGAACGATTGAAAGAAAGATTGAAAGAAAGAAAGATTGAAAGAAAGAATGAAAGACAGATTGAAAGAAAGAATGAAAGAAAGATTGAAAGAAAGAATGAAAGAATGAAAAAAAGATTTAAAGATTGAAAGAAATATTGAAAGAAAGAAAGATTGAAAGTAATAAAAATTTAAAGAAAGAATGAAAGAAAGATTGAAAGTAAGAAAGATTGAGAGAAAGATTGAAAGAAAGATTGATAGAAAGATTTAAAGATTGAAAGATTGAAAAAAAGATTGAAAGAAATAATGAAAGAAAGATTGAAAGAAATAATGAAAGAAGGAATGAAAGAATGAAAGAAAGATTGAAAGAAATATTGAAAGTAAGAAAGATTGAAAAAAAGAATGAAAGAAAGATTGAAAGAAAGATTGAAAAAAAGAAAGATTTAAAGAAATATTGAAAGAAAAATTTAAACAAAGATTGAAAGACTGAAAGAAAGATTGAAAGAAAGAATGAAAGAATGAAAGAAAGATTGAAAGAAAGATTGAAAGAAAGAAAGATTGAAAGTCATATAAATTGAAAGAAAGAATGAAAGAAAGATTGAACGATTGAAAGAAAGATTGAAAGAAAGAAAGATTGAAAGAAAGAATGAAAGACAGATTGAAAGAAAGAATGAAAGAAAGATTGAAAGAAAGAATGAAAGAATGAAAAAAAGATTTAAAGATTGAAAGAAATATTGAAAGTAATAAAAATTTAAAGAAAGAATTAAAGAAAGATTGAAAGTAAGAAAGATTGAAAGAAAGAATGAAAGAAAGATTAAAGGAAGGAATGAAAGAATGAAAGAAAGATTGAAAGATTGAAAGAAATATTGAAAGGAAGAAAGATTGAAAGTAAGAAAGATTGAAAGATTAAAAAAAAGAATAAAAGAAAGATTGAAAGATTGAAAAAAAGATTGAACGAAATAATGAAAGAAAGATTGAAAGAAATAATGAAAGAAGGAATGAAAGAATGAAAGAAAGATTGAAAGAAATATTGAACGTAAGAAAGATTGAAAAAAAGAATGAATAAAAGATTGAAAGAAAGATTGAAAAAAAGAAAGATTTAAAGAAATATTGAAAGAAAAATTTAAACAAAGATTGAAAGACTGAAAGAAAGATTGAAAGAAAGAATGAAAGAATGAAAGAAAGATTGAAAGAAAGAAAGATTGAAAGTCATATAAATTGAAAGAAAGAATGAAAGAAAGATTGAAAGATTAAATGATTGAAAGAAAGATTGAAAGAAATAATGAAAGAAAGATTGAAAGAAATAATGGAAGAAGGAATGAAAGAATGAAAGAAAGATTGAAAGAAATACTGAAAGTAAGAAAGATTGAAAAAAAGAATGAAAGAAAGATTGAAAGAAAGATGGAAAAAAAGAAAGATTGAAAGAAATATTGAAAGAAAAATTTAAAGAAAGATTGAAAGATTGAAAGAAAGATTGAAAAAAAGAATAAAAGAAAGA
Source organism: Zeus faber (assembly GCF_960531495.2). Lineage (NCBI taxonomy): Eukaryota > Metazoa > Chordata > Actinopteri > Zeiformes > Zeidae > Zeus > Zeus faber. The sequence continues at coordinate 866,224 of NC_137205.1, forward strand.
TTGAAAGATTGAAAGAAAGATTGAAATAAATAATGAAAGAAAGATAAAAGGAAGGAATGAAAGAATGAATGAAAGATTGAAAGATTGAAAGAAATATTGAAAGAAAGAAAGATTGAAAGTAAGAAAGATTGAAAGATTGAAAAAAAGATTGTTAGAAATAATGAAAGAAAGATTGAAAGAAATAATGAAAGAAGGAATGAAAGAATGAAAGAAAGATTGAAAGAAATATTGAAAGTAAGAAAGATTGAAAAAAAGAATGAAAGAAAGATTGAAAGAAAGATTGAAAGAAGGAATGAAAGAATGAAAGAAAGATTGAAAGATTGAAAGAAATATTGAAAGAAAGAACGATTGAAAGATTGAAAGAAAGAATGAAAGATTGAAAGATTGAAAGAAATATTGAAAGAAAGAACGATTGAAAGATTGAAAGAAAGAATGAAAGATTGAAAGAAAGATTGAAAGATTGAAAGAAAGATTGAAAAAATGAAAGATTGAAAGAAAGAATAAAAGAAAGATTGAAAGAACGATTGAAAGATTGAAAGAAAGAATGAAAGAAAGATTAAAGGAAGGAATGAAAGAAGGAAAGAAAGATTGAAAGATTGAAAGAAATATTGAAAGGAAGAAAGATTGAAAGTAAGAAAGATTGAAAGATTAAAAAAAAGAATAAAAGAAAGATTGAAAGATTGAAAAAAAGATTGAACGAAATAATGAAAGAAAGATTGAAAGAAATAATGAAAGAAGGAATGAAAGAATGAAAGAAAGATTGAAAGAAATATTGAACGTAAGAAAGATTGAAAAAAAGAATGAATAAAAGATTGAAAGAAAGATTGAAAAAAAGAAAGATTTAAAGAAATATTGAAAGAAAAATTTAAACAAAGATTGAAAGACTGAAAGAAAGATTGAAAGAAATAATGAAAGAATGAAAGAAAGATTGAAAGAAAGATTGAAAGAAAGAACGATTGAAAGTCATATAAATTGAAAGAAAGAATGAAAGAAAGATTGAAAGATTAAATGATTGAAAGAAAGATTGAAAGAAATAATGAAAGAAAGATTGAAAGAAATAATGGAAGAAGTAATGAAAGAATGAAAGAAAGATTGAAAGAAATACTGAAAGTAAGAAAGATTGAAAAAAAGAATGAAAGAAAGATTGAAAGAAAGATGGAAAAAAGAAAGATTGAAAGAAATATTGAAAGAAAAATTTAAAGAAAGATTGAAAGATTGAAAGAAAGGATGAAAAAAAGAATAAAAGAAAGATTGAAAGATTGAAAGAAAGATTGAAATAAATAATGAAAGAAAGATTAAAGGAAGGAATGAAAGAATGAAAGAAAGAAAGATTGAAAGATTGAAAAAAAGATTGAAAGAAATAATGAAAGAAAGATTGAAAGAAATAATGAAAGAAGGAAAGAAAGATTGAAAGAAATATTGAAAGTAAGAAAGATTGAAAAAAAGAATGAAAGAAAGATTGAAAGAAAGATTGAAAAAAAGAAAGATTTGAAGAAATATTGAAAGAAAAATTTAAACAAAGATTGAAAGACTGAAAGAAAGATTGAAAGAAAGAATGAAAGAAAGATTGAAAGAAAGATTGAAAGAAAGAAAGATTGAAAGTCATATAAATTGAAAGAAAGAATGAAAGAAAGATTGAAAGAAAGAATGAAAGAAATATTGAAAGAAAGAATGAAAAAAAGATTTAAAGAATGAAAGAAAGATTGAAAGAAAGAAAGATTGAAAGTCATTTAAATAGAAAGAAAGAATGAAAGAAAGATTGAACGATTGAAAGAAAGATTGAAATAAAGAAAGATTGAAAGAAAGAATGAAAGAATGAAAAAAAGATATAAAGATTGAAAGAAATATTGAAAGAAAGAAAGATTGAAAGTAATAAAAATTGAAAGAAAAACTGAAAGAAAGATTGAAAGTAAGAAAGATTGAAAGAAAGATTGAAAGAAAGATTGATAGAAAGATTGAAAGATTGAAAGATTGAAAGAAAGATTGAAAAAAAGAATAAAAGAAAGATTGAAAGATTGAAAGAAAGATTGAAATAAATAATGAAAGAAAGATTAAAGGAAGGAATGAAAGAATGAAAGAAAGATTGAAAGATTGAATGAAATATTGAAAGAAAGAAAGATTGAAAGTAAGAAAGATTGAAAGATTAAAAAAAAGAATAAAAGAAAGATTGAAAGATTGAAAAAAAGATTGAACGAAATAATGAAAGAAAGATTGAAAGAAATAATGAAAGATTGAAAGAAAGAATGAAAGAATGAAAGAAAGATTGAAAGAAAGAAAGATTGAAAGAAAGAATGAAAGACCGATTGAAAGAAAGAATGAAAGAAAGATTGAAAGAAAGAATGAAAGAATGAAAAAAAGATTTAAAGATTGAAAGAAGTATTGAAAGAAAGAAAGATTGAAAGTAATAAAAATTGAAAGAAAGACTGAAAGAAAGATTGAAAGTAAGAAAGATTGAAAAAAAGATTGAAAAGAAAGATTGATAGAAAGATTGAAAGATTGAAAGATTGAAAGAAAGATTGAAAAAAACAATAAAAGAAAGATTGAAAGATTGAAAGAAAGATTGAAATAAATAATGAAAGAAAGATTAAAGGAAGGAATGAAAGAATGAAAGAAAGATTGAAAGATTGAAAGAAATATTGAAAGAAAGAAAAATTGAAAGTAAGAAAGATTGAAAGACTGAAAGAAAGATTGAAAGAAAGAATGAAAGAATGAAAGAAAGATTGAAAGAAAGAAAGATTGAAAGTCATATAAATTGAAAGAAAGAATGAAAGAAAGATTGAAAGATTAAATGATTGAAAGAAAGATTGAAAGAAATAATGAAAGAAAGATTGAAAGAAATAATGGAAGAAGGAATGAAAGAATGAAAGAAAGATTGAAAGAAATACTGAAAGTAAGAAAGATTGAAAAAAAGAATGAAAGAAAGATTGAAAGAAAGATGGAAAAAAAGAAAGATTGAAAGAAATATTGAAAGAAAAATTTAAAGAAAGATTGAAAGATTGAAAGAAAGATTGAAAAAAAGAATAAAAGAAAGATTGAAAGATTGAAAGAAAGATTGAAATAAATAATGAAAGAAAGATAAAAGGAAGGAATGAAAGAATGAATGAAAGATTGAAAGATTGAAAGAAATATTGAAAGAAAGAAAGATTGAAAGTAAGAAAGATTGAAAGATTGAAAAAAAGATTGTTAGAAATAATGAAAGAAAGATTGAAAGAAATAATGAAAGAAGGAATGAAAGAATGAAAGAAAGATTGAAAGAAATATTGAAAGTAAGAAAGATTGAAAAAAAGAATGAAAGAAAGATTGAAAGAAAGATTGAAAGAAGGAATGAAAGAATGAAAGAAAGATTGAAAGATTGAAAGAAATATTGAAAGAAAGAACGATTGAAAGATTGAAAGAAAGAATGAAAGATTGAAAGAAAGATTGAAAGATTGAAAGAAATATTGAAAGAAAGAACGATTGAAAGATTGAAAGAAAGAATGAAAGATTGAAAGAAAGATTGAAAGATTGAAAGAAAGATTGAAAAAATGAAAGATTGAAAGAAAGAATAAAAGAAAGATTGAAAGAACGATTGAAAGATTGAAAGAAAGAATGAAAGAAAGATTAAAGGAAGGAATGAAAGAAGGAAAGAAAGATTGAAAGATTGAAAGAAATATTGAAAGGAAGAAAGATTGAAAGTAAGAAAGATTGAAAGATTAAAAAAAAGAATAAAAGAAAGATTGAAAGATTGAAAAAAAGATTGAACGAAATAATGAAAGAAAGATTGAAAGAAATAATGAAAGAAGGAATGAAAGAATGAAAGAAAGATTGAAAGAAATATTGAACGTAAGAAAGATTGAAAAAAAGAATGAATAAAAGATTGAAAGAAAGATTGAAAAAAAGAAAGATTTAAAGAAATATTGAAAGAAAAATTTAAACAAAGATTGAAAGACTGAAAGAAAGATTGAAAGAAATAATGAAAGAATGAAAGAAAGATTGAAAGAAAGAACGATTGAAAGTCATATAAATTGAAAGAAAGAATGAAAGAAAGATTGAAAGATTAAATGATTGAAAGAAAGATTGAAAGAAATAATGAAAGAAAGATTGAAAGAAATAATGGAAGAAGTAATGAAAGAATGAAAGAAAGATTGAAAGAAATACTGAAAGTAAGAAAGATTGAAAAAAAGAATGAAAGAAAGATTGAAAGAAAGATGGAAAAAAGAAAGATTGAAAGAAATATTGAAAGAAAAATTTAAAGAAAGATTGAAAGATTGAAAGAAAGGATGAAAAAAAGAATAAAAGAAAGATTGAAAGATTGAAAGAAAGATTGAAATAAATAATGAAAGAAAGATTAAAGGAAGGAATGAAAGAATGAATGAAAGATTGAAAGATTGAAAGAAATATTGAAAGAAAGAAAGATTGAAAGTAAGAAAGATTGAAAGATTGAAAAAAAGATTGTTAGAAATAATGAAAGAAAGATTGAAAGAAATAATGAAAGAAGGAATGAAAGAATGAAAGAAAGATTGAAAGAAATATTGAAAGTAAGAAAGATTGAAAAAAAGAATGAAAGAAAGATTGAAAGAAAGATTGAAAGAAGGAATGAAAGAATGAAAGAAAGATTGAAAGATTGAAAGAAATATTGAAAGAAAGAACGATTGAAAGATTGAAAGAAAGAATGAAAGATTGAAAGAAAGATTGAAAGATTGAAAGAAATATTGAAAGAAAGAACGATTGAAAGATTGAAAGAAAGAATGAAAGATTGAAAGAAAGATTGAAAGATTGAAAGAAAGATTGAAAAAATGAAAGATTGAAAGAAAGAATAAAAGAAAGATTGAAAGAACGATTGAAAGATTGAAAGAAAGAATGAAAGAAAGATTAAAGGAAGGAATGAAAGAAGGAAAGAAAGATTGAAAGATTGAAAGAAATATTGAAAGGAAGAAAGATTGAAAGTAAGAAAGATTGAAAGATTAAAAAAAAGAATAAAAGAAAGATTGAAAGATTGAAAAAAAGATTGAACGAAATAATGAAAGAAAGATTGAAAGAAATAATGAAAGAAGGAATGAAAGAATGAAAGAAAGATTGAAAGAAATATTGAACGTAAGAAAGATTGAAAAAAAGAATGAATAAAAGATTGAAAGAAAGATTGAAAAAAAGAAAGATTTAAAGAAATATTGAAAGAAAAATTTAAACAAAGATTGAAAGACTGAAAGAAAGATTGAAAGAAATAATGAAAGAATGAAAGAAAGATTGAAAGAAAGATTGAAAGAAAGAACGATTGAAAGTCATATAAATTGAAAGAAAGAATGAAAGAAAGATTGAAAGATTAAATGATTGAAAGAAAGATTGAAAGAAATAATGAAAGAAAGATTGAAAGAAATAATGGAAGAAGTAATGAAAGAATGAAAGAAAGATTGAAAGAAATACTGAAAGTAAGAAAGATTGAAAAAAAGAATGAAAGAAAGATTGAAAGAAAGATGGAAAAAAGAAAGATTGAAAGAAATATTGAAAGAAAAATTTAAAGAAAGATTGAAAGATTGAAAGAAAGGATGAAAAAAAGAATAAAAGAAAGATTGAAAGATTGAAAGAAAGATTGAAATAAATAATGAAAGAAAGATTAAAGGAAGGAATGAAAGAATGAAAGAAAGAAAGATTGAAAGATTGAAAAAAAGATTGAAAGAAATAATGAAAGAAAGATTGAAAGAAATAATGAAAGAAGGAAAGAAAGATTGAAAGAAATATTGAAAGTAAGAAAGATTGAAAAAAAGAATGAAAGAAAGATTGAAAGAAAGATTGAAAAAAAGAAAGATTTGAAGAAATATTGAAAGAAAAATTTAAACAAAGATTGAAAGACTGAAAGAAAGATTGAAAGAAAGAATGAAAGAAAGATTGAAAGAAAGATTGAAAGAAAGAAAGATTGAAAGTCATATAAATTGAAAGAAAGAATGAAAGAAAGATTGAAAGAAAGAATGAAAGAAATATTGAAAGAAAGAATGAAAAAAAGATTTAAAGAATGAAAGAAAGATTGAAAGAAAGAAAGATTGAAAGTCATTTAAATAGAAAGAAAGAATGAAAGAAAGATTGAACGATTGAAAGAAAGATTGAAATAAAGAAAGATTGAAAGAAAGAATGAAAGAATGAAAAAAAGATATAAAGATTGAAAGAAATATTGAAAGAAAGAAAGATTGAAAGTAATAAAAATTGAAAGAAAAACTGAAAGAAAGATTGAAAGTAAGAAAGATTGAAAGAAAGATTGAAAGAAAGATTGATAGAAAGATTGAAAGATTGAAAGATTGAAAGAAAGATTGAAAAAAAGAATAAAAGAAAGATTGAAAGATTGAAAGAAAGATTGAAATAAATAATGAAAGAAAGATTAAAGGAAGGAATGAAAGAATGAAAGAAAGATTGAAAGATTGAATGAAATATTGAAAGAAAGAAAGATTGAAAGTAAGAAAGATTGAAAGATTAAAAAAAAGAATAAAAGAAAGATTGAAAGATTGAAAAAAAGATTGAACGAAATAATGAAAGAAAGATTGAAAGAAATAATGAAAGATTGAAAGAAAGAATGAAAGAATGAAAGAAAGATTGAAAGAAAGAAAGATTGAAAGAAAGAATGAAAGACCGATTGAAAGAAAGAATGAAAGAAAGATTGAAAGAAAGAATGAAAGAATGAAAAAAAGATTTAAAGATTGAAAGAAGTATTGAAAGAAAGAAAGATTGAAAGTAATAAAAATTGAAAGAAAGACTGAAAGAAAGATTGAAAGTAAGAAAGATTGAAAAAAAGATTGAAAAGAAAGATTGATAGAAAGATTGAAAGATTGAAAGATTGAAAGAAAGATTGAAAAAAACAATAAAAGAAAGATTGAAAGATTGAAAGAAAGATTGAAATAAATAATGAAAGAAAGATTAAAGGAAGGAATGAAAGAATGAAAGAAAGATTGAAAGATTGAAAGAAATATTGAAAGAAAGAAAAATTGAAAGTAAGAAAGATTGAAAGATTGAAATAAAGAATAAAAGAAAGATTGAAAGATTGAAAAAAAGATTAAAAGAAATAATGAAAGAAAGATTGAAAGATTGAAAGAAAGAATGAAAGAAAGATTGAAATATTGAAAGATAGAATGAAAGAAAGATTGAAAGATTGAAAGAAAGATTGAAAGATTGAAAGATTGAAAGAAAGATTGAATGTTTGAAAGAAAGATTGAAAGAAAGATTGAAAGAAAGAAAGATTGAAAGAAATAATGAAAGAAAGATTGAACGATTGGAAGAAATATTGAAAGATAAAAAAATTGAAAGTAAGAAAGATTGAAAGAAATAATGAAAGAAAGATTGAAAGATTGAAATATTGAAAGATAGAATGAAAGAAAGATTGAAAGATTGAAAGAAAGATTGAAAGAAAGATTGAAAGATTGAAAGATTGAAAGAAAGATTGAATGTTTGAAAGAAAGATTGAATGTTTGAAAGAAAGATTGAAAGAAAGATTGAAAGAAAGAAAGATTGAAAGAAAGAATGAAAGAAAGATTGAAAGATAGATGGAAAGAAAGATTGAAAGAAAGAATCATTGAAAGAATAACAAAAGAAAGATTGAAAGATTGGAAGAAATATTGAAAGATAGAAAAATTGAAAGAAAGAAAGATTGAAAAAAAGAATTAAAGAAAGATTGAAAGATTGAAAGAAAGAATGAAAGAAAGATTGAAAGATTGAAATATTGAAAGAAAGAATGAAAGAAAGATTGAAAGATTGAAAGATTGAAATAAAGATTGAAAGTTTGAAAGAAAGATTGAAAGAAAGATTTAAAGAAAGAAAGATTGAAAGAAATATTGAAAGAAAGATTGAAAGATTGAAAGAAAGATTGAAAGAAAGAATGAAAGAAAGATTGAACGATTGAAATATTGAAATAAAGAATGAAAGTTTGAAAGAAAGATTGAAAGAAAGTTTTAAAGAAAGAAAGATTGAAAGTAAAAAAGATTGAAAGAAATATTGAAAGAAAGATTGAAAAATTGAAAGATTGAAAGAAAGACTAAAAGAAAGAAAGAACGATTGAAAGAAAGATTGAAAGAAAGAAAGATTGAAAGTCATATAAATTGAAAGAAAGAATGAAAGAAAGATTGAACGATTAAAAGAAAGATTGAAAGAAAGAAAGATTGAAAGAAAGAATGAAAGACAGATTGAAAGAAAGAATGAAAGAAAGATTGAAAGAAAGAATGAAAGAATGAAAAAAAGATTTAAAGATTGAAAGAAATATTGAAAGTAATAAAAATTTAAAGAAAGAATGAAAGAAAGATTGAAAGTAAGAAAGATTGAAAGAAAGATTGAAAGAACGATTGATAGAAAGATTGAAAGATTGAAAGATTGAAAGAAAGATTGAAAAAAAGAATAAAAGAAAGATTGAAATAATGAAAGAAAGATTGAAAGAAATAATGAAAGAAGGAATGAAAGCATGAAAGAAAGATTGAAAGATTGAAAGAAATATTGAAAGAAAGAACGATTGAAAGATTGAAAGAAAGAATGAAAGATTGAAAGAAAGATTGAAAGATTGAAAGAAAGATTGAAAAAATGAAAGATTGAAAGAAAGAATAAAAGAAAGATTGAAAGAACGATTGAAAGATTGAAAGAAAGAATGAAAGAAAGATTAAAGGAAGGAATGAAAGAATGAAAGAAAGATTGAAAGATTGAAAGAAATATTGAAAGGAAGAAAGATTGAAAGTAAGAAAGATTGAAAGATTAAAAAAAAGAATAAAAGATAGATTGAAAGATTGAAAAAAAGATTGAACGAAATAATGAAAGAAAGATTGAAAGAAATAATGAAAGAAGGAATGAAAGAATGAAAGAAAGATTGAAAGAAATATTGAACGTAAGAAAGATTGAAAAAAAGAATGAATAAAAGATTGAAAGAAAGATTGAAAAAAAGAAAGATTTAAAGAAATATTGAAAGAAAAATTTAAACAAAGATTGAAAGACTGAAAGAAAGATTGAATGAAAGAATGAAAGAAAGATTGAAAGAAAGATTGAAAGAAAGAACGATTGAAAGTCATAAATTGAAAGAAAGAATGAAAGAAGATTGAAAGATTAAATGATTGAAAGAAAGATTGAAAGAAATAATGGAAGAAGTAATGAAAGAATGAAAGAAAGATTGAAAGAAATACTGAAAGTAAGAAAGATTGAAAAAAAGAATGAAAGAAAGATTGAAAGAAAGATGGAAAAAAGAAAGATTGAAAGAAATATTGAAAGAAAAATTTAAAGAAAGATTGAAAGATTGAAAGAAAGATTGAAAAAAAGAATAAAAGAAAGATTGAAAGATTGAAAGAAAGATTGAAATAAATAATGAAAGAAAGATTAAAGGAAGGAATGAAAGAATGAAAGAAAGAAAGATTGAAAGATTAAAAAAAGATTGAAAGAAATAATGAAAGAAAGATTGAAAGAAATAATGAAAGAAGGAATGAAAGAATGAAAGAAAGATTGAAAGAAATATTGAAAGTAAGAAAGATTGAAAAAAAGAATGAAAGAAAGATTGAAAGAAAGATTGAAAAAAAGAAAGATTTGAAGAAATATTGAAAGAAAAATTTAAACAAAGATTGAAAGAAAGAATGAAAGAAAGAAAGAATGAAAGAATGAAAAAAAGATTTAAAGAATGAAAGAAAGATTGAAAGAAAGATTGAAAGAAAGAAAAATTGAAAGTCATTTAAATAGAAAGAAAGAATGAAAGAAAGATTGAACGATTGAAAGAAAGATTGAAATAAAGAAAGATTGAAAGAAAGGATGAAAGACAGATTGAAAGAAAGAATGAAAGAAAGATTGAAAGAAAGAATGAAAGAATGAAAAAAAGATATAAAGATTGAAAGAAATATTGAAAGAAAGAAAGATTGAAAGTAATAAAAATTGAAAGAAAGACTGAAAGAAAGATTGAAAGTAAGAAAGATTGAAAGAAAGATTGAAAGAAAGATTGATAGAAAGATTGAAAGATTGAAAGAAATATTGAAAGAAAGAAAAATTGAAAGTAAGAAAGATTGAAAGATTGAAATAAAGAATAAAAGAAAGATTGAAAGATTGAAAAAAAGATTGAAAGAAATAATGAAAGAAAGATTGAAAGAAATAATGAAAGAAGGAATGAAAGAATGAAAGAAAGATTGAAAGAAATATTGAAAGTAAGAAAGATTGAAAAAAAGAATGAAAGAAAGATTGAAAGAAAGATTGAAAAAAAGAAAGATTTAAAGAAATATTGAAAGTAAGAAAGATTGAAAAAAAGAATGAAAGAAAGATTGAAAGAAAGATTGAAAAAAAGAAAGATTTAAAGAAATATTGAAAGAAAAATTTAAACAAAGATTGAAAGGCTGAAAGAAAGATTGAAAGAAAGAATGAAAGAATGAAAGAAAGATTGAAAGAAAGATTGAAAGAAAGAAAGATTGAAAGTCATATAAATTGAAAGAAAGAATGAAAGAAAGATTGAACGATTGAAAGAAAGATTGAAAGAAAGAATGAAAGACAGATTGAAAGAAAGAATGAAAGAAAGATTGAAAGAAAGAATGAAAGAATGAAAAAAAGATTTAAAGATTGAAAGAAATATTGAAAGAAAGAAAGATTGAAAGTAATAAAAATTTAAAGAAAGAATGAAAGAAAGATTGAAAGTAAGAAAGATTGAGAGAAAGATTGAAAGAAAGATTGATAGAAAGATTTAAAGATTGAAAGATTGAAAAAAAGATTGAAAGAAATAATGAAAGAAAGATTGAAAGAAATAATGAAAGAAGGAATGAAAGAATGAAAGAAAGATTGAAAGAAATATTGAAAGTAAGAAAGATTGAAAAAAAGAATGAAAGAAAGATTGAAAGAAAGATTGAAAAAAAGAAAGATTTAAAGAAATATTGAAAGAAAAATTTAAACAAAGATTGAAAGACTGAAAGAAAGATTGAAAGAAAGAATGAAAGAATGAAAGAAAGATTGAAAGAAAGATTGAAAGAAAGAAAGATTGAAAGTCATATAAATTGAAAGAAAGAATGAAAGAAAGATTGAACGATTGAAAGAAAGATTGAAAGAAAGAAAGATTGAAAGAAAGAATGAAAGACAGATTGAAAGAAAGAATGAAAGAAAGATTGAAAGAAAGAATGAAAGAATGAAAAAAAGATTTAAAGATTGAAAGAAATATTGAAAGTAATAAAAATTTAAAGAAAGAATTAAAGAAAGATTGAAAGTAAGAAAGATTGAAAGAAAGATTGAAAGAAAGAATGAAAGAAAGATTAAAGGAAGGAATGAAAGAATGAAAGAAAGATTGAAAGATTGAAAGAAATATTGAAAGGAAGAAAGATTGAAAGTAAGAAAGATTGAAAGATTAAAAAAAAGAATAAAAGAAAGATTGAAAGATTGAAAAAAAGATTGAACGAAATAATGAAAGAAAGATTGAAAGAAATAATGAAAGAAGGAATGAAAGAATGAAAGAAAGATTGAAAGAAATATTGAACGTAAGAAAGATTGAAAAAAAGAATGAATAAAAGATTGAAAGAAAGATTGAAAAAAAGAAAGATTTAAAGAAATATTGAAAGAAAAATTTAAACAAAGATTGAAAGACTGAAAGAAAGATTGAAAGAAAGAATGAAAGAATGAAAGAAAGATTGAAAGAAAGAAAGATTGAAAGTCATATAAATTGAAAGAAAGAATGAAAGAAAGATTGAAAGATTAAATGATTGAAAGAAAGATTGAAAGAAATAATGAAAGAAAGATTGAAAGAAATAATGGAAGAAGGAATGAAAGAATGAAAGAAAGATTGAAAGAAATACTGAAAGTAAGAAAGATTGAAAAAAAGAATGAAAGAAAGATTGAAAGAAAGATGGAAAAAAAGAAAGATTGAAAGAAATATTGAAAGAAAAATTTAAAGAAAGATTGAAAGATTGAAAGAAAGATTGAAAAAAAGAATAAAAGAAAGATTGAAAGATTGAAAGAAAGATTGAAATAAATAATGAAAGAAAGATAAAAGGAAGGAATGAAAGAATGAATGAAAGATTGAAAGATTGAAAGAAATATTGAAAGAAAGAAAGATTGAAAGTAAGAAAGATTGAAAGATTGAAAAAAAGATTGTTAGAAATAATGAAAGAAAGATTGAAAGAAATAATGAAAGAAGGAATGAAAGAATGAAAGAAAGATTGAAAGAAATATTGAAAGTAAGAAAGATTGAAAAAAAGAATGAAAGAAAGATTGAAAGAAAGATTGAAAGAAGGAATGAAAGAATGAAAGAAAGATTGAAAGATTGAAAGAAATATTGAAAGAAAGAACGATTGAAAGATTGAAAGAAAGAATGAAAGATTGAAAGAAAGATTGAAAGATTGAAAGAAATATTGAAAGAAAGAACGATTGAAAGATTGAAAGAAAGAATGAAAGATTGAAAGAAAGATTGAAAGATTGAAAGAAAGATTGAAAAAATGAAAGATTGAAAGAAAGAATAAAAGAAAGATTGAAAGAACGATTGAAAGATTGAAAGAAAGAATGAAAGAAAGATTAAAGGAAGGAATGAAAGAAGGAAAGAAAGATTGAAAGATTGAAAGAAATATTGAAAGGAAGAAAGATTGAAAGTAAGAAAGATTGAAAGATTAAAAAAAAGAATAAAAGAAAGATTGAAAGATTGAAAAAAAGATTGAACGAAATAATGAAAGAAAGATTGAAAGAAATAATGAAAGAAGGAATGAAAGAATGAAAGAAAGATTGAAAGAAATATTGAACGTAAGAAAGATTGAAAAAAAGAATGAATAAAAGATTGAAAGAAAGATTGAAAAAAAGAAAGATTTAAAGAAATATTGAAAGAAAAATTTAAACAAAGATTGAAAGACTGAAAGAAAGATTGAAAGAAATAATGAAAGAATGAAAGAAAGATTGAAAGAAAGATTGAAAGAAAGAACGATTGAAAGTCATATAAATTGAAAGAAAGAATGAAAGAAAGATTGAAAGATTAAATGATTGAAAGAAAGATTGAAAGAAATAATGAAAGAAAGATTGAAAGAAATAATGGAAGAAGTAATGAAAGAATGAAAGAAAGATTGAAAGAAATACTGAAAGTAAGAAAGATTGAAAAAAAGAATGAAAGAAAGATTGAAAGAAAGATGGAAAAAAGAAAGATTGAAAGAAATATTGAAAGAAAAATTTAAAGAAAGATTGAAAGATTGAAATAAAGGATGAAAAAAAGAATAAAAGAAAGATTGAAAGATTGAAAGAAAGATTGAAATAAATAATGAAAGAAAGATTAAAGGAAGGAATGAAAGAATGAAAGAAAGAAAGATTGAAAGATTGAAAAAAAGATTGAAAGAAATAATGAAAGAAAGATTGAAAGAAATAATGAAAGAAGGAAAGAAAGATTGAAAGAAATATTGAAAGTAAGAAAGATTGAAAAAAAGAATGAAAGAAAGATTGAAAGAAAGATTGAAAAAAAGAAAGATTTGAAGAAATATTGAAAGAAAAATTTAAACAAAGATTGAAAGACTGAAAGAAAGATTGAAAGAAAGAATGAAAGAAAGATTGAAAGAAAGATTGAAAGAAAGAAAGATTGAAAGTCATATAAATTGAAAGAAAGAATGAAAGAAAGATTGAAAGAAAGAATGAAAGAAATATTGAAAGAAAGAATGAAAAAAAGATTTAAAGAATGAAAGAAAGATTGAAAGAAAGAAAGATTGAAAGTCATTTAAATAGAAAGAAAGAATGAAAGAAAGATTGAACGATTGAAAGAAAGATTGAAATAAAGAAAGATTGAAAGAAAGAATGAAAGAATGAAAAAAAGATATAAAGATTGAAAGAAATATTGAAAGAAAGAAAGATTGAAAGTAATAAAAATTGAAAGAAAAACTGAAAGAAAGATTGAAAGTAAGAAAGATTGAAAGAAAGATTGAAAGAAAGATTGATAGAAAGATTGAAAGATTGAAAGATTGAAAGAAAGATTGAAAAAAAGAATAAAAGAAAGATTGAAAGATTGAAAGAAAGATTGAAATAAATAATGAAAGAAAGATTAAAGGAAGGAATGAAAGAATGAAAGAAAGATTGAAAGATTGAATGAAATATTGAAAGAAAGAAAGATTGAAAGTAAGAAAGATTGAAAGATTAAAAAAAAGAATAAAAGAAAGATTGAAAGATTGAAAAAAAGATTGAACGAAATAATGAAAGAAAGATTGAAAGAAATAATGAAAGATTGAAAGAAAGAATGAAAGAATGAAAGAAAGATTGAAAGAAAGAAAGATTGAAAGAAAGAATGAAAGACCGATTGAAAGAAAGAATGAAAGAAAGATTGAAAGAAAGAATGAAAGAATGAAAAAAAGATTTAAAGATTGAAAGAAGTATTGAAAGAAAGAAAGATTGAAAGTAATAAAAATTGAAAGAAAGACTGAAAGAAAGATTGAAAGTAAGAAAGATTGAAAAAAAGATTGAAAAGAAAGATTGATAGAAAGATTGAAAGATTGAAAGATTGAAAGAAAGATTGAAAAAAACAATAAAAGAAAGATTGAAAGATTGAAAGAAAGATTGAAATAAATAATGAAAGAAAGATTAAAGGAAGGAATGAAAGAATGAAAGAAAGATTGAAAGATTGAAAGAAATATTGAAAGAAAGAAAAATTGAAAGTAAGAAAGATTGAAAGATTGAAATAAAGAATAAAAGAAAGATTGAAAGATTGAAAAAAAGATTGAAAGAAATAATGAAAGAAAGATTGAAAGAAATAATGAAAGAAGGAATGAAAGAAAGATTGAAAGAAATATTGAAAGTAAGAAAGATTGAAAAAAAGAATGAAAGAAAGTTTGAAAGAAAGATTGAAAAAAAGAAAGATTTAAAGAAATATTGAAAGAAAAATTTAAACAAAGATTGAAAGACTGAAAGAAAGATTGAAAGAAAGAATGAAAGAATGAAAGAAAGATTGAAAGAAAGATTGAAAGAAAGAAAGATTGAAAGTACTATAAATTTAAAGAAAGAATGAAAGAAAGATTGAACGATTGAAAGAAAGATTGAAAGAAAGAATGAAAGACAGATTGAAAGAAAGAATGAAAGAAAGATTGAAAGAAAGAATGAAAGAATGAAAAAAAGATTTAAAGATTGAAAGAAATATTGAAAGAAAGAAAGATTGAAAGTAATAAAAATTTAAAGAAAGAATGAAAGAAAGATTGAAAGTAAGAAAGATTGAAAGAAAGATTGAAAGAAAGATTGATAGAAAGATTGAAAGATTGAAAGATTGAAAGAAAGATTGAAAAAAAGAATGAATAAAAGATTGAAAGAAAGATTGAAAAAAAGAAAGATTTAAAGAAATATTGAAAGAAAAATTTAAACAAAGATTGAAAGACTGAAAGAAAGATTGAATGAAAGAATGAAAGAAAGATTGAAAGAAAGATTGAAAGAAAGAACGATTGAAAGTCATAAATTGAAAGAAAGAATGAAAGAAGATTGAAAGATTAAATGATTGAAAGAAAGATTGAAAGAAATAATGGAAGAAGTAATGAAAGAATGAAAGAAAGATTGAAAGAAATACTGAAAGTAAGAAAGATTGAAAAAAAGAATGAAAGAAAGATTGAAAGAAAGATGGAAAAAAGAAAGATTGAAAGAAATATTGAAAGAAAAATTTAAAGAAAGATTGAAAGATTGAAAGAAAGATTGAAAAAAAGAATAAAAGAAAGATTGAAAGATTGAAAGAAAGATTGAAATAAATAATGAAAGAAAGATTAAAGGAAGGAATGAAAGAATGAAAGAAAGAAAGATTGAAAGATTAAAAAAAGATTGAAAGAAATAATGAAAGAAAGATTGAAAGAAATAATGAAAGAAGGAATGAAAGAATGAAAGAAAGATTGAAAGAAATATTGAAAGTAAGAAAGATTGAAAAAAAGAATGAAAGAAAGATTGAAAGAAAGATTGAAAAAAAGAAAGATTTGAAGAAATATTGAAAGAAAAATTTAAACAAAGATTGAAAGAAAGAATGAAAGAAAGATTGAAAGAAAGAATGAAAGAATGAAAAAAAGATTTAAAGAATGAAAGAAAGATTGAAAGAAAGATTGAAAGAAAGAAAAATTGAAAGTCATTTAAATAGAAAGAAAGAATGAAAGAAAGATTGAACGATTGAAAGAAAGATTGAAATAAAGAAAGATTGAAAGAAAGGATGAAAGACAGATTGAAAGAAAGAATGAAAGAAAGATTGAAAGAAAGAATGAAAGAATGAAAAAAAGATATAAAGATTGAAAGAAATATTGAAAGAAAGAAAGATTGAAAGTAATAAAAATTGAAAGAAAGACTGAAAGAAAGATTGAAAGTAAGAAAGATTGAAAGAAAGATTGAAAGAAAGATTGATAGAAAGATTGAAAGATTGAAAGAAATATTGAAAGAAAGAAAAATTGAAAGTAAGAAAGATTGAAAGATTGAAATAAAGAATAAAAGAAAGATTGAAAGATTGAAAAAAAGATTGAAAGAAATAATGAAAGAAAGATTGAAAGAAATAATGAAAGAAGGAATGAAAGAATGAAAGAAAGATTGAAAGAAATATTGAAAGTAAGAAAGATTGAAAAAAAGAATGAAAGAAAGATTGAAAGAAAGATTGAAAAAAAGAAAGATTTAAAGAAATATTGAAAGTAAGAAAGATTGAAAAAAAGAATGAAAGAAAGATTGAAAGAAAGATTGAAAAAAAGAAAGATTTAAAGAAATATTGAAAGAAAAATTTAAACAAAGATTGAAAGACTGAAAGAAAGATTGAAAGAAAGAATGAAAGAATGAAAGAAAGATTGAAAGAAAGATTGAAAGAAAGAAAGATTGAAAGTCATATAAATTGAAAGAAAGAATGAAAGAAAGATTGAACGATTGAAAGAAAGATTGAAAGAAAGAAAGATTGAAAGAAAGAATGAAAGACAGATTGAAAGAAAGAATGAAAGAAAGATTGAAAGAAAGAATGAAAGAATGAAAAAAAGATTTAAAGATTGAAAGAAATATTGAAAGAAAGAAAGATTGAAAGTAATAAAAATTTAAAGAAAGAATGAAAGAAAGATTGAAAGTAAGAAAGATTGAGAGAAAGATTGAAAGAAAGATTGATAGAAAGATTTAAAGATTGAAAGATTGAAAAAAAGATTGAAAGAAATAATGAAAGAAAGATTGAAAGAAATAATGAAAGAAGGAATGAAAGAATGAAAGAAAGATTGAAAGAAATATTGAAAGTAAGAAAGATTGAAAAAAAGAATGAAAGAAAGATTGAAAGAAAGATTGAAAAAAAGAAAGATTTAAAGAAATATTGAAAGAAAAATTTAAACAAAGATTGAAAGACTGAAAGAAAGATTGAAAGAAAGAATGAAAGAATGAAAGAAAGATTGAAAGAAAGATTGAAAGAAAGAAAGATTGAAAGTCATATAAATTGAAAGAAAGAATGAAAGAAAGATTGAACGATTGAAAGAAAGATTGAAAGAAAGAAAGATTGAAAGAAAGAATGAAAGACAGATTGAAAGAAAGAATGAAAGAAAGATTGAAAGAAAGAATGAAAGAATGAAAAAAAGATTTAAAGATTGAAAGAAATATTGAAAGTAATAAAAATTTAAAGAAAGAATTAAAGAAAGATTGAAAGTAAGAAAGATTGAAAGAAAGATTGAAAGAAAGAATGAAAGAAAGATTAAAGGAAGGAATGAAAGAATGAAAGAAAGATTGAAAGATTGAAAGAAATATTGAAAGGAAGAAAGATTGAAAGTAAGAAAGATTGAAAGATTAAAAAAAAGAATAAAAGAAAGATTGAAAGATTGAAAAAAAGATTGAACGAAATAATGAAAGAAAGATTGAAAGAAATAATGAAAGAAGGAATGAAAGAATGAAAGAAAGATTGAAAGAAATATTGAACGTAAGAAAGATTGAAAAAAAGAATGAATAAAAGATTGAAAGAAAGATTGAAAAAAAGAAAGATTTAAAGAAATATTGAAAGAAAAATTTAAACAAAGATTGAAAGACTGAAAGAAAGATTGAAAGAAAGAATGAAAGAATGAAAGAAAGATTGAAAGAAAGAAAGATTGAAAGTCATATAAATTGAAAGAAAGAATGAAAGAAAGATTGAAAGATTAAATGATTGAAAGAAAGATTGAAAGAAATAATGAAAGAAAGATTGAAAGAAATAATGGAAGAAGGAATGAAAGAATGAAAGAAAGATTGAAAGAAATACTGAAAGTAAGAAAGATTGAAAAAAAGAATGAAAGAAAGATTGAAAGAAAGATGGAAAAAAAGAAAGATTGAAAGAAATATTGAAAGAAAAATTTAAAGAAAGATTGAAAGATTGAAAGAAAGATTGAAAAAAAGAATAAAAGAAAGATTGAAAGATTGAAAGAAAGATTGAAATAAATAATGAAAGAAAGATAAAAGGAAGGAATGAAAGAATGAATGAAAGATTGAAAGATTGAAAGAAATATTGAAAGAAAGAAAGATTGAAAGTAAGAAAGATTGAAAGATTGAAAAAAAGATTGTTAGAAATAATGAAAGAAAGATTGAAAGAAATAATGAAAGAAGGAATGAAAGAATGAAAGAAAGATTGAAAGAAATATTGAAAGTAAGAAAGATTGAAAAAAAGAATGAAAGAAAGATTGAAAGAAAGATTGAAAGAAGGAATGAAAGAATGAAAGAAAGATTGAAAGATTGAAAGAAATATTGAAAGAAAGAACGATTGAAAGATTGAAAGAAAGAATGAAAGATTGAAAGAAAGATTGAAAGATTGAAAGAAATATTGAAAGAAAGAACGATTGAAAGATTGAAAGAAAGAATGAAAGATTGAAAGAAAGATTGAAAGATTGAAAGAAAGATTGAAAAAATGAAAGATTGAAAGAAAGAATAAAAGAAAGATTGAAAGAACGATTGAAAGATTGAAAGAAAGAATGAAAGAAAGATTAAAGGAAGGAATGAAAGAAGGAAAGAAAGATTGAAAGATTGAAAGAAATATTGAAAGGAAGAAAGATTGAAAGTAAGAAAGATTGAAAGATTAAAAAAAAGAATAAAAGAAAGATTGAAAGATTGAAAAAAAGATTGAACGAAATAATGAAAGAAAGATTGAAAGAAATAATGAAAGAAGGAATGAAAGAATGAAAGAAAGATTGAAAGAAATATTGAACGTAAGAAAGATTGAAAAAAAGAATGAATAAAAGATTGAAAGAAAGATTGAAAAAAAGAAAGATTTAAAGAAATATTGAAAGAAAAATTTAAACAAAGATTGAAAGACTGAAAGAAAGATTGAAAGAAATAATGAAAGAATGAAAGAAAGATTGAAAGAAAGATTGAAAGAAAGAACGATTGAAAGTCATATAAATTGAAAGAAAGAATGAAAGAAAGATTGAAAGATTAAATGATTGAAAGAAAGATTGAAAGAAATAATGAAAGAAAGATTGAAAGAAATAATGGAAGAAGTAATGAAAGAATGAAAGAAAGATTGAAAGAAATACTGAAAGTAAGAAAGATTGAAAAAAAGAATGAAAGAAAGATTGAAAGAAAGATGGAAAAAAGAAAGATTGAAAGAAATATTGAAAGAAAAATTTAAAGAAAGATTGAAAGATTGAAATAAAGGATGAAAAAAAGAATAAAAGAAAGATTGAAAGATTGAAAGAAAGATTGAAATAAATAATGAAAGAAAGATTAAAGGAAGGAATGAAAGAATGAAAGAAAGAAAGATTGAAAGATTGAAAAAAAGATTGAAAGAAATAATGAAAGAAAGATTGAAAGAAATAATGAAAGAAGGAAAGAAAGATTGAAAGAAATATTGAAAGTAAGAAAGATTGAAAAAAAGAATGAAAGAAAGATTGAAAGAAAGATTGAAAAAAAGAAAGATTTGAAGAAATATTGAAAGAAAAATTTAAACAAAGATTGAAAGACTGAAAGAAAGATTGAAAGAAAGAATGAAAGAAAGATTGAAAGAAAGATTGAAAGAAAGAAAGATTGAAAGTCATATAAATTGAAAGAAAGAATGAAAGAAAGATTGAAAGAAAGAATGAAAGAAATATTGAAAGAAAGAATGAAAAAAAGATTTAAAGAATGAAAGAAAGATTGAAAGAAAGAAAGATTGAAAGTCATTTAAATAGAAAGAAAGAATGAAAGAAAGATTGAACGATTGAAAGAAAGATTGAAATAAAGAAAGATTGAAAGAAAGAATGAAAGAATGAAAAAAAGATATAAAGATTGAAAGAAATATTGAAAGAAAGAAAGATTGAAAGTAATAAAAATTGAAAGAAAAACTGAAAGAAAGATTGAAAGTAAGAAAGATTGAAAGAAAGATTGAAAGAAAGATTGATAGAAAGATTGAAAGATTGAAAGATTGAAAGAAAGATTGAAAAAAAGAATAAAAGAAAGATTGAAAGATTGAAAGAAAGATTGAAATAAATAATGAAAGAAAGATTAAAGGAAGGAATGAAAGAATGAAAGAAAGATTGAAAGATTGAATGAAATATTGAAAGAAAGAAAGATTGAAAGTAAGAAAGATTGAAAGATTAAAAAAAAGAATAAAAGAAAGATTGAAAGATTGAAAAAAAGATTGAACGAAATAATGAAAGAAAGATTGAAAGAAATAATGAAAGATTGAAAGAAAGAATGAAAGAATGAAAGAAAGATTGAAAGAAAGAAAGATTGAAAGAAAGAATGAAAGACCGATTGAAAGAAAGAATGAAAGAAAGATTGAAAGAAAGAATGAAAGAATGAAAAAAAGATTTAAAGATTGAAAGAAGTATTGAAAGAAAGAAAGATTGAAAGTAATAAAAATTGAAAGAAAGACTGAAAGAAAGATTGAAAGTAAGAAAGATTGAAAAAAAGATTGAAAAGAAAGATTGATAGAAAGATTGAAAGATTGAAAGATTGAAAGAAAGATTGAAAAAAACAATAAAAGAAAGATTGAAAGATTGAAAGAAAGATTGAAATAAATAATGAAAGAAAGATTAAAGGAAGGAATGAAAGAATGAAAGAAAGATTGAAAGATTGAAAGAAATATTGAAAGAAAGAAAAATTGAAAGTAAGAAAGATTGAAAGATTGAAATAAAGAATAAAAGAAAGATTGAAAGATTGAAAAAAAGATTGAAAGAAATAATGAAAGAAAGATTGAAAGAAATAATGAAAGAAGGAATGAAAGAAAGATTGAAAGAAATATTGAAAGTAAGAAAGATTGAAAAAAAGAATGAAAGAAAGTTTGAAAGAAAGATTGAAAAAAAGAAAGATTTAAAGAAATATTGAAAGAAAAATTTAAACAAAGATTGAAAGACTGAAAGAAAGATTGAAAGAAAGAATGAAAGAATGAAAGAAAGATTGAAAGAAAGATTGAAAGAAAGAAAGATTGAAAGTACTATAAATTTAAAGAAAGAATGAAAGAAAGATTGAACGATTGAAAGAAAGATTGAAAGAAAGAATGAAAGACAGATTGAAAGAAAGAATGAAAGAAAGATTGAAAGAAAGAATGAAAGAATGAAAAAAAGATTTAAAGATTGAAAGAAATATTGAAAGAAAGAAAGATTGAAAGTAATAAAAATTTAAAGAAAGAATGAAAGAAAGATTGAAAGTAAGAAAGATTGAAAGAAAGATTGAAAGAAAGATTGATAGAAAGATTGAAAGATTGAAAGATTGAAAGAAAGATTGAAAAAAAGAATAAAAGAAAGATTGAAAGATTGAAAAAAAGATTGAAAGAAATAATGAAAGAAAGATTGAAAGAAATAATGAAAGAAGGAATGAAAGAATGAAAGAAAGATTGAAAGAAATATTGAAAGTAAGAAAGATTAAAAAAAAGAATGAAAGAAAGATTGAAAGAAAGATTGAAAAAAAGAAAGATTTAAAGAAAAATTGAAAGAAAAATTTAAACAAAGATTGAAAGACTGAAAGAAAGATTGAAAGAAAGAATGAAAGAATGAAAGAATGAAAGAAAGATTGAAAGAAAGATTGAAAGAAAGAAAGATTGAAAGTCATAAATTGAAAGAAAGAATGAAAGAAAGATTGAACGATTGAAAGAAAGAAAGATTGAAAGAAAGAATGAAAGACAGATTGAAAGAAAGAATGAAAGAAAGATTGAAAGAAAGAATGAAAGAATGAAAAAAAGATTTAAAGATTGAAAGAAATATTGAAAGTAATAAAAATTTAAAGAAAGAATGAAAGAAAGATTGAAAGTAAGAAAGATTGAAAGAAAGATTGAAAGAACGATTGATAGAAAGATTGAAAGATTGAAAGAAAGATTGAAAAAAAGAATTAAAGAAAGATTGAAAGAATGAAAGAAAGATTGAAATTAATAATGAAAGAAAGATTGAAAGAAGGAATGAAAGAATGAAAGAAAGATTGAAAGATTGAAAGAAATATTGAAAGAAAGAACGATTGAAAGATTGAAAGAAAGAATGAAAGATTGAAAGAAAGATTGAAAGATTGAAAGAAAGATTGAAAAAATGAAAGATTGAAAGAAAGAATAAAAACAAGATTGAAAGAACGATTGAAAGATTGAAAGAAAGAATGACAGAAAGATTAAAGGAAGGAATGAAAGAATGAAAGAAAGATTGAAAGAAATTTTGAAAGGAAGAAAGATTGAAAGTAAGAAAGATTGAAAGATTAAAAAAAAGAATAAAAGAAAGATTGAAAGATTGAAAAAAAGATTGAACGAAATAATGAAAGAAAGATTGAAAGAAATAATGAAAGAAGGAATGAAAGAATGAAAGAAAGATTGAAAGAAATATTTAAAGTAAGAAAGATTGAAAAAAAGAATGAATAAAAGATTGAAAGAAAGATTGAAAAAAAGAAAGATTTAAAGAAATATTGAAAGAAAAATTTAAACAAAGATTGAAAGACTGAAAGAAAGATTGAAAGAAAGAATGAAAGAATGAAAGAAAGATTGAAAGAAAGATTGAAAGAAAGAAAGATTGAAAGTCATATAAATTGAAAGAAAAAATGAAAGAAAGATTGAAAGATTAAATGATTGAAAGAAAGATTGAAAGAAATAATGAAAGAAAGATTGAAAGAAATAATGGAAGAAGGAATGAAAGAATGAAAGAAAGATTGAAAGAAATACTGAAAGTAAGAAAGATTGAAAAAAAGAATGAAAGAAAGATTGAAAGAAAGATGGAAAAAAAGAAAGATTGAAAGAAAAATTTAAAGAAAGATTGAAAGATTGAAAGATTGAAAGAAAGATTGAAAAAAAGAATAAAAGAAAGATTGAAAGATTGAAAGAAAGATTGAAATAAATAATGAAAGAAAGATTAAAGGAAGGAATGAAAGAATGAATGAAAGATTGAAAGAAATATTGAAAGAAAGAAAGATTGAAAGATTGAAAAAAAGATTGTTAGAAATAATGAAAGAAAGATTGAAAGAAATAATGAAAGAAGGAATGAAAGAATGAAAGAAAGATTGAAAGAAATATTGAAAGTAAGAAAGATTGAAAAAAAGAATGAAAGAAAGATTGAAAGAAAGATTGAAAGAATGAAAGAAAGATTGAAAGATTGAAAGAAATATTGAAAGAAAGAACGATTGAAAGATTGAAAGAAAGAATGAAAGATTGAAAGAAAGATTGAAAGAAAGATTGAAAAAATGAAAGATTGAAAGAAAGAATAAAAGAAAGATTGAAAGAACGATTGAAAGATTGAAAGAAAGAATGATAGAAAGATTAAAGGAAGGAATGAAAGAATGAAAGAAAGATTGAAAGATTGAAAGAAATATTGAAAGGAAGAAAGATTGAAAGTAAGAAAGATTGAAAGATTAAAAAAAAGAATAAAAGAAAGATTGAAAGATTGAAAGAAAGAATGAAAGATTGAAAGAAAGATTGAAAGATTGAAAAAATGAAAGATTGAAAGAAAGAATGACAGAAAGATTAAAGGAAGGAATGAAAGAATGAAAGAAAGATTGAAAGATTGAAAGAAATATTGAAAGGAAGAAAGATTGAAAGATTAAAAAAAAGAATAAAAGAAAGATTGAAAGATTGAAAAAAAGATTGAACGAAATAATGAAAGAAAGATTGAAAGAAATAATGAAAGAAGGAATGAAAGAATGAAAGAAAGATTGAAAGAAATATTGAAAGTAAGAAAGATTGAAAAAAAGAATGAATAAAAGATTGAAAGAAAGATTGAAAAAAAGAAAGATTTAAAGAAATATTGAAAGAAAAATTTAAACAAAGATTGAAAAACTGAAAGAAAGATTGAAAGAAAGAATGAAAGAATGAAAGAAAGATTGAAAGAAAGATTGAAAGAAAGAAAGATTGAAAGTCATATAAATTGAAAGAAAGAATGAAAGAAAGATTGAAAGATTAAATGATTGAAAGAAATAATGAAAGAAAGATTGAAAGAAATAATGGAAGAAGGAATGAAAGAATGAAAGAAAGATTGAAAGAAATACTGAAAGTAAGAAAGATTGAAAAAAAGAATGAAAGAAAGATTGAAAGAAAGATGGAAAAAAAGAAAGATTGAAAGAAATATTGAAAGAAAAATTTAAAGAAAGATTGAAAGAAAGATTGAAAAAACGAATAAAAGAAAGATTGAAAGATTGAAAGAAAGATTGAAATAAATAATGAAAGAAAGATTAAAGGAAGGAATGAAAGAATGAATGAAAGATTGAAAGATTGAAAGAAATATTGAAAGAAAGAAAGATTGAAAGTAAGAAAGATTGAAAGATTGAAAAAAAGATTGTTAGAAATAATGAAAGAAAGATTGAAAGAAATAATGAAAGAAGGAATGAAAGAATGAAAGAAAGATTGAAAGAAATATTGAAAGTAAGAAAGATTGAAAAAAAGAATGAAAGAAAGATTGAAAGAAAGATTGAAAGAAGGAATGAAAGAATGAAAGAAAGATTGAAAGATTGAAAGAAATATTGAAAGAAAGAACGATTGAAAGATTGAAAGAAAGAATGAAAGATTGAAAGAAAGATTGAAAGATTGAAAGAAAGATTGAAAGAAAGAATAAAAGAAAGATTGAAAGAACGATTGAAAGATTGAAAGAAAGAATGAAAGAAAGATTAAAGGAAGGAATGAAAGAATGAAAGAAAGATTGAAAGAAATATTGAAAGGAAGAAAGATTGAAAGTAAGAAAGATTGAAAGATTAAAAAAAAGAATAAAAGAAAGATTGAAAGATTGAAAAAAAGATTGAACGAAATAATGAAAGAAAGATTGAAAGAAATAATGAAAGAAGGAATGAAAGAATGTAAGAAAGATTGAAAGAAATATTGAAAGTAAGAAATATTGAAAAAAAGATTGAAAGAAAGATTGAAAAAAAGAAAGATTTAAAGAAATATTGAAAGAAAGATTTAAAGAAATATTGAAAGAAAAATTTAAACAAATATTGAAAGACTGAAAGAAAGATTGAAAGAAAGAATGAAAGAATGAAAGAAAGATTGAAAGAAAGATTGAAAGAAAGAAAGATTGAAAGTCATATAAATTGAAAGAAAGATTGAAAGATTAAATGATTGAAAGAAAGATTGAAAGAAATAATGAAAGAAAGATTGAAAGAAATAATGGAAGAAGGAATGAAAGAATGAAAGAAAGATTGAAAGAAATACTGAAAGTAAGAAAGATTGAAAAAAAGAATGAAAGAAAGATTGAAAGAAAGATGGAAAAAAAGAAAGATTGAAAGAAATATTGAAAGAAAAATTTAAAGAAAGATTGAAAGATTGAAAGAAAGATTGAAAAAAAGAATGAAAGAAAGATTAAAAGATTGAAAGAAAGATTGAAATAAATAATGAAAGAAAGATTAAAGGAAGGAATGAAAGAATGAAAGAAAGATTGAACGATTGAAAGAAAGATTGAAAGAAAGAAAGATTGAAAGAAAGAATGAAAGACAGATTGAAAGAAAGAATGAAAGAAAGATTGAAAGAAAGAATGAAATAATGAAAAAAAGATTTAAAGATTGAAAGAAATATTGAAAGAAAGAAAGATTGAAAGTAATACAAATTTAAAGAAAGAATGAAAGAAAGATTGAAAGTAAGAAAGATTGAAAGAAAGATTGATAGAAAGATTGAAAGATTGAAAGATTGAAAGAAAGATTAAAAAAAAGAATAAAAGAAAGATTGAAAGAATGAAAGAAAGATTGAAATAAATAATGAAAGAAAGATTGAAAGAAGGAATGAAAGAAAGATTGAAAGATTGAAAGAAATATTGAAAGAAAGAACGATTGAAAGATTGAAAGAAAGAATGAAAGATTGAAAGAAAGATTGAAAGATTGAAAGAAAGATTGAAAAAATGAAAGATTGAAAGAAAGAATAAAAGAAAGATTGAAAGAACGATTGAAAGATTGAAAGAAAGAATGAAAGATTGAAAGAAACATTGAAAGAAAGATTGAAAGATTGAAAGAAAGAATGAAAGAGAGATTGAAAGATTGAATGAAAGATTGAAAGATCGATTGAAAGATTGAAAGATTGAAAGAAAGATTGAAAGTTTGAAAGAAAGATTTAAAGAAAGATTGAAATATTGAAAGAAATATTGAAAGAGAGAAAGATTAAAAGTAAGAAAGATTGAAAGAAAGAATGAAAGAAAGATTGAATGATTGAAAGATTGAAAGAAAGATTGAAAGAAAGAAAGATTGAAAGAAAGAATGAAAGAATGAAAGAAAGAATGAAAGAAAGATTGAAAGAAATATTGAAAGAAAGAAAGATTGAAAGTAAGAAAGATTGAAAGAAAGAATGAAAGAAAGATTGAAAGATTGAAAGAAAGATTGAAAAAAGAAAGATTGAAAGAAAGATTGAACGACTGAAAGAAAGAATGAAAGAAAGATTGAAAGATAGATTGAAAGAGAGATTGAAAGAAATATTGAAAGACTGAAAGAAAATATGAAAGAAAGATTGAAAGAAAGAAAGAAAAATTGAAAGAAAGATTGAAAGATTGAAAGAAAGATTGAAAGAACGATTGAAATAAAGGAGAACGAAAGAAAGGTTGATCCATTAACATCAGCACAACCCCATTGTGTTTATTGTTCTATGATAAGATTGAAAGAAAGATTGAAAATAAGATTGAAAGAAACAAAGATTGAAAGAAAGATTTAAAAAAAATGAGTACTAGTCACTTTAAAAAAATCATTTGTCCTATGGATTAAATGCCATACACACTTGCATCTCTCCCCTCCCACCCCACACACATTCACATGACCAATCCTCCCAACACCCACACACACATGCGTACATGCACACACACACACACACACACACACACACACTAGCACAGGAATAAATGTACCCGTACATGTTAGGCCCACGGCCTCCCAGCGCCACTAGAGGCCGCCCTTGCCCCATCTGCAGCTCCCTACTCAGACCCAATTGCACACACCTGGGATCAATTACCCGCACTGTATTTAGCCCCAGCTTCCTAGCCATTCCTTGCCAGACCGTCAACTAGCTTTCCCCGAGTTGCATCGCGATTGGCTCCCTTCCTAGTTCCTAGTTCCTAGTTCCTAGTTCCTAGTTCCTAGTTCCTAGTTCCCAGTTCCCAGTTCCCAGTTCCAAGTTCCTAGTTTATGTCTTGTTGTCTCGCCTTCCCTTCACCTGTCTGTCTCCGCTTGTCGACCAGGACTCTCCACCCAGCCTGGTTCCCCGTCTCTCCACCCGGATCCTGGACCCCATCTCCTGGTCATCATCGTCCCTGCCCTGCCCTGCTCCATCCCCTCCCGACCAGGTCCCCCCGGCCAGCTCCACCGTCCCGGTTAATAAACATCCCTTGCCTGCCTCCCGTGTCCCTGTGTCGTGCGTTTGGGTTCCTCCCTGTTCGGGTCGTGACAGTACGGTCTGGCCAGGAAAACATGGACCCAGCCGACACAGAAGGGCTCCGCCGCGCACTCCGGGACAGAGGAGTGTTGCTTGGGCAACATGACCGGGTCCTCCGGGACATCGCGGAACACCTCCGGACCATCTCTGCGGCCGTCAGCAGCCTGCAGGGCCCTCCGGCCCCCGTGGCCTCCCCTGCTCCTCCGACCTGCCCTCCTTCCCCCACCAGGGCTCCCAGCGCCTCTCTCGTTCCCCCTGAGCCCCACGTTCCGGCTCCAGCGCCTTACGACGGCGATTTCGCCACCTGCCGCGCCTTCCTTGTGCAGTGCGCGGTGGTTTTCCAACAGCGGCTGTCGTCGTACGCCTCCGATAGTGCCCACATCGCGTTCCTCATCTCCTGCCTGAGAGGGGCGGCTCTCAGCTGGGGTTCCGCGGTTTGGAGTCAGGGGGGTCCCGTGAGTCTCTCCTACGATCTGTTTACCCGCGAAATGAGGAGAGTCTTCGACCACCCAGTTTGCGGCAAGGAGGCCGCCAGAAGACTCCTCTCCCTCCGCCAGGGTTCCCGTAGCGTCGCCTCCCTCGTCGTCGAGTTCCGGACTCTAGCCGCGGAAAGCGGCTGGAATGACGGAGCCCTGCAGGACGTGTTCCAGCGTGCCCTGAACGACGAGTTGCGGGACGAGCTGGCACGGCGGGACGAGCCCACGGACCTGGACCAACTAGTGGAGACCTCAATCCGCCTGGACAACCGGCTACGGAAGCGCCAGCGCGAGAGGGAGGGGGCGAGCCTCCAGTCCGTGCCTCCCGCCTGGGCGGCCACGCCCCAGTCTCCAGCGCCCGCTACTCTTGGGCGCCGCACAAGTCCCCCGACTCTCTCCGATGCCGAGCCAATGCAGCTTGGTCGCTCCCGGATCTACCCAGAGGAGCGAGCACGCCGCCTAGAGACCGGTGCCTCTCTGTATTGCGGTCGGCTGGGACACCTCTGAGCCACCTGCCCGGTCCGGCCACGAGAGGGCGACTCCTCGGTAGGGCTACGCTCCGGCCGCTCCAGCACCGACCCTCTCTCCCGTCCGCTGCTCCCAGCTACCCTCTCTTGGGGAAATATAACACTCTCTTCCTCTGCTCTCATAGATTCCGGGGCAGATGCGAGTTTCCTCGACTAGGGACTAGCACGCCAGCTAGGGCTGACACCCGTTCCTCTCCCCGCACCGCTCGAGGTCAAGGAGCTGAATGGGTCGCATCTGACCCGGATTACCCACCAGACAGCTCCCCTCAAGCTGCTACTCTCCGGCAACCACCATGAGTCTTTAAGGTTCTTCCTTATTGATTCCCCACTGAATCCCGTTGTGCTGGGGTACCCCTGGCTCCAGACCGATAACCCTCAGATGGACTGGCGCTCGGGCAGCGTGAGCTCCTGGAGCACACACTGTCATGCCCACTGCCTCGGCTCAGCCCCAACCCCGCTGCGGGGTGCGCCGCTGGGCGCGCCGCCGGGGTCCCCAGGAGCCCTGACCTGCCCTCGGTCCCATCTCAATATCTGGACCTAGCCCCGGTCTTCAGCAAGCAGGAGGCGCTATCCTTACCACCTCATCGCCCCTATGACTGCGCAATCAACCTCCTGCCAGGCGCCCCCCTCCCCTGCAGTCGCCTGTATAACGTCTCCCGGCCTGAACAGGAGGCCATTGAGACTCACATCCGCGACTCTCTCGCTGCCAGGATTACTCGTCCCTCGTTTTCTCCGCTAGGCGCAGGGTTCTTCTTTGTTGCGGAGAAGGACAAGACCCTCCGTCCTTGCGTCGATTTCAGGGGACTGAACGATATCACGATCAAAGACAAGTACCCCTTGCCCCTGATGGATTCAGTCTTCGTCCCCATCCAGGGGGCCACCCACTTTTCCAAGCTGGACCTCCGCAACGCTTACCACCTGGTCCGCATCCGCAAAGGGGACGAGTGGAAGACTGCCTTTAACACCCCGCTCGGACACTTTGAGTACCTTGTTATGCCCTTTGGGCTGTCAAATGCCCCAGCGGTCTTCCAGGCCCTAATTAACGGGAGGTTAGCAACTAGCTTTCCCCGAGTTGCATCGCCGCGTCAGCCGCGTCAGCCGCGTCAGCCGCGTCAGCGATTGGCTCCCTTCCTAGTTCCTAGTTCCCAGTTCCAAGTTCCAAGTTCCTAGTTTATGTCTTGTTGTCTCGCCTTCCCTTCACCTGTCTGTCTCCGCTGGTCGACCAGGACTCTCCACCCAGCCTGGTTCCCCGTCTCTCCACCCGGATCCTGGACCCCATCTCCTGGTCATCATCGTCCCTGTCCTGCCCTGCTCCATCCCCCCCCGACCAGGTCCCCCCGGCCAGCTCCACCGTCCCGGTTAATAAACATCACTTTATTATTTGCCTGCCTCCCGTGTCCCTGTGTCGTGCGTTTGGGTTCCTCCCTGTTCTGGTCGTGACAGTACATCCAGTATGTATACACACACAGTCATGTTAACCTATACACTGTGGTTTAAACAGGACTACGTACTACCCATATGCACTCACAGCACTGTGTATATCCTCTCCCACCACACACATTCACATAACAAACCGTCCCGGCACACACACACACACACACACACAATGATGCAAGTCATATCAACACAGCTGAAGCCGCCTTGTGTTATGAATTCCTCTCATGCCGCAGCCTTCAGCTCTCCAGTAGCTCTCCAGCAGCTCCTCGTGTCCCAGCAGAGCTGCCGTGCAGTTGTTCTGCTGCTAAAGGCTGTCAACGTTCAGCGGGCGGACGCTCGTTTGCCCCCACCCTCCGAGCTCCCCTGCCATCCAGGGTCCTTCTGACCCCCCCCCCCCCCCTTTAGCAGGGAGCTTGCCATCCTGCTTCTGTGTGTGGCCAGAGTCCACCGCTGCACACATCCCCTGGCCGACACGGCCCGTTGTGTTGTTTTTTTTTTTATAATAGGGGGGATAAACAAAGTGTGTGTGTGGCGGAACAATCTCACGGGTTACAGGGGCCAAGTTGGGTTCACCTGTCGACGATGACGAAGCCCGGCATTGACGTGCAAGCTTGGCGGCGGTAGTGGAGTCGGGTGGTGGGGGTAGGCAGACTCAGAGCTTTACAAGGAGCGGGGCCGGGAAATGTGGCGCACGGCTGAAGGCGACGTAGCTAAATCACCTCCACGGGGTGTTTACGGGGAAGGATCATTAGCGAGCTCGGCTACCTGCGTTACCCCTCGCTCTCCCTCCGTCAGCATTTCGGCAGGAGTCCAGGGAGTCTGATGCCCTCATTAATAAAGATTACTATCTTATCCTACAATGAATAGTAGTAATTTTAATAATTATGCCGAACAGCGATAAACTTAATCTCATTAAATTAATGCCCAATCGTTCTTCTTTACAAAGAATAATCCACGTATTCATAATAATAAATAATAATTTGGTTATCAAAATGCGTCATTATAGACGTTTTTTTTAATATCTTAATGGTATATTTTGTACGATCACATTAGCATGATGTAATAATAATTTTGGGAATGCATTATTAAAATATATTAAAATAATTTATTTGGATGGAGTAATTTTTTGGAGAAGCTTCCGCATTGCGGGAGGAGAACGTCTGAGAGAAGCACACTATATTTACCCTATCTCCTCATGCCGTGACTGTGCCCAATATTGAAACAGCAGAAGAAGAACGGGGGCAATAAAATGGATATAGAGTAAGTGCACGAAAAAAAAATGTTTTAGAAAGTTAACTTTTCAATTGTTACACGTTTTTGCTGTTAAATGCTAGCAGGTTTTGTGTTATAACACGATATAACACGGAGAGATTATGCATGCAAAAGTTAATGACTTTGTTTTATTTTATAAAGCCGTTTTTAACATGCACAGTATCTAGCTTTAGTTAAATGTGTGTTGGAGTGGAGTGTTAACTAGCATTTAGATTTAGTTTACTGTGTGTTGGGGCAGGGAGACGGTACTGTGAGAGAGAGACGGTTTTCAAACAGACAGACGGACCCGCTAGCTAAGTTTCACTTGATCGGTTCTCCACCAAAGCGTGCTGAGAGAGTCCGGACTGTTTTTTGCCAGTTTAGACTTTATTTGAAGGTACAATGGTACCTCGACTTATGACTGCATCTACTTACTAATCCAAGATACGATAGTCGCGAAAATTAGCATCGTCTTACGACTGACTGCTCCAAGATACGACCGTGGAAATTTGTAGTTGGCGCGTCGGCGTCAGTCAGCGGGCGACCTACATCGTGTGTGCACGTTGTTCGTGGCTTATCGATTTTTTTTTCATATTTACTGTGTTTGTGCTGTGCATTTTGTTTTTTTGTTTTTTAACTTATGAAAGCAATATGTGCTCTCTGTCATTTGGGTGGGCCGGCTGTACAAGTGGTTGCCTGCTGAAATAGAATATTTTCTGCAATGATATCTGTTATCCTCGGGCAGTGCCTGACTTTAAGGATAAACAGTAAAAGATAACATTTATAAAGTCGCGATCATGTGGGACATCTGGAACAATCACAGCATCCCATTTTGCTGGTTCATACACATTGCTGTATGGAGGTGATTTAGCAGCATGAGAAATGTACCACTGAATTTTGGAGTCCTAAATAGTTGTAACTGGTTCTAATGTTGTGGCTGATCGGTGTGTATGTTGTTGTATGATGTTGTTGTGATTTTATTTTTTCCTATTGAAATAAAAAAAAATGAAAGTCAAACCTGATTTTAAATTTCACTCATCCTTTGGTCATGAAATGGAAAAATAATTTTTCAATTTTGATTTTTGTATCTCCAAAAAAGCAAAATTTGAAAACCACTCATACCCCATTTTTTCCATTTCTGATTCTGAATTGAGAATAGAGTAACCAAAAGATACAGCGATTGAAAGACCTGGTCTACACTCCTAATTGTATTTGTCCTTTTACATTTCTATTTCTATCTTAGAAATCTCTGAGAGAAGGAGGTGGTTACCTGAGGAGGTCCATGCGGTGGAAAAGAACCTGAAGGCTTTCATTGAAAGTGGTAAAGTGCCGGGAAGGACTGAGTGTGATGCATGTATTAGAGCTTCACCTGAAGCTCTAAACCAGCGAAGCTGGACTGCATTGAAGTACTATGTAAAAAATCGTATCACTGCCATCCAATGCGAAAGTGCGAGAAGAATTTATTAATAGAGTTGTTAAAGCATTTGCTCAAACATGTTGGTTCACGTTGCTCAAAAATGTTGGTTCATTTGATGCAACTTCATTTTTGATGATGTTTGTGTTGTTCGCTGGCATCCTGAGTACCCAGGTATACACTGGAGTTCAACTAGTTATTGATTTTATCAGGCGAAAACATTGATAATTAGTAGTTAGGTGCAGTCAAAGGCCGCAAGTCAATTCATCTGCTGATAACAACTGACTCTACGGTGGCCAACGGGAAAACTCTGCAACTAAAGAAAATACATGTAAATAGACAAAACGCAAGCAAATTTAGAAAATGTCATCATCAATTTGACAACACAGGCAACAACACAATGGAAAAGTTCACGAAGGAACAAACTTAAAATAAAAACATCAAGAAATGTTTGTGTATCATATCTGATATATTCCCCAAATGAAGTGTCCGTGGTGAATTGCTTTTAAGTTTGTTTCTGTGCAAATGTTTCCATTGTTTTGCATCTCTTGCCTGTGTTGTCAAATTGATGATGATGTTTTCTGAATTTGCTTGTGTTTTGTCTATTTGCAGTGAGTTTTCGTGCCGACCACCGTAGGGTAGGTTTTTATCAGCAGATTAATTGAAAATGGATAGTTCGGTGCAGGCAAAGGCCAAAGGTCAGGGTTTACCACCATACTACTCTTCCCCCGCGTGAATACATTGCACTTTTTCTTTGTTACAAAGCATATCAGGAGACTTACTAAGCCCTGTGTGAGCCCTTGTTTGTTTTCTTGTGCCATCTGCTCCTTTTTATTTTATAATAAATAATTGTAATTTTTTATCTACCTTTTGTACAGTGGGTGTAGGTTTATTCCCCGTTCGATTAAGTTTGGAAGAAAATATTATACTGTCAAAACCATCAAATTCAATAACAATTGATTCTGTGCTCTCTTTTAAAGTATATGTGGTATTTGTCATACTTATCTGGAAATCAATTGATGAACCGGTATTTAAGTCGAAAATGATCTGCATAATATGCTCAAATTTACTACATTTACTTACAGCGTGCTTAGGTAGAAAAATAATCTTTACTTTCCAATTTTTGATATGTTTAAGTGGTGTTGGCCTGAGGCCTGATTTCTTAAATTGGTTGTATATCCTTTCAAATTAATAATTATACTTTTGGAAGGTTTATATTTTTCAATCAGAATCTGACCTATTGATTAAAAAAAGTGTTCAGTGTCAAAGTTTGCATGTCAATAGACCATAACATGGTGGGTCCCCTGTGTAATCAAAAAGTCAGGTGGGGTTCCCATGAGGCTCAAAAATTCAGGTCTAAAATCTTTTTGAGGGTTATCATTTTTTAAAGTAGTTTTTGTATCATCAAAAAATGATCCGTGATTTATGTACTCAACACTAAACATTTTACGAGACACAAGGACGCGTTAGCATGGGCTATGCCACGTGAAAACCCCAGCATGCAATGGGGGGCGTACCTTCGTATTCCTGTCTATTATTTGTCCGCATTTTGTTAATTGTTTATATTCTTGTTATTTACATTTACATTTACATTTAGTCATTTAGCAGATGCTTTTATCCAAAGCGACTTACAAGGGAGAATAACATTCAAGCTACAGCTATTTCTCTACATTCTGCTGGTACTTGTAGAGTTAATTGACTAACCGATATGATGGTCTATAGACCAATCAATAGAAAAAATAGTTTCACCTTTACAGCCAGCAGTAAGGTTTTTGGATGCTTTAAATTGCAGTACACTTGTTCTAGAAAATGATCAGTTTCTAAGTTATGGAGCCATTTCAAAATGTTATTGTCGAATTAGTGTCTTGTGCTGTTCTTATTTATCTATTGTGCCTCAACACTTTTAGAAGCCTCGTGGAAAGTCAGTAGTATTTATTTTGGGTTTTTGTCTGTTAAGAAACAGGTGATCACCAGAAAGTGCGCCTGTAGCCAATTTCCACCGTGACTGGACGAAGCCACAAGCTGGTCATTACAGCAGAGTCTCCAGATAAGAAGGTATTTTTGTATGATTATTTATGAACAATACTTGAAGACAAAAGTTGTGATTTTCATGAAAAAAAAAGACTTTCTATGTTTCTAGTTTGTACTTCTTGTTGGTGACTCCCATCTACGGAGCATTGTGGATGGATTTGTGAAGATGCCAGGGGACCGAGGTACTGAATGCTTTTTTGTCTCGGAGACCTGACGCAGTTTGTGTTGTAGCCCCTAGCAGCGACTTGACGGCCAGCAGGACCATCGACGAGGCAGCGGTAGACTTTCGCAGCCTCCTGGTCAGTGTCTGCAGTCGCTGGCCAAAGTTACGCTTCATGTTTAGTACATTTTTGGTAGTATTGGTACTATTAATACTTTTGCTTTGTGAGCTCTGCAGAACATATTTTACATTTTGAAAACAAATGTACTGTAATAAACACCTTTTTTTTTTTGTGTGTTTGTATAGGTGTTTGTCCTGGACTTCCTTCCGCGTCTGACTATTTGCTCCGTGAGGAATACCATCCTGTGGCGGCATGCATGGGAAGCATATTTTAATTTTAGTACAGTTAAATGTATAACGGAGTATATATTTTTAGACAAACCAATTCAATAAATATTTCTAATGAACAAAGTTGACATCTATGTATGCATATTTCTATTCGTCCTAATCGTTGTTTTAAGGCATCAAGTACTTTTCTGCAGCCAACCACTTCCCATTGAACCACCCAGAGCTGTGAAGCAGAGATGGTGTAAGTACAATTGTACAATTTGTTGTCATGTCACGTGATGGCTATTTTATGAATAACTTTGCTATGTTGTGAAACCATGGCCCTGTGACATTGCTGTGAAATGCTGCTTATCGCCAACTGGAGACAACAGCGCCGCCAACAGCACGAAAGTCAAAGGTTTCTCCCGGCAGGTCACTTCCAACATTCTCTCCAAAAGTGGTTGTGAAGGGAGAGCTCATCGTGCCTCATCCTTCACCTAACCCTTTTGAGTGGAGACTGGTTGGAAGGGGCAGAAAGATAATCGGTTGCACACTGTTATTGTTGGGGTAAGACCCTCTGGAAACTGTGATAGTCTCTGATATTCACTCAAAGTGTACCGATTTTCATTAAACAATTTTAATATGTTTGTTATGTGTGTAGTTGGCCTTTTGTCAAGACATTGTCTTAAATCGACATTTTGCTCTATGATTTCACAGGTGGACACAACACCAGTAGCGTCGCCTGAATGATCCATCCCGTTATCAACTTGTTCCATCGCATCTTTCTAGCGCTGTCCAGTGTGGAGAATTTTATATTGTTTTTATATCAACAATTGTATATCAATTTTATATCAAGAAAATTTTGCTTTGCTTACATGGGAAAGCCACGGTGGGACATTGGCAGAAAGCTACTGCCTCCAAGAGGACACTGGGAACGGAGCAGGTTTGCTTTGTTCGTTGTTTTTCTTCTTTTTTCAATGACATTTTTGATAGTAGTACTTCATTTTAGTTTTATTTTGTCCATGCATTTCATTCTCTTGCTTTTTTTTAGGGGAAGGCAGCACCAACCGTTGTGGAGGTGTCTTCAAAGCCACACCTGCCAGTGATGTGCCAGTTCTTGTGAAGGAATAGCAGCGCTCTCAAACATTTGTCAAAGGTCAGAGTGATGCTGCTCCTTATTATCCTGATATGGAGAGTGCTACAGTGTTTTCTGATGTTGCAGCAGAGCTTGACGCTAGCAGTTCTGTCATGGGAACAATTGATGTCACTTCTATCAGCGGAACAGGTGATAGCTGAGAACATTTTTTAACAAAGAAAAACGTAGAACACTTTCAGTGCCGGGAAAGCATACGTTGAGTGTTTACACAAATGGTCCTTTTACGATCTAGAAAAACTGAGATAACGACTAAAACTTTTGTGACAGTGATATACAGGAATGTAAGATCTCCTGTGAAAGAGTCGGGCGTCACCAAACAAACATATGCCTCAGCATTCAGACATCACTTGGTGGTAGAATTATATCATTCATTAACATTGATCATCATTTTTCTCTCACACTCCCTTCTGTTGTTCCCAGTGGAATGATACAAAAGGAAAATGCAATAATGCTTAAGTATAATATAATTGAGGCAAAGGGATCAGAAAATGATGTATAAATTGAGTTCAATACATTTATACAGAGATATTGTTTTATCTGTGTCCTTTTGATGGAGGGGCCAAGGAAAATGATGACCATATAACAAGGTGGGAAGTGGCCAGGTGTAATCAAATGTGAAGCAGAAGTCCAGCGGTGGAGCCGTCTGTGGGGCGCCAATGTTGGTGTAGAAAGCCCCTTCGATAACTGCTTCCAAAACACACATTTCTTCGGCTGTGGTAAGGGGAATGGCAGTAACCCAAGTAGCCCATGTAGGTATGGTTGAAGTGGTTCCATCGCAGTTGCAGGGTGAGCAGCGTTCAGCGTACACTCACGTTGTCTCCTCAACGAGTACCTAGAGGGGAGTAGGAACTTTCTTGCGATGAGATACGTGTATCCATATTGGTCGTTCTACCACCTTAACTGCTGCTGCAGTGGTCCCTAACCCTGCTGGAAAGGTCCTAGGAATCTGGCAGAGTTCCAGCTTTTCCTCTGTAAGTCGCGATCACCACCCATTCACCTGGTCAGCGGCCGTGTAGAGGTCCTTCAAGTGGGACGGGTAGGGCTGCTTTGACCTGGGCACATAGACTTAAACACTTGGGTGAGAGACACATTTTGACAACATTGTTTGGTATAGGTCCAAGATTGTTAAATGGGCGTTAAATAGTTGAATAGCAGACTACAGGCTCAGTACAAAAATGAATGTATGCACACTCGTGTAACAACAGAATAATATTATCACAATGTCTAATATGTAGGAGATAATAGGCGGCCATTTTGACACGCCCATGCATGGCACCACTAGAATATCAAATGACACACTGGGACTGACGAGTGTGCAAAGATTTGTGAATTTCCAAGTATCTTTTGGAACATTAAATTGTACGTGTTGCCACGCCCACACCGTGTGCCAAAATATATATGTATTTTAATAAGTTTTAGCTGTGAAGGTGTCTTGTAGACACTCGTCAAGTTTGAAGTCGATCCGATAAATCGCCAAGGAGGAGTTTCGCGAAAGTACAAAGCATAAATATGACTAAAAAGTCAGGAAAATTCAAAATGGCCGACTTCCTGTTGGGTTTCCGTCATGGCGGAAATATATATTTTTTCCAAGTCTAGAGAGGTTACAAATGTGTACCGAATTTGGGAGTTTACGTGGAAAAAGGTGAATAGGTCAGAAAATTATTATTTTATTTTCTAGGGTGGCGTGGCAACACGTAAAATTTCATGTTCCAAAGATACTAATTCACGAAACTTTGCGCACTTGTTAGTCCCAGTGTGGCAATTGATATTGTATGAGTTGCCTGCATGGGCGTGGCAAAATGGCCCGACACACCCTGTTGAAAATTTCAAAACATCAAACCTATTCACTTTTTACCATGAAATTCACAAAATTCGGGACACTTTTGTAACTTCTTGGATTAAATGTGTAATTTTAGTCACTTTCCGTTCATTTTCTCGCTTTGTACTTTCGTAAACTCCTCCGAGGCCATTTATCTGGCTTCAAACTTGGCGAGTGTCTACAAGACACCTTCACGATTAAAAGATATTAAAAAAAATTATAATTGTCACACGATGTGGCCGTGGCAAAGCGTTGGATTTCGTGTTCCAAAAAAGCTGTGTTTTTGTAATATTTTATCCACTTTTTATGCTTTGTACTTTTGTGAACTTCTCCTGGGGGATTTTTTGGATTGAGACTCATTGGGGATTAAAAGTTATTAAAACATTTTTTTTTCGTCACGATGCGGGTGTGGCAACGCGTTGAATTTTATGTTAAAAAAAACAGTTTACGTGACTTTTGGGGCCTTGAGAAACTACAAAATTATTGCAAAACTTTGCACACTCTTCAGTCCCAGTGTGGCATTCAATATTCTATGGGTCCTATACATGGGCGTGTCAAAATGATCAACTAGATGCAGTTATCGTGGATGAGGATGTCGGGGTCCTGGTGCTGGGGAAAGGAGGCCCATACCTATAGCAACATAGGTGTCGCCACATTCCTTCTGTCTCAATGCCATGTACGCTTGTATTTCTGGTTTTCCCAACGCAGTCATGATGCATTTTTCACTAGAGTACAAATGCATGGTATACAACAACATCCACATACAATTAACAGAGCAGCAATGATAGCAACGTTGATTATGCATGATAAAATGAGGCCTTTTCATTTGGAAAACATAGAGTCCAACCAACCAGTGATGTGATAATCCATTCCTGCATTTTCTTTTAGTTCTACGCTCCGTGAGTGGAGTAGCAATTCCTTCTACTGGTTCCTGTGTTTATAAGCACATTACTCCATGCCCCACAATCAATATGGGTACCTTAAACCTCGTCCAGCCACCAGTCACTTGTTAGTCTAGGGTTGGTGGACCACGCATATTTCTCATTCCACTGGTACTGCTCCTACCCTGTGGAATCACACTTTATTATGGAACAGAAATCAACATTGAATGCCAGGATTTGTCCTTCATAGGCATAAATGACAAGAACTGTTTCTTTCATTCGGCCCCACTCTTTGACCTGTCATATACTGGTCATACGATAATTGGGGTCCCACTTGGTAAGAATATGTATACTGTGTAGGGTCCAGGACTTCTCCTAGGGTAAACAAAAAAAATATTATTTTTTTTTTACATGGTTAATTACAGAATGCTTACGTCTTTCAGCTGGATCCTTGTTTCTGTGAGAGTTCTTGCGGGTGGGGTGACAGGGGCGCAGTGGGAGAGGTGGTGACAGGGAGCACCAGTTTTATTTTTGAGCTTTACTGCATGTGAGGTGGCCAACACTACCTCCCAAGGTCCAGTCCACCTTGGCTCAGGCCACTTCTGTTTGTGGACCTTGATGTGGACCCAGTCTCCGGGGCTGACCACCAGGGTGTGGGGCAGTCTGGGGCAGTGTTCTTGACCTGTGAATACAAAACTCGAGATACTGCGGTTAGTGCTTTGACATATTCAGGTAAACCTTCCTGGAAATCATCAAAAGCGGGTGATTTAGCTGGTAGGTTGTGAGGACCTGGCATGGGGCGGCCTGTTAATATCTCGTGTGGGCTAAGATGTGTTTGACTATGGGGAGAGGTCTCGCATGGACATTAATGCTAGGGGTAGGGCATCTACCCACGTTAGCTTAGTCGTTTTTGTGATGTTCTGTAGAGACATACTGAGTTGCTGTTTTGTCTCTATCAGCACCTTGGCCATTTTTTCTTTCAACGTCTGGTTTGCACTTTCAACTAGGCCTTTTGACTGGGGGTGATAGACTGAACCAGATCTATGGGAGATACCTAATGCCTGTTCTACCTGGCTGAGTTTTTTATCGCTGGTAAAATAAGATCCATTGTCCGAGCAGATAACTGTGGGGTAACCCCACCGAGGAATGTGTTTTTTCCATAACCATTTAATCACAGATACTGCATCCTCTCTTTTGCAAGGGACTGCTTCTACCCATTTGGAGAATCGATCTACCATCACGAGTAGGTATCTGTACCCTTGTACTCTGTTGTCCCTGCCCATGCCGGTGTAATCTATGCATATTTCTCTGAAGGGGTAGGGGGGCACTGAGAATGTTCCCAAAGGTCTTTGGTAGACTGTCTTCTTATTTAGCTCGTGACAGACGACGCATTCTGCAATATGGTTGGCCACCATTTCCTCCAGGTAGGGATGCCACCAGTCCTGTTTGAGCCTGTTGGTGGTTCTTTTGGGTCCTTCATGAGTCTGTCCATGTGCATCCTTGATGAGGTAGACCAGGAGTGCGGCTGGTGCTACTGGGCGCCCATCGTGGCTTCTCCATAGGCCGCTGGTGCATGTGGCTCCTTTCTTCTGCCACTGCGAGTGTTCGTTCCATTTCGCTTCTTTCTGCACTTCTTTCAGATGTTCCTCTGACAAATTGAGGGCGTTGTCTTCAGTAAATACAATCATCATTGCTGCGCTTTCTTTTAGGTTCCCTCCTGCTTCTTTTGCTGCTGTGTCGGCTGCGTTTGAATTTCCTTTGGAGTGTCCTTTGCATTTGATGATCTGGATTTTTCGGGGGAGATGTATAGCTTCCAGGAGGGCGAGTATGAGGTCTTTGTGTTTTACCGGGGCTCCTGCTGACGTTTGGAGTCCTCTTTTCATCCATATGGCTACATCCACGTGAGCTGCAGCGTGTGCGTATGCTGAGTCGGTGAATATGTTTGCATTTTTGTTTTTTGAGATTTTTAATGCTTTCACCGAGGCGTCGAGTTCTGCTTTTTGTGCTGATGCTGGTTGTTCTATCATCCCACTTCTTAGGGTGACGTGGTGTCCATTAATTTGTTGAATGGCTGCGTATGATGCTCTATTTCCCTCTTCTTCTTTGAAACAACAACCATCTATAAACAGGACAATTTCTGCATCGGGGTCAGATGTTCCATCCAAGTCTGTGCGGCCCTTTGCTTCCAGTTTCATGAGCTGTACGCAGTCATGGGTGCCATCTGCATACTGTAGTCCGCCGGCCAAGTTGATTCCATCGGCTGTGTACAAGACATTGTCTCTTTCCAGGGTGACATGCAAGCGCATCTTGTGTTTTGGTGTGGTAAAGGTGAAATCCGTTTGATCGAGGTAGGATTTGACTCCATGAGTGGTATGCACGATGGTGGGGTGGTAGAAAGTAATGTGGTCGGTTCTCGTAGGGCGTGTGCGATGGCAGCCGTGTGTCGTCCACATCCGGAGAGTCCATGTTCCACTGTGTCGAGTTTGCAACTGTGGTGAGCCAGGATCGCGCGCTCACCGTGTCGAGGCTGCCAGAGCACAGCTTGACAATTCCGTGCTTTTCAGTAACGTCCAAATGGAACGAGGAAGAGATGTCTGGGGTGCATAGGTGTTCGGCCTTCCCCATGAGTTGTTTCAATCTTATGAACGCTTCCTCCGCACTTGTGGTCCAGTTGAGTGGTGCCTTGACGTTCCGATGGCCAGCTTCCGCAATGGGTTCGCGTGGGGGAACAGTGTGGTCCACATAATCAGCTATGTGGTGTCTGCTATAGCCAGTGAGTCCCAGGAATGCTAGCATTTGCTGCACGGTGGTGGGTTTAGGGTACTGGAGCATTGCCTGTTGTCTTTCCGGGTTGATGTATCTCTTATCTCCCGTGATCCTTTTTCCCAGGAATACCACTTCTGTGCGGCAGACCTGTGCTTTTTCCTTCCTGATTTTGTAGCCACATTTTGCGATGCGCCGTAGCAGGGATTTGGTGGCCGTGAGGCAATTTTCTACTGTGGTGATGTCCATGAGGATGTCGTCGACATACTGGATGAGTAGGAGTTCCTTGAGATCTGCCTTCAGGCAGGCGTTGAATATGGTTGGCGTGCATGTGAATCCTCGTAGCATTCTTGTGTAGGTCTAAGAGCATTTTTTAAATGTGAATGCAAACATATCTTGACTTTCTTTGGCCAAGGGGAGGCAAAAAAATGCGTTGGCCAGGTCGATGACGGTGAAAAATTGATGACTCGGGGAGCCTGCATGCAGGGCGACATGGGGGTTGGGCACTTTTTCAGTAATGGGTTGGACCACCTGGTTGATACGTCGCAGATCGTGGACCAGGCGCCATGAGTGTCCTCCAGCCTTGGGTACTGGTAGAATTTGTGTGTTCCAC
The DNA here is from genome assembly GCF_960531495.2 of Zeus faber. Taxonomy (NCBI): domain Eukaryota; kingdom Metazoa; phylum Chordata; class Actinopteri; order Zeiformes; family Zeidae; genus Zeus; species Zeus faber. The sequence goes on from NC_137205.1 coordinate 908,683, forward strand.
GGTGAATCCGCTGGTCGTAGAACTCCTGCTTGTAAGAGGCCTTCAATGCTGGAGTCTATTCGAGCAGCTGCCTCGGGCTTGACCTTGTACTGACCTTGCCAAATGGGCACAGCGTGGGCTTTCACTTTGATGTGTATATTGTGGTGTGGTGTGCAGCCAACGTGATAGGGGCCGGTGGTCCAGAGGGTTGGCGGTAGTTGGGCGAACATTTCTGCTGCCAGGGGTTGTTCTTCGATGCTTCCTTGATAAGTTCTTTCCAGGACATTTCTTTCATATATGCCTTGTTCGTAGCTGTTGTGTCCTATTCTCCAAACCGATTTGTCTGGCGTGTGTTGCAACAGGGGGTTCGTTGTGGGGACCCAGGTGGGTTGGCGAGGGCTCTTTTGACCATGGGGCCCAATTGTTTGGCTGCATGGTTGGCTTCTACGGCTAGGGTCACATGTGGAACTGCGGTGTCGTGAAGTAGATACCAGGATTGTTGGTCTGGTGTCAGGCGGACCGCTGCTGCAACTCCTTCGTGGCCCAGATAGAAGTCTGTTGTCTGGAGTCGTTCTTGTCGTCCCTCCTTTTTCGCTTCCCAGCCTTCGTCATAGATGTCATCACGGTGGCGTGTGAAACAGAGAGTGCAGTGTACGGGTCCAGCATCGACTTTTTCCAGAGTTGGTAGGTTTACAAAATGCCACCAGCCGGTGAGTGTGGGGTCGGGGGTGGTATCAGGAGTTCCACCTAAGACGAGTATACGTTCGAGGGGTATTAGCTCTTCTTTTGGCTCAGAGAAACTAACTTCCAGACCGTGGAGGTTACATATCACAGATGCCCCTGTTCTTCGGAGAAGGTCCCTTCCCATTAGGTTGGTGGGGCAGCTTGGTGAGTAGAGGTATTGGTGTCTGACTTTGTGAGGACCTATCTTGGTAGGGAGGGGTGCGGTGAAGGGTTGGACTTGTGTCGTCCCAGAGAATCCAACAGTCCGTAATTTCCGAGTGGATAGTTGTATGTAGTACGTAGTATGTTGGCGGCCAGGTTCTTCAAGCAAGACACGTGACAGTGACAGTAACAGTAATTCCTTGGATTGACAGTGATTCCTTGGATTGTACATGGCACTACTGGTTCGGCATTTATTTTTGTCTGTACCACCACTTCCATGTCCCCTGGGCGCCTCTATGCTCCATGCCATGGCGGGGTGTCCATGCGGGGTCCTCCCTTTCCTCTCGAGGAAGCTCCTCTTCCTCTCTGAGGGGGGCGGTAGGATCCTCTATATAATTGCTGGGGTTGTTGGTTCTGGGGGCATTCCCTTGCCCAGTGGTCACTTTGGCCACAGATGAAACATCCTGTAGTTTTCTCGGGTCCTCCCCATCCTCTAGAGGATTGGAATTGTCCTCTCCCTCTCAGTTGCTGCCATTGGGGGGGGCCTTGGGGGTATGAGGGTGCGGGGGCCCCGGGATACTGCCGCTGGGGATATTCATAGGGAGTCCAGGCCTGCTGCCATTGGGGTAGGTGCTGGGCTGGTGGGTAGGCGGGGGTTACAGTTAGGGGCTGTGGTCCTGTCCATTGTAGTGGCGCGGTTTGGGGCGGGGCCTGTGCTTCAGGGGTGGTGACTACTGCTTGCACAGTTGCTTTCTTCTTTTTGTCCGTATTGACTTCATCTTCCAGTTTTTTTACCTGCATTTTTAGTAGTCTGGTTTGTATGGAATCTTTCTCCAGGAATTCGTCTTCTTGCTTTTTGATGTGTCTTTCCAGGTGATGGATGAGATGGCTCTCCCACTGTCTCTCGGTCATGTCTGACAGTCAAACTGTGTCTGCGAGCTACAGCCTGACATCTCCTGGGAGGCCATTTTGGCATTTGGCATCTGCATGTACATGGGGAGACCCACTAGGCAGGGGTCATGACGTTCTACAGTGCTATCACTCCAGAGCTCCTTTGCTCATGTGAGATAGGCGTGTGGTTCTTCCCCATTTTTAAATCTCAGGCCTGCCAGGGCCACTGTGTTGCGTCTGGTCGGCCAGGTTTCTCTCATGGCTGTCCATATGTCATTCCGCATGTGGTCGAATGGGTGCTCGTGTGCCATGGTGAGGGTTCTAACTTCTCTTTCCAGGGAGGTCAGGGTGATGTTTCCTGCTGTGGCGCGGAGAATGGCTCGCACATCTCTTAGGGCTAGTGTGTCAGCCGCTGTGTGGTTTTCGAAGATTCGGATCCATGCTGCAGCTCCTTTGTCCAACGCTGATAGGTTGCCTTTGAGGGCCTGCATGTCGCGGTGGTACCAGGGAACAAATGTTTCTCTTTTGGCGGACTGCTTTTGTTCCTCCTCTCGTTGTCTAATTTTCGAGCGGGTAACTATCCCTATTGCTGACGATCTTCTGGCCTGGCTTTTGGATGATGCTATAAGGGTTCCTTTTCTTCTGTTGTCGTTTGTGTACTCTCCCCGGGAGCTGCCACTGTTTTTGAATGACCACTTTTTTGTCTTAGTCTCGTGGTCTGACATGGGTTCTTCTTCCCAGGAGCGGAGGGGGGTGGGGTGTCTTTGTTTTGTTTTCTTAAAGGTGTATTTGGGGACTACAGGGGTAGGTGAAGGTGTGGGCTGGCTTCGGGTCTTTTGTTTTTCTTTGGGTTGTTGTTTGGCTGTAGCGTCTGCAGGAGGTGCTATGAGATGAACATGGGTTGTGTTGGCATCCTCTGGTAGTGGGCCACATTGTCCAGTCAGTGTGACAGTTGCGTGGCTAACCCTTGTGGTACATTTCTTTTTCCTTTCTTGATGTCTTTTTGTGGTTTGTAGGACTGGCAAGTGCATTCGTCGTCCTCTGTATTAGAGGAGAGAAACTCTTTGTGTCTGTTTGATCGTTAGGGGGCGATGTCTGATCATTGTCCTTGTTCTCACTGTCAGATGGCTTTGGGGAGGGCTGTACTCGGAAATGGATTTGATCTGGCCTTCCATTACTAATACGGGTGCTTGTATTTCTGGCGGGGGTGGGGTGGCTATTTTCTGGTTGCTCAGCACAGGGGGCGCTGTTGCTTCAGGTGTGTGCTCGGTCTTAGGGTTGTACAGAGAGGGGGGGTGCCGATGTGTTTCTTCATCGGCCAGCAGGGAGGGGTAGAGGGATGGGGTGGTGTGTGGTTGGAGTGGGGTGTGACCTTGGGGGATGGGTTCGGGGAGGGGTGGTAACTTGTCTTCTTGTGGGGGGTAGGGTTCCTTCTGGGCTTCTACCACTGCCTTGGTTGCGGCATTTCTGATTTTATTGCGACGTTCGACAATCATTTCCGCTCTAATCCATGCCGTCATTATGTGCTGAACCAGCGCCCATTGTGCACGCTGCTTGTTTAACTTGCGCTTTCAAGCCCCCATTAATCCAGGGTTGTTTTTTGCATCCACTCCTGCTTCAGCCAGCAGTCTTTTTTCTTCCTCTATCACCTTGGTGCGGTTTTCTGCTGTCGGGGTAGTGTCTTTCGACCACCACCCTGCTTTGATCCATTTTTGTTCATATTTATGGAATTTCCAAGTTTCTCAAGCATGGAACTTTGGCTCTGTTCTGTTCTTGAGCTCAGCTACAGCTTCAATACGAATCTCACTGGTGCCGGGTCTGGGGGATGGGGTCTTTTCCATTATGTTTTTGAATGGCAGGAGAACAAAAGACATGGGAAGAAGTGGGAGGGGGAAACCTCAAATGTTCGGATCTCAATGTGTTTCTGGTGCAGCTACGCCACTAGTGGTCTTTTAGGTTATTACAGGTCAACTTTTTTTTTTATTTGTATTTTTTTTTTATATATTGCCCTTTTATCTAGGGCAATTTGAGGAGGTTGTTCATACACATACACACACAAAACCTCTAGCACACATGCACAGACTCTATCAAACACACACTCTCTTAAACACAAAGACTGTCTCAAACACACACACGCCCGCGGTCTCTCTCACATTCACACACACGCATGGTACCTCTCTTTCCACACACACAAGGTACCTCGTTGCGCACACTCTCACTCACACAGCCGGCAATACAATTTTACGCTAAGTCACGTGAATTGGGCCTTTAACCCTTTAATATTTGGTTTCTCTAAGAACCGGGCCTTTAACCCCTAAATGCTTGGCTTCCTTTTTACTTTAAAAATGATTCCGGGCCTTTCACCCTTAAATGAAATTACCGACTATCGACTACCCTTCTGAAGGCTGAGTTTAACATTTTTCATCGCCAGACATCACTTAGTTTAGGCATTTCGGAGGTCTTTTCAACAACCGGGCCTAAACGGGATTCGGAATTACTTCACGAGTTAAACATTGTTCATCACCAAAACGTCGCTCAGTTTAGGCATACTGGATGTATTCTCTACACACGGGCCCAAACGTTACGTGGAATTACTACGCAATTTAAACACACAGCCGCTTCGAAGGGGGGTTTCCTAACCCGTTCCCTTAACTTACCTTACTACCGTTCTCATCAAACAATCCAATTTCTCCTCTCCACAATATTTAACAATTATTATTGTTAAATAATGGGGATGGGGATGGGGATGGTAGCTCAGGGCATGGGGATGGGGATGGTAGCTCAGGCGGTAGAGCTGGTGGTCTAGTGATCTAAAGGTTGCTGGTTCAATCCCAGGCTCCTCCTGCTAGCATGCTGTAGTGTCCTTGAGCAAGACACTTAACCCCTAATTGCTCCTGATGGCTGCGTCCGTCGGTGTTTGAACAATTGTAAGTCGCTTTGGATAAAAGCGTCTGCTAAATGACTAATTTTTTTTTTTTTTTTTTAATTATTCATGCATCATTCAACAATACATCCCCAAAACCACAAAGTTGTTCGTCCAGCCTTAAACAGTACAACACTTCCACCTAAAATATTCCTATCTAATCTATGCAGACTTCATGAAATGGCTCTGCTCACCTTTTAGCGGGTACCCATGGAAGTATCGCAACCGTTCAGGCTTTCGGAACTCCTCTGCAGTCTTGTAATGGGATCACGTCGGGGTCACCAATTTGTTGTGTTCAAAATTTCCAAATCCGGAATGATGGGATGAAACTGGAACTTTGAGCTACGGAGAGTTTATAGGACGGTTTGAGAATCTACCAAAAAATAAAAAACGTTTTACGTCGACGTGGTTAGTCCTAAGCTGCGTGTCTCATCTAGCATACATTTCACCCAGGAGTCTGCAGAAACTTTGTTTCCTCATCACTTTGTTACAAACGACAGACCCCCCTTTGCGAGGCGGTCCCGCCTTTGTTATTTCCCATCTCCCGAGTATCTAGTTTCAGACTCCCCGCTGTGTGTGCGCCAGATTAACCGTTTCAGTGCCGGTTTCTAACTGGTTGCGTAGTTACACCCAGTGTCTTTAGACATGTTTTAATTTTGGCTCTGACTGATCAATAAAACTGTATTTCATAATTACCCACTATATGAATGATAGTAATGTACATGAATAAATTTATGTAATGTATACTGTAGTATACACACATATAGTTTTGCTATCAAGGATTAGTTCAATCTGTAATGTTATAGTTATAGTAGTATAGTTATATGTAGTACGTAATAGTTATAGTATATGTATATATATATATATATTTTTTTTTTTCTCACAAAACCCAACAGGAAGTCGGCCATTTTTAATTTTCCTGACTTTTTAGTCATATTTATGTTTTGTACTTTAGCGAAACTCCTCCTTGGCGATTTATCGGATCGGCTTCAAACTTGACGAGTGTCTACAAGACACCTTCACAGCTTAACATTATCAAAATATATATATTTTTTGGCACACGGTGTGGGCGTGGCAACACGTTCAATTTCATGTTCCAAAAGAGACTTGGAAATTCACGAAACTTTGTGCACTCGTCAGTCCCAGTGTGGCAATTGATATTCTATGGGTTCCGTGCTTGGGCATGGCAAAATGACCGGACACGCCCTGTTGAAAATTTCAAAACATCAAACCTATTCACTTTTTAACATGAAATTGGGTATATTAATGTAACATCACTAGACTCAAAAAAAATTATATTGCCGCCATGACCGACACCCAACCAACAGGAAGGTGGCCATATTGGATTTAATGTGCGCAAACTCCTAGGGGATTCATCAGATCGACTTCAAAGTTCGCGAGTGTCTACAAGACACTTTGGGGATTAAATTTATTAAAACATTGGGTTTTCGTCACACAATGTGGGCATGGCACTGTGTTGAATTGAAGTGTTAACCTGACTTTTGGGGCCTTAAGAAACTCGAAAAATCACAAAACTTTACACACTCAAGATCAAACCTATTCACTTTTTTAGTATCTCCTCCGAGATCTGCATAGAATTCCGGCAGGTTTTCCTCTTGTCTTTCTCCTCCGTCGGCGTATTGGTAAACACAGTGGCGGCAGGACAAAGAGATCTTAGTACGTACTCCGGTAAGTTGCGAAAAAGTCCGTATGAGGTGTCGAACAGACGTCCAGGAGTGCTTGTCGTTCATATTGTAATAGCGACTGTGCACTGCATGCAAAAATAAGAACAATACAAATAGTAATAAACACAAAACTAAGAGTTGAATGCAGAGCCGGTGTGTCCATACTACGGCGCACCCGGAAGTTAGTCCGGGTTAACTCATAAGTTAGCTAGCTTCCTCTGCTGAACCAATATTTTACTAAAATGACTTTTACAACTCTCTTTGCTCCAACTTCCATCCTTAACAAAGAATCCCAAATGCATCATTTGCTAACTTTCCCACTTTCATTGTCTTTCACATCAACTTCCATAATCATTTCAGCCTGTCAACTAACTTTACAGCTCTCTCGCCTTGTTATATTTTTTTCAAATAAATTTAAAGCCTTACAGTATCCTTTCCAGAAATCCTACCAGATATTTAGATTATAACGCTACTTTTAAACCAAGGACTCATGTGGGAAACTAGTTTGACATGTTGTGTACAACACACATACTATGCTTACTGTATCTCACATTTATACATTTGCTTGTTTTTAATCGCGATTTTCATCAGCCTTGTAGCTAAACATACCCCGAGACACTGATAAAATGTCTCCGAACTCATCTCATCCATACGTGCTCCAGAGTGATCCATCGGCCAGGCGGTCACACGCCTCAAACACCATTTCAATCACCCAAGGATTCATTCATTCAACGCTTTTGCTAGGATGGGTCAAGAATAATCTATAATAATCATGTATTTAATAATGTCGATTTTATTATTGGATAACATAAAGCAAATAAACAGACAAAAACCACGATTCTCTTGATCAATGCAAAATTGGCTACTTCATAAGTAAGGCATACATTTTTAATGTACAACACATCTCTGAGTACTTAAAAAAGCCCTCTATATAATACATTTCTCTTTATTCTTCTTCATAATATTGTTCTTATACTGTAGCTAACCAATAATAAATGAAATACTTTTTACCATTAATGCAACTTCTGGTGCTCCTTCGTTTTGCTGATGGCCTTCTAGTCTGGATCATACGTTGTGAGGTTAAGCTTAATGCAGGCGTTGAGGCTTCCATCAGTTAAACTTAAGCGTAGGATGGTCTTAATGTTTCTCAGATGCGAGAAAGACTGCTCACATGCATTTGTAAAGCCAAACATGGTCAATACAGCATTACTCACACGCTGCATTGTGTGCTGTGTGACGGGACGCTCGTTCCAAGTTTTAAGAATCAGCTGGTCTTCAGTTTCAAGTTCAAGTTCAAGTTCAAGAGATTATTTGTCACATACATATTGAAGTTTTTTCGACTTCTGTCCACTTTTGTTCAGCTGATTGGTCCGACTCGAGGCAGGGAGTTTTCTTAATGTTTGTCTGTCTTACAGAGGGGATCGGCGCATGGGCTCGTAAGCAGTCCAGCAGTGGAACGCCATTCCTCCTGCTCCCAAGAGGATCATTATTATCCACAATTATTATAATGATCCTCAGTGATACATATAATTGTGGCCTGCGTGCCGCAAGTTGAAATGAACAGTAAAACTTTCGCCATGTCGGCGCACCACAGCCATCTCCTTCCCTAAGCCCTTACCTATGGGCAGAGACTTCCACAAGTTGCGCCTGAGCAGAGACCCGGTAGGGGCAGGGCGCCGAGTAAATGGCGCCCCGGAGTCTTTATGTTGTCCGCAGCCGGTGCTTGACTACTTTGTCCGCCACATTTATATTTTGAATTTTATTTTCAAGTTGTAATTTCTCTTACCTGTTTTACTTTAAAATGACACAGAATAATAATTTATTACTTGTTAATTGTGATGAAAAATTTTAGCTCAAAATTGTATGCGAGCCATATACCGTCATCAAAAGAGCCGTAATTGGCTCGCGAGCCATAGGTTCCCGACCCCTGCTCTAGATTGATTCAATCTTTAAGCTTACTCAGATCTTCCCTGATCGGAACAATATCTCAGTGAGTCGTCACCTTCACTTTTCGGGAATCTTGTGTTGCCTTTGCTGGACCTGTCCAGACGACTCCTTGTTGGATATCTTACGGCCGGTCTCTGACTGCCGCTGGGCACACAACCTGGACATGAAGAGAGTCTCATCATCGTCGCCAGATTGTTGGATAAATTATCCTAGGTGGTCGGTGAGGTTAATCTGCCCGCTACAGGAAAACAAAACTGAGAGTATTAAAGATATTTATTCTGCAAAATAAAGAGAAAGATACCGTCATGCTTCAAAGCAGTGTTCTGATCAGTCTACCCCTATTACTGACGAAGAGGGCTTTATACCAAAGAGAGGTTGTGTGTCAGGTGTCATTTACAACTCTGATCCTCAGTCATATCCCTGGGTGTTCCCCCAAACAGTGATTTAACAGTCAAACTTCGGTCACAGACACAATCCTACTGTACCATAAAACAAACACACAACGCTCTTTTAAGTCCCTCTTGTCCTTATCCTTATCTCCACACAAGGTTAAGTAAAGGATGGAATGTGGTCTGGTTTTTCCAATACTACAACTGAAATGTTTTAGACAGTTTTTACACACAGACACACACAGACAATTTTTTTGTCTCTTTATATTAACTCTGAGTGACTCATAAAAACCCATAGACAATGAGTTTTATAACTAAGTAACATACAAAAGGCTGTTGTCCTGTATAAAACATGTAAAACCTCATTCAAATAGTTGATCATGTGCATTTTTCTCTCACAGCCTACATACGTGCAACTGCGGCTCTAGCGCATGCCACTGTGATTGCACTGACGTTTCACCTTCTGGACTTGATAGACCTGCTGGCTAATTTAAGGGTCTTATTGGCCCGACTTAATGGCCTTGTTGGCCGACTTGAAGGACCTGCTGGATGCGTTGCCAAGCCCGCTTTGCGCACTCAAAGTTGTACTGCCACTGCGGTCCAGGCCTTTTGCCTGTTCCTCCAAGCCTGGCTGTCTGTTTGGGCCCACGAGTTCTGTGGAGCCTCAGCCTTCCGAGGGGTCTGAGGGTTCCGTGGGCCCTGGGTGTTCTGACATCATTGCTCTCAGCAATGCCTTGAGGTGAGGCCAATCTTTTTACTCTTAAGCCCTCACCACATGTAGCTGTACTTGGCTATACAGCGAGCTAAACACTCTTGCAATAAGTACCCAGAGACAGGAGCGCACTTTTGGTATCGTTAATGAAAGCGGTGTAAAACTGTGGAACAGTAGAGAAATATGCAGATAAACGATCAATCTCTATGCAGATGTAGATAACGTGTTAATACGTTGTCATAGCTCCCACATTGTATACATACAACAATAACATGAATTATCTCACAAATTGTGCTTTCTCAAGGGCAGTGAAGAGGCTGATGGAAGAGATGTTAATCCGGGTCTGGGACATGATCAGATTGGCTGAGTGTGCCTTGATCTGTTTAGGCCTGTTCTGATTTTACTATTATATTATTATACTATCATCCAAATGTTATGATGTTGCAATACTGACCGCGCGGGGGGCGCACCGGGAGGCAGAACAACCGTGTTTTGGTTGCATCTAAATTTTTTAGTATGGCTTTTAAGTTGGTTTTTAACTGTATTTCTGTGTTTGTATTGGAACTGATTTTTTTAATCTGGCTTTTAAATCAGTTTTGAAACTGTATTTCTGTATCAGGATTGGGTCTGAATTTTTGGGACACATCATCAGTAGTGGACCCCAGGACCATGGGGTGTTTGACCATTATCACTAGACACCCTCGCCTGAGGAAGGCCCTCCCGTGGTTGATCAAGCCTCGGAGTGTGTCCCATAGCCAATTGGAGTTCAATTTGGGTTATGCTCGATTGTGGGTAGGCAAAGAGTTTTGCTAAGCATTAATTTAGAATGATTTATGTTAAGAGTTTTGCTAAACATTAATTTTGAATGACCAATTTACTAATGCTTCATGCAATTATGCCATGTCAAGGTTGGTATGGTAAATTATAAAAAAAAAATAAAAGGTTACGTTTAATAGGTAAGTATTTAGAGGTGTCTTGTGTTCCTACTTTGTGTCAGGGTCTTCTGTAGGTTCAGAATGAAGTTAGCTCCTCGGCACATCTGAATTTATGGGGCATAGCTCCACCCATTTTTTGGAATAAACTCCTTTTATTTTCTTTGTTTTCTTCCAATAAAAATCCTAATTGGTTTTAACCAATTGGGGATGGGGGGATGGGTTTTAACCAACTTCATCTTTCATTTTCATAAACGTCCTTTACTTACTCAACTTACTACGCCGGATCGAGCTGTACACTCTACCTTCATCCACTCCCTCATTTTCATGAGGGAAAGGAGGATAGAAGAGAGAAGATAGAAGATAACGTATTGTCAGACGATTTAAAATGCTGAAAAGGCGGTTAGGTTAAAAGCTTGTATGTGCGCCCCACACTGTGTTGGTGTGGGGCGTGGTTGTGTGTTTGGGCGCCGCGCCCCTGCATCGATCTGGTCGCGATTCGCCTATCTCTCCCAGTGCCAAAACTTATATTCACAAATACACCACACAATAGGCCTAGGGCTTGCGGGATGGGTGGGGTGCAAGCTATATAGGTGGGGATGCAGCGGGCAGCTGCCATCTTGCCTGTCACGCTCCTGCCCCAGCGTGCTTCTCGTCCGTTACGAAATGTTAATCCGACTCATATTGGCTTAGAATGCATACACTCGCACACGAATCCTACTCCAAGCAACACTCCACCAGACCAGGGTCTGCGGGGCAGGAGGGGTGTGAGTGATTCAGGGTCGACTTGCCTGAAGGACTTGCATCCCCAACCCCGCAATTTTGACTGCAATAGGCAACAGTACACATTTAGCACTGGGGTTTTCCGGGATGGACAGACAGGCGGTCCTATCACACACACACACACATGCACACACCACCACACCTTCTTTGAATGCACCCCAGCAGCCTTCTGGTTGCATTACTCTCCTTTTCTCCCTCATTTACTGCCATAACTATGACAGGAAGAGGCCAGGTGACCATTTGTCATTCCAGTTTTCCTGGACCTAATCAACTGTTTTTCATTACATGTTGTCGTCCAATGTTAATTTTTTTGTGTAAATGTTTTCAGGTTCTATGTTTAATTGTCTCACCGGCCATGATTCTCTCCCTCTTGGGGTAGTGATCAGTTGTTTATAGACCCAAACATGATAAATAGTTTTCCAAAGAGGGGGGTTGGTGGTGGTTCTCTTTGACCAAAAACTGTGCTCTTGTCATCCTACAGGTCATCCACTGGACAGAATTATTGCAGCAGTTCTTGATGATTTAAGAATTAATAAAGTGTTGCATTGCAGGTGGAGAACTTGAGCTACACTTGCGGACTAACTCTGTCCTAGATGCAATGGCATGCAAATACTCTTTGTTGTATGCCCAGCATGCTGACAGGATGGGTTGAAAATAAATAAATAAAAAATAAAATCTCCACGAATTACTCTGTGTGGCAGGATCAGACAAAAGGTCAAACATGTATTTGTCGAGTTAAAAAACGCATTTTCAGCCCATTTAAACGTCGAAAAGGCGGATCGGTTAAACGCTACAGTCATTACTCTGTGTGACAGTGTCAGGCAGTTTAAATACTATGATGAACTAGTATGTGCTGCTAAAGTGTTGTTTGTCAAACAGTTGTAGGTCCTTCTAACATTTATTTTTCGAGTAATGATTATTTTTATCAACGTCTGCACATGTGGGAAAAAACGCATTTTCAGCCGATTTAAACGCCGAAAAGGCGGATCGGTTAAACGCTACAGTCATTACTCTGTGCGACAGTGTCAGACAGTTTAAATACTATGATGAACTAGTATGTGCTGCTAAAGTGTTGTCTGTCAACGAGTTTTAGGCTCATATAAAATGTATTTTTCGAGTTATGAGTATTTTCAGAATTTTGGACGGTTTGCTGCCTTGCTGAATTAGAGAAACACCGAACCAATGTCTCTTTATAGGTGAATGATTCAGAATGCTGCAGTACACCATATAATTTTAATTAATATGAGGAACAATTATGTGCTTAAGTCTTTCTCAAAGACAGTTTAAATACAATGATAAACTAGTATGTGCTGCTAAAGTGTTGTTTGTCAACCAGTTTTAGGCCCATATAAAATGTATTTCTCGAGTTATGATCATTTTCATCAAAGTCTACACATGTGGGAAAAAACGCATTTTCAGCCGATTTAAACGTCGATTTGGCGGAACGGTTAAACGCTTCAGTCATTACTCTATGTGACAGTGTCAGACAGTTTAAATACAATGATAAACTAGTATGTGCTGCTAAAGTGTTGTTTGTCAACCAGTTTTAGGCCCATATAAAATGTATTTTTCGAGTTATGATCATTTTCAGAACTTTGGATCGTTTGCTGTCTAGCTGAATTAGAGAAACACCGAACCATTGTCTCTTTGTAGGCGCATGATTTAGAATGCTGCAGTACACCATATAACTTTAATGAATATGAGGAACTATTATGTGCTTCTTATGTCTTTCTCAAAGACAGTTTAAATACAATGATAAACTAGTATGTGCTGCTAAAGTCTTGTTTGTCAACCAGTTTTAGGCCCATATAAAATGTATTTTTCGAGTTCTGATAATTTTCATCAAAGTCTACACGTGGGAAAAAACGCATTTTCAGTCGATTTAAACGTCGAAAAGGCGAATCGGTTAAACGCTTAAGTCATTACTCCATGTGACAGTGTCAGACAGTTTAAATACAATGATGAACTAGTATGTGCTGCTAAAGTGTTGTTTGTCAACCAGTTTTAGGCCCATATAAAATGTATTTTTCGAGTTATGATCATTTTCAGAAATTTGGACGATTTGCTGTCTAGCTGAATTTGAGAAACACTGAACCATTGCCTCTTTGTAGGTGCATGATTTAGAATGCTGCAGTACACCATATAACTTTAATTAATATGAGGAACAATTATGTGCTTCTTATGTCTTTCGCAAAGACAGTTTAAATACAATGATAAACTAGTATGTGCTGCTAAAGTGTTGTTTGTCAACCAGTTTTAGGCCCATATAAAATGTATTTTTCGAGTTATGATAATTTTCATCAAAGTCTACACATGTGGGAAAAAACGCATTTTCAGCCGATTTAAACGTCGAAAAGGCGGATCGGTTAAACGCTTCAGCCATTACTCTGTGACAGTGTCAGACAGTTTAAATACAATGATAAACTAGTATGTGCTACTAAAGTCTTGTTTGTCAACCAGTTTTAGGCCCATATAAAATTTATTTTTCGAGTTCTGATAATTTTCATCAAAGTCTACACGTGGGAAAAAACGCATTTTCAGCCGATTTTAACGTCGATTTGGCGGAACGGTTAAACGCTTCAGTCATTACTCTATGTGACAGTGTCAGACAGTTGAAATACAATGATAAACTAGTATGTGCTGCTAAAGTCTTGTTTGTCAACCAGTTTTAGGCCCATATAAAATGTATTTTTCGAGTTCTGATAATTTTCATCAAAGTCTACACATGTGGGAAAAAACGCATTTTCAGTCGATTGAAACGTCGAAAAGGCGAATCGGTTAAACGCTTCAGTCATTACTCCATGTGACAGTGTCAGACAGTTTAAATACAATGATGAACTAGTATGTGCTGCTAAAGTGTTGTTTGACAACCAGTTTTAGGTCCATATAAAATGTATTTTTCGAGTTCTGATAATTTTCATCAAAGTCTACACATGTGGGAAAAAATGCATTTTAAGCCGATTTTAACGTCGATTTGGTGGAACGGTTAAACGCTTCAGTCATTACTCTATGTGACAGTGTCAGACAGTTTAAATACAATGATCAACTAGTATGTGCTGCTAAAGTGTTGTTTGTCAAACAGTTTTAGACCCATATAAAATGTATTTTTCGAGTTCTGATAATTTTCATCAAAGTCTACACGTGGGAAAAAACGCATTTTCAGCCGATTTTAACGTCGATTTGGCGGAACGGTTAAACGCTTCAGTCATTACTCTATGTGACAGTGTCAGACAGTTTAAATACAATGATAAACTAGTATGTGCTGCTAAAGTGTTGTTTGTCAAACAGTTTTAGGTCCATATAAAATGTATTTTTCGAGTTATGATCATTTTCAGAACTTTGGACGATTTGCTGTCTAGCTGAATTAGAGAAACACCGAACAATTGTCTCTTTGTAGGTGCATGATTTTGAATGCTGCAGTACACCATATAACTTTAATTAATATGAGGAACAATTATGTGCTTCTTAAGTCTTTCTCAAAGACAGTTTAAATACAATGATAAACTAGTATGTGCAGCTAAAGTCTTGTTTGTCAACCAGTTTTAGGCCCATATAAAGTGTATTTTTCGAGTTATGATAATTTTCATCAATGTCTACACGTGGGAAAAAACGCATTTTCAGTCGATTTAAACGTCGATTTGGCGGAACGGTTAAACGCTTCAGTCATTACTCTATGTGACAGTGTCAGTCAGTTTAAATACAATGATGAACTAGTATGTGCTGCTAAAGTCTTGTTTGTCAACCAGTTTCAGGCCCAAATAAAATGTATTTTTCGAGTTCTGATAATTTTCATCAAAGTCTACACGTGAGAAAAAACGCATTTTCAGCCGATTGAAACGTCGAAAAGGCGAATCGGTTGAACGCTTCAGTCATTACTCTATGTGACAGTGTCAGAAAGTGTAAATACAATGATAAACTAGTATGTGCTGCTAATGTGTTGTTTGCCAACCAGTTTTAGGCCCATATAAAATGTATTTTTCGAGTTATGATCATTTTCCGAACTTTGGACCGTTTGCTGTCTAGCTGGATTAGAGAAACACCGAAACATTGTCTCTTTGTAGGCGCATGATTCAGAATACTGCAGTACAGCATAGAAATTTAATTAATATGATGAACTATTATGTGCTTCTTAAGTGTTTCTCACAGAGTTCTAGGCCCATCTAACATGTATTTGTGGAGTTATGATCATTTTCAGAACTTTGGACGATTTGCTGTCGAGCTGAATTAGAGAAACACCGAACCATTGTCTCTTTGTAGGTGAATGATTCAGAATGCTGCAGTACACCATATAACTTTAATTGATATGAGGAACAATTATTTTGCTTCTTAAGTCTTTCTCAAAGACAGTTTAAATACAATGATGAACTAGTATGTGCTGCTTATGTCTTGTTTGTCAACCAGTTTTAGGCCCATATAAAATGTATTTTTCGAGTTCTGATAATTTTCATCAAAGTCTACACATGTGGGAAAAAATGCATTTTCAGCCGATTTTAACGTCGATTTGGTGGAACGGTTAAACGCTTCAGTCATTACTCTATGTGACAGTGTCAGACAGTTTAAATACAATGATAAACTAGTATGTGCTGCTAAAGTGTTGTTTGTCAGCCAGTTTTAGGACCTTATAAAATGTATTTTTCGAGTTATGATCATTTTCAGAACTTTGGACGATTTGCTGTCTAGCTGAATTAGAGAAACACCGAACAATTGTTTCTTTGTAGGTGCATGATTCAGTATACTGCAGTACAGCATAGAAATTTAATTAATATGATGAACTATTATGTGCTTCTTAAGTGTTTCTCACAGAGTTCTAGGCCCATCTAACATGTATTTGTGGAGTTATGATCATTTTCAGAACTTTGGACGATTTGCTGTCGAGCTGAATTAGAGAAACACCGAACCATTGTCTCTTTGTAGGTGAATGATTCAGAATGCTGCAGTACACCATATAACTTTAATTAATATGAGGAACAATTATTTTGCTTCTTAAGTCTTTCTCAAAGACAGTTTAAATACAATGATAAACTAGTATGTGCAGCTAAAGTCTTGTTTGTCAACCAGTTTTAGGCCCAGATAAAATGTATTTTTCGAGTTCTGATAATTTTCATCAATGTCTACACGTGGGAAAAAACGCATTTTCAGTCGATTTAAACGTCGATTTGGCGGAACGGTTAAACGCTTCAGTCATTACTCTATGTGACAGTGTCAGTCAGTTTAAATACAATGATGAACTAGTATGTGCTGCTAAAGTGTTGTTTGCCAACCAGTTTTAGGCCCATATAAAATGTATTTTTCGAGTTATGATCATTTTCCGAACTTTGGACCGTTTGCTGTCGAGCTGAATTAGAGAAACACCGAACCATTGTCTCTTTGTAGGTGAATGATTCAGAATGCTGCAGTACACCATATAACTTTAATTAATATGAGGAACAATTATTTTGCTTCTTAAGTCTTTCTCAAAGACAGTTTAAATACAATGATAAACTAGTATGTGCAGCTAACGTCTTGTTTGTCAACCAGTTTTAGGCCCATATAAAATGTATTTTTGGAGTTCTGATAATTTTCATCAATGTCTACACGTGGGAAAAAACGCATTTTCAGTCGATTTAAACGTCGATTTGGCGGAACGGTTAAACGCTTCAGTCATTACTCTATGTGACAGTGTCAGTCAGTTTAAATACAATGATAAACTAGTATGTGCTGCTAAAGTCTTGTTTGTCAACCAGTTTTAGGCCCAAATAAAATGTATTTTTCGAGTTCTGATAATTTTCATCAAAGTCTACACGTGAGAAAAAACGCATTTTCAGCCGATTTAAACGTCGAAAAGGCGAATCGGTTGAACGCTTCAGTCATCACTCTATGTGACAGTGTCAGAAAGTGTAAATACAATGATAAACTAGTATGTGCTGCTAATGTGTTGTTTGCCAACCAGTTTTAGGCCCATATAAAATGTATTTTTCGAGTTATGATCATTTTCCGAACTTTGGACCGTTTGCTGTCTAGCTGAATTAGAGAAACACCGAACCATTGTCTCTTTGTAGGCGCATGATTTAGAATGCTGCAGTACACCATATAACTTTAATGAATATGAGGAACTATTATGTGCTTCTTAAGTCTTTCTCAAAGACAGTTTAAATACAATGATAAACTAGTATGTGCTGCTAAAGTCTTGTTTGTCAACCAGTTTTAGGCCCATATAAAATGTATTTTTCGAGTTCTGATAATTTTCATCAAAGTCTACACGTGGGAAAAAACGCATTTTCAGCCGATTTTAACGTCGATTTGGCGGAACGGTTAAACGCTTCAGTCATTACTCTATGTGACAGTGTCAGACAGTTGAAATACAATGATAAACTAGTATGTGCTGCTAAAGTCTTGTTTGTCAACCAGTTTTAGGCCCATATAAAATGTATTTTTCGAGTTCTGATAATTTTCATCAAAGTCTACACATGTGGGAAAAAACGCATTTTCAGTCGATTGAAACGTCGAAAAGGCGAATCGGTTAAACGCTTCAGTCATTACTCCATGTGACAGTGTCAGACAGTTTAAATACAATGATGAACTAGTATGTGCTGCTAAAGTGTTGTTTGACAACCAGTTTTAGGTCCATATAAAATGTATTTTTCGAGTTCTGATAATTTTCATCAAAGTCTACACATGTGGGAAAAAATGCATTTTAAGCCGATTTTAACGTCGATTTGGTGGAACGGTTAAACGCTTCAGTCATTACTTTATGTGACAGTGTCAGACAGTTTAAATACAATGATCAACTAGTATGTGCTGCTAAAGTGTTGTTTGTCAAACAGTTTTAGACCCATATAAAATGTATTTTTCGAGTTCTGATATTTTTCATCAAAGTCTACACGTGGGAAAAAACGCATTTTCAGCCGATTTTAACGTCGATTTGGCGGAACGGTTAAACGCTTCAGTCATTACTCTATGTGACAGTGTCAGACAGTTTAAATACAATGATAAACTAGTATGTGCTGCTAAAGTGTTGTTTGTCAAACAGTTTTAGGTCCATATAAAATGTATTTTTCGAGTTATGATCATTTTCAGAACTTTGGACGATTTGCTGTCTAGCTGAATTAGAGAAACACCGAACAATTGTCTCTTTGTAGGTGCATGATTTTGAATGCTGCAGTACACCATATAACTTTAATTAATATGAGGAACAATTATGTGCTTCTTAAGTCTTTCTCAAAGACAGTTTAAATACAATGATAAACTAGTATGTGCAGCTAAAGTCTTGTTTGTCAACCAGTTTTAGGCCCATATAAAGTGTATTTTTCGAGTTATGATAATTTTCATCAATGTCTACACGTGGGAAAAAACGCATTTTCAGTCGATTTAAACGTCGATTTGGCGGAACGGTTAAACGCTTCAGTCATTACTCTATGTGACAGTGTCAGTCAGTTTAAATACAATGATGAACTAGTATGTGCTGCTAAAGTCTTGTTTGTCAACCAGTTTCAGGCCCAAATAAAATGTATTTTTCGAGTTCTGATAATTTTCATCAAAGTCTACACGTGAGAAAAAACGCATTTTCAGCCGATTGAAACGTCGAAAAGGCGAATCGGTTGAACGCTTCAGTCATTACTCTATGTGACAGTGTCAGAAAGTGTAAATACAATGATAAACTAGTATGTGCTGCTAATGTGTTGTTTGCCAACCAGTTTTAGGCCCATATAAAATGTATTTTTCGAGTTATGATCATTTTCCGAACTTTGGACCGTTTGCTGTCTAGCTGGATTAGAGAAACACCGAAACATTGTCTCTTTGTAGGCGCATGATTCAGAATACTGCAGTACAGCATAGAAATTTAATTAATATGATGAACTATTATGTGCTTCTTAAGTGTTTCTCACAGAGTTCTAGGCCCATCTAACATGTATTTGTGGAGTTATGATCATTTTCAGAACTTTGGACGATTTGCTGTCGAGCTGAATTAGAGAAACACCGAACCATTGTCTCTTTGTAGGTGAATGATTCAGAATGCTGCAGTACACCATATAACTTTAATTGATATGAGGAACAATTATTTTGCTTCTTAAGTCTTTCTCAAAGACAGTTTAAATACAATGATGAACTAGTATGTGCTGCTTATGTCTTGTTTGTCAACCAGTTTTAGGCCCATATAAAATGTATTTTTCGAGTTCTGATAATTTTCATCAAAGTCTACACATGTGGGAAAAAATGCATTTTCAGCCGATTTTAACGTCGATTTGGTGGAACGGTTAAACGCTTCAGTCATTACTCTATGTGACAGTGTCAGACAGTTTAAATACAATGATAAACTAGTATGTGCTGCTAAAGTGTTGTTTGTCAGCCAGTTTTAGGACCTTATAAAATGTATTTTTCGAGTTATGATCATTTTCAGAACTTTGGACGATTTGCTGTCTAGCTGAATTAGAGAAACACCGAACAATTGTTTCTTTGTAGGTGCATGATTCAGTATACTGCAGTACAGCATAGAAATTTAATTAATATGATGAACTATTATGTGCTTCTTAAGTGTTTCTCACAGAGTTCTAGGCCCATCTAACATGTATTTGTGGAGTTATGATCATTTTCAGAACTTTGGACGATTTGCTGTCGAGCTGAATTAGAGAAACACCGAACCATTGTCTCTTTGTAGGTGAATGATTCAGAATGCTGCAGTACACCATATAACTTTAATTAATATGAGGAACAATTATTTTGCTTCTTAAGTCTTTCTCAAAGACAGTTTAAATACAATGATAAACTAGTATGTGCAGCTAAAGTCTTGTTTGTCAACCAGTTTTAGGCCCAGATAAAATGTATTTTTCGAGTTCTGATAATTTTCATCAATGTCTACACGTGGGAAAAAACGCATTTTCAGTCGATTTAAACGTCGATTTGGCGGAACGGTTAAACGCTTCAGTCATTACTCTATGTGACAGTGTCAGTCAGTTTAAATACAATGATAAACTAGTATGTGCTGCTAAAGTCTTGTTTGTCAACCAGTTTTAGGCCCAAATAAAATGTATTTTTCGAGTTCTGATAATTTTCATCAAAGTCTACACGTGAGAAAAAACGCATTTTCAGCCGATTTTAACGTCGAAAAGGCGAGTCGGTTGAACGCTTCAGTCATTACTCTATGTGACAGTGTCAGAAAGTGTAAATACAATGATAAACTAGTATGTGCTGCTAATGTGTTGTTTGCCAACCAGTTTTAGGCCCATATAAAATGTATTTTTCGAGTTATGATCATTTTCCGAACTTTGGACCGTTTGCTGTCTAGCTGAATTAGAGAAACACCGAACCATTGTCTCTTTGTAGGCGCATGATTTAGAATGCTGCAGTACACCATATAACTTTAATGAATATGAGGAACTATTATGTGCTTCTTAAGTCTTTCTCAAAGACAGTTTAAATACAATGATAAACTAGTATGTGCTGCTAAAGTCTTGTTTGTCAACCAGTTTTAGGCCCATATAAAATGTATTTTTCGAGTTCTGATAATTTTCATCAAAGTCTACACGTGGGAAAAAACGCATTTTCAGCCGATTTTAACGTCGATTTGGCGGAACGGTTAAACGCTTCAGTCATTACTCTATGTGACAGTGTCAGACAGTTGAAATACAATGATAAACTAGTATGTGCTGCTAAAGTCTTGTTTGTCAACCAGTTTTAGGCCCATATAAAATGTATTTTTCGAGTTCTGATAATTTTCATCAAAGTCTACACATGTGGGAAAAAACGCATTTTCAGTCGATTGAAACGTCGAAAAGGCGAATCGGTTAAACGCTTCAGTCATTACTCCATGTGACAGTGTCAGACAGTTTAAATACAATGATGAACTAGTATGTGCTGCTAAAGTGTTGTTTGACAACCAGTTTTAGGTCCATATAAAATGTATTTTTCGAGTTCTGATAATTTTCATCAAAGTCTACACATGTGGGAAAAAATGCATTTTAAGCCGATTTTAACGTCGATTTGGTGGAACGGTTAAACGCTTCAGTCATTACTTTATGTGACAGTGTCAGACAGTTTAAATACAATGATCAACTAGTATGTGCTGCTAAAGTGTTGTTTGTCAAACAGTTTTAGACCCATATAAAATGTATTTTTCGAGTTCTGATATTTTTCATCAAAGTCTACACGTGGGAAAAAACGCATTTTCAGCCGATTTTAACGTCGATTTGGCGGAACGGTTAAACGCTTCAGTCATTACTCTATGTGACAGTGTCAGACAGTTTAAATACAATGATAAACTAGTATGTGCTGCTAAAGTGTTGTTTGTCAAACAGTTTTAGGTCCATATAAAATGTATTTTTCGAGTTATGATCATTTTCAGAACTTTGGACGATTTGCTGTCTAGCTGAATTAGAGAAACACCGAACAATTGTCTCTTTGTAGGTGCATGATTTTGAATGCTGCAGTACACCATATAACTTTAATTAATATGAGGAACAATTATGTGCTTCTTAAGTCTTTCTCAAAGACAGTTTAAATACAATGATAAACTAGTATGTGCAGCTAAAGTCTTGTTTGTCAACCAGTTTTAGGCCCATATAAAGTGTATTTTTCGAGTTATGATAATTTTCATCAATGTCTACACGTGGGAAAAAACGCATTTTCAGTCGATTTAAACGTCGATTTGGCGGAACGGTTAAACGCTTCAGTCATTACTCTATGTGACAGTGTCAGTCAGTTTAAATACAATGATGAACTAGTATGTGCTGCTAAAGTCTTGTTTGTCAACCAGTTTCAGGCCCAAATAAAATGTATTTTTCGAGTTCTGATAATTTTCATCAAAGTCTACACGTGAGAAAAAACGCATTTTCAGCCGATTGAAACGTCGAAAAGGCGAATCGGTTGAACGCTTCAGTCATTACTCTATGTGACAGTGTCAGAAAGTGTAAATACAATGATAAACTAGTATGTGCTGCTAATGTGTTGTTTGCCAACCAGTTTTAGGCCCATATAAAATGTATTTTTCGAGTTATGATCATTTTCCGAACTTTGGACCGTTTGCTGTCTAGCTGGATTAGAGAAACACCGAAACATTGTCTCTTTGTAGGCGCATGATTCAGAATACTGCAGTACAGCATAGAAATTTAATTAATATGATGAACTATTATGTGCTTCTTAAGTGTTTCTCACAGAGTTCTAGGCCCATCTAACATGTATTTGTGGAGTTATGATCATTTTCAGAACTTTGGACGATTTGCTGTCGAGCTGAATTAGAGAAACACCGAACCATTGTCTCTTTGTAGGTGAATGATTCAGAATGCTGCAGTACACCATATAACTTTAATTGATATGAGGAACAATTATTTTGCTTCTTAAGTCTTTCTCAAAGACAGTTTAAATACAATGATGAACTAGTATGTGCTGCTTATGTCTTGTTTGTCAACCAGTTTTAGGCCCATATAAAATGTATTTTTCGAGTTCTGATAATTTTCATCAAAGTCTACACATGTGGGAAAAAATGCATTTTCAGCCGATTTTAACGTCGATTTGGTGGAACGGTTAAACGCTTCAGTCATTACTCTATGTGACAGTGTCAGACAGTTTAAATACAATGATAAACTAGTATGTGCTGCTAAAGTGTTGTTTGTCAGCCAGTTTTAGGACCTTATAAAATGTATTTTTCGAGTTATGATCATTTTCAGAACTTTGGACGATTTGCTGTCTAGCTGAATTAGAGAAACACCGAACAATTGTTTCTTTGTAGGTGCATGATTCAGTATACTGCAGTACAGCATAGAAATTTAATTAATATGATGAACTATTATGTGCTTCTTAAGTGTTTCTCACAGAGTTCTAGGCCCATCTAACATGTATTTGTGGAGTTATGATCATTTTCAGAACTTTGGACGATTTGCTGTCGAGCTGAATTAGAGAAACACCGAACCATTGTCTCTTTGTAGGTGAATGATTCAGAATGCTGCAGTACACCATATAACTTTAATTAATATGAGGAACAATTATTTTGCTTCTTAAGTCTTTCTCAAAGACAGTTTAAATACAATGATAAACTAGTATGTGCAGCTAAAGTCTTGTTTGTCAACCAGTTTTAGGCCCAGATAAAATGTATTTTTCGAGTTCTGATAATTTTCATCAATGTCTACACGTGGGAAAAAACGCATTTTCAGTCGATTTAAACGTCGATTTGGCGGAACGGTTAAACGCTTCAGTCATTACTCTATGTGACAGTGTCAGTCAGTTTAAATACAATGATAAACTAGTATGTGCTGCTAAAGTCTTGTTTGTCAACCAGTTTTAGGCCCAAATAAAATGTATTTTTCGAGTTCTGATAATTTTCATCAAAGTCTACACGTGAGAAAAAACGCATTTTCAGCCGATTTTAACGTCGAAAAGGCGAGTCGGTTGAACGCTTCAGTCATTACTCTATGTGACAGTGTCAGAAAGTGTAAATACAATGATAAACTAGTATGTGCTGCTAATGTGTTGTTTGCCAACCAGTTTTAGGCCCATATAAAATGTATTTTTCGAGTTATGATCATTTTCCGAACTTTGGACCGTTTGCTGTCTAGCTGAATTAGAGAAACACCGAACCATTGTCTCTTTGTAGGCGCATGATTTAGAATGCTGCAGTACACCATATAACTTTAATGAATATGACGAACTTTTATGTGCTTCTTAAGTCTTTCTCAAAGACAGTTTAAATACAATGATAAACTAGTATGTGCTGCTAAAGTCTTGTTTGTCAACCAGTTTTAGGCCCATATAAAATGTATTTTTCGAGTTCTGATCATTTTCATCAAAGTCTACACATGTGGGAAAAAACGCATTTTCAGTCGATTTAAACGTCGAAAAGGCGAATCGGTTAAACGCTTCAGTCATTACTCCATGTGACAGTGTCAGACAGTTTAAATACAATGATGAACTAGTATGTGCTGCTAAAGTGTTGTTTGCCAACCAGTTTTAGGCCCATATAAAATGTATTTTTCGAGTTATGATCATTTTCCGAACTTTGGACCGTTTGCTGTCGAGCTGAATTAGAGAAACACCGAACCATTGTCTCTTTGTAGGTGAATGATTCAGAATGCTGCAGTACACCATATAACTTTAATTAATATGAGGAACAATTATTTTGCTTCTTAAGTCTTTCTCAAAGACAGTTTAAATACAATGATAAACTAGTATGTGCAGCTAACGTCTTGTTTGTCAACCAGTTTTAGGCCCATATAAAATGTATTTTTGGAGTTCTGATAATTTTCATCAATGTCTACACGTGGGAAAAAACGCATTTTCAGTCGATTTAAACGTCGATTTGGCGGAACGGTTAAACGCTTCAGTCATTACTCTATGTGACAGTGTCAGTCAGTTTAAATACAATGATAAACTAGTATGTGCTGCTAAAGTCTTGTTTGTCAACCAGTTTTAGGCCCAAATAAAATGTATTTTTCGAGTTCTGATAATTTTCATCAAAGTCTACACGTGAGAAAAAACGCATTTTCAGCCGATTTAAACGTCGAAAAGGCGAATCGGTTGAACGCTTCAGTCATCACTCTATGTGACAGTGTCAGAAAGTGTAAATACAATGATAAACTAGTATGTGCTGCTAATATGTTGTTTGCCAACCAGTTTTAGGCCCATATAAAATGTATTTTTCGAGTTATGATCATTTTCCGAACTTTGGACCGTTTGCTGTCTAGCTGAATTAGAGAAACACCGAACCATTGTCTCTTTGTAGGCGCATGATTTAGAATGCTGCAGTACACCATATAACTTTAATGAATATGAGGAACTATTATGTGCTTCTTAAGTCTTTCTCAAAGACAGTTTAAATACAATGATAAACTAGTATGTGCTGCTAAAGTCTTGTTTGTCAACCAGTTTTAGGCCCATATAAAATGTATTTTTCGAGTTCTGATCATTTTCATCAAAGTCTACACATGTGGGAAAAAACGCATTTTCAGTCGATTTAAACGTCGAAAAGGCGAATCGGTTAAACGCTTCAGTCATTACTCCATGTGACAGTGTCAGACAGTTTAAATACAATGATGAACTAGTATGTGCTGCTAAAGTGTTGTTTGTCAACCAGTTTTAGGCCCATATAAAATGTATTTTTCGAGTTCTGATCATTTTCAGAACTTTGGACGATTTGCTGTCGAGCTGAATTAGAGAAACACCGAACCCTTGTCTCTTTGTAGGTGAATGATTCAGAATGCTGCAGTACACCATATAACTTTAATTAATATGAGGAACAATTATTTTGCTTCTTAAGTCTTTCTCAAAGACAGTTTAAATACAATGATGAACTAGTATGTGCTGCTTATGTCTTGTCTGTCAACCAGTTTTAGGCCCATATAAAATGTATTTTTCGAGTTCTGATAATTTTCATCAAAGTCTACACATGTGGGAAAAAATGCATTTTCAGCCGATTTTAACGTCGATTTGGTGGAACGGTTAAACGCTTCAGTCATTACTCTATGTGACAGTGTCAGACAGTTTAAATACAATGATAAACTAGTATGTGCTGCTAAAGTGTTGTTTGTCAGCCAGTTTTAGGCCCTTATAAAATGTATTTTTCGAGTTATGATCATTTTCAGAACTTTGGACGATTTGTTTTCGAGCTGAATTAGAGAGACACTGAACCATTGTCTCTTTGTAGGTGAATGATTCAGGATGCTGCCGTACACCATATAACTTTAATTAATATGAGGAACAATTATTTTGCTTCTTAAGTCTTTCTCAAAGACAGTTTAAATACAATGATGAACTAGTATGTGCTGCTAATGTCTTGTTTGTCAACCAGTTTTAGGCCCATATAAAATGTATTTTTCGAGTTCTGATAATTTTCATCAAAGTCTACACGTGGGAAAAAACGCATTTTCGGCCGATTTTAACGTCGATTTGGCGGAATGGTTAAACGCTTCAGTCATTACTCTATGTGACAGTGTCAGACAGTTTAAATACAATGATAAACTAGTATGTGCTGCTAAAGTGTTGTTTGTCAAACAGTTTTAGGCCCATATAAAATGTATTTTTCGAGTTATGATCATTTTCAGAACTTTGGACGATTTGCTGTGTGTTGTTTGTCAACCAGTTTTAGGCCCATATAAAATGTATTTTTCGAGTTATGATCATTTTCAGAACTTTGGACGATTTGCTGTCTACCTGAATTAGAGAAACACCGAACAATTGTTTCTTTGTAGGTGCATGATTCAGTATACTGCAGTAAAGCATAGAAATTTAATTAATATGATGAACTATTATGTGCTTCTTAAGTGTTTCTCACAGAGTTCTAGGCCCATCTAACATGTATTTGTGGAGTTATGATCATTTTCAGAACTTTGGACGATTTGCTGTCGAGCTGAATTAGAGAAACACCGAACCATTGTCTCTTTGTAGGTGAATGATTCAGAATGCTGCAGTACACCATATAACTTTAATTAATATGAGGAACAATTATTTTGCTTCTTAAGTCTTTCTCAAAGACAGTTTAAATACAATGATAAACTAGTATGTGCTGCTAAAGTGTTGTTTGTCAACCAGTTTTAGGCCCATATAAAATGTATTTCTCGAGTTCTGATAATTTTCATCAAAGTCTACACATGTGGGAAAAAATGCATTTTCAGCCGATTTTAACGTCGATTTGGTGGAACGGTTAAACGCTTCAGTCATTACTCTATGTGACAGTGTCAGACAGTTTAAATACAATGATGAACTAGTATGTGCTGCTAAAGTGTTGTTTGTCAAACAGTTTTTGGCCCATATAAAATGTATTTTTCGAGTTCTGATAATTTTCATCAAAGTCTACACGTGGGAAAAAACGCATTTTCAGCCGATTTTAACGTCGATTTGGCGGAACGGTTAAACGCTTCAGTCATTACTCTATGTGACAGTGTCAGACAGTTTAAATACAATGATAAACTAGTATGTGCTGCTAAAATGTTGTTTGTCAAACAGTTTTAGGCCCATATAAAATGTATTTTTCGAGTTATGATCATTTTCAGAACTTTGGACGATTTGCTGTCTAGCTGAATTAGAGAAACACCGAAACATTGTCTCTTTGTAGGTGCATGATTTTGAATGCTGCAGTACACCATATAACTTTAATTAATATGAGGAACAATTATGTGCTTCTTAAGTCTTTCTCAAAGACAGTTTAAATACAATGATAAACTAGTATGTGCTGCTAAAGTCTTGTTTGTCAACCAGTTTTAGGCCCATATAAAATGTATTTTTCGAGTTCTGATAATTTTCATCAATGTCTACACATGTGGGAAAAAATGCATTTTCAGCCGATTTTAACGTCGATTTGGTGGAACGGTTAAACGCTTCAGTCATTACTCTATGTGACAGTGTCAGACAGTTTAAATACAATGATAAACTAGTATGTGCTGCTAAAGTGTTGTTTTTCAGCCAGTTTTAGGACCTTATAAAATGTATTTTTCGAGTTATGATCATTTTCAGAACTTTGGACGATTTGCTGTCTAGCTGAATTAGAGAAACACCGAACAATTGTTTCTTTGTAGGTGCATGATTCAGTATACTGCAGTACAGCATAGAAATTTAATTAATATGATGAACTATTATGTGCTTCTTAAGTGTTTCTCACAGAGTTCTAGGCCCATCTAACATGTATTTGTGGAGTTATGATCATTTTCAGAACTTTGGACGATTTGCTGTCGAGCTGAATTAGAGAAACACCGAACCATTGTCTCTTTGTAGGTGAATGATTCAGAATGCTGCAGTACACCATATAACTTTAATTAATATGAGGAACAATTATTTTGCTTCTTAAGTCTTTCTCAAAGACAGTTTAAATACAATGATAAACTAGTATGTGCAGCTAAAGTCTTGTTTGTCAACCAGTTTTAGGCCCATATAAAATGTATTTTTCGAGTTCTGATAATTTTCATCAATGTCTACACGTGGGAAAAAACGCATTTTCAGTCGATTTAAACGTCGATTTGGTGGAACGGTTAAACGCTTCAGTCATTACTCTATGTGACAGTGTCAGTCAGTTTAAATACAATGATAAACTAGTATGTGCTGCTAAAGTCTTGTTTGTCAACCAGTTTTAGGCCCATATAAAATGTATTTTTCGAGTTCTGATCATTTTCATCAAAGTCTACACGTGGGAAGAAACGCATTTTCGGCCGATTTTAACGTCGATTTGGTGGAACGGTTAAACGCTTCATTCATTACTCCATGTGACAGTGTCAGACAGTTTAAATACAATGATAAACTAGTATGTGCTGCTAAAGTGTTGTTTGTCAGCCAGTTTTAGGCCCTTATAAAATGTATTTTTCGAGTTATGATCATTTTCAGAACTTTGGACGATTTGTTGTCGAGCTGAATTAGAGAGACACCGAACCATTGTCTCTTTGTAGGTGAATGATTCAGGATGCTGCCGTACACCATATAACTTTAATTAATATGAGGAACAATTATTTTGCTTCTTAAGTCTTTCTCAAAGACAGTTTAAATACAATGATGAACTAGTATGTGCTGCTAATGTCTTGTTTGTCAACCAGTTTTAGGCCCATATAAAATGTATTTTTCGAGTTCTGATAATTTTCATCAAAGTCTACACGTGGGAAAAAACGCATTTTCGGCCGATTTTAACGTCGATTTGGCGGAATGGTTAAACGCTTCAGTCATTACTCTATGTGACAGTGTCAGACAGTTTAAATACAATGATAAACTAGTATGTGCTGCTAAAGTGTTGTTTGTCAAACAGTTTTAGGCCCATATAAAATGTATTTTTCGAGTTATGATCATTTTCAGAACTTTGGACGATTTGCTGTGTGTTGTTTGTCAACCAGTTTTAGGCCCATATAAAATGTATTTTTCGAGTTATGATCATTTTCAGAACTTTGGACGATTTGCTGTCTACCTGAATTAGAGAAACACCGAACAATTGTTTCTTTGTAGGTGCATGATTCAGTATACTGCAGTACAGCATAGAAATTTAATTAATATGATGAACTATTATGTGCTTCTTAAGTGTTTCTCACAGAGTTCTAGGCCCATCTAACATGTATTTGTGGAGTTATGATCATTTTCAGAACTTTGGACGATTTGCTGTCGAGCTGAATTAGAGAAACACCGAACCATTGTCTCTTTGTAGGTGAATGATTCAGAATGCTGCAGTACACCATATAACTTTAATTAATATGAGGAACAATTATTTTGCTTCTTAAGTCTTTCTCAAAGACAGTTTAAATACAATGATAAACTAGTATGTGCTGCTAAAGTGTTGTTTGTCAACCAGTTTTAGGCCCATATAAAATGTATTTCTCGAGTTCTGATAATTTTCATCAAAGTCTACACATGTGGGAAAAAATGCATTTTCAGCCGATTTTAACGTCGATTTGGTGGAACGGTTAAACGCTTCAGTCATTACTCTATGTGACAGTGTCAGACAGTTTAAATACAATGATGAACTAGTATGTGCTGCTAAAGTGTTGTTTGTCAAACAGTTTTTGGCCCATATAAAATGTATTTTTCGAGTTCTGATAATTTTCATCAAAGTCTACACGTGGGAAAAAACGCATTTTCAGCCGATTTTAACGTCGATTTGGCGGAACGGTTAAACGCTTCAGTCATTACTCTATGTGACAGTGTCAGACAGTTTAAATACAATGATAAACTAGTATGTGCTGCTAAAATGTTGTTTGTCAAACAGTTTTAGGCCCATATAAAATGTATTTTTCGAGTTATGATCATTTTCAGAACTTTGGACGATTTGCTGTCTAGCTGAATTAGAGAAACACCGAAACATTGTCTCTTTGTAGGTGCATGATTTTGAATGCTGCAGTACACCATATAACTTTAATTAATATGAGGAACAATTATGTGCTTCTTAAGTCTTTCTCAAAGACAGTTTAAATACAATGATAAACTAGTATGTGCTGCTAAAGTCTTGTTTGTCAACCAGTTTTAGGCCCATATAAAATGTATTTTTCGAGTTCTGATAATTTTCATCAATGTCTACACATGTGGGAAAAAATGCATTTTCAGCCGATTTTAACGTCGATTTGGTGGAACGGTTAAACGCTTCAGTCATTACTCTATGTGACAGTGTCAGACAGTTTAAATACAATGATAAACTAGTATGTGCTGCTAAAGTGTTGTTTTTCAGCCAGTTTTAGGACCTTATAAAATGTATTTTTCGAGTTATGATCATTTTCAGAACTTTGGACGATTTGCTGTCTAGCTGAATTAGAGAAACACCGAACAATTGTTTCTTTGTAGGTGCATGATTCAGTATACTGCAGTACAGCATAGAAATTTAATTAATATGATGAACTATTATGTGCTTCTTAAGTGTTTCTCACAGAGTTCTAGGCCCATCTAACATGTATTTGTGGAGTTATGATCATTTTCAGAACTTTGGACGATTTGCTGTCGAGCTGAATTAGAGAAACACCGAACCATTGTCTCTTTGTAGGTGAATGATTCAGAATGCTGCAGTACACCATATAACTTTAATTAATATGAGGAACAATTATTTTGCTTCTTAAGTCTTTCTCAAAGACAGTTTAAATACAATGATAAACTAGTATGTGCAGCTAAAGTCTTGTTTGTCAACCAGTTTTAGGCCCATATAAAATGTATTTTTCGAGTTCTGATAATTTTCATCAATGTCTACACGTGGGAAAAAACGCATTTTCAGTCGATTTAAACGTCGATTTGGTGGAACGGTTAAACGCTTCAGTCATTACTCTATGTGACAGTGTCAGTCAGTTTAAATACAATGATAAACTAGTATGTGCTGCTAAAGTCTTGTTTGTCAACCAGTTTTAGGCCCATATAAAATGTATTTTTCGAGTTCTGATCATTTTCATCAAAGTCTACACGTGGGAAAAAACGCATTTTCGGCCGATTTTAACGTCGAAAAGGCGAATCGGTTAAACGCTTCAGTCATTACTCTATGTGACAGTGTCAGACAGTTTAAATACAATGATAAACTAGTATGTGCTGCTAAAGTGTTCTTTGTCAAACAGTTTTAGGCCCATATAAAATGTATTTTTCGAGTTATGATCATTTTCAGAACTTTGGACGATTTGCTGTGTGTTATTTGTCAACCAGTTTTAGGCCCATATAAAATGTATTTTTCGAGTTATGATCATTTTCAGAACTTTGGACGATTTGCTGTCTACCTGAATTAGAGAAACACCGAACAATTGTCTCTTTGTAGGTGCATGATTCAGTATACTGCAATACAGCATAGAAATTTAATTAATATGATGAACTATTATGTGCTTCTTAAGTGTTTCTCACAGAGTTCTAGGCCCATCTAACATGTATTTGTGGAGTTATGATCATTTTCAGAACTTTGGACGATTTGCTGTCGAGCTGAATTAGAGAAACACCGAACCATTGTCTCTTTGTAGGTGAATGATTCAGAATGCTGCAGTACACCATATAACTTTAATTAATATGAGGAACAATTATTTTGCTTCTTAAGTCTTTCTCAAAGACAGTTTAAATACAATGATAAACTAGTATGTGCTGCTAAAGTGTTGTTTGTCAACCAGTTTTAGGCCCATATAAAATGTATTTCTCGAGTTCTGATAATTTTCATCAAAGTCTACACATGTGGGAAAAAATGCATTTTCAGCCGATTTTAACGTCGATTTGGTGGAACGGTTAAACGCTTCAGTCATTACTCTATGTGACAGTGTCAGACAGTTTAAATACAATGGTCAACTAGTATGTGCTGCTAAAGTGTTGTTTGTCAAACAGTTTTAGGCCCATATAAAATGTATTTTTCGAGTTCTGATAATTTTCATCAAAGTCTACACGTGGGAAAAAACGCATTTTCAGCCGATTTTAACGTCGATTTGGCGGAACGGTTAAACGCTTCAGTCATTACTCTATGTGACAGTGTCAGACAGTTTTAATACAATGATAAACTAGTATGTGCTGCTAAAGTGTTGTTTGTCAAACAGTTTTAGGCCCATATAAAATGTATTTTTCGAGTTATGATCATTTTCAGAACTTTGGACGATTTGCTGTCTAGCTGAATTAGAGAAACACCGAACAATTGTCTCTTTGTAGGTGCATGATTTTGAATGCTGCAGTACACCATATAACTTTAATTAATATGAGGAACAATTATGTGCTTCTTAAGTCTTTCTCAAAGACAGTTTAAATACAATGATAAACTAGTATGTGCTGCTAAAGTCTTGTTTGTCAACCAGTTTTAGGCCCATATAAAATGTATTTTTCGAGTTCTGATAATTTTCATCAATGTCTACACGTGGGAAAAAACGCATTTTCAGTCGATTTAAACGTCGATTTGGCGGAACGGTTAAACGCTTCAGTCATTACTCTATGTGACAGTGTCAGTCAGTTTAAATACAATGATGAACTAGTATGTGCTGCTAAAGTGTTGTTTGTCAGCCAGTTTTAGGACCTTATAAAATGTATTTTTCGAGTTATGATCATTTTCAGAACTTTGGACGATTTGCTGTCTAGCTGAATTAGAGAAACACCGAACAATTGTTTCTTTGTAGGTGCATGATTCAGTATACTGCAGTACAGCATAGAAATTTAATTAATATGATGAACTATTATGTGCTTCTTAAGTGTTTCTCACAGAGTTCTAGGCCCATCTAACATGTATTTGTGGAGTTATGATCATTTTCAGAACATTGGACGATTTGCTGTCGAGCTGAATTAGAGAAACACCGAACCATTGTCTCTTTGTAGGTGAATGATTCAGAATGCTGCAGTACACCATATAACTTTAATTAATATGAGGAACAATTATTTTGCTTCTTAAGTCTTTCTCAAAGACAGTTTAAATACAATGATAAACTAGTATGTGCTGCTAAAGTGTTGTTTGTCAACCAGTTTTAGGCCCAGATAAAATGTATTTTTCGAGTTCTGATAATTTTCATCAATGTCTACACGTGGGAAAAAACGCATTTTCAGTCGATTTAAACGTCGATTTGGCGGAACGGTTAAACGCTTCAGTCATTACTCTATGTGACAGTGTCAGTCAGTTTAAATACAATAATAAGTATGTGCTGCTAAAGTCTTGTTTGTCAACCAGTTTTAGGCCCAAATAAAATGTATTTTTCGAGTTCTGATAATTTTCATCAAAGTCTACACGTGAGAAAAAACGCATTTTCAGCCGATTTTAACGTCGAAAAGCCGAGTCGGTTGAACGCTTCAGTCATTACTCTATGTGACAGTGTCAGAAAGTGTAAATACAATGATAAACTAGTATGTGCTGCTAATGTGTTGTTTGCCAACCAGTTTTAGGCCCATATAAAATGTATTTTTCGAGTTATGATCATTTTCCGAACTTTGGACCGTTTGCTGTCTAGCTGAATTAGAGAAACACCGAACCATTGTCTCTTTGTAGGCGCATGATTTAGAATGCTGCAGTACACCATATAACTTTAATGAATATGAGGAACTTTTATGTGCTTCTTAAGTCTTTCTCAAAGACAGTTTAAATACAATGATAAACTAGTATGTGCTGCTAAAGTCTTGTTTGTCAACCAGTTTTAGGCCCATATAAAATGTATTTTTCGAGTTCTGATCATTTTCATCAAAGTCTACACATGTGGGAAAAAACGCATTTTCAGTCGATTTAAACGTCGAAAAGGCGAATCGGTTAAACGCTTCAGTCATTACTCCATGTGACAGTGTCAGACAGTTTAAATACAATGGTGAACTAGTATATGCTGCTAAAGTGTTGTTTGTCAAACAGTTTTGGGCCCATGTAAAATGTATTTGTCGAGTTATGATCATTTTCATCATTATGTGTACATGTGGGAAAAAACGCATTTTCAGCCGATTTAAACGTCGAAAAGGGGAATTGCTTAAACGCTTCAGTCATTACTCTGCGTGACAGTGTCAGACAGTTTAAATACAATGGTGAACTAGTATATGCTGCTAAAGCGTTGTTTGTCAAACAGTTTTAGGCCCATACAACATGTATTTGTCGAGGTATGAGCATTTTCAGAACATTGGACGGTTTGCAGTCTAGCTGAATTAGAGAAACACCGAACCATTGTCTCTTCAGAGGGGAATGATTCAGAATGCTGCAGTACAGCATAGAAATTTAATTAATATGATGAACTATTATGTGCTTCCTAAGTTTTTCTCTCAGATTTCTATGCCCATCTAACATGTATTTCTGGAGTTATGATCATTTTCAGAACTTGTGACGGTTTGCTGTCTAACTGAATTAGAGAAACACCGAACCATTGTCTCTTCAGAGGTGAATGATTCAGAATGCTGCAGTACAGCATAGAAATTTAATTAATATGATGAACTATTATGTGCTTCTTAAGTGTTTCTCACAGATTTCTAGGCCCATCTAACATGTATTTGTGGAGTTATGATCATTTTCATCATTGTGTGCACATGTGGGAAAAAACGCATTTTCAGCCGATTTAAACGTCGAAAAGGGGAATTGGTTAAACGCTTCAGTCATTACTCTGTGTGACAGTGTCAGACAGTTTAAATACAATGGTGAACTAGTATATGCTGCTAAAGTGTTGTTTGTCAACCAGTTTTAGGCCCATCTAACATGTATTTGTCGAGTTATGATCATTTTCATCATTATGTGTACATGTGGGAAAAAATGCATTTTCAGCCGATTTAAACATCGAAAAGGGGAATTGGTTAAACGCTTCAGTCATAACTCTGTGTGACAGTGTCAGACAGTTTAAATACAATGGTGAACTAGTATATGCTGCTAAAGCGTTGTTTGTCAACCAGTTTTAGGCCCATACAACATGTATTTGTCGAGGTATGAGCATTTTCAGAACATTGGACGGTTTGCTGTCTAACTGAATTAGAGAAACACCGAACCATTGTCTCTTCAGAGGTGAATGATTCAGAATGCTGCAGTACAGCATAGAAATTTTATTAATATGATGAACTATTATGTGCTTCCTAAGTTTTTCTCTCAGATTTCTATGCCCATCTAACATGTATTTCTGGAGTTATGATCATTTTCAGAACTTGTGACGGTTTGCTGTCCAACTGAATTAGAGAAACACCGAACCATTGTCTCTTCAGCGGTGAATGATTCAGAATGCTGCAGTACAGCATAGAAATTTTATTAATATGATGAACTATTATGTGCTTCTTAAGTGTTTCTCACAGATTTCTAGGCCCATCTAACATGTATTTGTGGAGTTATGATCATTTTCATCATTGTGTGCACATGTGGGAAAAAACGCATTTTCAGCCGAATTTAAACGTCGAAAAGGGGAATTGGTTAAACGCTTCAGTCATTACTCTGTGTGACAGTGTCAGACAGTTTAAATACAATGGTGAACTAGTATATGCTGCTAAAGTGTTGTTTGTCAACCAGTTTTAGGCCCATCTAACATGTATTTGTCGAGTTATGATCATTTTCATCATTATGTGTACATGTGGGAAAAAACGCATTTTCAGCCGATTTAAACGTCGAAAAGGGGAATTGCTTAAACGCTTCAGTCATTACTCTGCGTGACAGTGTCAGACAGTTTAAATACAATGGTGAACTAGTATATGCTGCTAAAGCGTTGTTTGTCAAACAGTTTTAGGCCCATACAACATGTATTTGTCGAGGTATGAGCATTTTCAGAACATTGGACGGTTTGCTGTCTAGCTGAATTAGAGAAACACCGAACCATTGTCTCTTCAGAGGTGAATGATTCAGAATGCTGCAGTACAGCATAGAAATGTTATTAATATGATGAACTATTATGTGCTTCCTAAGTTTTTCTCTAAGATTTCTATGCCCATCTAACATGTATTTGTGGAGTTAGGATCATTTTCATCATAGTGTGCACATGTGGGAAAAAACGCATTTTCAGCCGATTTAAACGTCGAAAAGGGGAATTGGTTAAACGCTTCAGTCATTACTCTGTGTGACAGTGTCAGACAGTTTAAATACAATGGTGAACTAGTATATCCTGCTAAAGTGTTGTTTGTCAAACAGTTTTAGGCCCATGTAAAATGTATTTGTCGAGTTATGATCATTTTCATCATTGTGTGCACATGTGGGAAAAAACGCATTTTCAGCCGATTTAAACGTCGAAAAGGGGAATTGGTTAAACGCTTCAGTCATTACTCTGTGTGACAGTGTCAGACAGTTTAAATACAATGGTGAACTAGTATATGCTGCTAAAGTGTTGTTTGTCAAACAGTTTTGGGCCCATGTAAAATGTATTTGTCGAGTTATGATTATTTTCATCATTGTGTGCACATGTGGGAAAAAACGCATTTTCAGCCGATTTAAACGTCGAAAAGGGGAATTGGTTAAACGCTTCAGTCATTACTCTGTGTGACAGTGTCAGACAGTTTAAAGACAATGGTGAACTAGTATATGCTGCTAAAGTGTTGTTTGTCAACAAGTTTTAGGCCCATCTAACATGTATTTATTGAGTTATGATCATTTTCATCATTATGTGTACATGTGGGAAAAAACGCATTTTCAGCCGATTTAAACGTCGAAAAGGGGAATCGGTTAAACGCTTCAGTCATTACTCTGTGTGACAGTGTCAGACAGTTTAAAGACAATGGTGAACTAGTATATGCTGCTAAAGTGTTGTTTGTCAAACAGTTTTAGGCCCATGTAAAATGTATTTGTCGAGTTATGATCATTTTCATCATTGTGTGCACATGTGGGAAAAAACGCATTTTCAGCCGATTTAAACGTCGAAAAGGGGAATTGGTTAAACGCTTCAGTCATTACTCTGTGTGACAGTGTCAGACAGTTTAAATACAATGGTGAACTAGTATATGCTGCTAAAGTGTTGTTTGTCAACCAGTTTTAGGCCCATCTAACATGTATTTGTCGAGTTATGATCATTTTTATCATTATGTGTACATGTGGGAAAAAACGCATTTTCAGCCGATTTAAACGTCGAAAAGGGGAATTGCTTAAACGCTTCAGTCATTACTCTGCGTGACAGTGTCAGACAGTTTAAATACAATGGTGAACTAGTATATGCTGCTAAAGCGTTGTTTGTCAAACAGTTTTAGGCCCATACAACATGTATTTGTCGAGGTATGAGCATTTTCAGAACATTGGACGGTTTGCAGTCTAGCTGAATTAGAGAAACACCGAACCATTGTCTCTTCAGAGGGGAATGATTCAGAATGCTGCAGTACAGCATAGAAATGTTATTAATATGATGAACTATTATGTGCTTCCTAAGTTTTTCTCTAAGATTTCTATGCCCATCTAACATGTATTTGTGGAGTTATGATCATTTTCAGAACTTGTGACGGTTTGCTGTCTAACTGAATTAGAGAAACACCGAACCATTGTCTCTTCAGAGGTGAATGATTCAGAATGCTGCAGTACAGCATAGAAATTTAATTAATATGATGAACTATTATGTGCTTCTTAAGTGTTTCTCACAGATTTCTAGGCCCATCTAACATGTATTTGTGGAGTTATGATCATTTTCATCATTGTGTGCACATGTGGGAAAAAACGCATTTTCAGCCGATTTAAACGTCGAAAAGGGGAATTGCTTAAACGCTTCAGTCATTACTCTGTGTGACAGTGTCAGACAGTTTAAATACATTGGTGAACTAGTATATGCTGCTAAAGTGTTGTTTGTCAACCAGTTTTAGGCCCATCTAACATGTATTTGTCGAGTTATGATCATTTTCATCATTATGTGTACATGTGGGAAAAAACGCATTTTCAGCCGATTTAAACGTCGAAAAGGGGAATTGCTTAAACGCTTCAGTCATTTCTCTGTGTGACAGTGTCAGACAGTTTAAATACAATGGTGAACTAGTATATGCTGCTAAAGCGTTGTTTGTCAAACAGTTTTAGGCCCATACAACATGTATTTGACGAGGTATGAGCATTTTCAGAACATTGGACGGTTTGCTGTCTAGCTGAATTAGAGAAACACCGAACCATTGTCTCTTCAGAGGTGAATGATTCAGAATGCTGCAGTACAGCATAGAAATTTTATTAATATGATGAACTATTATGTGCTTCTTAAGTGTTTCTCACAGATTTCTAGGCCCATCTAACATGTATTTGTGGAGTTATGATCATTTTCATCATTGTGTGCACATGTGGGAAAAAACGCATTTTCAGCCGATTTAAACGTCGAAAAGGGGAATTGGTTAAACGCTTCAGTCATTACTCTGTGTGACAGTGTCAGACAGTTTAAATACAATGGTGAACTAGTATATGCTGCTAAAGTGTTGTTTGTCAACCAGTTTTAGGCCCATCTAACATGTATTTGTCGAGTTATGATCATTTTCATCATTATGTGTACATGTGGGAAAAAATGCATTTTCAGCCGATTTAAACATCGAAAAGGGGAATTGGTTAAACGCTTCAGTCATAACTCTGTGTGACAGTGTCAGACAGTTTAAATACAATGGTGAACTAGTATATGCTGCTAAAGCGTTGTTTGTCAAACAGTTTTAGGCCCATACAACATGTATTTGTCGAGGTATGAGCATTTTCAGAACATTGGACGGTTTGCTGTCTAACTGAATTAGAGAAACACCGAACCATTGTCTCTTCAGAGGTGAATAATTCAGAATGCTGCAGTACAGCATAGAAATTTTATTAATATGATGAACTATTATGTGCTTCCTAAGTTTTTCTCTCAGATTTCTATGCCCATCTAACATGTATTTCTGGAGTTATGATCATTTTCAGAACTTGTGACGGTTTGCTGTCTAACTGAATTAGAGAAACACCGAACCATTGTCTCTTCAGAGGTGAATGATTCAGAATGCTGCAGTACAGCATAGAAATTTAATTAATATGATGAACTATTATGTGCTTCTTAAGTGTTTCTCACAGATTTCTAGGCCCATCTAACATGTATTTGTGGAGTTATGATCATTCTCATCATTGTGTGCACATGTGGGAAAAAACGCATTTTCAGGCGATTTAAACGTCGAAAAGGGGAATTGGTTAAACGCTTCAGTCATTACTCTGTGTGACAGTGTCAGACAGTTTAAATACAATGGTGAACTAGTATATGCTGCTAAAGTGTTGTTTGTCAAACAGTTTTGGGCCCATGTAAAATGTATTTGTCGAGTTATGATTATTTTCATCACTGTGTGCACATGTGGGAAAAAACGCATTTTCAGCCGATTTAAACGTCGAAAAGGGGAATTGGTTAAACGCTTCAGTCATTACTCTGTGTGACAGTGTCAGACAGTTTAAATACAATGGTGAACTAGTATATGCTGCTAAAGTGTTGTTTGTCAACCAGTTTTAGGCCCATCTAACATGTATTTGTCGAGTTATGATCATTTTTATCATTATGTGTACATGTGGGAAAAAACGCATTTTCAGCCGATTTAAACGTCGAAAAGGGGAATTGCTTAAACGCTTCAGTCATTACTCTGCGTGACAGTGTCAGACAGTTTAAATACAATGGTGAACTAGTATATGCTGCTAAAGCGTTGTTTGTCAAACAGTTTTAGGCCCATACAACATGTATTTGTCGAGGTATGAGCATTTTCAGAACATTGGACGGTTTGCAGTCTAGCTGAATTAGAGAAACACCGAACCATTGTCTCTTCAGAGGGGAATGATTCAGAATGCTGCAGTACAGCATAGAAATTTAATTAATATGATGAACTATTATGTGCTTCCTAAGTTTTTCTCTCAGATTTCTATGCCCATCTAACATGTATTTCTGGAGTTATGATCATTTTCAGAACTTGTGACGGTTTGATGTCTAACTGAATTAGAGAAACACCGAACCATTGTCTCTTCAGAGGTGAATGATTCAGAATGCTGCAGTACAGCATAGAAATTTAATTAATATGATGAACTATTATGTGCTTCTTAAGTGTTTCTCACAGATTTCTAGGCCCATCTAACATGTATTTGTGGAGTTATGATCATTTTCATCATTGTGTGCACATGTGGGAAAAAACGCATTTTCAGCCGATTTAAACGTCGAAAAGGGGAATTGGTTAAACGCTTCAGTCATTACTCTGTGTGACAGTGTCAGACAGTTTAAATACAATGGTGAACTAGTATATGCTGCTAAAGTGTTGTTTGTCAACCAGTTTTAGGCCCATCTAACATGTATTTGTCGAGTTATGATCATTTTTATCATTATGTGTACATGTGGGAAAAAACGCATTTTCAGCCGATTTAAACGTCGAAAAGGGGAATTGCTTAAACGCTTCAGTCATTACTCTGCGTGACAGTGTCAGACAGTTTAAATACAATGGTGAACTAGTATATGCTGCTAAAGCGTTGTTTGTCAAACAGTTTTAGGCCCATACAACATGTATTTGTCGAGGTATGAGCATTTTCAGAACATTGGACGGTTTGCAGTCTAGCTGAATTAGAGAAACACCGAACCATTGTCTCTTCAGAGGGGAATGATTCAGAATGCTGCAGTACAGCATAGAAATGTTATTAATATGATGAACTATTATGTGCTTCCTAAGTTTTTCTCTAAGATTTCTATGCCCATCTAACATGTATTTGTGGAGTTATGATCATTTTCAGAACTTGTGACGGTTTGCTGTCTAACTGAATTAGAGAAACACCGAACCATTGTCTCTTCAGAGGTGAATGATTCAGAATGCTGCAGTACAGCATAGAAATTTAATTAATATGATGAACTATTATGTGCTTCTTAAGTGTTTCTCACAGATTTCTAGGCCCATCTAACATGTATTTGTGGAGTTATGATCATTTTCATCATTGTGTGCACATGTGGGAAAAAACGCATTTTCAGCCGATTTAAACGTCGAAAAGGGGAATTGCTTAAACGCTTCAGTCATTACTCTGTGTGACAGTGTCAGACAGTTTAAATACATTGGTGAACTAGTATATGCTGCTAAAGTGTTGTTTGTCAACCAGTTTTAGGCCCATCTAACATGTATTTGTCGAGTTATGATCATTTTCATCATTATGTGTACATGTGGGAAAAAACGCATTTTCAGCCGATTTAAACGTCGAAAAGGGGAATTGCTTAAACGCTTCAGTCATTTCTCTGTGTGACAGTGTCAGACAGTTTAAATACAATGGTGAACTAGTATATGCTGCTAAAGCGTTGTTTGTCAAACAGTTTTAGGCCCATACAACATGTATTTGACGAGGTATGAGCATTTTCAGAACATTGGACGGTTTGCTGTCTAGCTGAATTAGAGAAACACCGAACCATTGTCTCTTCAGAGGTGAATGATTCAGAATGCTGCAGTACAGCATAGAAATTTTATTAATATGATGAACTATTATGTGCTTCTTAAGTGTTTCTCACAGATTTCTAGGCCCATCTAACATGTATTTGTGGAGTTATGATCATTTTCATCATTGTGTGCACATGTGGGAAAAAACGCATTTTCAGCCGATTTAAACGTCGAAAAGGGGAATTGGTTAAACGCTTCAGTCATTACTCTGTGTGACAGTGTCAGACAGTTTAAATACAATGGTGAACTAGTATATGCTGCTAAAGTGTTGTTTGTCAACCAGTTTTAGGCCCATCTAACATGTATTTGTCGAGTTATGATCATTTTCATCATTATGTGTACATGTGGGAAAAAATGCATTTTCAGCCGATTTAAACATCGAAAAGGGGAATTGGTTAAACGCTTCAGTCATAACTCTGTGTGACAGTGTCAGACAGTTTAAATACAATGGTGAACTAGTATATGCTGCTAAAGCGTTGTTTGTCAACCAGTTTTAGGCCCATACAACATGTATTTGTCGAGGTATGAGCATTTTCAGAACATTGGACGGTTTGCTGTCTAACTGAATTAGAGAAACACCGAACCATTGTCTCTTCAGAGGTGAATAATTCAGAATGCTGCAGTACAGCATAGAAATTTTATTAATATGATGAACTATTATGTGCTTCCTAAGTTTTTCTCTCAGATTTCTATGCCCATCTAACATGTATTTCTGGAGTTATGATCATTTTCAGAACTTGTGACGGTTTGCTGTCTAACTGAATTAGAGAAACACCGAACCATTGTCTCTTCAGAGGTGAATGATTCAGAATGCTGCAGTACAGCATAGAAATTTAATTAATATGATGAACTATTATGTGCTTCTTAAGTGTTTCTCACAGATTTCTAGGCCCATCTAACATGTATTTGTGGAGTTATGATCATTCTCATCATTGTGTGCACATGTGGGAAAAAACGCATTTTCAGCCGATTTAAACGTCGAAAAGGGGAATTGGTTAAACGCTTCAGTCATTACTCTGTGTGACAGTGTCAGACAGTTTAAAGACAATGGTGAACTAGTATATGCTGCTAAAGTGTTGTTTGTCAAACAGTTTTAGGCCCATGTAAAATGTATTTGTCGAGTTATGATCATTTTCATCATTGTGTGCACATGTGGGAAAAAACGCTTTTTCAGCCGATTTAAACGTCGAAAAGGGGAATTGGTTAAACGCTTCAGTCATTACTCTGTGTGACAGTGTCAGACAGTTTAAATACAATGGTGAACTAGTATATGCTGCTAAAGTGTTGTTTGTCAACCAGTTTTAGGCCCATCTAACATGTATTTGTCGAGTTATGATCATTTTTATCATTATGTGTACATGTGGGAAAAAACGCATTTTCAGCCGATTTAAACGTCGAAAAGGGGAATTGCTTAAACGCTTCAGTCATTACTCTGCGTGACAGTGTCAGACAGTTTAAATACAATGGTGAACTAGTATATGCTGCTAAAGCGTTGTTTGTCAAACAGTTTTAGGCCCATACAACATGTATTTGTCGAGGTATGAGCATTTTCAGAACATTGGACGGTTTGCAGTCTAGCTGAATTAGAGAAACACCGAACCATTGTCTCTTCAGAGGTGAATGATTCAGAATGCTGCAGTACAGCATAGAAATTTAATTAATATGATGAACTATTATGTGTTTCTTAAGTGTTACTCATAGATTTCTAGGCCCATCTAACATGTATTTGTTGAGTTATGATCATTTTCATCATTGTGTGCACATGTGGGAAAAAACGCATTTTCAGCCGATTTAAACGTCGAAAAGGGGAATTGGTTAAACGCATCAGTCATTACTCTGTGTGACAGTGTCAGACAGTTTAAATACAATGGTGAACTAGTATATGCTGCTAAAGTGTTGTTTGTCAACCAGTTTTAGGCCCATCTAACATGTATTTGTCGAGTTATGATCATTTTCATCATTATGTGTACATGTGGGAAAAAATGCATTTTCAGCCGATTTAAACATCGAAAAGGGGAATTGGTTAAACGCTTCAGTCATAACTCTGTGTGACAGTGTCAGACAGTTTAAATACAATGGTGAACTAGTATATGCTGCTAAAGCGTTGTTTGTCAACCAGTTTTAGGCCCATACAACATGTATTTGTCGAGGTATGAGCATTTTCAGAACATTGGACGGTTTGCTGTCTAACTGAATTAGAGAAACACCGAACCATTGTCTCTTCAGAGGTGAATAATTCAGAATGCTGCAGTACAGCATAGAAATTTTATTAATATGATGAACTATTATGTGCTTCCTAAGTTTTTCTCTCAGATTTCTATGCCCATCTAACATGTATTTCTGGAGTTATGATCATTTTCAGAACTTGTGACGGTTTGCTGTCTAACTGAATTAGAGAAACACCGAACCATTGTCTCTTCAGAGGTGAATGATTCAGAATGCTGCAGTACAGCATAGAAATTTAATTAATATGATGAACTATTATGTGCTTCCTAAGTTTTTCTCTCAGATTTCTATGCCCATCTAACATGTATTTCTGGAGTTATGATCATTTTCAGAACTTGTGACGGTTTGCTGTCTAACTGAATTAGAGAAACACCGAACCATTGTCTCTTCAGAGGTGAATGATTCAGAATGCTGCAGTACAGCATAGAAATTTAATTAATATGATGAACTATTATGTGCTTCTTAAGTGTTTCTCACAGATTTCTAGGCCCATCTAACATGTATTTGTGGAGTTATGATCATTTTCATCATTGTGTGCACATGTGGGAAAAAACGCATTTTCAGCCGATTTAAACGTCGAAAAGGGGAATTGGTTAAACGCTTCAGTCATTACTCTGTGTGACAGTGTCAGACAGTTTAAATACAATGGTGAACTAGTATATGCTGCTAAAGTGTTGTTTGTCAACCAGTTTTAGGCCCATCTAACATGTATTTGTCGAGTTATGATCATTTTCAGAACTTGTGACGGTTTGCTGTCTAACTGAATTAGAGAAACACCGAACCATTGTCTCTTCAGAGGTGAATGATTCAGAATGCTGCAGTACAGCATAGAAATTTAATTAATATGATGAACTATTATGTGCTTCTTAAGTGTTTCTCACAGATTTCTAGGCCCATCTAACATGTATTTGTGGAGTTATGATCATTCTCATCATTGTGTGCACATGTGGGAAAAAACGCATTTTCAGGCGATTTAAACGTCGAAAAGGGGAATCGGTTAAACGCTTCAGTCATTACTCTGTGTGACAGTGTCAGACAGTTTAAACACAATGTGAACTAGTATATGCTGCTAAAGTGTTGTTTGTCAAACAGTTTTAGGCCCATGTAAAATGTATTTGTCGAGTTATGATCATTTTCATCATTATGTGTACATGTGGGAAAAAACGCATTTTCAGCCGATTTAAACGTCGAAAAGGGGAATTGCTTAAACGCTTCAGTCATTTCTCTGTGTGACAGTGTCAGACAGTTTAAATACAATGGTGAACTAGTATATGCTGCTAAAGCGTTGTTTGTCAAACAGTTTTAGGCCCATACAACATGTATTTGACGAGGTATGAGCATTTTC
This sequence comes from Zeus faber, assembly GCF_960531495.2. NCBI lineage: Eukaryota > Metazoa > Chordata > Actinopteri > Zeiformes > Zeidae > Zeus > Zeus faber. The sequence continues at coordinate 953,500 of NC_137205.1, forward strand.
AGAACATTGGACGGTTTGCTGTCTAGCTGAATTAGAGAAACACCGAACCATTGTCTCTTCAGAGGTGAATGATTCAGAATGCTGCAGTACAGCATAGAAATTTTATTAATATGATGAACTATTATGTGCTTCTTAAGTGTTTCTCACAGATTTCTAGGCCCATCTAACATGTATTTGTGGAGTTATGATCATTTTCATCATTGTGTGCACATGTGGGAAAAAACGCCTTTTCAGCCGATTTAAACGTCGAAAAGGGGAATTGGTTAAACGCTTCAGTCATTACTCTGTGTGACAGTGTCAGACAGTTTAAATACAATGGTGAACTAGTATATGCTGCTAAAGTGTTGTTTGTCAACCAGTTTTAGGCCCATCTAACATGTATTTGTCGAGTTATGATCATTTTCATCATTATGTGTACATGTGGGAAAAAATGCATTTTCAGCCGATTTAAACATCGAAAAGGGGAATTGGTTAAACGCTTCAGTCATAACTCTGTGTGACAGTGTCAGACAGTTTAAATACAATGGTGAACTAGTATATGCTGCTAAAGCGTTGTTTGTCAACCAGTTTTAGGCCCATACAACATGTATTTGTCGAGGTATGAGCATTTTCAGAACATTGGACGGTTTGCTGTCTAACTGAATTAGAGAAACACCGAACCATTGTCTCTTCAGAGGTGAATAAATCAGAATGCTGCAGTACAGCATAGAAATTTAATTAATATGATGAACTATTATGTGTTTCTTAAGTGTTACTCATAGATTTCTAGGCCCATCTAACATGTATTTGTTGAGTTATGATCATTTTCATCATTGTGTGCACATGTGGGAAAAAACGCATTTTCAGCCGATTTAAACGTCGAAAAGGGGAATTGGTTAAACGCATCAGTCATTACTCTGTGTGACAGTGTCAGACAGTTTAAATACAATGGTGAACTAGTATATGCTGCTAAAGTGTTGTTTGTCAACCAGTTTTAGGCCCATCTAACATGTATTTGTCGAGTTATGATCATTTTCATCATTATGTGTACATGTGGGAAAAAATGCATTTTCAGCCGATTTAAACATCGAAAAGGGGAATTGGTTAAACGCTTCAGTCATAACTCTGTGTGACAGTGTCAGACAGTTTAAATACAATGGTGAACTAGTATATGCTGCTAAAGCGTTGTTTGTCAACCAGTTTTAGGCCCATACAACATGTATTTGTCGAGGTATGAGCATTTTCAGAACATTGGACGGTTTGCTGTCTAACTGAATTAGAGAAACACCGAACCATTGTCTCTTCAGAGGTGAATAATTCAGAATGCTGCAGTACAGCATAGAAATTTTATTAATATGATGAACTATTATGTGCTTCCTAAGTTTTTCTCTCAGATTTCTATGCCCATCTAACATGTATTTCTGGAGTTATGATCATTTTCAGAACTTGTGACGGTTTGCTGTCTAACTGAATTAGAGAAACACCGAACCATTGTCTCTTCAGAGGTGAATGATTCAGAATGCTGCAGTACAGCATAGAAATTTAATTAATATGATGAACTATTATGTGCTTCCTAAGTTTTTCTCTCAGATTTCTATGCCCATCTAACATGTATTTCTGGAGTTATGATCATTTTCAGAACTTGTGACGGTTTGCTGTCTAACTGAATTAGAGAAACACCGAACCATTGTCTCTTCAGAGGTGAATGATTCAGAATGCTGCAGTACAGCATAGAAATTTAATTAATATGATGAACTATTATGTGCTTCTTAAGTGTTTCTCACAGATTTCTAGGCCCATCTAACATGTATTTGTGGAGTTATGATCATTTTCATCATTGTGTGCACATGTGGGAAAAAACGCATTTTCAGCCGATTTAAACGTCGAAAAGGGGAATTGGTTAAACGCTTCAGTCATTACTCTGTGTGACAGTGTCAGACAGTTTAAATACAATGGTGAACTAGTATATGCTGCTAAAGTGTTGTTTGTCAACCAGTTTTAGGCCCATCTAACATGTATTTGTCGAGTTATGATCATTTTCAGAACTTGTGACGGTTTGCTGTCTAACTGAATTAGAGAAACACCGAACCATTGTCTCTTCAGAGGTGAATGATTCAGAATGCTGCAGTACAGCATAGAAATTTAATTAATATGATGAACTATTATGTGCTTCTTAAGTGTTTCTCACAGATTTCTAGGCCCATCTAACATGTATTTGTGGAGTTATGATCATTCTCATCATTGTGTGCACATGTGGGAAAAAACGCATTTTCAGGCGATTTAAACGTCGAAAAGGGGAATCGGTTAAACGCTTCAGTCATTACTCTGTGTGACAGTGTCAGACAGTTTAAACACAATGTGAACTAGTATATGCTGCTAAAGTGTTGTTTGTCAAACAGTTTTAGGCCCATGTAAAATGTATTTGTCGAGTTATGATCATTTTCATCATTATGTGTACATGTGGGAAAAAACGCATTTTCAGCCGATTTAAACGTCGAAAAGGGGAATTGCTTAAACGCTTCAGTCATTTCTCTGTGTGACAGTGTCAGACAGTTTAAATACAATGGTGAACTAGTATATGCTGCTAAAGCGTTGTTTGTCAAACAGTTTTAGGCCCATACAACATGTATTTGACGAGGTATGAGCATTTTCAGAACATTGGACGGTTTGCTGTCTAGCTGAATTAGAGAAACACCGAACCATTGTCTCTTCAGAGGTGAATGATTCAGAATGCTGCAGTACAGCATAGAAATTTTATTAATATGATGAACTATTATGTGCTTCTTAAGTGTTTCTCACAGATTTCTAGGCCCATCTAACATGTATTTGTGGAGTTATGATCATTTTCATCATTGTGTGCACATGTGGGAAAAAACGCCTTTTCAGCCGATTTAAACGTCGAAAAGGGGAATTGGTTAAACGCTTCAGTCATTACTCTGTGTGACAGTGTCAGACAGTTTAAATACAATGGTGAACTAGTATATGCTGCTAAAGTGTTGTTTGTCAACCAGTTTTAGGCCCATCTAACATGTATTTGTCGAGTTATGATCATTTTCATCATTATGTGTACATGTGGGAAAAAATGCATTTTCAGCCGATTTAAACATCGAAAAGGGGAATTGGTTAAACGCTTCAGTCATAACTCTGTGTGACAGTGTCAGACAGTTTAAATACAATGGTGAACTAGTATATGCTGCTAAAGCGTTGTTTGTCAACCAGTTTTAGGCCCATACAACATGTATTTGTCGAGGTATGAGCATTTTCAGAACATTGGACGGTTTGCTGTCTAACTGAATTAGAGAAACACCGAACCATTGTCTCTTCAGAGGTGAATAAATCAGAATGCTGCAGTACAGCATAGAAATTTTATTAATATGATGAACTATTATGTGCTTCCTAAGTTTTTCTCTCAGATTTCTATGCCCATCTAACATGTATTTCTGGAGTTATGATCATTTTCAGAACTTGTGACGGTTTGCTGTCTAACTGAATTAGAGAAACACCGAACCATTGTCTCTTCAGAGGTGAATGATTCAGAATGCTGCAGTACAGCATAGAAATTTAATTAATATGATGAACTATTATGTGCTTCTTCAGTGTTTCTCACAGATTTCTAGGCCCATCTAACATGTATTTGTGGAGTTATGATCATTCTCATCATTGTGTGCACATGTGGGAAAAAACGCATTTTCAGGCGATTTAAACGTCGAAAAGGGGAATTGGTTAAACGCTTCAGTCATTACTCTGTGTGACAGTGTCAGACAGTTTAAATACAATGGTGAACTAGTATATGCTGCTAAAGTGTTGTTTGTCAAACAGTTTTGGGCCCATGTAAAATGTATTTGTCGAGTTATGATTATTTTCATCATTGTGTGCACATGTGGGAAAAAACGCATTTTCAGCCGATTTAAACGTCGAAAAGGGGAATTGGTTAAACGCTTCAGTCATTACTCTGTGTGACAGTGTCAGACAGTTTAAAGACAATGGTGAACTAGTATATGCTGCTAAAGTGTTGTTTGTCAACAACTTTTAGGCCCATCTAACATGTATTTATTGAGTTATGATCATTTTCATCATTATGTGTACATGTGGGAAAAAACGCATTTTCAGCCGATTTAAACGTCGAAAAGGGGAATTGGTTAAACGCTTCAGTCATAACTCTATGTGACAGTGTCAGACAGTTTAAATACAATGGTGAACTAGTATATGCTGCTAAAGCGTTGTTTGTCAAACAGTTTTAGGCCCATACAACATGTATTTATCGAGGTATGAGCATTTTCAGAACATTGGACGGTTTGCTGTCTAGCTGAATTAGAGAAACACCGAACCATTGTCTCTTCAGAGGTGAATGATTCAGAATGCTGCAGTACAGCATAGAAATTTTATTAATATGATGAACTATTATGTGCTTCCTAAGTTTTTCTCTCAGATTTCTATGCCCATCTAACATGTATTTCTGGAGTTATGATCATTTTCAGAACTTGTGACGGTTTGCTGTCTAACTGAATTAGAGAAACACCGAACCATTGTCTCTTCAGAGGTGAATGATTCAGAATGCTGCAGTACAGCATAGAAATTTAATTAATATGATGAACTATTATGTGCTTCTTAAGTGTTTCTCACAGATTTCTAGGCCCATCTAACATGTATTTGTGGAGTTATGATCATTCTCATCATTGTGTGCACATGTGGGAAAAAACGCATTTTCAGGCGATTTAAACGTCGAAAAGGGGAATCGGTTAAACGCTTCAGTCATTACTCTGTGTGACAGTGTCAGACAGTTTAAACACAATGTGAACTAGTATATGCTGCTAAAGTGTTGTTTGTCAAACAGTTTTAGGCCCATGTAAAATGTATTTGTCGAGTTATGATCATTTTCATCATTGTGTGCACATGTGGGAAAAAACGCATTTTCAGCCGATTTAAACGTCGAAAAGGGGAATTGCTTAAACGCTTCAGTCATTACTCTGTGTGACAGTGTCAGACAGTTTAAATACATTGGTGAACTAGTATATGCTGCTAAAGTGTTGTTTGTCAACCAGTTTTAGGCCCATCTAACATGTATTTGTCGAGTTATGATCATTTTCATCATTATGTGTACATGTGGGAAAAAACGCATTTTCAGCCGATTTAAACGTCGAAAAGGGGAATTGCTTAAACGCTTCAGTCATTTCTCTGTGTGACAGTGTCAGACAGTTTAAATACAATGGTGAACTAGTATATGCTGCTAAAGCGTTGTTTGTCAAACAGTTTTAGGCCCATACAACATGTATTTGACGAGGTATGAGCATTTTCAGAACATTGGACGGTTTGCTGTCTAGCTGAATTAGAGAAAAGCCGAACCATTGTCTCTTCAGAGGTGAATGATTCAGAATGCTGCAGTACAGCATAGAAATTTAATTAATATGATGAACTATTATGTGCTTCTTAAGTGTTTCTCACAGATTTCTAGGCCCATCTAACATGTATTTGTGGAGTTATGATCATTTTCATCATTGTGTGCACATGTGGGAAAAAACGCATTTTCAGCCGATTTAAACGTCGAAAAGGGGAATTGGTTAAACGCTTCAGTCATTACTCTGTGTGACAGTGTCAGACAGTTTAAATACAATGGTGAACTAGTATATGCTGCTAAAGTGTTGTTTGTCAACCAGTTTTAGGCCCATCTAACATGTATTTGTCGAGTTATGATTATTTTCATCATTGTGTGCACATGTGGGAAAAAATGCATTTTCAGCCGATTTAAACATCGAAAAGGGGAATTGGTTAAACGCTTCAGTCATAACTCTGTGTGACAGTGTCAGACAGTTTAAATACAATGGTGAACTAGTATATGCTGCTAAAGCGTTGTTTGTCAACCAGTTTTAGGCCCATACAACATGTATTTGTCGAGGTATGAGCATTTTCAGAACATTGGACGGTTAGCTGTCTAACTGAATTAGAGAAACACCGAACCATTGTCTCTTCAGAGGTGAATGATTCAGAATGCTGCAGTACAGCATAGAAATTTAATTAATATGATGAACTATTATGTGCTTCTTAAGTGTTTCTCACAGATTTCTAGGCCCATCTATCATGTATTTGTGGAGTTATGATCATTTTCATCATTGTGTGCACATGTGGGAAAAAACGCATTTTCAGCCGATTTAAACGTCGAAAAGGGGAATTGCTTAAACGCTTCAGTCATTACTCTGTGTGACAGTGTCAGACAGTTTAAATACAATGGTGAACTAGTATATGCTGCTAAAGTGTTGTTTGTCAACCAGTTTTAGGCCCATCTAACATGTATTTGTCGAGTTATGATCATTTTCATCATTATGTGTACATGTGGGAAAAAACGCATTTTCAGCCGATTTAAACGTCGAAAAGGGGAATTGCTTAAACGCTTCAGTCATTTCTCTGTGTGACAGTGTCAGACAGTTTAAATACAATGGTGAACTAGTATATGCTGCTAAAGCGTTGTTTGTCAAACAGTTTTAGGCCCATACAACATGTATTTGACGAGGTATGAGCATTTTCAGAACATTGGACGGTTTGCTGTCTAGCTGAATTAGAGAAACACCGAACCATTGTCTCTTCAGAGGTGAATAATTCAGAATGCTGCAGTACAGCATAGAAATTTTATTAATATGATGAACTATTATGTGCTTCCTAAGTTTTTCTCTCAGATTTCTATGCCCATCTAACATGTATTTCTGGAGTTATGATCATTTTCAGAACTTGTGACGGTTTGCTGTCTAACTGAATTAGAGAAACACCGAACCATTGTCTCTTCAGAGGTGAATGATTCAGAATGCTGCAGTACAGCATAGAAATTTAATTAATATGATGAACTATTATGTGCTTCTTAAGTGTTTCTCACAGATTTCTAGGCCCATCTAACATGTATTTGTGGAGTTATGATCATTCTCATCATTGTGTGCACATGTGGGAAAAAACGCATTTTCAGCCGATTTAAACGTCGAAAAGGGGAATTGGTTAAACGCTTCAGTCATTACTCTGTGTGACAGTGTCAGACAGTTTAAAGACAATGGTGAACTAGTATATGCTGCTAAAGTGTTGTTTGTCAAACAGTTTTAGGCCCATGTAAAATGTATTTGTCGAGTTATGATCATTTTCATCATTGTGTGCACATGTGGGAAAAAACGCTTTTTCAGCCGATTTAAACGTCGAAAAGGGGAATTGGTTAAACGCTTCAGTCATTACTCTGTGTGACAGTGTCAGACAGTTTAAATACAATGGTGAACTAGTATATGCTGCTAAAGTGTTGTTTGTCAACCAGTTTTAGGCCCATCTAACATGTATTTGTCGAGTTATGATCATTTTTATCATTATGTGTACATGTGGGAAAAAACGCATTTTCAGCCGATTTAAACGTCGAAAAGGGGAATTGCTTAAACGCTTCAGTCATTACTCTGCGTGACAGTGTCAGACAGTTTAAATACAATGGTGAACTAGTATATGCTGCTAAAGCGTTGTTTGTCAAACAGTTTTAGGCCCATACAACATGTATTTGTCGAGGTATGAGCATTTTCAGAACATTGGACGGTTTGCAGTCTAGCTGAATTAGAGAAACACCGAACCATTGTCTCTTCAGAGGTGAATGATTCAGAATGCTGCAGTACAGCATAGAAATTTAATTAATATGATGAACTATTATGTGTTTCTTAAGTGTTACTCATAGATTTCTAGGCCCATCTAACATGTATTTGTTGAGTTATGATCATTTTCATCATTGTGTGCACATGTGGGAAAAAACGCATTTTCAGCCGATTTAAACGTCGAAAAGGGGAATTGGTTAAACGCATCAGTCATTACTCTGTGTGACAGTGTCAGACAGTTTAAATACAATGGTGAACTAGTATATGCTGCTAAAGTGTTGTTTGTCAACCAGTTTTAGGCCCATCTAACATGTATTTGTCGAGTTATGATCATTTTCATCATTATGTGTACATGTGGGAAAAAATGCATTTTCAGCCGATTTAAACATCGAAAAGGGGAATTGGTTAAACGCTTCAGTCATAACTCTGTGTGACAGTGTCAGACAGTTTAAATACAATGGTGAACTAGTATATGCTGCTAAAGCGTTGTTTGTCAACCAGTTTTAGGCCCATACAACATGTATTTGTCGAGGTATGAGCATTTTCAGAACATTGGACGGTTTGCTGTCTAACTGAATTAGAGAAACACCGAACCATTGTCTCTTCAGAGGTGAATAATTCAGAATGCTGCAGTACAGCATAGAAATTTTATTAATATGATGAACTATTATGTGCTTCCTAAGTTTTTCTCTCAGATTTCTATGCCCATCTAACATGTATTTCTGGAGTTATGATCATTTTCAGAACTTGTGACGGTTTGCTGTCTAACTGAATTAGAGAAACACCGAACCATTGTCTCTTCAGAGGTGAATGATTCAGAATGCTGCAGTACAGCATAGAAATTTAATTAATATGATGAACTATTATGTGCTTCCTAAGTTTTTCTCTCAGATTTCTATGCCCATCTAACATGTATTTCTGGAGTTATGATCATTTTCAGAACTTGTGACGGTTTGCTGTCTAACTGAATTAGAGAAACACCGAACCATTGTCTCTTTAGAGGTGAATGATTCAGAATGCTGCAGTACAGCATAGAAATTTAATTAATATGATGAACTATTATGTGCTTCTTAAGTGTTTCTCACAGATTTCTAGGCCCATCTAACATGTATTTGTGGAGTTATGATCATTTTCATCATTGTGTGCACATGTGGGAAAAAACGCATTTTCAGCCGATTTAAACGTCGAAAAGGGGAATTGGTTAAACGCTTCAGTCATTACTCTGTGTGACAGTGTCAGACAGTTTAAATACAATGGTGAACTAGTATATGCTGCTAAAGTGTTGTTTGTCAACCAGTTTTAGGCCCATCTAACATGTATTTGTCGAGTTATGATCATTTTCAGAACTTGTGACGGTTTGCTGTCTAACTGAATTAGAGAAACACCGAACCATTGTCTCTTCAGAGGTGAATGATTCAGAATGCTGCAGTACAGCATAGAAATTTAATTAATATGATGAACTATTATGTGCTTCTTAAGTGTTTCTCACAGATTTCTAGGCCCATCTAACATGTATTTGTGGAGTTATGATCATTCTCATCATTGTGTGCACATGTGGGAAAAAACGCATTTTCAGGCGATTTAAACGTCGAAAAGGGGAATCGGTTAAACGCTTCAGTCATTACTCTGTGTGACAGTGTCAGACAGTTTAAACACAATGTGAACTAGTATATGCTGCTAAAGTGTTGTTTGTCAAACAGTTTTAGGCCCATGTAAAATGTATTTGTCGAGTTATGATCATTTTCATCATTATGTGTACATGTGGGAAAAAACGCATTTTCAGCCGATTTAAACGTCGAAAAGGGGAATTGCTTAAACGCTTCAGTCATTTCTCTGTGTGACAGTGTCAGACAGTTTAAATACAATGGTGAACTAGTATATGCTGCTAAAGCGTTGTTTGTCAAACAGTTTTAGGCCCATACAACATGTATTTGACGAGGTATGAGCATTTTCAGAACATTGGACGGTTTGCTGTCTAGCTGAATTAGAGAAACACCGAACCATTGTCTCTTCAGAGGTGAATGATTCAGAATGCTGCAGTACAGCATAGAAATTTTATTAATATGATGAACTATTATGTGCTTCTTAAGTGTTTCTCACAGATTTCTAGGCCCATCTAACATGTATTTGTGGAGTTATGATCATTTTCATCATTGTGTGCACATGTGGGAAAAAACGCCTTTTCAGCCGATTTAAACGTCGAAAAGGGGAATTGGTTAAACGCTTCAGTCATTACTCTGTGTGACAGTGTCAGACAGTTTAAATACAATGGTGAACTAGTATATGCTGCTAAAGTGTTGTTTGTCAACCAGTTTTAGGCCCATCTAACATGTATTTGTCGAGTTATGATCATTTTCATCATTATGTGTACATGTGGGAGAAAAAATGCATTTTCAGCCGATTTAAACATCGAAAAGGGGAATTGGTTAAACGCTTCAGTCATAACTCTGTGTGACAGTGTCAGACAGTTTAAATACAATGGTGAACTAGTATATGCTGCTAAAGCGTTGTTTGTCAACCAGTTTTAGGCCCATACAACATGTATTTGTCGAGGTATGAGCATTTTCAGAACATTGGACGGTTTGCTGTCTAACTGAATTAGAGAAACACCGAACCATTGTCTCTTCAGAGGTGAATAAATCAGAATGCTGCAGTACAGCATAGAAATTTTATTAATATGATGAACTATTATGTGCTTCCTAAGTTTTTCTCTCAGATTTCTATGCCCATCTAACATGTATTTCTGGAGTTATGATCATTTTCAGAACTTGTGACGGTTTGCTGTCTAACTGAATTAGAGAAACACCGAACCATTGTCTCTTCAGAGGTGAATGATTCAGAATGCTGCAGTACAGCATAGAAATTTAATTAATATGATGAACTATTATGTGCTTCTTCAGTGTTTCTCACAGATTTCTAGGCCCATCTAACATGTATTTGTGGAGTTATGATCATTCTCATCATTGTGTGCACATGTGGGAAAAAACGCATTTTCAGGCGATTTAAACGTCGAAAAGGGGAATTGGTTAAACGCTTCAGTCATTACTCTGTGTGACAGTGTCAGACAGTTTAAATACAATGGTGAACTAGTATATGCTGCTAAAGTGTTGTTTGTCAAACAGTTTTGGGCCCATGTAAAATGTATTTGTCGAGTTATGATTATTTTCATCATTGTGTGCACATGTGGGAAAAAACGCATTTTCAGGCGATTTAAACGTCGAAAAGGGGAATTGGTTAAACGCTTCAGTCATTACTCTGTGTGACAGTGTCAGACAGTTTAAATACAATGGTGAACTAGTATATGCTGCTAAAGTGTTGTTTGTCAAACAGTTTTGGGCCCATGTAAAATGTATTTGTCGAGTTATGATTATTTTCATCATTGTGTGCACATGTGGGAAAAAACGCATTTTCAGCCGATTTAAACGTCGAAAAGGGGAATTGGTTAAACGCTTCAGTCATTACTCTGTGTGACAGTGTCAGACAGTTTAAAGACAATGGTGAACTAGTATATGCTGCTAAAGTGTTGTTTGTCAACAACTTTTAGGCCCATCTAACATGTATTTATTGAGTTATGATCATTTTCATCATTATGTGTACATGTGGGAAAAAACGCATTTTCAGCCGATTTAAACGTCGAAAAGGGGAATTGGTTAAACGCTTCAGTCATAACTCTATGTGACAGTGTCAGACAGTTTAAATACAATGGTGAACTAGTATATGCTGCTAAAGCGTTGTTTGTCAAACAGTTTTAGGCCCATACAACATGTATTTATCGAGGTATGAGCATTTTCAGAACATTGGACGGTTTGCTGTCTAGCTGAATTAGAGAAACACCGAACCATTGTCTCTTCAGAGGTGAATGATTCAGAATGCTGCAGTACAGCATAGAAATTTTATTAATATGATGAACTATTATGTGCTTCCTAAGTTTTTCTCTCAGATTTCTATGCCCATCTAACATGTATTTCTGGAGTTATGATCATTTTCAGAACTTGTGACGGTTTGCTGTCTAACTGAATTAGAGAAACACCGAACCATTGTCTCTTCAGAGGTGAATGATTCAGAATGCTGCAGTACAGCATAGAAATTTAATTAATATGATGAACTATTATGTGCTTCTTAAGTGTTTCTCACAGATTTCTAGGCCCATCTAACATGTATTTGTGGAGTTATGATCATTCTCATCATTGTGTGCACATGTGGGAAAAAACGCATTTTCAGGCGATTTAAACGTCGAAAAGGGGAATCGGTTAAACGCTTCAGTCATTACTCTGTGTGACAGTGTCAGACAGTTTAAACACAATGTGAACTAGTATATGCTGCTAAAGTGTTGTTTGTCAAACAGTTTTAGGCCCATGTAAAATGTATTTGTCGAGTTATGATCATTTTCATCATTGTGTGCACATGTGGGAAAAAACGCATTTTCAGCCGATTTAAACGTCGAAAAGGGGAATTGCTTAAACGCTTCAGTCATTACTCTGTGTGACAGTGTCAGACAGTTTAAATACATTGGTGAACTAGTATATGCTGCTAAAGTGTTGTTTGTCAACCAGTTTTAGGCCCATCTAACATGTATTTGTCGAGTTATGATCATTTTCATCATTATGTGTACATGTGGGAAAAAACGCATTTTCAGCCGATTTAAACGTCGAAAAGGGGAATTGCTTAAACGCTTCAGTCATTTCTCTGTGTGACAGTGTCAGACAGTTTAAATACAATGGTGAACTAGTATATGCTGCTAAAGCGTTGTTTGTCAAACAGTTTTAGGCCCATACAACATGTATTTGACGAGGTATGAGCATTTTCAGAACATTGGACGGTTTGCTGTCTAGCTGAATTAGAGAAACACCGAACCATTGTCTCTTCAGAGGTGAATGATTCAGAATGCTGCAGTACAGCATAGAAATTTAATTAATATGATGAACTATTATGTGCTTCTTAAGTGTTTCTCACAGATTTCTAGGCCCATCTAACATGTATTTGTGGAGTTATGATCATTTTCATCATTGTGTGCACATGTGGGAAAAAACGCATTTTCAGCCGATTTAAACGTCGAAAAGGGGAATTGGTTAAACGCTTCAGTCATTACTCTGTGTGACAGTGTCAGACAGTTTAAATACAATGGTGAACTAGTATATGCTGCTAAAGTGTTGTTTGTCAACCAGTTTTGGGCCCATCTAACATGTATTTGTCGAGTTATGATTATTTTCATCATTGTGTGCACATGTGGGAAAAAATGCATTTTCAGCCGATTTAAACATCGAAAAGGGGAATTGGTTAAACGCTTCAGTCATAACTCTGTGTGACAGTGTCAGACAGTTTAAATACAATGGTGAACTAGTATATGCTGCTAAAGCGTTGTTTGTCAACCAGTTTTAGGCCCATACAACATGTATTTGTCGAGGTATGAGCATTTTCAGAACATTGGACGGTTAGCTGTCTAACTGAATTAGAGAAACACCGAACCATTGTCTCTTCAGAGGTGAATGATTCAGAATGCTGCAGTACAGCATAGAAATTTAATTAATATGATGAACTATTATGTGCTTCTTAAGTGTTTCTCACAGATTTCTAGGCCCATCTAACATGTATTTGTGGAGTTATGATCATTTTCATCATTGTGTGCACATGTGGGAAAAAACGCATTTTCAGCCGATTTAAACGTCGAAAAGGGGAATTGGTTAAACGCTTCAGTCATTACTCTGTGTGACAGTGTCAGACAGTTTAAATACAATGGTGAACTAGTATATGCTGCTAAAGTGTTGTTTGTCAACCAGTTTTAGGCCCATCTAACATGTATTTGTCGAGTTATGATTATTTTCATCATTGTGTGCACATGTGGGAAAAAATGCATTTTCAGCCGATTTAAACATCGAAAAGGGGAATTGGTTAAACGCTTCAGTCATAACTCTGTGTGACAGTGTCAGACAGTTTAAATACAATGGTGAACTAGTATATGCTGCTAAAGCGTTGTTTGTCAACCAGTTTTAGGCCCATACAACATGTATTTGTCGAGGTATGAGCATTTTCAGAACATTGGACGGTTAGCTGTCTAACTGAATTAGAGAAACACCGAACCATTGTCTCTTCAGAGGTGAATGATTCAGAATGCTGCAGTACAGCATAGAAATTTAATTAATATGATGAACTATTATGTGCTTCTTAAGTGTTTCTCACAGATTTCTAGGCCCATCTAACATGTATTTGTGGAGTTATGATCATTTTCATCATTGTGTGCACATGTGGGAAAAAACGCATTTTCAGCCGATTTAAACGTCGAAAAGGGGAATTGGTTAAACGCTTCAGTCATTACTCTGTGTGACAGTGTCAGACAGTTTAAATACAATGGTGAACTAGTATATGCTGCTAAAGTGTTGTTTGTCAACCAGTTTTAGGCCCATCTAACATGTATTTGTCGAGTTATGATTATTTTCATCATTGTGTGCACATGTGGGAAAAAATGCATTTTCAGCCGATTTAAACATCGAAAAGGGGAATTGGTTAAACGCTTCAGTCATAACTCTGTGTGACAGTGTCAGACAGTTTAAATACAATGGTGAACTAGTATATGCTGCTAAAGCGTTGTTTGTCAACCAGTTTTAGGCCCATACAACATGTATTTGTCGAGGTATGAGCATTTTCAGAACATTGGACGGTTAGCTGTCTAACTGAATTAGAGAAACACCGAACCATTGTCTCTTCAGAGGTGAATAATTCAGAATGCTCCAGTACAGCATAGAAATTTTATTAATATGATGAACTATTATGTGCTTCCTAAGTTTTTCTCTCAGATTTCTATGCCCATCTAACATGTATTTCTGGAGTTATGATCATTTTCAGAACTTGTGACGGTTTGCTGTCTAACTGAATTAGAGAAACACCGAACCATTGTCTCTTCAGAGGTGAATGATTCAGAATGCTGCAGTACAGCATAGAAATTTAATTAATTTGATGAACTATTATGTGCTTCTTAAGTGTTTCTCACAGATTTCTAGGCCCATCTAACATGTATTTGTGGAGTTATGATCATTCTCATCATTGTGTGCACATGTGGGAAAAAACGCATTTTCAGGCGATTTAAACGTCGAAAAGGGGAATTGGTTAAACGCTTCAGTCATTACTCTGTGTGACAGTGTCAGACAGTTTAAATACAATGGTGAACTAGTATATGCTGCTAAAGTGTTGTTTGTCAAACAGTTTTGGGCCCATGTAAAATCTATTTGTCGAGTTATGATTATTTTCATCATTGTGTGCACATGTGGGAAAAAACGCATTTTCAGCCGATTTAAACGTCGAAAAGGGGAATTGGTTAAACGCTTCAGTCATTACTCTGTGTGACAGTGTCAGACAGTTTAAAGACAATGGTGAACTAGTATATGCTGCTAAAGTGTTGTTTGTCAAACAGTTTTAGGCCCATGTAAAATGTATTTGTCGAGTTATGATCATTTTCATCATTGTGTGCACATGTGGGAAAAAACGCATTTTCAGCCGATTTAAACGTCGAAAAGGGGAATTGGTTAAACGCTTCAGTCATTACTCTGTGTGACAGTGTCAGACAGTTTAAATACAATGGTGAACTAGTATATCCTGCTAAAGTGTTGTTTGTCAAACAGTTTTAGGCCCATGTAAAATGTATTTGTGGAGTTATGATCATTTTCATCATTGTGTGCACATGTGGGAAAAAACGCATTTTCAGCCGATTTAAACGTCGAAAAGGGGAATTGGTTAAACGCTTCAGTCATTACTCTGTGTGACAGTATCAGACAGTTTAAATACAATGGTGAACTAGTATATGCTGCTAAAGTGTTGTTTGTCAACCAGTTTTAGGCCCATCTAACATGTATTTGTCGAGTTATGATCATTTTCATCATTATGTGTACATGTGGGAAAAAATGCATTTTCAGCCGATTTAAACATCGAAAAGGGGAATTGGTTAAACGCTTCAGTCATAACTCTGTGTGACAGTGTCAGACAGTTTAAATACAATGGTGAACTAGTATATGCTGCTAAAGTGTTGTTTGTCAACCAGTTTTAGGCCCATCTAACATGTATTTGTCGAGTTATGATCATTTTCATCATTATGTGTACATGTGGGAAAAAATGCATTTTCAGCCGATTTAAACATCGAAAAGGGGAATTGGTTAAACGCTTCAGTCATAACTCTGTGTGACAGTGTCAGACAGTTTAAATACAATGGTGAACTAGTATATGCTGCTAAAGCGTTGTTTGTCAACCAGTTTTAGGCCCATACAACATGTATTTGTCGAGGTATGAGCATTTTCAGAACATTGGACGGTTTGCTGTCTAACTGAATTAGAGAAACACCGAACCATTGTCTCTTCAGAGGTGAATAATTCAGAATGCTGCAGTACAGCATAGAAATTTTATTAATATGATGAACTATTATGTGCTTCCTAAGTTTTTCTCTCAGATTTCTATGCCCATCTAACATGTATTTCTGGAGTTATGATCATTTTCAGAACTTGTGACGGTTTGCTGTCTAACTGAATTAGAGAAACACCGAACCATTGTCTCTTCAGAGGTGAATGATTCAGAAATCTGCAGTACAGCATAGAAAATTTAATTAATATGATGAACTATTATGTGCTTCTTAAGTGTTTCTCACAGATTTCTAGGCCCATCTAACATGTATTTGTGGAGTTATGATCATTTTCATCATTGTGTGCACATGTGGGAAAAAAAGAATTTTCAGCCGATTTAAACGTCGAAAAGGGGAATTGGTTAAACGCTTCAGTCATAACTCTGTGTGACAGTGTCAGACAGTTTAAATACAATGGTGAACTAGTATATGCTGCTGAAGCGTTGTTTGTCAAACAGTTTTAGGCCCATACAACATGTATTTGTCGAGGTATGAGCATTTTCAGAACATTGGACGGTTTGCTGTCTAGCTGAATTAGAGAAACACCGAACCATTGTCTCTTCAGAGGGGAATGATTCAGAATGCTGCAGTACAGCATAGAAATTTAATTAATATGATGAACTATTATGTGCTTCCTAAGTTTTTCTCTCAGATTTCTATGCCCATCTAACATGTATTTCTGGAGTTATGATCATTTTCAGAACTTGTGACGGTTTGCTGTCTAACTGAATTAGAGAAACACCGAACCATTGTCTCTTCAGAGGTGAATGATTCAGAATGCTGCAGTACAGCATAGAAATTTAATTAATATGATGAACTATTATGTGCTTCTTAAGTGTTTCTCACAGATTTCTAGGCCCATCTAACATGTATTTGTGGAGTTATGATCATTTTCATCATTGTGTGCACATGTGGGAAAAAACGCATTTTCAGCCGATTTAAACGTCGAAAAGGGGAATTGGTTAAACGCTTCAGTCATTACTCTGTGTGACAGTGTCAGACAGTTTAAATACAATGGTGAACTAGTATATGCTGCTAAAGTGTTGTTTGTCAAACAGTTTTGGGCCCATGTAAAATGTATTTGTCGAGTTATGATTATTTTCATCATTGTGTGCACATGTGGGAAAAAACGCATTTTCAGCCGATTTAAACGTCGAAAAGGGGAATTGGTTAAACGCTTCAGTCATTACTCTGTGTGACAGTGTCAGACAGTTTAAAGACAATGGTGAACTAGTATATGCTGCTAAAGTGTTGTTTGTCAACAAGTTTTAGGCCCATCTAACATGTATTTATTGAGTTATGATCATTTTCATCATTATGTGTACATGTGGGAAAAAACGCATTTTCAGCCGATTTAAACGTCGAAAAGGGGAATTGCTTGAACGCTTCAGTCATTACTCTGTGTGACAGTGTCAGACAGTTTAAATACAATGGTGAACTAGTATATGCTGCAAAAGTGTTGTTTGTCAAACAGTTTTGGGCCCATACAACATGTATTTGACGAGGTATGAGCATTTTCAGAACATTGGACGGTTTGCTGTCTAGCTGAATTAGAGAAACACCGAACCATTGTCTCTTCAGAGGTGAATGATTCAGAATGCTGCAGTACAGCATAGAAAATTTATTAATATGATGAACTATTATGTGCTTCCTAAGTTTTTCTCTCAGATTTCTATGCCCATCTAACATGTATTTGTCGAGGTATGAGCATTTTCAGAACATTGGACGGTTTGCTGTCTAGCTGAATTAGAGTAACACCGCACCATTGTCTCTTCAGAGGGGAATGATTCAGAATGCTGCAGTACAGCATAGAAAATTTATTAATATGATGAACTATTATGTGCTTCCTAAGTTTTTCTCTCAGATTTCTATGCCCATCTAACATGTATTTGTGGAGTTAGGATCATTTTCATCATAGTGTGCACATGTGGGAAAAAAGGCATTTTCAGCCGATTTAAACGTCGAAAAGGGGAATTGGTTAAACGCTTCAGTCATTACTCTGTGTGACAGTGTCAGACAGTTTTAATACAATGGTGAACTAGTATATGCTGCTAAAGTGTTGTTTGTCAACCAGTTTTAGGCCCATCTAACATGTATTTGTCGAGTTATGATCATTTTCATCATTATGTGTACGTGTGGGAAAAAACGCATTTTCAGCCGATTTAAACGTCGAAAAGGGGAATTGGTTAAACGCTTCAGTCATTACTCTGTGTGACAGTGTCAGACAGTTTAAATACAATGGTGAACTAGTATATGCTGCTAAAGTGTTGTTTGTCAAACAGTTTTAGTCCCATACAACATGTATTTGTCGAGTCGAAAAACTTCAAAATATACAACGCCGAAAAATATCACAAATACTTCAAAATTTACAACCCAGATAAATATCCCAAAAACGACTTACAGAAAATGTCGAAAAACGTCAAAATACACAACGCCAAAAAATGTCCCAAAAACGTCAAAATATACAACCCAGGTAATATCCCAAAAACGATATAAAACTATGTCGAAAAACGTCAAAATATACAACGCCAAAAAATATCCCAAAAACTACATAATACTATGTCGAAAAACATCAAAATATACCACGTCGAAAAATATCACAATAACGTAAAAATATACAACCCAGATAAATATCCCAAAAAACGACATAATATACGATGTCGAAAAAAGTCAACATATACAACACCAAAAAATGTCCCAAAAACGTCAAAATATACAACCCAGAAAAAAATCCCAAAAACGATATATTACTATGTCGAAAAACGTCAAAATATACAACGCCAAAAAATATCCCAGATACTACATTATACTATGTCGAAAAAAGTCAAAATATACAACGCCAAATATGTCCCAAAAACGTCAAAATATACAACCCAGAGAAATATCCCAAAAACGACATAATACTATGTCAAAAAACGTCCAAATATACAACACGAAAAAATTTCCCAAAAACGACATAATACTATGTTGAAAAACGTCAAAATATACCACGTCGAAAAATATCACAATAACGTAAAAATATACAACCCAGATAAATATTCCAAAAACGACATACTTGTTACGTCGAAAAAAGTCAAAATATACAATGCCAAAATATGTCCAAAGACGTCAAAATATACAACCCAGATAAATATCCCAAGAACGACATACTTGTTACGTCGAAAAAAGGCAAAATATACAACACCAAAAAATATCCCAAAAACTACATAATACTATGTCGAAAAACGTCAAAATATACAACGCCAAAATATGTCCCAAAAACGTCAAAATATACAACCCAGATAAATATCCCAAAAACAATATATTACTATGTCGAAAAACGTCAAAAAATACAACGCCAAAAAATATCCCAAAAACTACATAATACTATGTCGAAGAACGTCAAAATATACAACACCAAAAAATATCCCAAAAACTACATAATACTCTGTCGAAAAACGTCAAAATATACAACGCCGAAAAATATCACAAATACTTCAAAATTTACAACCCAGATAAATATTCCAAAAATGACATGATACTATCCCGAAAAACGTCAAAATATACAACGCCGAAAAATATCCCAAAAACGACATACTATACTATGTCAAAAAAAGTCAAAATATACAACACCAAAAAATATCCCAAAAACTACATAATACTATGTCGAAAAACATCAAAATATACAACACCAAAAAATATCCCAAAAACTACATAATACTATGTCGAAAAACATCAAAATATACCACGTCGAAAAATATCACAATAACGTAAAAATATACAACCCAGATAAATATCCCAAAAAACGACATAATATACTATGTCGAAAAAAGTCAAAATATACAGCGCCAAAAAATGTCCCAAAAACGTCAAAATATACAACCCAGATAAAAATCCCAAAAACGATATATTTCTATGTCGAAAAACGTCAAAATATACAACGCCAAAAATTATCCCAAAAACGACATAATACTATATCGAAAAACGTCAAAATATACAACGCCAAAATATGTCCCAAAAACGTCAAACTTTACAACCCAGATAAATATCCCAAAAATGACATAATACTATGCCGAAAAACGTCAAAATATACAACGCCGAAAAATATCCCAAAAACGACATACTATATTTGTCAAAAAAAGTCAAAATATACAGCGCCAAAAAATGTCCCAAAAACGTCAAAATATACAACCCAGATAAAAATCCCAAAAACGATTTATTACCATGTCGAAAAACGTCAAAATATACAACGCCAAAAAATATCCCAAAAACTGCATAATACTATGTCGAAAAACGTCAAAATATACCACGTCGAAAAATATCACAATAACGTAAAATTATACAACCCAGATAAATATTCCAAAAATGACATACTAAACTATGTCGAAAAAAGCCAAAATATACAGCGCCAAAATATGTCCAAAAACGTCAAAATATACAACCCAGATAAATATCCCAAAAAAGGACATAATATACTATGTTGAAAAAAGTCAACATACACAACACCAAAAAATATCCCAAAAACTACATAATACTATGTCAAAAAACGTAAAAAAATATACCATGCCGAAAAATATCACAAATACTTCAAAATATACAACTCAGATAAATAAGCCAAAAACGACATCCAAAAAAAGTCGAAAAACGTCTATATATACAACGCCAAAAAATATCCCAAAAATGACATAATACCATGTCGAAAAACGTCAAAATATAAAACGCCGAAAAATATCCCAAAAACTACATATTATACTATGTCGAAAAAAGTCAAAATATACAACTCCAAAAAATATCCCAAAAACTAGAGAATACTATGTCGAAAAATGTCAAAATATACAACGCCGAAAAATGTCACAAATACTTCAAAGTATACAACCCAGATAAATATTCCAAAAACGACATACTTGTTACGTCGAAAAAAGTCAAAATATACAACGCCAAAATATGTCCAAAGACGTCAAAATATACAACCCAGATAAAAATCCCAAGAACGACATACTTGTTACGTCGAAAAAAGTCAAAATATACAACACCAAAAAATATCCCAAAAACTACATAATACTATGTCGAAAAACGTCAAAATATACAACGCCAAAATATGTCCCTAAAACGTCAAAATATACAACCCTGAGAAATATCCCAAAAACAATTTATTACTATGTCGAAAAACGTCAAAAAATACAACGCCAAAAAATATCCCAAAAACTACATAATAATAGGTCGAAGAACGTCAAAATATACAACACCAAAAAACATCCCAAAAACTACATAATTCCTATCTGTCACTGTCACACAGAGTAATGACTGTAGCTTTTAACCAATTCGCCTTTTTTCGACGTTTAAATCGGCTGAAAATGCATTTTTTCCCACATGTGCACACTATGATGAAAATGATCATAACTCCACAAATACATGTTAGATGGGCATAGAAATCTGTGAGAAACATTTAAGAAGCACATAATAGTTCATCATATTAATTTAATTTCTATGCTGTACTGCAGCATTCTGAATCATTCACCTCTGAAGAGACAATGGTTCAGTGTTTCTCTAATTCAGCTAGACAGCAAACCGTCCAAAGTTCTGAAAATTATCATAACTCGAAAAATTCATGTTAGATGGGCTTAAAACTCTGTGAGAAACACTTATGGACCACATAATAGTTCATCATATTAATCAAATTTCTATGCTGTACTGCAGCATTCTGAACCATTCACCTTTGATGAGACAATGGTTCAGTGTTTCAGATTCAGCTAGACAGCAAACCGTCCAAAGTTCTGACGTGATCAAAACTCCACAAATACATGTTAGATGGGCCTAGAGGTCTGTGAGAAACACTTAAGAAGCACATAATAGTTCCTCATATTAGATTTCAATGGTGTACGGCAGCATTCTGAATCATTCACCTATAAAGAGACAAAGGTTCGGTGTTTCTCTAATTCAGCTAGACCGCAAATCGTCCAAAGTTCTGAAAATGATCATAACTCGAAAAATACATTTTATATGGGCCTAAAACTGTTTGACCAACAACACTTTAGCAGCATATACTAGTTCATCATTGTATTTAAACTGTCTGTCACTGTCACACAGAGTAATGACTGTAGCTTATAACCAATTCGCCTTTTCGACGTTTAAATCGGCTGAAAATGCGTTTTTTCCCACATGTGCACACTATGATGAAAATGATCATAACTCGACAAATACATTTTATTTGGGCCTAAAACTGTTTGACAAACAACGCTTTAGCAGCATATACTAGTTCACCATTGTATTTAAACTGTCTGGCACTGTCACACAGAGTAATGACTGAAGTGTTTAACCAATTCGCCTTTTCGACGTTTAAATCGGCTGAAAATGCGTATTTTCCCACATGTGCACACTATGATCAAAATGATCAAACCCTGACAAATACATTTTAAATGGGCCTAAAACTGTTTGACATACAACACTTTAGCAGCACATACTAGTTATTCATTGTATTTAAACTGTCTGACACTGTCACACAGAGTAATGACTGAAGCTTTAAACCAAATCGCCTTTTCGACGTTTAAATCGGCTGAAAACGCATTTTTTCCCACATGTGCACACTATGATGAAAATGATCATAACTCAACAAATACATATTAGATGGGCCTAGAACTCTGTGAGAAACACTTAAGAAGGACATAATAGTTCATCATATTAATTACATTTCTATGCTGTACTGCAGCATTCTGAATCATTCACCGCTGAAGAGACAATGGTTCGGTGTTTCTCTAATTCAGCTAGAGAGCAAACCGTTCAAAGTTCTTAAAATGCTCATAACTCAACAAATACATGTTGTATGGGACTAAAACTGTTTGACAAACAACACTTTAGCAGCACATACTAGTTCATCATAGTATTTAAACTGAAGTATTTTAATGACTGAAGCATTTAACCAATTCGCCTTTTCGATGTTTCAATCGGCTGAAAATGCGTTTTTTCCCACATGTGCACACTATGATGAAAATGATCATAACTCGACAAATACATTTTAAATGGGCCTAAAACTGTTTGACAAACAACACTTTAGCAGCACATACTAGTTCATCATTGCATTTAAACTGTCTGACACTGTCACACAGAGTAATGACTGAAGCTTTTAACCAATTCGCCATTTCGACGTTTAAATATGCTGAAAATGCGGTTTTTCCCACATGTGCACACTATGATGAAAATGATCAGAACTCCAGAAATACATGTTAGATGGGCCTAAAACTCTGTGAGAAACACTTAAGAAGCACAAAATAGTTCATCATATAAATTACATTTCTATGCTGTACTGCAGCATTCTGAATCATTCACCGCTGAAGAGACAATGGTTCGGTGTTTCTCTAATTCAGCTAGACAGCAAACCGTCAAAAGTTCTGAAAATGATCATAACTCCACAAATACATGTTAGATGGGCATAGTAATCCGTGAGAAACACTTAAGAAGCACATAATAGTTCATCATTTTAATTAAATTTCTATGCTGTACTGCAGCATTCTGAATCATTCACTTATGAAGAGACAATGGTTCGGTGTTTCTCTAACACAGCTAGACAGCAAACCGTTCAAAGTTCTGAAAATGCTCATAACTCGACAAATACATGTTGTATGGGACTAAAACTGTTTGACAAGCAACACTTTAGCAGCACAGACTAGTTCATCATATTAATTAAATTTCTATGCTGTACTGCAGCATTCTGAATCATTCACCTCTGAAGAGACAATGGTTCGGTGTTTCTCTAATTCAGCTAGATACCAAACCGTCCAAAGTTCTGAAAATGATCATAACTCGAAAAATACATGTTGTATGGGACTAAAACTGTTTGACAAGCAACACTTTAGCAGCACAGACTAGTTCATCATATTAATTAAATTTCTATGCTGTACTGCAGCATTCTGAATCATTCACCTCTGAAGAGACAATGGTTCGGTGTTTCTCTAATTCAGCTAGATACCAAACCGTCCAAAGTTCTGAAAATGATCATAACTCGAAAAATACATGTTAGATGGGCCTAAAACTCTGTGAGAAACACTTATGGGGCTCATAATAGTTCATCATATTAATCAAATTTCTATGCTGTACTGTAGCATTGTGAATCATTCACTTATGAAGAGACAATGGTTCGGTGTTTCTCTAATTCAGCTAGACAGCAAACCGTCCAAAGTTCTGAAAATGATCATAACTCCACAAATACATGTTAGATGGGTCTAGAACTCTGTGAGAAAAACTGAAGAAGCACATAAAAGTTCATCAAATTAATTAAATTCATATGCTGTACTGCAGCATTCTGAATCATTCACCTCTGAAGAGACAATGGTTCGGTGTTTCTCTAATTCAGCTAGACAGCAAACCGTCCCAAGTTCTGAAAATGCTCATAGCTCGACAAATACATGTTAGATGGGCCTAAAACTCTGTGAGAAACACTTATGGAGCACATAATAGTTCATCATATTGATCAAATTGATCAAATTTTAATGCTGTACTGCACCATTCTGAACCATTCACCTCTGAAAAGACAATGGTTCGGTGTTTCTCTAATTCAGCTAGACAGCAAACCGTCCAAAGTTCTGAAAATGCTCATAACTCTACAAATACATGTTGTATGGGACTAAAACTGTTTGACAAACAACACTTTAGCAGCACATACTTGTTCATCATAGTATTTAAACTGTCTGACACTGTCACACAGAGTAATGACTGAAGCGTTTAACCAATTCGCCTTTTCGACGTTTAAATCGGCTGAAAATGCGTTTTTTCCCACATGTGCACACTATGATGAAAATTATCATAACTCGACAAATACATTTTATATGGGCCTAAAACTGTTTGACATACAACACTTTAGCAGCTTATACTAGTTCATCATTGTATTTAAACTGTCTGACACTGTCACCGAGAGTAATGACTGAAGCTTTTAACCAATTCGCCTTTTCGACGTTTAAATCGGCTGAAAATGCATTTTTCCCCACATGTGCACACTATGATGAAAATTATTATAACTCCACAAAAACATGTTAGATGGGTCTAGAAGTCTGTGAGAAACACTTAAGAAGCACATAATAGTTCATCATATTAATTAAATTTCTATGCTGTACTGCAGCATTCTGAATCATTCACCTCTGAAGAGACAATGGGTCGGTGTTTCTCTAATTCAGTTAGACAGCAAACCGTCCAAAGTTCTGAAAATTATCATAACTCGAAAAATTCATGTTAGATGGGCTTAAAACTCTGTGAGAAACACTTATGGACCACATAATAGTTCATCATATTAATCAAATTTCTATGCTGTACTGCAGCATTCTGAACCATTCACCTTTGATGAGACAATGGTTCAGTGTTTCTCTAATTCAGCTAGAAAGCAAACCGTTCAAAGTTCTGAAACTGCTCATAACTCGACAAATAGATGTTGTATGGGACTAAAACTGTTTGACAAACAACACTTTAGCAGCACAGACTAGTTCATCATATTAATTACATTTCTATGCTGTACTGCAGCATTCTGAATCATTCACCTCTGAAGAGACAATGGTTCGGTGTTTCTCTAATTCAGCTAGACAGCAAACCGTCCACAGTTCTGAAAATGATCATAACTCCACAGATACATGTTAGATGGTTCTAGAACTCTGTGAGAAAAAACTTAAGAAGCACATAATAGTTCATCAAATTAATCAAATTTCTATGCTGTACTGCACCATTCTGAATCATTCACCGCTGAAGAGACAATGGTTCGGTGTTTCTCTAATTCAGCTAGACAGCAAACCATCAAAAGTTCTGAAAATGATCGTAACTCCACAAATACATGTTATATGGGACTAAAACTGTTTGACAAACAACACTTTAGCAGCACAGACTAGTTAGTCATAGTATTCAAACTGTCTGACACTGTCACACAGAGTAATGACTGAAGCGTTTAACCTATTCGCCTTTTCGACGTTTAAATCGTTTGAAAATTTGTTTTTTCCCACATGTGCACACTATGATGAAGATGATCATAACTCGACAAATACATGTTGTATGGGACTAAAACTGTTTGACAAGCAACACTTTAGCAGCACATACTTGTTCCTCATAGTATTTAAACTGTCTGACACTGTCACACAGAGTAATGACTGTCTGAAAATGATCATAACTCGAAAAATACATGTTAGATGGGCCTAAAACTGTGAGAAACACTTATGGAGCACATAATAGTTCATCATATTAATCATCATGTTATGTACTGCAGCATTCTGAACCATTCACCTTTGATGAGACAATGGTTCGGTATTGAAAGAAAGATTGAATGATTGAAAGAAATGTAGATTGAAATAAAGAATGAAAGAAAGATTTGAAGTAAGAATGAAATATTGAAAGAAAGATTTTAGGAAAGGTTGAAAGACTGAAAGAAAGAATGAAAGATTGAAAGAAAGATTGAAAGATTGAAAGAAATATTGAAAGAAAGAGACTTTGAAAGTAAGAAAGATTGAAAGAAAGATTGAAAGTAATAAAGATTGAAAGAAAGAATAAAAGAAAAATTGAAAGATTGAAAGATTGAAAGATTGAAAGAAAGATTGAAAGAAAGATTTAACGAAAATTGAAAGACTGAAAGTAAGAATGAAAGAAAGATTGAAAGTTTGAAAGAAAGAATGAAAGAATTAAAGAAAGATTGAAAGAAATATTGAAAGAAAGAATGAAAGATTGAAAGAAAGAATGAAAGAATGAAAGAAATACTGAAAGAAAGAAAGATTGAAAGTAAGAACGATTGAAAGAAAGATTTATAGAAAGATTGAAAGACTGAAAGAAAGAATGAAAGATTGAAAGAAATATTGAAAGAAAGAGAGATTGAAAGATTAAAAGATTGAAAGAAAGATTGAAAGTAATAAAGATTGAAAGAAAGAATGGAGGAATAATTGAAAGATTGAAAGAAAAAATGAAAGAATTAAAGAAAGATTGTAAGAAATATTGAAAGAAAGATTGAAAGAAAGAATGAAAGAAAGATTGTAAGAAAGAATGAAAGTAAGAAAGAAATATTGAAAGATTGAAAGAAATATTGAAAGAAAGAAAGATTGAAAGTAAGAACGATTGAAAGAAAGATTGAAAGAAAGACTGAAAGCTTGAAAGAAAGAATGAAAGAAAGATTTTAAGAAAGGTTGAAAGACTGAAAGAAAGAATGAAAGATTGAAAGAAAGAATGAAAGAACGATTGAAAGAAAAAATGAAAGAATGATAGAAAGATTGAAAGATTGAAAGAAAGATTGAATGTTTGAAAGAAAGATTGAAAGTATTAAAGATCGAAAGAAATATTTAAAGAAAGATTGAAAGATTGAAAGAAAGATTGAATGTTTGAAAGAAAGATTGAAAGTATTAAAGATCGAAAGAAATATTTAAAGAAAGATTGAAAGATTGAAAGAAAGAATGAAATAACAATTGAAAGAAAGAATGAAAGAATGAAAGAAATATTGAAAGATTGAAAGAAATATTGAAAGAAAAAGAGATTGAAAGATTAAAAGATTGAAAGAAAGATTGAAAGTGATGAAGTTTGAAAGAAAGAATGAAGGAAAAACTGAAAGATTGAAATACTGAAAGAATGAATGAAAGATTGATTGAAAGATTGAATGAAAAAATGAAAAACTTAAAGAAAGATTGAAAGAAATATTGAAAGATAGATTGAAAGATTGAAAGAAAGAAAGATTGAAAGAAAGAATGAAAGAAAGATTGTAAGAAAGAATGAAAGTAAGAAAGAAAGATTTAAATATTGAAAGAAATATTGAAAGAAAGAAAGATTGAAACTAAGAACGATTGAAAGAAAGATTGAAAGAAAGATTGAAAGCTTGAAAGAAAGATTGAAAGAAAGATTTTAAGAAAGGTTGAACGACTGAAAAAAAGAATGAAAGATTGAAAGAAAGAATGAAAGAATGAAAGAAAGATTGAAAGATTGAAAGAAATATTGAAAGAAAGAGAGAATGAAAATAAGAAAGATTGAAATAAAGATTGAAAGTAATAAAGATTGAAAGAAATAACAAAAGAAAGATTGAAAGAAAGAATGAAAGAAAGATTGAACGATTGGAAGAAATTTTGAAAGATAGAAAAATTTAAAGTAAGAAAGATTGAAAGAAAGAATCAAAGAAAGATTGAAAGATTGAAAGATTGAAAGAAATATTGAATGTTTGAAAGAAAGATTGAAAGTATTAAAGATCAAAAGAAATATTTAAAGAAAGATTGAAAGATTGAAAGAAAGAATGAAATAACGATTGAAAGAAAGAATGAAAGAATGATAGAAAGATTGAAAGATTGAAAGAAAGATTGAATGTTTGAAAGAAAGATTGAAAGTATTAAAGATCGAAAGAAATATTTAAAGAAAGATTGAAAGATTGAAAGAAAGAATGAAATAACGATTGCAAGAAAGAATGAAAGAATGAAAGAAAAATTGAAAGATTGAAAGAAATATTGAAAGAAAGAGAGATTGAAAGATTACAAGATTGAAAGAAAGATTGAAAGTGATGAAGTTTGAAAGAAAGAATGAAGGAAAAACTGAAAGATTGAAAGACTGAAAGAATGAATGAAAGAAAGATTGAAAGATTGAATGAAAAAATGAAAAACTTAAAGAAAGATTGAAAGAAATATTGAAAGATAGATTGAAAGATTGAAAGAAAGAAAGATTGAAAGAAAGAATGAAAGAAAGATTGTAAGAAAGAATGAAAGTAAGAAAGAAAGATTGAAAGATTGAAAGAAATATTGAAAGAAAGAAAGATCGAAACTAAGAACGATTGAAAGAAAGATTGAAAGAAAGATTGAAAGCTTGAAAGAAAGATTGAAAGAAAGACTTTAAGAAAGGTTGAAAGACTGAAAGAAAGAATGAAAGATTGAAAGAAAGAATGAAAGAACGATTGAAAGAAAGAATGAAAGAATGAAAGAAAGATTGAAAGATTGAAAGAAAGATTGAAAGTAATAAAGCTTGAAAGAAAAAATGAACGAAAAATTGAAAGATTGATAGATTGAAAGAAAGATTGAAAGAAAGATTTAAAGAAAGATTGAAAGACTGAAAGAAAGAATGAATAAAATAATTAAAGAAAGATTGAAGGTTTGAAAGATTGAAAGAAAGATTGAAAGAAAGAATGAAAAAAAGATTGAAAAAAAGATGATTGAAAGAAATATTGAAAGACTGAAGGAAAGAATGAAAGAAAGATGGAAAGAAAGATTGAAAGAAATATTGAAAGAAAGATTGAAAGAAAGATTGAAAGATTGAAAGATTGAAAGATTGAAAGAAAGAATGAAAGAAAGACTGAAAGATTGAAAGAAAAATTGAAAGAAAGATTGAAAGATTGAAAGATTGAAAGAAAAATTGAAAGTTTGAAAGAAATATTGAAAAACTGAAAGAAAGATTGCAAGAAAGATTGAAAAAAAAGAAAGATTTAAAGATAGAATAAAAGAAAGATTGAAAGAAATATTGAAAGACAGAAAGATTGAAAGAAACAATGAAAGAAATATTGAAAGATTAAAAGAAAGAATGAAAGAAAGATTGAAAAATTGAAAGATTGAAAGAAAGACTAAAAGAAAGAAAGAACGATTGAAAGAAAGATTGAAAGAAAGATTGAAAGAAAGAAAGATTGTAAGAGAGAATGAAACAAAGATTGAAATAAAGAATGAAAGAAAGATTGAAAGAAAAAATGAAAGAAAGATTGAAAGAAAGATGGAAAGAAAGTTTGAAAGAAAGAAAGATTGAAAGAAATAACAAAAGAAAGATTGAAAGAAATAATGAAAGAAAGATTGAACGATTGGAAGAAATATTGAAAGATAGAAAAATTGAAAGTAAGAAAGATTGAAAGAAAGAATGAAAGAAAGATTGAAAGATTGAAAGATTGAAAGAAAGAATGAAAGAAAGATTGAAAGATTGAAATATTGAAAGAAAGAATGAAAGAAAGATTGAAAGTTTGAAAGAAAGAATGAAAGAATGAAAGAAAGATTGAAAGAAATATTGAAAGAAAGAATGAAAGATTAAAAGAAAGAATGAAAGAATGAAAGAAATACTGAAAGAAAGAAAGATTGAAAGTAAGAACGATTGAAAGAAAGATTTATAGAAAGAATGAAAGAATGAAAGAAAGATTGAAAGATTGAAAGAAATATTGAAAGAAAGAGAGAATGAAAATAAGAAAGATTGAAAGAAAGATTGAAAGTAATAAAGATTGAAAGAAAGAATGGAGGAATAATTGAAAGATTGAAAGAAAAAATGAAAGAATTAAAGAAAGATTGTAAGAAATATTGAAAGAAAGATTGAAAGATTGAAATAAAGAAAGATTGAAAGAAAGAATGAAAGAAAGATTGTAAGAAAGAATGAAAGTATGAAAGAAATATTGAAAGATTGAAAGAAATATTGAAAGAAAGAAAGATTGAAAGTAAGAACGATTGAAAGAAAGATTGAAAGAAAGACTGAAAGCTTGAAAGAAAGAATGAAAGAAAGATTTTAAGAAAGGTTGAAAGACTGAAAGAAAGAATGAAAGATTGAAAGAAAGAATGAAAGAACGATTGAAAGAAAAAATGAAAGAATGATAGAAAGATTGAAAGATTGAAAGAAAGATTGAATGTTTGAAAGAAAGATTGAAAGTATTAAAGATCGAAAGAAATATTTAAAGAAAGATTGAAAGATTGAAAGAAAGAATGAAATAACGATTGAAAGAAAGAATGAAAGAATGAAGGAAAAACTGAAAGATTGAAATACTGAAAGAATGAATGAAAGATTGATTGAAAGATTGAATGAAAAAATGAAAAACTTAAAGAAAGATTGAAAGAAATATTGAAAGATAGATTGAAAGATTGAAAGAAAGAAAGATTGAAAGAAAGAATGAAAGAAAGATTGTAAGAAAGAATGAAAGTAAGAAAGAAAGATTGAAATATTGAAAGAAATATTGAAAGAAAGAAAGATTGAAACTAAGAACGATTGAAAGAAAGATTGAAAGAAAGATTGAAAGCTTGAAAGAAAGATTGAAAGAAAGATTTTAAGAAAGGTTGAAAGACTGAAAAAAAGAATGAAAGATTGAAAGAAAGAATGAAAGAATGAAAGAAAGATTGAAAGATTGAAAGAAATATTGAAAGAAAGAGAGAATGAAAATAAGAAAGATTGAAAGAAAGATTGAAAGTAATAAAGATTGAAAGAAATAACAAAAGAAAGATTGAAAGAAAGAATGAAAGAAAGATTGAACGATTGGAAGAAATTTTGAAAGATAGAAAAATTTAAAGTAAGAAAGATTGAAAGAAAGAATGAAAGAAAGATTGAAAGATTGAAAGATTGAAAGAAAGATTGAATGTTTGAAAGAAAGATTGAAAGTATTAAAAATCGAAAGAAATATTTAAAGAAAGATTGAAAGATTGAAAGAAAAAATGAAAAACTTAAAGAAAGATTGAAAGAAATATTGAAAGACAGATTGAAAGATTGAAAGAAAGAAAGATTGAAAGAAAGAATGAAAGAAAGATTGTAAGAAAGAATGAAATATTGAAAGAAAGAATGAAAGAAAGACTGAAAAAAACAAAGAAAGATTGAAAGAAATAAAGATTTAAAGAAAAAAAGATTTAAAGAAAGATTGAAAGACTAAAAGTAAGAATGAAAAAAAAGATTGAAAGAAAGATTGAAAAAAGAAAGAAAGATTGAAAGAAAGATTGAAAGAAAGATTGAAAGAAAGAATGAAAGTTTGAAAGAAAGATTGAAAGAAAGATTGAAAGAAAGATTGAAAGACTGAAAGAAAAAATGAAAGAAAGATTAAAAGAGAGATTGAAAGATTGAAAGATTGAAAGAAGGAATGAAAGAAAGATTGAATGATTGAAAGATTGAAATAAAGAATGAAAGATTGAAAGAAAGAATAAAAGAACGATTGAAAGAAAGAATGAAAGAATGAAAGAAAGATTGAAAGATTGAAAGAATATTGAAAGAAAGAGAGAATGAAAGTAAGAACAATTGAAAGAAAGATTGAAAGTAAAAAAGATTGAAAGAAAGAATGAAAGAAAAATTGAAAGATTGAAAGATTGAAAGAAAGATTTAAAGAAAGATTTAAAGAAAGATTGAAAGACTGGAAGAAAGAATGAATAAAAGAATTAAAGAAAGATTGAAAGATTGAAAGATTGAAAGATTGAAAGAAAGATTGAAAAAAGAATGATTGAAAGAAAGAAAGATTTAAAGAATGAATGATTTAAAGAAAGATTGAAAGACTAAAAGTAAGAATGAAAAAAAAGAATGAAAGCAAGATTGAAAGATTGAAAGATAGAATGAAAGAAATATTGAAAAAAAGATTGAAAGATTAAACAATTGAAAGAAAGATTGCAAGAAAGATGGAAAGAATGAAAGATTGAAATAATGATTGAAAGTTTGAAAGAAAGATTGAAAGAAAGATTGAAAGATTTAAAGAAAGAATGAAAGAAAGATTGAAAGATTGAAATATTGAAAGAAAGAATGAAAGAATGAAAGATAGATTGAAAGACTGAAAGAAATATTGCAAGAAGGAGAGAATGAAAGTAAGAAAGATTGAATGAAAAATTGAAAGATTGAAAGATTGAAAGAAAGAATGAAAGAAAGATTGAAAAATTGAAAGAAATACTGAAAGAAAGAAAGAAAGATTGAAAGTAAGAACGATTGAAAGAAAGCTTGAAACGAAAGATTGAAAGAAAGAATGAAAGAAAGATTGAAAGATTGAACGATTGAAAGAAAGAATGAAAGATTGAAAGAAAGAATAAAAGAACGATTGAAAGAAAGAATGAAAGAATGAAAGAAAGATTGAAAGATTGAAAGAATATTGAAAGAAAGAGAGAATGAAAGTAAGAACAATTGAAAGAAAGATTGAAAGTAAAAAAGATTGAAAGAAAGAATGAAAGAAAAATTGAAAGATTGAAAGATTGAAAGAAAGATTTAAAGAAAGATTTAAAGAAAGATTGAAAGACTGGAAGAAAGAATGAATAAAAGAATTAAAGAAAGATTGAAAGATTGAAAGATTGAAAGATTGAAAGAAAGATTGAAAAAAGAATGATTGAAAGAAAGAAAGATTTAAAGAATGAATGATTTAAAGAAAGATTGAAAGACTAAAAGTAAGAATGAAAAAAAAGAATGAAAGCAAGATTGAAAGATTGAAAGATTGAAGGAAAGAATGAAAGATTGAAAGAAAGAATGAAAGAATGAAAGATAGATTGAAAGACTGAAAGAAATATTGAAAGAAGGAGAGAATGAAAGTAAGAAAGATTGAATGAAAAATTGAAAGATTGAAAGATTGAAAGAAAGAATGAAAGAAAGATTGAAAGATTGAAAGAAATACTGAAAGAAAGAAAGAAAGATTGAAAGTAAGAACGATTGAAAGAAAGCTTGAAACGAAAGATTGAAAGAAAGAATGAAAGAAAGATTGAAAGATTGAACGATTGAAAGAAAGAATGAAAGATTGAAAGAAAGAATAAAAGAACGATTGAAAGAAAGAATGAAAGAATGAAAGAAAGATTGAAAGATTGAAAGAATATTGAAAGAAAGAGAGAATGAAAGTAAGAAAGATTGAAAGAAAGATTGAAAGTAAAAAAGATTGAAATAAAGAATGAAAGAAAAATTGAAAGATTGAAAGATTGAAAGAAAGATTTAAAGAAAGATTGAAAGACTGAAAGAAAGAATGAATAAAAGAATTAAAGAAAGATTGAAAGATCGAAAGATTGAAAGATTGAAAGAAAGATTGAAAGAAAGAATGAAAGAACGATTGAAAGAAAGAATGAAAGAATGAAAGAAAGATTGAAAGATTGAAAGAAATATTGAAAGAAAGAGAGAATGAAAGTAAGAAAGATGGAAAGAAAAATTGAAAGATTGAAAGATTGAAAGAAAGAATTAAAGAAAGATTGAAGAAAGAAAGATTTAAAGAAAAAAAGATTTAAAGAAAGATTGAAAGACTAAAAGTAAGAATGAAAAAAAAGATTGAAAGAAAGATTGAAAAAAGAAAGAAAGATTGAAAGAAAGATTGAAAGAAAGATTGAAAGAAAGAATGAAAGTTTGAAAGAAAGATTGAAAGAAAGATTGAAAGACTGAAAGAAAAAATGAAAGAAAGATTAAAAGAGAGATTGAAAGATTGAAAGATTGAAAGAAAGAATGAAATATTGAAAGAAAGAATGAAAGAATGAATGAAAGATTAAAAGATTGAAAGAAATATTGAAAAAAATAAAGATTGAAAGTAAGAAAAATTGAAAGAATGAATGAAAGAAACAAAAAAAGACTGATAAAAAGAAAGAAAGTTTGAGAGATCAAAATATTTAAAGAAAGAAAGATTGAAAGAAAGGTTGGAAGATAGAATGAAAGAAAGATTGAAAGATTGAAAGTTGTAAAGAAAGATTGAAAGAAAGATTTAAAGAAAGATTGAAAGACTAAAAAAAAGAATGAAAGAAAGATTGAAAGAATGAAAGAAAGATTGAAAGATTGAAAGAAAGATTGGAAGAAAGAATGAAAGTATGAAAGAAAGATTGAAAGATCGAAGGAAAGATTGAAAGAACGATTGAAAGAAAGAATGAAAGAATGAAAGAAAGATTGAAAGCTTGAAAGAAAGATTGAAAGAAAGATTTTAAGAAAGGTTGAAAGACTGAAAGAAAGAATTAAAGAAAGAATGATTGAAAGATTGAAAGAAAGAATGAAAGATTGAAAGAAAGAATATAAGAACGATAGAAAGAAAGATTGAAAGTAAGATTGAAAGTTTGAAAGAAAGATTGAAAGAAAAATTGAAAGAAAGATTGAAAGACTGAAGGAAAGAATGAGTGAAAGATTGAAAGAAAGATAAAAAGAAAAAAAGATTGAAAGTATTAAAGACTGAAAAAAATATTGAAAGAAAGATTGAAAGATTGAAAGATAGAATGAAAGAAAGATTGAAAGATTGAAAGATTGAAAGAAAGAATGAAAGAAAGATTGAAAGACTGAAAGAAAGAATGAAAGAAAGATTGAAAGTGCGAAAGAAAGAATGAAAGAATTAAAGAAAGATTGAAAGAAATATTGAAAGAAAGAATGAAAGATTGAAAGAAAGAATGAAAGTAATAAAGATTAAAAGAAGGAATGAAGGAAAAATTGAATGTTTGAAAGACTGAAAGAATGAATGAAAGAAAGCTTGAAAGAAAGATTGAAAGAAAGATTTTAAGAAAGGTTGAAAGAATGAAAGAAAGAATGAAAGAAAGAATGATTGAAAGATTGAAAGAAAGAATGAAAGATTGAAAGAAAGAATATAAGAACGATTGAAAGAAAGATTGAAAGTAAGATTGAAAGTTTGAAAGAAAGATTGAAAGAAAAATTGAAAGAAAGATTGAAAGACTGAAGGAAAGAATGAGTGAAAGATTGAAAGAAAGATTAAAAGAAAAAAAGATTGAAAGTATTAAAGACTGAAAAAAATATTGAAAGAAAGATTGAAAGATTGAAAGATAGAATGAAAGAAAGATTGAAAGATTGAAAGATTGAAAGAAAGAATGAAAGAAAGATTGAAAGACTGAAAAAAATATTGAAAGAAAGATTGAAAGATTGAAAGATAGAATTAAAGAAAGATTGAAAGATTGAAAGATTGGAAGAAAGAATGAAAGAAAGATTGAAAGACTGAAAGAAAGAATGAAAGAAAGATTGAAAGTGCAAAAGAAAGAATGAAAGAAAGATTGAAAGACTGAAAAAAATATTGAAAGAAAGATTGAAAGATTGAAAGATAGAATTAAAGAAAGATTGAAAGATTGAAAGATTGGAAGAAAGAATGAAAGAAAGATTGAAAGACTGAAAGAAAGAATGAAAGAAAGATTGAAAGTGCAAAAGAAAGAATGAAAGAATTAAAGAAAGATTGAAAGAAATATTGAAAGAAAGAATGAAAGATTGAAAGAAAGAATGAAAAAAAGATTGTAAGAAAGAATGAAAGAAAGATTGAAAGATTGAAAGAAAGATTGAAAGAAAGATTGAATGTTTGAAAGAAAGATTGAAAGAAAGATTGAATGTTTGAAAGAAAGATTGAAAGAAAGATTTAAAGAAAGATTGAAAGATTGAAAGAAAGATTGAAAGATAGATTTAAAGAAAGATTGAAAGACTGAAAGAAAGATTGAAAGAAAGAAAGATAGATTGAAAGAAAGATTTAAAAAAAGATTGAAAAAAAGAAAGATTGAAAGAAAGATTGAAAGACAGATTGAAAGACTGAAGGAAAGAATGAAAGAAAGATGGAAAGAAAGATGGAAAGAAAGATTGAAAGAAAGAAAGATTGAAAGAAATATTGAAAGAAAGATTGAAAGATTGAAAGAAAGAATGAAAGAAAGATTGAAAGATTGAAAGAAAGAATGAAAGAAAGATTGAAAGAAAGATGGAAAGAAAGATTGAAAGAAAGAAAGATTGAAAGAAATAATGAAAGAAAGATTGAACGATTGGAAGAAATTTTGAAAGATAGAAAAATTGAAAGTAGGAAAGATTGAAAGAAAGAATGAAAGATAGATTGAAAGATTGAAAGAAAGAATGAAAGAAAGATTGAAAGATTGAAATATTGAAAGAAAGAATGAAAAAAAGATTGAAAGACTGAAAGAAAGAATGAAAGAAAGATTGAAAGATTAAACAATTGAAATAAAGTTTGCAAGAAAGTTTGAAAAAAGAAAGATTGAAAGAAAGAATGAAAGAAAGATTGAAAGATAGATGGATAGAAAGATTGAAAGAAAGAAAGATTGAAAGAATAACAAAAGAAAGATTGAAAGATTGGAAGAAATATTGAAAGATAGAAAAATTGAAAGTAAGAAAGATTGAAAGAAAGAATTAAAGAAAGATTGAAAGATTGAAAAAAAGAATGAAAGAAAGATTGAAATATTGAAAGAAAGAATGAAAGAAAGATTGAAAGATTGAAATAAAGATTGAAAGAAAGATTGAACGATTGAAAGATTGAAATAAAGATTGAAAGTTTGAAAGAAAGATTCAAAGAAAGAAAGATTGAAAGAAATATTGAAAGAAAGATTGAAAGATTGAAAGAAAGATTGAAAGAAAGAATGAAAGAAAGATTGAAAGATGGAAATAAAGAATGAAAGAAAGATTGAAAGATTGAAAGATTGAAATAAAGAATGAAAGTTTGAAAGAAAGATTGAAAGAAAGATTTAAAAAAAGAAAGATTGAAAGTAAGAAAGATTGAAAGACATATTGAAAGAAAGATTGAAAGATTGAAAGAAAGATTGAAAGAAAGAATGAAAGAAATATTGAAAGAAAGATTGAAAGAAAGATTGAAAGACTGAAGGAAAGAATGAAAGAAAGATTGAAAGAAAGATTGAAAGAAAGAAAGATTGAAAGAATGAATGATTGAAAGATTGAATGATTGAAAGATTGAAAGAAAGATTGAAAGAAAGATTGAAAGAAAGATTGAAAGAAAGATTGAACGACTGAAAGATTGAAAGAAAGATTGAAAGTTTGAAAGAGAGATTGAAAGACTGAAAGATAGATTGAAAGATTGAAGATTGAAAGATTGAAAGAAAGATTGAAAGAAAGATTGAACGACAGAAAGATTGAAAGAAAGATTGAAAGTTTGAAAGAAAGATTGAAAGACTGAAAGAAATAATGAAAGAAAGATTGAAAGACTGAAAGAAATAATGAAAGAAAGATTGAAAGAAAGAATGAAAGAAAGATTGAAAGAAAGATGGATAGAAAGATTGAAAGAAAGAAAGATTGAAAGAAATAACAAAAGAAAGATTGAAAGAAATAATGAAAGAAAGATTGAACGATTGGAAGAAATATTGAAAGATAGAAAAATTGAAAGTAAGAAAGATTGAAAGAAAGAATGAAAGAAAGATTGAAAGATTGAAAGAAAGAATGAAAGAAAGATTGAAAGATTGAAATATTGAAAGAAAGAATGAAAGAAAGACTGAAAGATTGAAAGAAAGATTGAAAGAAAGATTGAAAGATTGAAATATTTAAAGAAAGATTGAGAGAAAGAATGAAAGAACAATTGAAAGAAAGAATGAAAGAATGAAAGAAAAATTGAAAGATTGAAAGAAAGAATGAAAGAACGATTGAAAGATTGAAAGATTGAAAGATTGAAAGATTGAAAGAAAGAATGAAAGAAAGATTGAAAGAAAGATGGAAAGAAAGATTGAAAGAAAGAAAGATTGAAAGAAATAATAAAAGAAAGATTGAACGATTGGAAGAAATATTGAAAGATAGAAAAATTGAAAGTAAGAAAGATCGAAAGAAAGAATGAAAGAAAGATTGAAAGATTGACAGAAAGAATGACGGAAAGATTGAAAGATTGAAATATTGAAAGAAAGAATGAAAAAAAGATTGAAAGACTGAAAGAAATATTGAAAGAAAGATTGAACGATTGAAAGATTGAAATAAAGATTGAAAGTTTGAAAGAAAGATTGAAAGAACGATTCAAAGAAAGAAAGATTGAAAGAAATATTGAAAGAAAGATTGAAAGATTGAAAGAAAGATTGAAAGAAAGAATGAAAGAAAGATTGAAAGATTGAAATAAAGAATGAAAGAAAGATTGAAAGATTGAAAGATTGAAATAAAGAATGAAAGTTTGAAAGAAAGATTGAAAGAAAGATTTAAAAAAAGAAAGATTGAAAGTAAGAACGATTGAAAGACATATTGAAAGAAAGATTGAAAGATTGAAAGAAAGATTGAAAGAAAGAATGAAAGAAATATTGAAAGAAAGATTGAAAGAAAGATTGAAAGACTGAAGGAAAGAATGAAAGAAAGATTGAAAGAAAGATTGAAAGAAAGAAAGATTGAAAGAATGAATGATTGAAAGATTGAATGATTGAAAGATTGAAAGAAAGATTGAAAGAAAGATTGAAAGAAAGATTGAACGACTGAAAGATTGAAAGAAAGATTGAAAGTTTGAAAGAGAGATTGAAAGACTGAAAGATAGATTGAAAGATTGAAGATTGAAAGATTGAAAGAAAGATTGAAAGAAAGATTGAACGACTGAAAGAAATAATGAAAGAAAGATTGAAAGAAAGAATGAAAGAAAGATTGAAAGAAAGAATGAAAGAAAGATTGAAAGAAAGATGGATAGAAAGATTGAAAGAAAGAAAGATTGAAAGAAATAACAAAAGAAAGATTGAAAGAAATAATGAAAGAAAGATTGAACGATTGGAAGAAATATTGAAAGATAGAAAAATTGAAAGTAAGAAAGATTGAAAGAAAGAATGAAAGAAAGATTGAAAGATTGAAAGAAAGAATGAAAGAAAGATTGAATGATTGAAATATTGAAAGAAAGAATGAAAGAAAGACTGAAAGATTGAAAGAAAGATTGAAAGAAAGATTGAAAGATTGAAATATTTAAAGAAAGATTGAAAGAAAGAATGAAAGAACAATTGAAAGAAAGAATGAAAGAATGAAAGAAAAATTGAAAGATTGAAAGAAAGAATGAAAGAACGATTGAAAGACTGAAAGATTGAAAGATTGAAAGAAAGAATGAAAGAAAGATTGAACGAAAGATGGAAAGAAAGATTGAAAGAAAGAAAGATTGAAAGAAATAATAAAAGAAAGATTGAACGATTGGAAGAAATTTTGAAAGATAGAAAAATTGAAAGTAAGAAAGATTGAAAGAAAGAATGAAAGAAAGATTGAAAGATTGACAGAAAGAATGACAGAAAGATTGAAAGATTGAAATATTGAAAGAAAGAATGAAAAAAAGATTGAAAGACTGAAAGAAAGAATGAAAGAAAGATTGAAAGATTAAACAATTGAAAGAAAGTTTGCAAGAAAGATTGAAAAAAGAAAGATTGAAAGAAAGAATGAAAAAAAGATTGATAGATAGATGGATAGAAAGATTGAAAGAAAGAAAGATTGAAAGAATAACAAAAGAAAGATTGAAAGATTGGAAGAAATATTGAAAGATAGAAAAATTGAAAGTAAGAAAGATTGAAAGAAAAAATTAAAGAAAGATTGAAAGATTGAAAGATTGAAAGAAAGAATGAAAGAAAGGTTGAAAGATTGAAATATTGAAAGAAAGAATGAAAGAAAGATTGAAAGATTGAAAGAAAGATTGAAAGAAAGATTGAAAGATTGAAAGATTGAAATAAAGATTGAAAGTTTGAAAGAAAGATTGAAAGAAAGATTTAAAGAAAGAAAGATTGAAAGAAATATTGAAAGAAAGATTGAAAGATTGAAAGAAAGATTGAAAGAAAGAATGAAAGAAAGATTGAAAGATTGAAAGATTGAAATAAAGAATGAAAGTTTGAAAGAAAGATTGAAAGAAAGATTTTAAGAAAGAAAGATTGAAAGTAAGAAAGATTGAAAGAAATATTGAAAGAAAGATTGAAAGATTGAAAGAAAGATTGAAAGAAAGAATGAAAGAAAGATTGAAAGAAAGATTGAAAGAAAGATTGAAAGAAAGATTGAAAGACTGAAGGAAAGAATGAAAGAAAGATTGAAAGAAAGATTGAAAGAAAGAAATATTGAAAGATTGAATGATTGAAAGAAAGACTGAAAGATAGATTGAAAGATTGAAGATTGAAAGATTGAAAGAAAGATTGAAAGAAAGATTGAACGACTGAAAGATTGAAAGAAAGATTGAAAGTTTGAAACAAATTTT
Source organism: Zeus faber (assembly GCF_960531495.2). Classification (NCBI taxonomy): domain Eukaryota; kingdom Metazoa; phylum Chordata; class Actinopteri; order Zeiformes; family Zeidae; genus Zeus; species Zeus faber. Next base: position 993,950 of record NC_137205.1, read on the forward strand.
CAAAGACTGAAAGAACGAATGAAAGAAAGATTGAAAGAAAGATTGAAAAAAGAAAAATTGAAAGAAAATTTGAAAGAAAGATTGAAAGAAGGAATGAAAGAAAGATTGAATGAAATATTGAAAGACAGAAAGATTGAAAGAAACAATGAAAGAAAGATTGAAAGATTAAAAGAAAGAATGAAAGAAAGATTGAAAAATTGAAAGATTGAAAGAAAGATTGAAAAAAAGATTGAAAGACTGGAAGAAAGAATGAAAGAAAGATTGAAAGATTCAACAAATGAAAGAATGATTGCAAGAAAGATTAAAAAAAGAAAGATTGAAAGAAAATTTGAAAGTATGATTGAAGAAGGAATGAAAGAAAGATTGAATGAAAAATTGAAAGACAGAAAGATTGAAAGAAAGAATGAAAGAAAGATTGAAAGATTCAACAATTGAAAGAAAGATTGCAAGTAAGATTTAAAAAAGAAAGATTGAAAGAAAGAATGAAAGAATGAAAGAAAGATTGAAAGATTGAAAGAAAGAAAGATTGAAAGATTGAATGATTGAAAGAAAGACTGAAAGAAAGATTGACAGACTGAAAGAAAGAATGAAAGAAAGATTGAAAGATTCAAAAATTGAAAGAAAGATTGCAAGAAAGATTGAAAAAAGAAAGATTGAAAGAAAGATTGACAGACTGAAATATTGAAAGAAAGAAAGATTGAAAGAAATAACAAAAGAAAGATTGAAAGAAAGAATGAAAGAAAGATAGATGGAAAGAAAGATTGAAAGAAATAAAGATAGAAAAATTGAAAGTAAGAAAGAATGAAAGAAAGATTGAAAGATTGAAATATTGAAAGAAAGAATGAAAGAAAGATTGAAAGATGAAAGAAAGATTGAAAGATTGAAAGATTGAAAGATTGAAATAAAGATTAAAAGTTTGAAAGAAAGATTGAAAGAAAGATTTAAAGAAAGAAAGATTGAAAGTAAGAAAGATTGAAAGAAATATTGAAAGAAAGATTGAAAAAAGAAAGATTGAAAGAAAGATTGAAAGAAAGATTGAAAGACTGATGGAAAGAATGAAATAAAGATTGAAAGAAAGATTGAAAGAAAGAAATATTGAAGGAAAGATTGAAAGATTGAATGATTGAAAGAAAGACTGAAAGAAAGATTGACGGACAGAAAGATTGAAAGAAAGAATGAAAGAAAGATTGAAAGAAAGAATGAAAGAAAGATTGAAAGATTAAACAATTGAAAGAAAGATTGCAAGAAAGATTGAAAAAAGAAAGATTGAAAGAAATAATAAAAGAAAGATTGAAAGAAAGATGGAAAGAAAGAAAGATTGAAAGAAATAACAAAAGAAAGATTGAAAGAAAGAATGAAAGAAAGATTGAACGATTGGAAACAATATTGAAAGAAAGAAAGATTGAAAGTAAGATAGATTGAAAGAAAGAATGAAAGAAAGATTGAAAGATTGAAAGAAAGAATGAAAGAAAGATTGAAAGATTGAAAGAAAGATTGAAAGATTGAAAGATTTAAATAAAGATTGAAAGTTTGAAAGAAAGATTGAAAGTTTGAAAGAAAGATTGAAAGAAAGATTTAAAGAAAGATTGAAAGACTGAAAGAAAGAATGAAAGGCAGATTGAAAGAAAGATTGAAAGATTGCAAGAAAGAATGAAAGAAAGATTGAAAGATTGAAATATTGAAAGAAAGAATGAAAGAAAGATTGAAAGATTGAAAGAAAGAATGAAAGAAAGATTGGAAGAAAGATTGAAAGATTGAAAGATTGAAATAAAGATTGAAAGTTTGAAAGAAAGATTGAAAGAAAGACTGAAAGAAAGATTGAAAGATTGAAAGAAAGATTGAAAGAAAGATTGAAAGATTGAAATATTGAAAGAAAGAATGAAAGAAAGATTGAAAGATTGAATGAAAGATTGAAAGAATGAAAGATTGAAATAATGATTCAAAGTTTGAAAGAAAGATTGAAAGAAAGATTTAAACAAAGAAAGATTGAAAGTAAGAAAGATTGAAAGAAAGATTGAAAAAAAGAAAGATTGAAAGAAAGATTTAAACAAAGAAAGATTGAAAGTAAGAAAGATTGAAAGAAAGATTGAAAAAAGAAAGATTAGAAGAAAGATTGAACGACTGAAGGAAAGAATGAAAGAAAGATTGAAAGAAAGATTGAAAGAAAGAAATATTGAAGGAAAGATTGAAAGATTGAATGATTGAAAGAAAGACTGAAAGAAAGATTGACAGACAGAAAGATTGAAAGAAAGAATGAAAGAAAGATTGAAAGAAAGAATAAAAGAAATATTGAAAGATTAAACAATTGAAAGAAAGATTGCAAGAAAGATTGAAAAAAGAAAGATTGAAAGAAAGAAAGATTGAAAGAAATAACAAAAGAAAGATTGAAAGAAAGAATGAAAGAAAGATTGAACGATTGGAAGAAATATTGAAAGAAAGAAAGATTGAAAGTAAGATAGATTGAAAGTAAGAATGAAAGAAAGATTGAAAGATTTAAAGAAAGAATGAAAGAAAGATTGAAAGATTGAAATATTGAAAGAAAGAATGAAAGAAAGATTGAAAGATTGAAAGAAAGATTGAAAGATTGAAAGATTGAAAGATTGAAATAAAGATTGAAAGTTTGAAAGAATGATTGAAAGAATGAAAGATTGAAATAATGATTCAAAGTTTGAAAGAAAGATTGAAAGAAAGATTTAAACAAAGAAAGATTGAAAGTAAGAAAGATTGAAAGAAAGATTGAAAAAAAGAAAGATTGAAAGAAAGATTTAAACAAAGAAAGATTGAAAGTAAGAAAGATTGAAAGAAAGATTGAAAAAAGAAAGATTAGAAGAAAGATTGAACGACTGAAGGAAAGAATGAAAGAAAGATTGAAAGAAAGATTGAAAGAAAGAAATATTGAAGGAAAGATTGAAAGATTGAATGATTGAAAGAAAGACTGAAAGAAAGATTGACAGACAGAAAGATTGAAAGAAAGAATGAAAGAAAGATTGAAAGAAAGAATAAAAGAAATATTGAAAGATTAAACAATTGAAAGAAAGATTGCAAGAAAGATTGAAAAAAGAAAGATTGAAAGAAAGAAAGATTGAAAGAAATAACAAAAGAAAGATTGAAAGAAAGAATGAAAGAAAGATTGAACGATTGGAAGAAATATTGAAAGAAAGAAAGATTGAAAGTAAGATAGATTGAAAGTAAGAATGAAAGAAAGATTGAAAGATTGAAATATTGAAAGAAAGAATGAAAGAAAGATTGAAAGATTGAAAGAAAGATTGAAAGATTGAAAGATTGAAAGATTGAAATAAAGATTGAAAGTTTGAAAGAATGATTGAAAGAAAGATTTAAAGAAAGATTTAAAGAAAGATTGAAAGACTGAAAGAAAGAATGAAAGGCAGATTGAAAGAAAGATTGAAAGTAAGAAAGATTGAAAGAAAGAATGAAAGAAAGATTGAAAGATTGCAAGAAAGAATGAAAGAAATATTGAAAGATTGAAATATTGAAAGAAAGACTGAAAGAACGATTGAAAGACTGAAAGATTGAAAGATTGAAAGAAAGAATGAAAGAAAGATTGAAAGAAAGATGGAAAGAAAGATTGAAAGAAAGAAAGATTGAAAGAAATAATAAAAGAAAGATTGAACGATTGGAAGAAATTTTGAAAGATAGAAAAATTGAAAGTAAGAAAGATTGAAAGAAAGAATGAAAGAAAGATTGAAAGATTGACAGAAAGAATGACAGAAAGATTGAAAGATTGAAATATTGAAAGAAAGAATGAAAAAAAGATTGAAAGACTGAAAGAAAGAATGAAAGAAAGATTGAAAGATTAAACAATTGAAAGAAAGTTTGCAAGAAAGATTGAAAAAAGAAAGATTGAAAGAAAGAATGAAAAAAAGATTGATAGATAGATGGATAGAAAGATTGAAAGAAAGAAAGATTGAAAGAATAACAAAAGAAAGATTGAAAGATTGGAAGAAATATTGAAAGATAGAAAAATTGAAAGTAAGAAAGATTGAAAGAAAAAATTAAAGAAAGATTGAAAGATTGAAAGATTGAAAGAAAGAATGAAAGAAAGGTTGAAAGATTGAAATATTGAAAGAAAGAATGAAAGAAAGATTGAAAGATTGAAAGAAAGATTGAAAGAAAGATTGAAAGATTGAAAGATTGAAATAAAGATTGAAAGTTTGAAAGAAAGATTGAAAGAAAGATTTAAAGAAAGAAAGATTGAAAGAAATATTGAAAGAAAGATTGAAAGATTGAAAGAAAGATTGAAAGAAAGAATGAAAGAAAGATTGAAAGATTGAAATAAAGAATGAAAGTTTGAAAGAAAGATTGAAAGAAAGATTTTAAGAAAGAAAGATTGAAAGTAAGAAAGATTGAAAGAAATATTGAAAGAAAGATTGAAAGATTGAAAGAAAGATTGAAAGAAAGAATGAAAGAAAGATTGAAAGAAAGATTGAAAGAAAGATTGAAAGAAAGATTGAAAGACTGAAGGAAAGAATGAAAGAAAGATTGAAAGAAAGATTGAAAGAAAGAAATATTGAAAGATTGAATGATTGAAAGAAAGACTGAAAGATAGATTGAAAGATTGAAGATTGAAAGATTGAAAGAAAGATTGAAAGAAAGATTGAACGACTGAAAGATTGAAAGAAAGATTGAAAGTTTGAAACAAATTTTCAAAGACTGAAAGAACGAATGAAAGAAAGATTGAAAGAAAGATTGAAAAAAGAAAGATTGAAAGAAAATTTGAAAGAAAGATTGAAAGAAGGAATGAAAGAAAGATTGAATGAAATATTGAAAGACAGAAAGATTGAAAGAAACAATGAAAGAAAGATTGAAAGATTAAAAGAAAGAATGAAAGAAAGATTGAAAAATTGAAAGATTGAAAGAAAGATTGAAAAAAAGATTGAAAGACTGGAAGAAAGAATGAAAGAAAGATTGAAAGATTCAACAAATGAAAGAATGATTGCAAGAAAGATTAAAAAAAGAAAGATTGAAAGAAAATTTGAAAGTATGATTGAAGAAGGAATGAAAGAAAGATTGAATGATAAATTGAAAGACAGAAAGATTGAAAGAAAGAATGAAAGAAAGATTAAAGATTCAACAATTGAAAGAAAGATTGCAAGTAAGATTTAAAAAAGAAAGATTGAAAGAAAGAATGAAAGAATGAAAGAAAGATTGAAAGATTGAAAGAAAGAAAGATTGAAAGATTGAATGATTGAAAGAAAGACTGAAAGAAAGATTGACAGACTGAAAGAAAGAATGAAAGAAAGATTGAAAGATTCAAAAATTGAAAGAAAGATTGCAAGAAAGATTGAAAAAAGAAAGATTGAAAGAAAGATTGACAGACTGAAATATTGAAAGAAAGAAAGATTGAAAGAAATAACAAAAGAAAGATTGAAAGAAAGAATGAAAGAAAGATAGATGGAAAGAAAGATTGAAAGAAATAAAGATAGAAAAATTGAAAGTAAGAAAGAATGAAAGAAAGATTGAAAGATTGAAATATTGAAAGAAAGAATGAAAGAAAGATTGAAAGATGAAAGAAAGATTGAAAGATTGAAAGATTGAAAGATTGAAATAAAGATTAAAAGTTTGAAAGAAAGATTGAAAGAAAGATTTAAAGAAAGAAAGATTGAAAGTAAGAAAGATTGAAAGAAATATTGAAAGAAAGATTGAAAAAAGAAAGATTGAAAGAAAGATTGAAAGAAAGATTGAAAGACTGATGGAAAGAATGAAATAAAGATTGAAAGAAAGATTGAAAGAAAGAAATATTGAAGGAAAGATTGAAAGATTGAATGATTGAAAGAAAGACTGAAAGAAAGATTGACGGACAGAAAGATTGAAAGAAAGAATGAAAGAAAGATTGAAAGAAAGAATGAAAGAAAGATTGAAAGATTAAACAATTGAAAGAAAGATTGCAAAAAAGATTGAAAAAAGAAAGATTGAAAGAAATAATAAAAGAAAGATTGAAAGAAAGATGGAAAGAAAGAAAGATTGAAAGAAATAACAAAAGAAAGATTGAAAGAAAGAATGAAAGAAAGATTGAACGATTGGAAACAATATTGAAAGAAAGAAAGATTGAAAGTAAGATAGATTGAAAGAAAGAATGAAAGAAAGATTGAAAGATTGAAAGAAAGAATGAAAGAAAGATTGAAAGATTGAAAGAAAGATTGAAAGATTGAAAGATTTAAATAAAGATTGAAAGTTTGAAAGAAAGATTGAAAGTTTGAAAGAAAGATTGAAAGAAAGATTTAAAGAAAGATTGAAAGACTGAAAGAAAGAATGAAAGGCAGATTGAAAGAAAGATTGAAAGATTGCAAGAAAGAATGAAAGAAAGATTGAAAGATTGAAATATTGAAAGAAAGAATGAAAGAAAGATTGAAAGATTGAAAGAAAGAATGAAAGAAAGATTGGAAGAAAGATTGAAAGATTGAAAGATTGAAATAAAGATTGAAAGTTTGAAAGAAAGATTGAAAGAAAGACTGAAAGAAAGATTGAAAGATTGAAAGAAAGATTGAAAGAAAGATTGAAAGATTGAAATATTGAAAGAAAGAATGAAAGAAAGATTGAAAGATTGAATGAAAGATTGAAAGAATGAAAGATTGAAATAATGATTCAAAGTTTGAAAGAAAGATTGAAAGAAAGATTTAAACAAAGAAAGATTGAAAGTAAGAAAGATTGAAAGAAAGATTGAAAAAAAGAAAGATTGAAAGAAAGATTTAAACAAAGAAAGATTGAAAGTAAGAAAGATTGAAAGAAAGATTGAAAAAAGAAAGATTAGAAGAAAGATTGAACGACTGAAGGAAAGAATGAAAGAAAGATTGAAAGAAAGATTGAAAGAAAGAAATATTGAAGGAAAGATTGAAAGATTGAATGATTGAAAGAAAGACTGAAAGAAAGATTGACAGACAGAAAGATTGAAAGAAAGAATGAAAGAAAGATTGAAAGAAAGAATAAAAGAAATATTGAAAGATTAAACAATTGAAAGAAAGATTGCAAGAAAGATTGAAAAAAGAAAGATTGAAAGAAAGAAAGATTGAAAGAAATAACAAAAGAAAGATTGAAAGAAAGAATGAAAGAAAGATTGAACGATTGGAAGAAATATTGAAAGAAAGAAAGATTGAAAGTAAGATAGATTGAAAGTAAGAATGAAAGAAAGATTGAAAGATTTAAAGAAAGAATGAAAGAAAGATTGAAAGATTGAAATATTGAAAGAAAGAATGAAAGAAAGATTGAAAGATTGAAAGAAAGATTGAAAGATTGAAAGATTGAAAGATTGAAATAAAGATTGAAAGTTTGAAAGAATGATTGAAAGAATGAAAGATTGAAATAATGATTCAAAGTTTGAAAGAAAGATTGAAAGAAAGATTTAAACAAAGAAAGATTGAAAGTAAGAAAGATTGAAAGAAAGATTGAAAAAAAGAAAGATTGAAAGAAAGATTTAAACAAAGAAAGATTGAAAGTAAGAAAGATTGAAAGAAAGATTGAAAAAAGAAAGATTAGAAGAAAGATTGAACGACTGAAGGAAAGAATGAAAGAAAGATTGAAAGAAAGATTGAAAGAAAGAAATATTGAAGGAAAGATTGAAAGATTGAATGATTGAAAGAAAGACTGAAAGAAAGATTGACAGACAGAAAGATTGAAAGAAAGAATGAAAGAAAGATTGAAAGAAAGAATAAAAGAAATATTGAAAGATTAAACAATTGAAAGAAAGATTGCAAGAAAGATTGAAAAAAGAAAGATTGAAAGAAAGAAAGATTGAAAGAAATAACAAAAGAAAGATTGAAAGAAAGAATGAAAGAAAGATTGAACGATTGGAAGAAATATTGAAAGAAAGAAAGATTGAAAGTAAGATAGATTGAAAGTAAGAATGAAAGAAAGATTGAAAGATTTAAAGAAAGAATGAAAGAAAGATTGAAAGATTGAAATATTGAAAGAAAGAATGAAAGAAAGATTGAAAGATTGAAAGAAAGATTGAAAGATTGAAAGATTGAAAGATTGAAATAAAGATTGAAAGTTTGAAAGAATGATTGAAAGAAAGATTTAAAGAAAGATTTAAAGAAAGATTGAAAGACTGAAAGAAAGAATGAAAGGCAGATTGAAAGACTGAAAGATTGAAAGATTGAAAGAAAGAATGAAAGAAAGATTGAACGAAAGATGGAAAGAAAGATTGAAAGAAAGAAAGATTGAAAGAAATAATAAAAGAAAGATTGAACGATTGGAAGAAATTTTGAAAGATAGAAAAATTGAAAGTAAGAAAGATTGAAAGAAAGAATGAAAGAAAGATTGAAAGATTGACAGAAAGAATGACAGAAAGATTGAAAGATTGAAATATTGAAAGAAAGAATGAAAAAAAGATTGAAAGACTGAAAGAAAGAATGAAAGAAAGATTGAAAGATTAAACAATTGAAAGAAAGTTTGCAAGAAAGATTGAAAAAAGAAAGATTGAAAGAAAGAATGAAAAAAAGATTGATAGATAGATGGATAGAAAGATTGAAAGAAAGAAAGATTGAAAGAATAACAAAAGAAAGATTGAAAGATTGGAAGAAATATTGAAAGATAGAAAAATTGAAAGTAAGAAAGATTGAAAGAAAAAATTAAAGAAAGATTGAAAGATTGAAAGATTGAAAGAAAGAATGAAAGAAAGGTTGAAAGATTGAAATATTGAAAGAAAGAATGAAAGAAAGATTGAAAGATTGAAAGAAAGATTGAAAGAAAGATTGAAAGATTGAAAGATTGAAATAAAGATTGAAAGTTTGAAAGAAAGATTGAAAGAAAGATTTAAAGAAAGAAAGATTGAAAGAAATATTGAAAGAAAGATTGAAAGATTGAAAGAAAGATTGAAAGAAAGAATGAAAGAAAGATTGAAAGATTGAAAGATTGAAATAAAGAATGAAAGTTTGAAAGAAAGATTGAAAGAAAGATTTTAAGAAAGAAAGATTGAAAGTAAGAAAGATTGAAAGAAATATTGAAAGAAAGATTGAAAGATTGAAAGAAAGATTGAAAGAAAGAATGAAAGAAAGATTGAAAGAAAGATTGAAAGAAAGATTGAAAGAAAGATTGAAAGACTGAAGGAAAGAATGAAAGAAAGATTGAAAGAAAGATTGAAAGAAAGAAATATTGAAAGATTGAATGATTGAAAGAAAGACTGAAAGATAGATTGAAAGATTGAAGATTGAAAGATTGAAAGAAAGATTGAAAGAAAGATTGAACGACTGAAAGATTGAAAGAAAGATTGAAAGTTTGAAACAAATTTTCAAAGACTGAAAGAACGAATGAAAGAAAGATTGAAAGAAAGATTGAAAAAAGAAAAATTGAAAGAAAATTTGAAAGAAAGATTGAAAGAAGGAATGAAAGAAAGATTGAATGAAATATTGAAAGACAGAAAGATTGAAAGAAACAATGAAAGAAAGATTGAAAGATTAAAAGAAAGAATGAAAGAAAGATTGAAAAATTGAAAGATTGAAAGAAAGATTGAAAAAAAGATTGAAAGACTGGAAGAAAGAATGAAAGAAAGATTGAAAGATTCAACAAATGAAAGAATGATTGCAAGAAAGATTAAAAAAAGAAAGATTGAAAGAAAATTTGAAAGTATGATTGAAGAAGGAATGAAAGAAAGATTGAATGAAAAATTGAAAGACAGAAAGATTGAAAGAAAGAATGAAAGAAAGATTGAAAGATTCAACAATTGAAAGAAAGATTGCAAGTAAGATTTAAAAAAGAAAGATTGAAAGAAAGAATGAAAGAATGAAAGAAAGATTGAAAGATTGAAAGAAAGAAAGATTGAAAGATTGAATGATTGAAAGAAAGACTGAAAGAAAGATTGACAGACTGAAAGAAAGAATGAAAGAAAGATTGAAAGATTCAAAAATTGAAAGAAAGATTGCAAGAAAGATTGAAAAAAGAAAGATTGAAAGAAAGATTGACAGACTGAAATATTGAAAGAAAGAAAGATTGAAAGAAATAACAAAAGAAAGATTGAAAGAAAGATAGATGGAAAGAAAGATTGAAAGAAATAAAGATAGAAAAATTGAAAGTAAGAAAGAATGAAAGAAAGATTGAAAGATTGAAATATTGAAAGAAAGAATGAAAGAAAGATTGAAAGATGAAAGAAAGATTGAAAGATTGAAAGATTGAAAGATTGAAATAAAGATTAAAAGTTTGAAAGAAAGATTGAAAGAAAGATTTAAAGAAAGAAAGATTGAAAGTAAGAAAGATTGAAAGAAATATTGAAAGAAAGATTGAAAAAAGAAAGATTGAAAGAAAGATTGAAAGAAAGATTGAAAGACTGATGGAAAGAATGAAATAAAGATTGAAAGAAAGATTGAAAGAAAGAAATATTGAAGGAAAGATTGAAAGATTGAATGATTGAAAGAAAGACTGAAAGAAAGATTGACGGACAGAAAGATTGAAAGAAAGAATGAAAGAAAGATTGAAAGAAAGAATGAAAGAAAGATTGAAAGATTAAACAATTGAAAGAAAGATTGCAAGAAAGATTGAAAAAAGAAAGATTGAAAGAAATAATAAAAGAAAGATTGAAAGAAAGATGGAAAGAAAGAAAGATTGAAAGAAATAACAAAAGAAAGATTGAAAGAAAGAATGAAAGAAAGATTGAACGATTGGAAACAATATTGAAAGAAAGAAAGATTGAAAGTAAGATAGATTGAAAGAAAGAATGAAAGAAAGATTGAAAGATTGAAAGAAAGAATGAAAGAAAGATTGAAAGATTGAAAGAAAGATTGAAAGATTGAAAGATTTAAATAAAGATTGAAAGTTTGAAAGAAAGATTGAAAGTTTGAAAGAAAGATTGAAAGAAAGATTTAAAGAAAGATTGAAAGACTGAAAGAAAGAATGAAAGGCAGATTGAAAGAAAGATTGAAAGATTGCAAGAAAGAATGAAAGAAAGATTGAAAGATTGAAATATTGAAAGAAAGAATGAAAGAAAGATTGAAAGATTGAAAGAAAGAATGAAAGAAAGATTGGAAGAAAGATTGAAAGATTGAAAGATTGAAATAAAGATTGAAAGTTTGAAAGAAAGATTGAAAGAAAGACTGAAAGAAAGATTGAAAGATTGAAAGAAAGATTGAAAGAAAGATTGAAAGATTGAAATATTGAAAGAAAGAATGAAAGAAAGATTGAAAGATTGAATGAAAGATTGAAAGAATGAAAGATTGAAATAATGATTCAAAGTTTGAAAGAAAGATTGAAAGAAAGATTTAAACAAAGAAAGATTGAAAGTAAGAAAGATTGAAAGAAAGATTGAAAAAAAGAAAGATTGAAAGAAAGATTTAAACAAAGAAAGATTGAAAGTAAGAAAGATTGAAAGAAAGATTGAAAAAAGAAAGATTAGAAGAAAGATTGAACGACTGAAGGAAAGAATGAAAGAAAGATTGAAAGAAAGATTGAAAGAAAGAAATATTGAAGGAAAGATTGAAAGATTGAATGATTGAAAGAAAGACTGAAAGAAAGATTGACAGACAGAAAGATTGAAAGAAAGAATGAAAGAAAGATTGAAAGAAAGAATAAAAGAAATATTGAAAGATTAAACAATTGAAAGAAAGATTGCAAGAAAGATTGAAAAAAGAAAGATTGAAAGAAAGAAAGATTGAAAGAAATAACAAAAGAAAGATTGAAAGAAAGAATGAAAGAAAGATTGAACGATTGGAAGAAATATTGAAAGAAAGAAAGATTGAAAGTAAGATAGATTGAAAGTAAGAATGAAAGAAAGATTGAAAGATTTAAAGAAAGAATGAAAGAAAGATTGAAAGATTGAAATATTGAAAGAAAGAATGAAAGAAAGATTGAAAGATTGAAAGAAAGATTGAAAGATTGAAAGATTGAAAGATTGAAATAAAGATTGAAAGTTTGAAAGAATGATTGAAAGAATGAAAGATTGAAATAATGATTCAAAGTTTGAAAGAAAGATTGAAAGAAAGATTTAAACAAAGAAAGATTGAAAGTAAGAAAGATTGAAAGAAAGATTGAAAAAAAGAAAGATTGAAAGAAAGATTTAAACAAAGAAAGATTGAAAGTAAGAAAGATTGAAAGAAAGATTGAAAAAAGAAAGATTAGAAGAAAGATTGAACGACTGAAGGAAAGAATGAAAGAAAGATTGAAAGAAAGATTGAAAGAAAGAAATATTGAAGGAAAGATTGAAAGATTGAATGATTGAAAGAAAGACTGAAAGAAAGATTGACAGACAGAAAGATTGAAAGAAAGAATGAAAGAAAGATTGAAAGAAAGAATAAAAGAAATATTGAAAGATTAAACAATTGAAAGAAAGATTGCAAGAAAGATTGAAAAAAGAAAGATTGAAAGAAAGAAAGATTGAAAGAAATAACAAAAGAAAGATTGAAAGAAAGAATGAAAGAAAGATTGAACGATTGGAAGAAATATTGAAAGAAAGAAAGATTGAAAGTAAGATAGATTGAAAGTAAGAATGAAAGAAAGATTGAAAGATTGAAATATTGAAAGAAAGAATGAAAGAAAGATTGAAAGATTGAAAGAAAGATTGAAAGATTGAAAGATTGAAAGATTGAAATAAAGATTGAAAGTTTGAAAGAATGATTGAAAGAAAGATTTAAAGAAAGATTTAAAGAAAGATTGAAAGACTGAAAGAAAGAATGAAAGGCAGATTGAAAGAAAGATTGAAAGTAAGAAAGATTGAAAGAAAGAATGAAAGAAAGATTGAAAGATTGCAAGAAAGAATGAAAGAAATATTGAAAGATTGAAATATTGAAAGAAAGACTGAAAGAACGATTGAAAGACTGAAAGATTGAAAGATTGAAAGAAAGAATGAAAGAAAGATTGAAAGAAAGATGGAAAGAAAGATTGAAAGAAAGAAAGATTGAAAGAAATAATAAAAGAAAGATTGAACGATTGGAAGAAATTTTGAAAGATAGAAAAATTGAAAGTAAGAAAGATTGAAAGAAAGAATGAAAGAAAGATTGAAAGATTGACAGAAAGAATGACAGAAAGATTGAAAGATTGAAATATTGAAAGAAAGAATGAAAAAAAGATTGAAAGACTGAAAGAAAGAATGAAAGAAAGATTGAAAGATTAAACAATTGAAAGAAAGTTTGCAAGAAAGATTGAAAAAAGAAAGATTGAAAGAAAGAATGAAAAAAAGATTGATAGATAGATGGATAGAAAGATTGAAAGAAAGAAAGATTGAAAGAATAACAAAAGAAAGATTGAAAGATTGGAAGAAATATTGAAAGATAGAAAAATTGAAAGTAAGAAAGATTGAAAGAAAAAATTAAAGAAAGATTGAAAGATTGAAAGATTGAAAGAAAGAATGAAAGAAAGGTTGAAAGATTGAAATATTGAAAGAAAGAATGAAAGAAAGATTGAAAGATTGAAAGAAAGATTGAAAGAAAGATTGAAAGATTGAAAGATTGAAATAAAGATTGAAAGTTTGAAAGAAAGATTGAAAGAAAGATTTAAAGAAAGAAAGATTGAAAGAAATATTGAAAGAAAGATTGAAAGATTGAAAGAAAGATTGAAAGAAAGAATGAAAGAAAGATTGAAAGATTGAAATAAAGAATGAAAGTTTGAAAGAAAGATTGAAAGAAAGATTTTAAGAAAGAAAGATTGAAAGTAAGAAAGATTGAAAGAAATATTGAAAGAAAGATTGAAAGATTGAAAGAAAGATTGAAAGAAAGAATGAAAGAAAGATTGAAAGAAAGATTGAAAGAAAGATTGAAAGAAAGATTGAAAGACTGAAGGAAAGAATGAAAGAAAGATTGAAAGAAAGATTGAAAGAAAGAAATATTGAAAGATTGAATGATTGAAAGAAAGACTGAAAGATAGATTGAAAGATTGAAGATTGAAAGATTGAAAGAAAGATTGAAAGAAAGATTGAACGACTGAAAGATTGAAAGAAAGATTGAAAGTTTGAAACAAATTTTCAAAGACTGAAAGAACGAATGAAAGAAAGATTGAAAGAAAGATTGAAAAAAGAAAGATTGAAAGAAAATTTGAAAGAAAGATTGAAAGAAGGAATGAAAGAAAGATTGAATGAAATATTGAAAGACAGAAAGATTGAAAGAAACAATGAAAGAAAGATTGAAAGATTAAAAGAAAGAATGAAAGAAAGATTGAAAAATTGAAAGATTGAAAGAAAGATTGAAAAAAAGATTGAAAGACTGGAAGAAAGAATGAAAGAAAGATTGAAAGATTCAACAAATGAAAGAATGATTGCAAGAAAGATTAAAAAAAGAAAGATTGAAAGAAAATTTGAAAGTATGATTGAAGAAGGAATGAAAGAAAGATTGAATGATAAATTGAAAGACAGAAAGATTGAAAGAAAGAATGAAAGAAAGATTAAAGATTCAACAATTGAAAGAAAGATTGCAAGTAAGATTTAAAAAAGAAAGATTGAAAGAAAGAATGAAAGAATGAAAGAAAGATTGAAAGATTGAAAGAAAGAAAGATTGAAAGATTGAATGATTGAAAGAAAGACTGAAAGAAAGATTGACAGACTGAAAGAAAGAATGAAAGAAAGATTGAAAGATTCAAAAATTGAAAGAAAGATTGCAAGAAAGATTGAAAAAAGAAAGATTGAAAGAAAGATTGACAGACTGAAATATTGAAAGAAAGAAAGATTGAAAGAAATAACAAAAGAAAGATTGAAAGAAAGAATGAAAGAAAGATAGATGGAAAGAAAGATTGAAAGAAATAAAGATAGAAAAATTGAAAGTAAGAAAGAATGAAAGAAAGATTGAAAGATTGAAATATTGAAAGAAAGAATGAAAGAAAGATTGAAAGATGAAAGAAAGATTGAAAGATTGAAAGATTGAAAGATTGAAATAAAGATTAAAAGTTTGAAAGAAAGATTGAAAGAAAGATTTAAAGAAAGAAAGATTGAAAGTAAGAAAGATTGAAAGAAATATTGAAAGAAAGATTGAAAAAAGAAAGATTGAAAGAAAGATTGAAAGAAAGATTGAAAGACTGATGGAAAGAATGAAATAAAGATTGAAAGAAAGATTGAAAGAAAGAAATATTGAAGGAAAGATTGAAAGATTGAATGATTGAAAGAAAGACTGAAAGAAAGATTGACGGACAGAAAGATTGAAAGAAAGAATGAAAGAAAGATTGAAAGAAAGAATGAAAGAAAGATTGAAAGATTAAACAATTGAAAGAAAGATTGCAAAAAAGATTGAAAAAAGAAAGATTGAAAGAAATAATAAAAGAAAGATTGAAAGAAAGATGGAAAGAAAGAAAGATTGAAAGAAATAACAAAAGAAAGATTGAAAGAAAGAATGAAAGAAAGATTGAACGATTGGAAACAATATTGAAAGAAAGAAAGATTGAAAGTAAGATAGATTGAAAGAAAGAATGAAAGAAAGATTGAAAGATTGAAAGAAAGAATGAAAGAAAGATTGAAAGATTGAAAGAAAGATTGAAAGATTGAAAGATTTAAATAAAGATTGAAAGTTTGAAAGAAAGATTGAAAGTTTGAAAGAAAGATTGAAAGAAAGATTTAAAGAAAGATTGAAAGACTGAAAGAAAGAATGAAAGGCAGATTGAAAGAAAGATTGAAAGATTGCAAGAAAGAATGAAAGAAAGATTGAAAGATTGAAATATTGAAAGAAAGAATGAAAGAAAGATTGAAAGATTGAAAGAAAGAATGAAAGAAAGATTGGAAGAAAGATTGAAAGATTGAAAGATTGAAATAAAGATTGAAAGTTTGAAAGAAAGATTGAAAGAAAGACTGAAAGAAAGATTGAAAGATTGAAAGAAAGATTGAAAGAAAGATTGAAAGATTGAAATATTGAAAGAAAGAATGAAAGAAAGATTGAAAGATTGAATGAAAGATTGAAAGAATGAAAGATTGAAATAATGATTCAAAGTTTGAAAGAAAGATTGAAAGAAAGATTTAAACAAAGAAAGATTGAAAGTAAGAAAGATTGAAAGAAAAAAAGAAAGATTGAAAGATTGGAAGAAATATTGAAAGATAGAAAAATTGAAAGTAAGAAAGATTGAAAGAAAAAATTAAAGAAAGATTGAAAGATTGAAAGAAAGAATGAACGAAAGATTGAAAGATTGAAAGAAAGATTGAAAGAAAGATTGAAAGAAAGATTGAAAGATTGAAAGTTTGAAATAAAGATTGAAAGTTTGAAAGAAAGATTGAAAGAAAGATTTAAAGAAAGAAAGATTGAAAGAAATATTGAAAGAAGACTGAAAGAATTGAAAGAAAGATTGAAAGAAAGAATGAAAGAAAGATTGAAAAGATTGAAAGATTGAAATAAACAATGAAAGTTTGAAAGAAAGATTGAAAGAAAGATTTAAAGAAAAGAAAGAATGAAAGAAAGATTGAACGATTGGAAGAAATATTGAAAGAAAGAAAGATTGAAAGTAAGATAGATTGAAAGTAAGAATGAAAGAAAGATTGAAAGATTTAAAGAAAGAATGAAAGAAAGATTGAAAGATTGAAATATTGAAAGAAAGAATGAAAGAAAGATTGAAAGATTGAAAGAAAGATTGAAAGATTGAAAGATTGAAAGATTGAAATAAAGATTGAAAGTTTGAAAGAATGATTGAAAGAATGAAAGATTGAAATAATGATTCAAAGTTTGAAAGAAAGATTGAAAGAAAGATTTAAACAAAGAAAGATTGAAAGTAAGAAAGATTGAAAGAAAGATTGAAAAAAAGAAAGATTGAAAGAAAGATTTAAACAAAGAAAGATTGAAAGTAAGAAAGATTGAAAGAAAGATTGAAAAAAGAAAGATTAGAAGAAAGATTGAACGACTGAAGGAAAGAATGAAAGAAAGATTGAAAGAAAGATTGAAAGAAAGAAATATTGAAGGAAAGATTGAAAGATTGAATGATTGAAAGAAAGACTGAAAGAAAGATTGACAGACAGAAAGATTGAAAGAAAGAATGAAAGAAAGATTGAAAGAAAGAATAAAAGAAATATTGAAAGATTAAACAATTGAAAGAAAGATTGCAAGAAAGATTGAAAAAAGAAAGATTGAAAGAAAGAAAGATTGAAAGAAATAACAAAAGAAAGATTGAAAGAAAGAATGAAAGAAAGATTGAACGATTGGAAGAAATATTGAAAGAAAGAAAGATTGAAAGTAAGATAGATTGAAAGTAAGAATGAAAGAAAGATTGAAAGATTGAAATATTGAAAGAAAGAATGAAAGAAAGATTGAAAGATTGAAAGAAAGATTGAAAGATTGAAAGATTGAAAGATTGAAATAAAGATTGAAAGTTTGAAAGAATGATTGAAAGAAAGATTTAAAGAAAGATTTAAAGAAAGATTGAAAGACTGAAAGAAAGAATGAAAGGCAGATTGAAAGAAAGATTGAAAGTAAGAAAGATTGAAAGAAAGAATGAAAGAAAGATTGAAAGATTGCAAGAAAGAATGAAAGAAATATTGAAAGATTGAAATATTGAAAGAAAGACTGAAAGAACGATTGAAAGACTGAAAGATTGAAAGATTGAAAGAAAGAATGAAAGAAAGATTGAAAGAAAGATGGAAAGAAAGATTGAAAGAAAGAAAGATTGAAAGAAATAATAAAAGAAAGATTGAACGATTGGAAGAAATTTTGAAAGATAGAAAAATTGAAAGTAAGAAAGATTGAAAGAAAGAATGAAAGAAAGATTGAAAGATTGACAGAAAGAATGACAGAAAGATTGAAAGATTGAAATATTGAAAGAAAGAATGAAAAAAAGATTGAAAGACTGAAAGAAAGAATGAAAGAAAGATTGAAAGATTAAACAATTGAAAGAAAGTTTGCAAGAAAGATTGAAAAAAGAAAGATTGAAAGAAAGAATGAAAAAAAGATTGATAGATAGATGGATAGAAAGATTGAAAGAAAGAAAGATTGAAAGAATAACAAAAGAAAGATTGAAAGATTGGAAGAAATATTGAAAGATAGAAAAATTGAAAGTAAGAAAGATTGAAAGAAAAAATTAAAGAAAGATTGAAAGATTGAAAGATTGAAAGAAAGAATGAAAGAAAGGTTGAAAGATTGAAATATTGAAAGAAAGAATGAAAGAAAGATTGAAAGATTGAAAGAAAGATTGAAAGAAAGATTGAAAGATTGAAAGATTGAAATAAAGATTGAAAGTTTGAAAGAAAGATTGAAAGAAAGATTTAAAGAAAGAAAGATTGAAAGAAATATTGAAAGAAAGATTGAAAGATTGAAAGAAAGATTGAAAGAAAGAATGAAAGAAAGATTGAAAGATTGAAATAAAGAATGAAAGTTTGAAAGAAAGATTGAAAGAAAGATTTTAAGAAAGAAAGATTGAAAGTAAGAAAGATTGAAAGAAATATTGAAAGAAAGATTGAAAGATTGAAAGAAAGATTGAAAGAAAGAATGAAAGAAAGATTGAAAGAAAGATTGAAAGAAAGATTGAAAGAAAGATTGAAAGACTGAAGGAAAGAATGAAAGAAAGATTGAAAGAAAGATTGAAAGAAAGAAATATTGAAAGATTGAATGATTGAAAGAAAGACTGAAAGATAGATTGAAAGATTGAAGATTGAAAGATTGAAAGAAAGATTGAAAGAAAGATTGAACGACTGAAAGATTGAAAGAAAGATTGAAAGTTTGAAACAAATTTTCAAAGACTGAAAGAACGAATGAAAGAAAGATTGAAAGAAAGATTGAAAAAAGAAAGATTGAAAGAAAATTTGAAAGAAAGATTGAAAGAAGGAATGAAAGAAAGATTGAATGAAATATTGAAAGACAGAAAGATTGAAAGAAACAATGAAAGAAAGATTGAAAGATTAAAAGAAAGAATGAAAGAAAGATTGAAAAATTGAAAGATTGAAAGAAAGATTGAAAAAAAGATTGAAAGACTGGAAGAAAGAATGAAAGAAAGATTGAAAGATTCAACAAATGAAAGAATGATTGCAAGAAAGATTAAAAAAAGAAAGATTGAAAGAAAATTTGAAAGTATGATTGAAGAAGGAATGAAAGAAAGATTGAATGATAAATTGAAAGACAGAAAGATTGAAAGAAAGAATGAAAGAAAGATTAAAGATTCAACAATTGAAAGAAAGATTGCAAGTAAGATTTAAAAAAGAAAGATTGAAAGAAAGAATGAAAGAATGAAAGAAAGATTGAAAGATTGAAAGAAAGAAAGATTGAAAGATTGAATGATTGAAAGAAAGACTGAAAGAAAGATTGACAGACTGAAAGAAAGAATGAAAGAAAGATTGAAAGATTCAAAAATTGAAAGAAAGATTGCAAGAAAGATTGAAAAAAGAAAGATTGAAAGAAAGATTGACAGACTGAAATATTGAAAGAAAGAAAGATTGAAAGAAATAACAAAAGAAAGATTGAAAGAAAGAATGAAAGAAAGATAGATGGAAAGAAAGATTGAAAGAAATAAAGATAGAAAAATTGAAAGTAAGAAAGAATGAAAGAAAGATTGAAAGATTGAAATATTGAAAGAAAGAATGAAAGAAAGATTGAAAGATGAAAGAAAGATTGAAAGATTGAAAGATTGAAAGATTGAAATAAAGATTAAAAGTTTGAAAGAAAGATTGAAAGAAAGATTTAAAGAAAGAAAGATTGAAAGTAAGAAAGATTGAAAGAAATATTGAAAGAAAGATTGAAAAAAGAAAGATTGAAAGAAAGATTGAAAGAAAGATTGAAAGACTGATGGAAAGAATGAAATAAAGATTGAAAGAAAGATTGAAAGAAAGAAATATTGAAGGAAAGATTGAAAGATTGAATGATTGAAAGAAAGACTGAAAGAAAGATTGACGGACAGAAAGATTGAAAGAAAGAATGAAAGAAAGATTGAAAGAAAGAATGAAAGAAAGATTGAAAGATTAAACAATTGAAAGAAAGATTGCAAAAAAGATTGAAAAAAGAAAGATTGAAAGAAATAATAAAAGAAAGATTGAAAGAAAGATGGAAAGAAAGAAAGATTGAAAGAAATAACAAAAGAAAGATTGAAAGAAAGAATGAAAGAAAGATTGAACGATTGGAAACAATATTGAAAGAAAGAAAGATTGAAAGTAAGATAGATTGAAAGAAAGAATGAAAGAAAGATTGAAAGATTGAAAGAAAGAATGAAAGAAAGATTGAAAGATTGAAAGAAAGATTGAAAGATTGAAAGATTTAAATAAAGATTGAAAGTTTGAAAGAAAGATTGAAAGTTTGAAAGAAAGATTGAAAGAAAGATTTAAAGAAAGATTGAAAGACTGAAAGAAAGAATGAAAGGCAGATTGAAAGAAAGATTGAAAGATTGCAAGAAAGAATGAAAGAAAGATTGAAAGATTGAAATATTGAAAGAAAGAATGAAAGAAAGATTGAAAGATTGAAAGAAAGAATGAAAGAAAGATTGGAAGAAAGATTGAAAGATTGAAAGATTGAAATAAAGATTGAAAGTTTGAAAGAAAGATTGAAAGAAAGACTGAAAGAAAGATTGAAAGATTGAAAGAAAGATTGAAAGAAAGATTGAAAGATTGAAATATTGAAAGAAAGAATGAAAGAAAGATTGAAAGATTGAATGAAAGATTGAAAGAATGAAAGATTGAAATAATGATTCAAAGTTTGAAAGAAAGATTGAAAGAAAGATTTAAACAAAGAAAGATTGAAAGTAAGAAAGATTGAAAGAAAGATTGAAAAAAAGAAAGATTGAAAGAAAGATTTAAACAAAGAAAGATTGAAAGTAAGAAAGATTGAAAGAAAGATTGAAAAAAGAAAGATTAGAAGAAAGATTGAACGACTGAAGGAAAGAATGAAAGAAAGATTGAAAGAAAGATTGAAAGAAAGAAATATTGAAGGAAAGATTGAAAGATTGAATGATTGAAAGAAAGACTGAAAGAAAGATTGACAGACAGAAAGATTGAAAGAAAGAATGAAAGAAAGATTGAAAGAAAGAATAAAAGAAATATTGAAAGATTAAACAATTGAAAGAAAGATTGCAAGAAAGATTGAAAAAAGAAAGATTGAAAGAAAGAAAGATTGAAAGAAATAACAAAAGAAAGATTGAAAGAAAGAATGAAAGAAAGATTGAACGATTGGAAGAAATATTGAAAGAAAGAAAGATTGAAAGTAAGATAGATTGAAAGTAAGAATGAAAGAAAGATTGAAAGATTTAAAGAAAGAATGAAAGAAAGATTGAAAGATTGAAATATTGAAAGAAAGAATGAAAGAAAGATTGAAAGATTGAAAGAAAGATTGAAAGATTGAAAGATTGAAAGATTGAAATAAAGATTGAAAGTTTGAAAGAATGATTGAAAGAATGAAAGATTGAAATAATGATTCAAAGTTTGAAAGAAAGATTGAAAGAAAGATTTAAACAAAGAAAGATTGAAAGTAAGAAAGATTGAAAGAAAGATTGAAAAAAAGAAAGATTGAAAGAAAGATTTAAACAAAGAAAGATTGAAAGTAAGAAAGATTGAAAGAAAGATTGAAAAAAGAAAGATTAGAAGAAAGATTGAACGACTGAAGGAAAGAATGAAAGAAAGATTGAAAGAAAGATTGAAAGAAAGAAATATTGAAGGAAAGATTGAAAGATTGAATGATTGAAAGAAAGACTGAAAGAAAGATTGACAGACAGAAAGATTGAAAGAAAGAATGAAAGAAAGATTGAAAGAAAGAATAAAAGAAATATTGAAAGATTAAACAATTGAAAGAAAGATTGCAAGAAAGATTGAAAAAAGAAAGATTGAAAGAAAGAAAGATTGAAAGAAATAACAAAAGAAAGATTGAAAGAAAGAATGAAAGAAAGATTGAACGATTGGAAGAAATATTGAAAGAAAGAAAGATTGAAAGTAAGATAGATTGAAAGTAAGAATGAAAGAAAGATTGAAAGATTTAAAGAAAGAATGAAAGAAAGATTGAAAGATTGAAATATTGAAAGAAAGAATGAAAGAAAGATTGAAAGATTGAAAGAAAGATTGAAAGATTGAAAGATTGAAAGATTGAAATAAAGATTGAAAGTTTGAAAGAATGATTGAAAGAAAGATTTAAAGAAAGATTTAAAGAAAGATTGAAAGACTGAAAGAAAGAATGAAAGGCAGATTGAAAGAAAGATTGAAAGTAAGAAAGATTGAAAGAAAGAATGAAAGAAAGATTGAAAGATTGCAAGAAAGAATGAAAGAAATATTGAAAGATTGAAATATTGAAAGAAAGACTGAAAGAAAGATTGAAAGTAAGAAAGAAAGATTGAAAGAAAGATTGAAAGAAAGATTTAAAGAAAGAAAGAAAGATTGAAAGAAAGATTGAAAGAAAGATTGAAAGAAAGATTGAAACAAAGATTGAAATAAAGAATGAAAGAAAGATTGAAAGAAAGATTGAAAGAAAGAAAGATTGAAAGATTAAATGATTGATAGAAAGACTGAAAGAAAGAATGACGGACGGAAAGATTGAAAGAAAGAATGAAAGAAAGATTGAAAAAAAGATTGAAAGACTGAAAGAAAGAATGAAAGAAACATTGAAAGATTAAACAATTGAAAGAAAGATTGCAAGAAAGATGGAAAGAATGAAAGATTGAAATAATGATTGAAAGTTTGAAAGAATGATTGAAAGAAAGATTTAAACAAAGAAAGATTACATTTACATTTACATTTAGTCATTTAGCAGACGCTTTTATCCAAAGCGACTTACAAGGGAGAATAACATTCAGCTACATTGCGACAGAGATTAGTGTAACAACAACATTGGTGTAACAATAAATTCTGCAAGGTGGTGCTAAGTAATTGTAGATTAGGACAGGAGGTACTCACTGAAGAGCTGGGTCTTCAGGTGCTTCTTAAAGACAGAGAGGGAGGTCCCCGCTCTGGTCATTTTTGGCAGCTCGTTCCACCAACGTGGAAGATTGAAAGATTGAAAGAAAGAATGAAAGATTGAAAGAAAGAATGAAAGAACGATTGAAAGAAAGAATGAAAGAATGAAAGAAAGATTGAAAGATTGAAAGAAATATTGAAAGAAAGAGAGAATGAAAGTAAGAAAGATGGAAAGAAAAATTGAAAGATTGAAAGATTGAAAGAAAGAATTAAAGAAAGATTGAATGATTGAAAGATTGAAAGAAAAATTGAAAGAAAGATTGAAGAAAAAAAGATTTAAAGAAAAAAATATTTAAAGAAAGATTGAAAGACTAAAAGTAAGAATGAAAAAAAAGATTGAAAGAAAGATTGAAAAAAGAAAGAACGATTGAAAGAAAGATTGAAAGAAAGATTGAAAGAAAGAATGAAAGTTTGAAAGAAAGATTGAAAGAAAGATTGAAAGAAAGATTGAAAGACTGAAAGAAAAAATGAAAGAAAGATTAAAAGAGAGATTGAAAGATTGAAAGATTGAAAGAAAGAATGAAAGATTGAAAGAAAGAATGAAAGAATGAATGAAAGATTAAAAGATTGAAAGAAATATTGAAAAAAAGAAAGATTGAAAGTAAGAAAAATTGAAAGAATGAATGAAAGAAACAAAAAAAGACTGATAAAAAGAAAGAATGTTTGAGAGATCAAAATATTTAAAGAAAGAAAGATTGAAAGAAAGATTTTAAGACTGAATTAAAGAATTAAAGAAAGATTGAAAGAAAGGTTGAAAGATAGAATGAAAGAAAGATTGAAAGATTGAAAGTTGTAAAGAAAGATTGAAAGAAAGATTTAAAGAAAGATTGAAAGACTAAAAAAAAGAATGAAAGAAAGATTGAAAGGTTGAAAGAAAGAATGAAAGAATGAAAGAAAGATTGAAAGATTGAAAGAAAGATTGGAAGAAAGAATGAAAGTATGAAAGAAAGATTGAAAGATCGAAGGAAAGATTGAAAGAACGATTGAAAGAAAGAATGAAAGAATGAAAGAAAGATTGAAAGATTGAAAGAAAGATTGAAAGTAATAAAGATTGAAAGAAGGAATGAAGGAAAAATTGAATGTTTGAAAGACTGAAAGAATGAATGAAAGAAAGCTTGAAAGAAAGATTGAAAGAAAGATTTTAAGAAAGGTTGAAAGACTGAAAGAAAGAATGAAAGAAAGAATGATTGAAAGATTGAAAGAAAGAATGAAAGATTGAAAGAAAGAATATAAGAACGATTGAAAGAAAGATTGAAAGTAAGATTGAAAGTTTGAAAGAAAGATTGAAAGACTGAAGGAAAGAATGAGTGAAAGATTGAAAGAAAGATTAAAAGAAAAAAAGATTGAAAGTATTAAAGACTGAAAAAAATATTGAAAGAAAGATTGAAAGATTGAAAGATAGAATGAAAGAAAGATTGAAAGATTGAAAGATTGAAAGAAAGAATGAAAGAAAGATTGTAAGAAAAAAATATTGAAGGAAAGATTGAAAGATTGAATGACTGAAAGAAAGAAAGACTGAAATAAAGATTGACAGACAGAAAGATTGAAAGAAAGAATGAAAGAAAGATTGAAAGAAAGAATGAAAGAAAGATTGAAAGTTTGAAAGAAAGATTGAAAGAAAGATTTAAAGAAAGATTGAAAGACTGAAAGAAAGAATGAAAGGCAGATTGAAAGAAAGATTGAAAGTAAGAAAGATTGAAAGAAAGAATGAAAGAAAGATTGAAAGATTGCAAGAAAGAATGAAAGAAATATTGAAAGATTGAAATATTGAAAGAAAGAATGAAAGAAAGATTGAAAGATTGAAAGAAAGATTGAAAGAAAGATTGAAAGAAAGAATGAAAGAAAGATTGAAAGAAAGAATGAAAGAAAGATTGAAAGTTTGAAAGAAAGATTGAAAGAAAGATTTATAGAAAGATTGAAAGACTGAAAGAAAGAATGAAAGAAAGATTGAAAGATTGAAAGATTGAAAGAAAGAATGAAAGAAAGATTGAAAGAAAAAAATATTGAAGGAAAGATTGAAAGATTGAATGACTGAAAGAAAGAAAGAGTGAAAGAAAGATTGACTACAGAAAGATTGAAAGAAAGAATGAAAGAAAGATTGAAAGAAAGAATGAAAGAAAGATTGAAAGTTTGAAAGAAAGATTGAAAGAAAGATTTAAAGAAAGATTGAAAGACTGAAAGAAAGAATGAAAGGCAGATTGAAAGAAAGATTGAAAGTAAGAAAGATTGAAAGAAAGAATGAAAGAAAGATTGAAAGATTGCAAGAAAGAATGAAAGAAATATTGAAAGATTGAAATATTGAAAGAAAGAATGAAAGAAAGATTGAAAGATTGAAAGAAAGATTGAAAGAAAGATTGAAAGAAAGAATGAAAGAAAGATTGAAAGAAAGAATGAAAGAAAGATTGAAAGTTTGAAAGAAAGATTGAAAGAAAGATTTATAGAAAGATTGAAAGACTGAAAGAAAGAATGAAAGGCAGATTGAAAGAATGATTGAAAGTAAGAAAGATTGAAAGAAAGAATGAAAGAAAGATTGAAAGATTGCAAGAAAGAATGAAAGAAATATTGAAAGATTGAAATATTGAAAGAAAGAATGAAAGAAAGATTGAAAGATTGAAAGAAAGATTGAAAGAAAGATTGAAAGATTGAAATAAAGATTGAAAGTTTGAAAGAAAGATTGAAAGAAAGATTTAAAGAAAGAAAGATTGAAAGATTGAATGATTGATAGAAAGACTGAAAGAAAGAATGACGGACAGAAAGATTGAAAGAAAGAATGAAAGAAAGATTGAAAAAAAGATTGAAAGACTGAAAGAAAGAATGAAAGAAACATTGAAAGATTAAACAATTGAAAGAAAGATTGCAAGAAAGATGGAAAGTAAGATTGAAAGAAATAAAGATTGAAAGAAATAACAAAAGAAAGATTGAAAGAAATAATGAAAGAAATATTGAAAGACTGAAAGAAAGAATGAAAGGCAGATTGAAAGAAAGATTGAAAGTAAGAAAAATTGAAAGAAAGAATCAAAGAAAGATTGAAAGATTGCAAGAAAGAATGAAAGAAATATTGAAAGATTGAAATATTGAAAGAAAGAATGAAAGAAAGATTGAAAGATTGAAAGAAAGATTGAAAGAAAGATTGAATGAAAGATTGAAAGAAAGATTGAAAGAATGATTTAAACAAAGAAAGATTGAAAGTAAGAAAGATTGAAAGAAATATTGAACGAAAGATTGAAAGAAAGGATGAAAGAAAGATTGAAAGAAAGATTGAAAGATTAAAATATTGAAAGAAAGAATGAAAGAAAGATTGAAAGATTGAAAGATTGAAAGATTGAAAGATTGAAATAAAGATTGGAAGTTTGAAAGAAAGATTGAAAGAAAGATTTAAAGAAAGATTGAAAGACTGAAAGAAAAAATGAAAGGCAGTTTGAAAGAAAGATTGAAAGTAAGAAAGATTGAAAGAAAGAATGAAAGAAAGATTGAAAGATTGCAAGAAAGAATGAAAGAAATATTGAAAGATTGAAATATTGAAAGAAAGAATTAAAGAAAGATTGAAAGATTGGAAGAATGATTGAAAGAAAGATCTAAATAAAGATTGAAAGTTTGAAAGAAAGAAAGAAAGATTGAAAGAAAGATTGAAAGAAAGATTGAAAGAAAGAATGAAACAAAGATTGAAATAAAGAATGAAAGAAAGATTGAAAGAAAGATTGAAAGAAAGAAAGATTGAAAGATTGAATGATTGAAAGAAAGACTGAAAGAAAGAATGACGGACAGAAAGATTGAAAGAAAGAATGAAAGAAATATTGAAAAAAAGATTGAAAGATTAAACAATTGAAAGAAAGATTGCAAGAAAGATGGAAAGAATGAAAGATTGAAATAATGATTGAAAGTTTGAAAGAAAGATTGAAAGAAAGATTGAAAGATTTAAAGAAAGAATGAAAGAAAGATTGAAAGATTGAAATATTGAAAGAAAGAATGAAAGAATGAAAGATAGATTGAAAGACTGAAAGAAATATTGCAAGAAGGAGAGAATGAAAGTAAGAAAGATTGAATGAAAAATTGAAAGATTGAAAGATTGTAAGAAAGAATGAAAGAAAGATTGAAAAATTGAAAGAAATACTGAAAGAAAGAAAGAAAGATTGAAAGTAAGAACGATTGAAAGAAAGCTTGAAACGAAAGATTGAAAGAAAGAATGAAAGAAAGATTGAAAGATTGAACGATTGAAAGAAAGAATGAAAGATTGAAAGAAAGAATAAAAGAACGATTGAAAGAAAGAATGAAAGAATGAAAGAAAGATTGAAAGATTGAAAGAATATTGAAAGAAAGAGAGAATGAAAGTAAGAAAGATTGAAAGAAAGATTGAAAGTAAAAAAGATTGAAAGAAAGAATGAAAGAAAAATTGAAAGATTGAAAGATTGAAAGAAAGATTTAAAGAAAGATTTAAAGAAAGATTGAAAGACTGAAAGAAAGAATGAATAAAAGAATTAAAGAAAGATTGAAAGATCGAAAGATTGAAAGATTGAAAGAAAGATTGAAAAAAGAATGATTAAAAGAAAGAAAGATTTAAAGAATGAAAGATTTAAAGAAAGATTGAAAGACTAAAAGTAAGAATGAAAAAAAAGAATGAAAGAAAGATTGAAAGATTGAAAGATTGAAAGAAAGAATGAAAGATTGAAAGAAAGAATGAAAGAACGATTGAAAGAAAGAATGAAAGAATGAAAGAAAGATTGAAAGATTGAAAGAAATATTGAAAGAAAGAGAGAATGAAAGTAAGAAAGATGGAAAGAAAAATTGAAAGATTGAAAGATTGAAAGAAAGAATTAAAGAAAGATTGAATGATTGAAAGATTGAAAGAAAAATTGAAAGAAAGATTGAAAAAAAGATTGAAAGAAATAAAGATTGAAAGAAATAACAAAAGAAAGATTGAAAGAAATAATGAAAGAAATATTGAAAGACTGAAAGAAAGAATGAAAGGCAGATTGAAAGAAAGATTGAAAGTAAGAAAAATTGAAAGAAAGAATCAAAGAAAGATTGAAAGATTGCAAGAAAGAATGAAAGAAATATTGAAAGATTGAAATATTGAAAGAAAGAATGAAAGAAAGATTGAAAGATTGAAAGAAAGATTGAAAGAAAGATTGAATGAAAGATTGAAAGAAAGATTGAAAGAATGATTTAAACAAAGAAAGATTGAAAGTAAGAAAGATTGAAAGAAATATTGAACGAAAGATTGAAAGAAAGGATGAAAGAAAGATTGAAAGAAAGATTGAAAGATTGAAATATTGAAAGAAAGAATGAAAGAAAGATTGAAAGATTGAAAGATTGAAAGATTGAAAGATTGAAATAAAGATTGGAAGTTTGAAAGAAAGATTGAAAGAAAGATTTAAAGAAAGATTGAAAGACTGAAAGAAAAAATGAAAGGCAGTTTGAAAGAAAGATTGAAAGTAAGAAAGATTGAAAGAAAGAATGAAAGAAAGATTGAAAGATTGCAAGAAAGAATGAAAGAAATATTGAAAGATTGAAATATTGAAAGAAAGAATGAAAGAAAGATTGAAAGATTGAAAGAATGATTGAAAGAAAGATTGAAATAAAGATTGAAAGTTTGAAAGAAAGAAAGAAAGATTGAAAGAAAGATTGAAAGAAAGATTGAAAGAAAGAATGAAACAAAGATTGAAATAAAGAATGAAAGAAAGATTGAAAGAAAGATTGAAAGAAAGAAAGATTGAAAGATTGAATGATTGAAAGAAAGACTGAAAGAAAGAATGACGGACAGAAAGATTGAAAGAAAGAATGAAAGAAATATTGAAAAAAAGATTGAAAGATTAAACAATTGAAAGAAAGATTGCAAGAAAGATGGAAAGAATGAAAGATTGAAATATTGATTGAAAGTTTGAAAGAAAGATTGAAAGAAAGATTGAAAGATTTAAAGAAAGAATGAAAGAAAGATTGAAAGATTGAAATATTGAAAGAAAGAATGAAAGAATGAAAGATAGATTGAAAGACTGAAAGAAATATTGAAAGAAGGAGAGAATGAAAGTAAGAAAGATTGAATGAAAAATTGAAAGATTGAAAGATTGAAAGAAAGAATGAAAGAAAGATTGAAAAATTGAAAGAAATACTGAAAGAAAGAAAGAAAGATTGAAAGTAAGAACGATTGAAAGAAAGCTTGAAACGAAAGATTGAAAGAAAGAATGAAAGAAAGATTGAAAGATTGAACGATTGAAAGAAAGAATGAAAGATTGAAAGAAAGAATAAAAGAACGATTGAAAGAAAGAATGAAAGAATGAAAGAAAGATTGAAAGATTGAAAGAATATTGAAAGAAAGAGAGAATGAAAGTAAGAAAGATTGAAAGAAAGATTGAAAGTAAAAAAGATTGAAAGAAAGAATGAAAGAAAAATTGAAAGATTGAAAGATTGAAAGAAAGATTTAGAGAAAGATTGAAAGACTGAAAGAAAGAATGAATAAAAGAATTAAAGAAAGATTGAAAGATCGAAAGATTGAAAGATTGAAAGAAAGATTGAAAAAAGAATGATTAAAAGAAAGAAAGATTTAAAGAATGAAAGATTTAAAGAAAGATTGAAAGACTAAAAGTAAGAATGAAAAAAAAGAATGAAAGAAAGATTGAAAGATTGAAAGATTGAAAGAAAGAATGAAAGATTGAAAGAAAGAATGAAAGAACGATTGAAAGAAAGAATGAAAGAATGAAAGAAAGATTGAAAGATTGAAAGAAATATTGAAAGAAAGAGAGAATGAAAGTAAGAAAGATGGAAAGAAAAATTGAAAGATTGAAAGATTGAAAGAAAGAATTAAAGAAAGATTGAATGATTGAAAGATTGAAAGAAAAATTGAAAGAAAGATTGAAGAAAGAAAGATTTAAAGAAAAAAAGATTTAAAGAAAGATTGAAAGACTAAAAGTAAGAATGAAAAAAAAGATTGAAAGAAAGATTGAAAAAAGAAAGAAAGATTGAAAGAAAGCTTGAAAGAAAGATTGAAAGAAAGAATGAAAGTTTGAAAGAAAGATTGAAAGAAAGATTGAAAGACTGAAAGAAAAAATGAAAGAAAGATTAAAAGAGAGATTGAAAGATTGAAAGATTGAAAGAAAGAATGAAAGATTGAAAGAAAGAATGAAAGAATGAATGAAAGATTAAAAGATTGAAAGAAATATTGAAAAAAAGAAAGATTGAAAGTAAGAAAAATTGAAAGAATGAATGAAAGAAACAAAAAAAGACTGATAAAAAGAAAGAATGTTTGAAAGATCAAAATATTTAAAGAAAGAAAGATTGAAAGAAAGGTTGAAAGATAGAATGAAAGAAAGATTGAAAGATTGAAAGTTGTAAAGAAAGATTGAAAGAAAGATTTAAAGAAAGATTGAAAGACTAAAAAAAAGAATGAAAGAAAGATTGAAAGGTTGAAAGAAAGAATGAAAGAATGAAAGAAAGATTGAAAGAAAGATTGGAAGAAAGAATGAAAGTATGAAAGAAAGATTGAAAGATCGAAGGAAAGATTGAAAGAACGATTGAAAGAAAGAATGAAAGAAAGATTGAAAGCTTGAAAGAAGGATTGAAAGAAAGATTTTAAGAAAGGTTGAAAGACTGAAAGAAAGAATGAAAGAAAGAATGATTGAAAGATTGAAAGAAAGAATGAAAGATTGAAAGAAAGAATATAAGAACGATTGAAAGAAAGATTGAAAGTAAGATTGAAAGTTTGAAAGAAAGATTGAAAGAAAAATTGAAAGAAAGATTGAAAGACTGAAGGAAAGAATGAGTGAAAGATTGAAAGAAAGATTAAAAGAAAAAAAGATTGAAAGTATTAAAGACTGAAAAAAATATTGAAAGAAAGATTGAAAGATTGAAAGATAGAATGAAAGAAAGATTGAAAGATTGAAAGATTGAAAGAAAGAATTAAAGAAAGATTGAAAGACTGAAAAAAATATTGATAGAAAGATTGAAAGATTGAAAGATAGAATGAAAGAAAGATTGAAAGATTGAAAGATTGAAAGAAAGAATGAAAGAAAGATTGAAAGACTGAAAGAAAGAATGAAAGAAAGATTGAAAGTGCGAAAGAAAGAATGAAAGAATTAAAGAAAGATTGAAAGAAATATTGAAAGAAAGAATGAAAGATTGAAAGAAAGAATGAAAGTAATAAAGATTAAAAGAAGGAATGAAGGAAAAATTGAATGTTTGAAAGACTGAAAGAATGAATGAAAGAAAGCTTGAAAGAAAGATTGAAAGAAAGATTTTAAGAAAGGTTGAAAGAATGAAAGAAAGAATGAAAGAAAGAATGATTGAAAGATTGAAAGAAAGAATGAAAGATTGAAAGAAAGAATATAAGAACGATTGAAAGAAAGATTGAAAGTAAGATTGAAAGTTTGAAAGAAAGATTGAAAGAAAAATTGAAAGAAAGATTGAAAGACTGAAGGAAAGAATGAGTGAAAGATTGAAAGAAAGATTAAAAGAAAAAAAGATTGAAAGTATTAAAGACTGAAAAAAATATTGAAAGAAAGATTGAAAGATTGAAAGATAGAATGAAAGAAAGATTGAAAGATTGAAAGATTGAAAGAAAGAATGAAAGAAAGATTGAAAGACTGAAAGAAAGAATGAAAGAAAGATTGAAAGTGCGAAAGAAAGAATGAAAGAATTAAAGAAAGATTGAAAGAAATATTGAAAGAAAGAATGAAAGATTGAAAGAAAGAATGAAAAAAAGATTGTAAGAAAGAATGAAAGAAAGATTGAAAGATTGAAAGAAAGATTGAAAGAAAGATTGAATGTTTGAAAGAAAGATTGAAAGAAAGATTTAAAGAAAGATTGAAAGATTGAAAGAAAGATTGAAAGATAGATTTAAAAAAAGATTGAAAGACTGAAAGAAAGATTGAAAGAAAGAAAGATTTATAGAAAGAATGAAAGAAAGATTGAAAAAAGAAAGATAGATTGAAAGAAAGATTGAAAGATTGAAAGAAAGAATGAAAGAAAGATTTAAAAAAAGATTGAAAAAAAGAAAGATTGAAAGAAAGATTGAAAGACAGATTGAAAGACTGAAGGAAAGAATGAAAGAAAGATGGAAAGAAAGATGGAAAGAAAGATTGAAAGAAAGAAAGATTGAAAGAAATATTGAAAGAAAGATTGAAAGATTGAAAGAAAGAATGAAAGAAAGATTGAAAGATTGAAAGAAAGAATGAAAGAAAGATTGAAAGAAAGATGGAAAGAAAGATTGAAAGAAAGAAAGATTGAAAGAAATAATGAAAGAAAGATTGAACGATTGGAAGAAATTTTGAAAGATAGAAAAATTGAAAGTAGGAAAGATTGAAAGAAAGAATGAAAGAAAGATTGAAAGATTGAAAGAAAGAATGAAAGAAAGATTGAAAGATTGAAATATTGAAAGAAAGATTTAGAGAAAGATTGAAAGACTGAAAGAAAGAATGAATAAAAGAATTAAAGAAAGATTGAAAGATCGAAAGATTGAAAGATTGAAAGAAAGATTGAAAAAAGAATGATTAAAAGAAAGAAAGATTTAAAGAATGAAAGATTTAAAGAAAGATTGAAAGACTAAAAGTAAGAATGAAAAAAAAGAATGAAAGAAAGATTGAAAGATTGAAAGATTGAAAGAAAGAATGAAAGATTGAAAGAAAGAATGAAAGAACGATTTAAAGAAAGAATGAAAGAATGAAAGAAAGATTGAAAGATTGAAAGAAATATTGAAAGAAAGAGAGAATGAAAGTAAGAAAGATGGAAAGAAAAATTGAAAGATTGAAAGATTGAAAGAAAGAATTAAAGAAAGATTGAATGATTGAAAGATTGAAAGAAAAATTGAAAGAAAGATTGAAGAAAGAAAGATTTAAAGAAAAAAAGATTTAAAGAAAGATTGAAAGACTAAAAGTAAGAATGAAAAAAAAGATTGAAAGAAAGATTGAAAAAAGAAAGAAAGATTGAAAGAAAGCTTGAAAGAAAGATTGAAAGAAAGAATGAAAGTTTGAAAGAAAGATTGAAAGAAAGATTGAAAGACTGAAAGAAAAAATGAAAGAAAGATTAAAAGAGAGATTGAAAGATTGAAAGATTGAAAGAAAGAATGAAAGATTGAAAGAAAGAATGAAAGAATGAATGAAAGATTAAAAGATTGAAAGAAATATTGAAAAAAAGAAAGATTGAAAGTAAGAAAAATTGAAAGAATGAATGAAAGAAACAAAAAAAGACTGATAAAAAGAAAGAATGTTTGAAAGATCAAAATATTTAAAGAAAGAAAGATTGAAAGAAAGGTTGAAAGATAGAATGAAAGAAAGATTGAAAGATTGAAAGTTGTAAAGAAAGATTGAAAGAAAGATTTAAAGAAAGATTGAAAGACTAAAAAAAAGAATGAAAGAAAGATTGAAAGGTTGAAAGAAAGAATGAAAGAAAGATTGAAAGAAAGATTGGAAGAAAGAATGAAAGTATGAAAGAAAGATTGAAAGATCGAAGGAAAGATTGAAAGAACGATTGAAAGAAAGAATGAAAGAAAGATTGAAAGCTTGAAAGAAGGATTGAAAGAAAGATTTTAAGAAAGGTTGAAAGACTGAAAGAAAGAATGAAAGAAAGAATGATTGAAAGATTGAAAGAAAGAATGAAAGATTGAAAGAAAGAATATAAGAACGATTGAAAGAAAGATTGAAAGTAAGATTGAAAGTTTGAAAGAAAGATTGAAAGAAAAATTGAAAGAAAGATTGAAAGACTGAAGGAAAGAATGAGTGAAAGATTGAAAGAAAGATTAAAAGAAAAAAAGATTGAAAGTATTAAAGACTGAAAAAAATATTGAAAGAAAGATTGAAAGATTGAAAGATAGAATGAAAGAAAGATTGAAAGATTGAAAGATTGAAAGAAAGAATTAAAGAAAGATTGAAAGACTGAAAAAAATATTGATAGAAAGATTGAAAGATTGAAAGATAGAATGAAAGAAAGATTGAAAGATTGAAAGATTGAAAGAAAGAATGAAAGAAAGATTGAAAGACTGAAAGAAAGAATGAAAGAAAGATTGAAAGTGCGAAAGAAAGAATGAAAGAATTAAAGAAAGATTGAAAGAAATATTGAAAGAAAGAATGAAAGATTGAAAGAAAGAATGAAAGTAATAAAGATTAAAAGAAGGAATGAAGGAAAAATTGAATGTTTGAAAGACTGAAAGAATGAATGAAAGAAAGCTTGAAAGAAAGATTGAAAGAAAGATTTTAAGAAAGGTTGAAAGAATGAAAGAAAGAATGAAAGAAAGAATGATTGAAAGATTGAAAGAAAGAATGAAAGATTGAAAGAAAGAATATAAGAACGATTGAAAGAAAGATTGAAAGTAAGATTGAAAGTTTGAAAGAAAGATTGAAAGAAAAATTGAAAGAAAGATTGAAAGACTGAAGGAAAGAATGAGTGAAAGATTGAAAGAAAGATTAAAAGAAAAAAAGATTGAAAGTATTAAAGACTGAAAAAAATATTTAAAGAAAGATTGAAAGATTGAAAGATAGAATGAAAGAAAGATTGAAAGATTGAAAGATTGAAAGAAAGAATGAAAGAAAGATTGAAAGACTGAAAGAAAGAATGAAAGAAAGATTGAAAGTGCGAAAGAAAGAATGAAAGAATTAAAGAAAGATTGAAAGAAATATTGAAAGAAAGAATGAAAGATTGAAAGAAAGAATGAAAAAAAGATTGTAAGAAAGAATGAAAGAAAGATTGAAAGATTGAAAGAAAGATTGAAAGAAAGATTGAATGTTTGAAAGAAAGATTGAAAGAAAGATTTAAAGAAAGATTGAAAGATTGAAAGAAAGATTGAAAGATAGATTTAAAAAAAGATTGAAAGACTGAAAGAAAGATTGAAAGAAAGAAAGATTTATAGAAAGAATGAAAGAAAGATTGAAAAAAGAAAGATAGATTGAAAGAAAGATTGAAAGATTGAAAGAAAGAATGAAAGAAAGATTTAAAAAAAGATTGAAAAAAAGAAAGATTGAAAGAAAGATTGAAAGACAGATTGAAAGACTGAAGGAAAGAATGAAAGAAAGATGGAAAGAAAGATGGAAAGAAAGATTGAAAGAAAGAAAGATTGAAAGAAATATTGAAAGAAAGATTGAAAGATTGAAAGAAAGAATGAAAGAAAGATTGAAAGATTGAAAGAAAGAATGAAAGAAAGATTGAAAGAAAGATGGAAAGAAAGATTGAAAGAAAGAAAGATTGAAAGAAATAATGAAAGAAAGATTGAACGATTGGAAGAAATTTTGAAAGATAGAAAAATTGAAAGTAGGAAAGATTGAAAGAAAGAATGAAAGAAAGATTGAAAGATTGAAAGAAAGAATGAAAGAAAGATTGAAAGATTGAAATATTGAAAGAAAGATTTAGAGAAAGATTGAAAGACTGAAAGAAAGAATGAATAAAAGAATTAAAGAAAGATTGAAAGATCGAAAGATTGAAAGATTGAAAGAAAGATTGAAAAAAGAATGATTAAAAGAAAGAAAGATTTAAAGAATGAAAGATTTAAAGAAAGATTGAAAGATTAAAAGTAAGAATGAAAAAAAAGAATGAAAGAAAGATTGAAAGATTGAAAGATTGAAAGAAAGAATGAAAGATTGAAAGAAAGAATGAAAGAACGATTGAAAGAAAGAATGAAAGAATGAAAGAAAGATTGAAAGATTGAAAGAAATATTGAAAGAAAGAGAGAATGAAAGTAAGAAAGATGGAAAGAAAAATTGAAAGATTGAAAGATTGAAAGAAAGAATTAAAGAAAGATTGAATGATTGAAAGATTGAAAGAAAAATTGAAAGAAAGATTGAAGAAAGAAAGATTTAAAGAAAAAAAGATTTAAAGAAAGATTGAAAGACTAAAAGTAAGAATGAAAAAAAAGATTGAAAGAAAGATTGAAAAAAGAAAGAAAGATTGAAAGAAAGCTTGAAAGAAAGATTGAAAGAAAGAATGAAAGTTTGAAAGAAAGATTGAAAGAAAGATTGAAAGACTGAAAGAAAAAATGAAAGAAAGATTAAAAGAGAGATTGAAAGATTGAAAGATTGAAAGAAAGAATGAAAGATTGAAAGAAAGAATGAAAGAATGAATGAAAGATTAAAAGATTGAAAGAAATATTGAAAAAAAGAAAGATTGAAAGTAAGAAAAATTGAAAGAATGAATGAAAGAAACAAAAAAAGACTGATAAAAAGAAAGAATGTTTGAAAGATCAAAATATTTAAAGAAAGAAAGATTGAAAGAAAGGTTGAAAGATAGAATGAAAGAAAGATTGAAAGATTGAAAGTTGTAAAGAAAGATTGAAAGAAAGATTTAAAGAAAGATTGAAAGACTAAAAAAAAGAATGAAAGAAAGATTGAAAGGTTGAAAGAAAGAATGAAAGAATGAAAGAAAGATTGAAAGAAAGATTGGAAGAAAGAATGAAAGTATGAAAGAAAGATTGAAAGATCGAAGGAAAGATTGAAAGAACGATTGAAAGAAAGAATGAAAGAAAGATTGAAAGCTTGAAAGAAGGATTGAAAGAAAGATTTTAAGAAAGGTTGAAAGACTGAAAGAAAGAATGAAAGAAAGAATGATTGAAAGATTGAAAGAAAGAATGAAAGATTGAAAGAAAGAATATAAGAACGATTGAAAGAAAGATTGAAAGTAAGATTGAAAGTTTGAAAGAAAGATTGAAAGAAAAATTGAAAGAAAGATTGAAAGACTGAAGGAAAGAATGAGTGAAAGATTGAAAGAAAGATTAAAAGAAAAAAAGATTGAAAGTATTAAAGACTGAAAAAAATATTGAAAGAAAGATTGAAAGATTGAAAGATAGAATGAAAGAAAGATTGAAAGATTGAAAGATTGAAAGAAAGAATTAAAGAAAGATTGAAAGACTGAAAAAAATATTGATAGAAAGATTGAAAGATTGAAAGATAGAATGAAAGAAAGATTGAAAGATTGAAAGATTGAAAGAAAGAATGAAAGAAAGATTGAAAGACTGAAAGAAAGAATGAAAGAAAGATTGAAAGTGCGAAAGAAAGAATGAAAGAATTAAAGAAAGATTGAAAGAAATATTGAAAGAAAGAATGAAAGATTGAAAGAAAGAATGAAAGTAATAAAGATTAAAAGAAGGAATGAAGGAAAAATTGAATGTTTGAAAGACTGAAAGAATGAATGAAAGAAAGCTTGAAAGAAAGATTGAAAGAAAGATTTTAAGAAAGGTTGAAAGAATGAAAGAAAGAATGAAAGAAAGAATGATTGAAAGATTGAAAGAAAGAATGAAAGATTGAAAGAAAGAATATAAGAACGATTGAAAGAAAGATTGAAAGTAAGATTGAAAGTTTGAAAGAAAGATTGAAAGAAAAATTGAAAGAAAGATTGAAAGACTGAAGGAAAGAATGAGTGAAAGATTGAAAGAAAGATTAAAAGAAAAAAAGATTGAAAGTATTAAAGACTGAAAAAAATATTTAAAGAAAGATTGAAAGATTGAAAGATAGAATGAAAGAAAGATTGAAAGATTGAAAGATTGAAAGAAAGAATGAAAGAAAGATTGAAAGACTGAAAGAAAGAATGAAAGAAAGATTGAAAGTGCGAAAGAAAGAATGAAAGAATTAAAGAAAGATTGAAAGAAATATTGAAAGAAAGAATGAAAGATTGAAAGAAAGAATGAAAAAAAGATTGTAAGAAAGAATGAAAGAAAGATTGAAAGATTGAAAGAAAGATTGAAAGAAAGATTGAATGTTTGAAAGAAAGATTGAAAGAAAGATTTAAAGAAAGATTGAAAGATTGAAAGAAAGATTGAAAGATAGATTTAAAAAAAGATTGAAAGACTGAAAGAAAGATTGAAAGAAAGAAAGATTTATAGAAAGAATGAAAGAAAGATTGAAAAAAGAAAGATAGATTGAAAGAAAGATTGAAAGATTGAAAGAAAGAATGAAAGAAAGATTTAAAAAAAGATTGAAAAAAAGAAAGATTGAAAGAAAGATTGAAAGACAGATTGAAAGACTGAAGGAAAGAATGAAAGAAAGATGGAAAGAAAGATGGAAAGAAAGATTGAAAGAAAGAAAGATTGAAAGAAATATTGAAAGAAAGATTGAAAGATTGAAAGAAAGAATGAAAGAAAGATTGAAAGATTGAAAGAAAGAATGAAAGAAAGATTGAAAGAAAGATGGAAAGAAAGATTGAAAGAAAGAAAGATTGAAAGAAATAATGAAAGAAAGATTGAACGATTGGAAGAAATTTTGAAAGATAGAAAAATTGAAAGTAGGAAAGATTGAAAGAAAGAATGAAAGAAAGATTGAAAGATTGAAAGAAAGAATGAAAGAAAGATTGAAAGATTGAAATATTGAAAGAAAGAATGAAAAAAAGATTGAAAGACTGAAAGAAAGAATGAAAGAAAGATTGAAAGATTAAACAATTGAAAGAAAGTTTGCAAGAAAGTTTGAAAAAAGAAAGATTGAAAGAAAGAATGAAAGAAAGATTGAAAGATAGATGGATAGAAAGATTGAAAGAAAGAAAGATTGAAAGAATAACAAAAGAAAGATTGAAAGATTGGAAGAAATATTGAAAGATAGAAAAATTGAAAGTAAGAAAGATTAAAAGAAAGAATTAAAGAAAGATTGAAAGATTGAAAAAAAGAATGAAAGAAAGATTGAAATATTGAAAGAAAGAATGAAAGAAAGATTGAAAGATTGAAATAAAGATTGAAAGAAAGATTGAACGATTGATAGATTGAAATAAAGATTGAAAGTTTGAAAGAAAGATTGAAAGAACGATTCAAAGAAAGAAAGATTGAAAGAAATATTGAAAGAAAGATTGAAAGATTGAAAGAAAGATTGAAAGAAAGAATGAAAGAAAGATTGAAAGATTGAAATAAAGAATGGAAGAAAGATTGAAAGATTGAAAGATTGAAATAAAGAATGAAAGTTTGAAAGAAAGATTGAAAGAAAGATTTAAAAAAAGAAAGATTGAAAGTAAGAAAGATTAAAAGACATATTGAAAGAAAGATTGAAAGATTGAAAGAAAGATTGAAAGAAAGAATGAAAGAAATATTGAAAGAAAGATTGAAAGAAAGATTGAAAGAAAGAATGAAAGTTTGAAAGAAAGATTGAAAGAAAGATTGAAAGACTGAAAGAAAAAATGAAAGAAAGATTAAAAGAGAGATTGAAAGATTGAAAGATTGAAAGAAAGAATGAAAGATTGAAAGAAAGAATGAAAGAATGAATGAAAGATTAAAAGATTGAAAGAAATATTGAAAAAAAGAAAGATTGAAAGTAAGAAAAATTGAAAGAATGAATGAAAGAAACAAAAAAAGACTGATAAAAAGAAAGAATGTTTGAAAGATCAAAATATTTAAAGAAAGAAAGATTGAAAGAAAGGTTGAAAGATAGAATGAAAGAAAGATTGAAAGATTGAAAGTTGTAAAGAAAGATTGAAAGAAAGATTTAAAGAAAGATTGAAAGACTAAAAAAAAGAATGAAAGAAAGATTGAAAGGTTGAAAGAAAGAATGAAAGAATGAAAGAAAGATTGAAAGATTGAAAGAAAGATTGGAAGAAAGAATGAAAGTATGAAAGAAAGATTGAAAGATCGAAGGAAAGATTGAAAGAACGATTGAAAGAAAGAATGAAAGAAAGATTGAAAGCTTGAAAGAAGGATTGAAAGAAAGATTTTAAGAAAGGTTGAAAGACTGAAAGAAAGAATGAAAGAAAGAATGATTGAAAGATTGAAAGAAAGAATGAAAGATTGAAAGAAAGAATATAAGAACGATTGAAAGAAAGATTGAAAGTAAGATTGAAAGTTTGAAAGAAAGATTGAAAGAAAAATTGAAAGAAAGATTGAAAGATTGAAAGAAAGATTGAAAGAAAGAATGAAAGAAAGATTGAAAGATTGAAATAAAGAATGGAAGAAAGATTGAAAGATTGAAAGATTGAAATAAAGAATGAAAGTTTGAAAGAAAGATTGAAAGAAAGATTTAAAAAAAGAAAGATTGAAAGTAAGAAAGATTGAAAGACATATTGAAAGAAAGATTGAAAGATTGAAAGAAAGATTGAAAGAAAGAATGAAAGAAATATTGAAAGAAAGATTGAAAGAAAGATTGAAAGAAAGAATGAAAGTTTGAAAGAAAGATTGAAAGAAAGATTGAAAGAAAGAAAGATTGAAAGAATGAATGATTGAAAGATTGAATGATTGAAAGATTGAAAGAAAGATTGAAAGAAAGATTGAAAGAAAGATTGAACGACTGAAAGATTGAAAGAAAGATTGAAAGTTTGAAAGAGAGATTGAAAGACTGAAAGATAGATTGAAAGATTGAAGATTGAAAGATTGAAAGAAAGATTGAAAGAAAGATTGAACGACAGAAAGATTGAAAGAAAGATTGAAAGTTTGAAAGAAAGATTGAAAGACTGAAAGAAATAATGAAAGAAAGATTGAAAGACTGAAAGAAATAATGAAAGAAAGATTGAAAGAAAGAATGAAAGAAAGATTGAAAGAAAGATGGATAGAAAGATTGAAAGAAAGAAAGATTGAAAGAAATAACAAAAGAAAGATTGAAAGAAATAATGAAAGAAAGATTGAACGATTGGAAGAAATATTGAAAGATAGAAAAATTGAAAGTAAGAAAGATTGAAAGAAAGAATGAAAGAAAGATTGAAAGATTGAAAGAAAGAATGAAAGAAAGATTGAAAGATTGAAATATTGAAAGAAAGAATGAAAGAAAGACTGAAAGATTGAAAGAAAGATTGAAAGAAAGATTGAAAGATTGAAATATTTAAAGAAAGATTGAAAGAAAGAATGAAAGAACAATTGAAAGAAAGAATGAAAGAATGAAAGAAAAATTGAAAGATTGAAAGAAAGAATGAAAGAACGATTGAAAGATTGAAAGATTGAAAGATTGAAAGAAAGAATGAAAGAAAGATTGAAAGAAAGATGGAAAGAAAGAATGAAAGAAAGATTGAAAGATTGAAAGAAAGAATGAAAGAAAGATTGAAAGATTGAAATATTGAAAGAAAGAATGAAAGAAAGACTGAAAGACTGAAAGAAATATTGAAAGAAAGATTGAACGATTGAAAGATTGAAATAAAGATTGAAAGTTTGAAAGAAAGATTGAAAGAACGATTCAAAGAAAGAAAGATTGAAAGAAATATTGAAAGAAAGATTGAAAGATTGAAAGAAAGAATGAAAGAAAGATTGAAAGATTGAAATAAAGAATGAAAGAAAGATTGAAAGATTGAAAGATTGAAATAAAGAATGAAAGTTTGAAAGAAAGATTGAAAGAAAGATTTAAAAAAAGAAAGATTGAAAGTAAGAAAGATTGAAAGACATATTGAAAGAAAGATTGAAAGATTGAAAGAAAGATTGAAAGAAAGAATGAAAGAAATATTGAAAGACAGATTGAAAGAAAGATTGAAAGACTGAAGGAAAGAATGAAAGAAAGATTGAAAGAAAGATTGAAAGAAAGAAAGATTGAAAGAATGAATGATTGAAAGATTGAATGATTGAAAGATTGAAAGAAAGATTGAAAGAAAGATTGAAAGAAAGATTGAACGACTGAAAGATTGAAAGAAAGATTTAAAGTTTGAAAGAGAGATTGAAAGACTGAAAGATAGATTGAAAGATTGAAGATTGAAAGATTGAAAGAAAGATTGAAAGAAAGATTGAACGACTGAAAGATTGAAAGAAAGATTGAAAGTTTGAAAGAAAGATTGAAAGAATGAAAGAAAGATTGAAAGAAAGATGGATAGAAAGATTGAAAGAAAGAAAGATTGAAAGAAATAACAAAAGAAAGATTGAAAGAAATAATGAAAGAAAGATTGAACGATTGGAAGAAATATTGAAAGATAGAAAAATTGAAAGTAAGAAAGATTGAAAGAAAGAATGAAAGAAAGATTGAAAGATTGAAAGAAAGAATGAAAGAAAGATTGAAAGATTGAAATATTGAAAGAAAGAATGAAAGAAAGACTGAAAAAAGAAAGATTGAAAGAAAGATTGAAAGAAAGATTGAAAGACTGATGGAAAGAATGAAATAAAGATTGAAAGAAAGATTGAAAGAAAGAAATATTGAAGGAAAGATTGAAAGATTGAATGATTGAAAGAAAGACTGAAAGAAAGATTGACGGACAGAAAGATTGAAAGAAAGAATGAAAGAAAGATTGAAAGAAAGAATGAAAGAAAGATTGAAAGATTAAACAATTGAAAGAAAGATTGCAAGAAAGATTGAAAAAAGAAAGATTGAAAGAAATAATAAAAGAAAGATTGAAAGAAAGATGGAAAGAAAGAAAGATTGAAAGAAATAACAAAAGAAAGATTGAAAGAAAGAATGAAAGAAAGATTGAACGATTGGAAACAATATTGAAAGAAAGAAAGATTGAAAGTAAGATAGATTGAAAGAAAGAATGAAAGAAAGATTGAAAGATTGAAAGAAAGAATGAAAGAAAGATTGAAAGATTGAAAGAAAGATTGAAAGATTGAAAGATTTAAATAAAGACTGAAAGTTTGAAAGAAAGATTGAAAGAAAGATTTAAAGAAAGATTGAAAGACTGAAAGAAAGAATGAAAGGCAGATTGAAAGAAAGATTGAAAGTAAGAAGGTTTGAAAGAAAGAATGAAAGAAAGATTGAAAGATTGCAAGAAAGAATGAAAGAAAGATTGAAAGATTGAAATATTGAAAGAAAGAATGAAAGAAAGATTGAAAGATTGAAAGAAAGAATGAAAGAACGATTGGAAGAAAGATTGAAAGATTGAAAGATTGAAATAAAGATTGAAAGTTTGAAAGAAGGATTGAAAGAAAGACTGAAAGAAAGATTGAAAGATTGAAAGAAAGATTGAAAGAAAGATTGAAAGATTGAAATATTGAAAGAAAGAATGAAAGAAAGATTGAAAGATTGAAAGAAAGATTGAAAGAAAGATTGAAAGAATGAAAGATTGAAATAATGATTCAAAGTTTGAAAGAAAGATTGAAAGCAAGATTTAAACAAAGAAAGATTGAAAGTAAGAAAGATTGAAAGAAATATTGAATGAAAGATTGAAAGAAAGGATGAAAGAAAGATTGAAAGAAAGATTGAAAAAAAGAAAGATTGAAAGAAAGATTGAACGACTGAAGGAAAGAATGAAAGAAAGATTGAAAGAAAGATTGAAAGAAAGAAATATTGAAGGAAAGATTGAAAGATTGAATGATTGAAAGAAAGACTGAAAGAAAGATTGACAGACAGAAAGATTGAAAGAAAGAATGAAAGAAAGATTGAAAGAAATAATAAAAGAAATATTGAAAGATTAAACAATTGAAAGAAAGATTGCAAGAAAGATTGAAAAAAGAAAGATTGAAAGAAAGAATAAAAGAAAGATTGAAAGAAAGATGGAAAGAAAGAAAGATTGAAAGAAATAACAAAAGAAAGATTGAAAGAAAGAATGAAAGAAAGATTGAACGATTGGAAGAAATATTGAAAGAAAGAAAGATTGAAAGTAAGATAGATTGAAAGTAAGAATGAAAGAAAGATTGAAAGATTTAAAGAAAGAATGAAAGAAAGATTGAAAGATTGAAATATTGAAAGAAAGAATGAAAGAAAGATTGAAAGATTGAAAGAAAGATTGAAAGATTGAAAGATTGAAATAAAGATTGAAAGTTTGAAAGAATGATTGAAAGAAAGATTTAAAGAAAGATTTAAAGAAAGATTGAAAGACTGAAAGAAAGAATGAAAGGCAGATTGAAAGAAAGATTGAAAGTAAGAAAGATTGAAAGAAAGAATAAAAGAAAGATTGAAAGATTGCAAGAAAGAATGAAAGAAATATTGAAAGATTGAAATATTGAAAGAAAGACTGAAAGAAAGATTGAAAGTAAGAAAGAAAGATTGAAAGAAAGATTGAAAGAAAGATTTAAAGAAAGAAAGAAAGATTGAAAGAAAGATTGAAAGAAAGATTGAAAGAAAGATTGAAATAAAGAATGAAAGAAAGATTGAAAGAAAGATTGAAAGAAAGAAAGATTGAAAGATTGAATGATTGATAGAAAGACTGAAAGAAAGAATGACGGACGGAAAGATTGAAAGAAAGAATGAAAGAAAGATTGAAAAAAAGATTGAAAGACTGCAAGAAAGAATGAAAGAAACATTGAAAGATTAAACAATTGAAAGAAAGATTGCAAGAAAGATGGAAAGAATGAAAGATTGAAATAATGATTGAAAGTTTGAAAGAATGATTGAAAGAAAGATTTAAACAAAGAAAGATTACATTTACATTTACATTTAGTCATTTAGCAGACGCTTTTATCCAAAGCGACTTACAAGGGAGAATAACATTCAGCTACATTGCGACAGAGATTAGTGTAACAACAACATTGGTGTAACAATAAATTCTGCAAGGTGGTGCTAAGTAATTGTAGATTAGGACAGGAGGTACTCACTGAAGAGCTGGGTCTTCAGGTGCTTCTTAAAGACAGAGAGGGAGGTCCCCGCTCTGGTCATTTTTGGCAGCTCGTTCCACCAACGTGGAAGATTGAAAGATTGAAAGAAAGAATGAAAGATTGAAAGAAAGAATGAAAGAACGATTGAAAGAAAGAATGAAAGAATGAAAGAAAGATTGAAAGATTGAAAGAAATATTGAAAGAAAGAGAGAATGAAAGTAAGAAAGATGGAAAGAAAAATTGAAAGATTGAAAGATTGAAAGAAAGAATTAAAGAAAGATTGAATGATTGAAAGATTGAAAGAAAAATTGAAAGAAAGATTGAAGAAAGAAAGATTTAAAGAAAAAAAGATTTAAAGAAAGATTGAAAGACTAAAAGTAAGAATGAAAAAAAAGATTGAAAGAAAGATTGAAAAAAGAAAGAAAGATTGAAAGAAAGATTGAAAGAAAGATTGAAAGAAAGAATGAAAGTTTGAAAGAAAGATTGAAAGAAAGATTGAAAGACTGAAAGAAAAAATGAAAGAAAGATTAAAAGAGAGATTGAAAGATTGAAAGATTGAAAGAAAGAATGAAAGATTGAAAGAAAGAATGAAAGAATGAATGAAAGATTAAAAGATTGAAAGAAATATTGAAAAAAAGAAAGATTGAAAGTAAGAAAAATTGAAAGAATGAATGAAAGAAACAAAAAAAGACTGATAAAAAGAAAGAATGTTTGAGAGATCAAAATATTTAAAGAAAGAAAGATTGAAAGAAAGATTTTAAGACTGAATTAAAGAATTAAAGAAAGATTGAAAGAAAGGTTGAAAGATAGAATGAAAGAAAGATTGAAAGATTGAAAGTTGTAAAGAAAGATTGAAAGAAAGATTTAAAGAAAGATTGAAAGACTAAAAAAATGAATG
This sequence comes from Zeus faber, assembly GCF_960531495.2. Classification (NCBI taxonomy): domain Eukaryota; kingdom Metazoa; phylum Chordata; class Actinopteri; order Zeiformes; family Zeidae; genus Zeus; species Zeus faber. Next base: position 1,038,908 of record NC_137205.1, read on the forward strand.
AAAGAAAGATTGAAAGGTTGAAAGAAAGAATGAAAGAATGAAAGAAAGATTGAAAGATTGAAAGAAAGATTGGAAGAAAGAATGAAAGTATGAAAGAAAGATTGAAAGATCGAAGGAAAGATTGAAAGAACGATTGAAAGAAAGAATGAAAGAATGAAAGAAAGATTGAAAGATTGAAAGAAAGATTGAAAGTAATAAAGATTGAAAGAAGGAATGAAGGAAAAATTGAATGTTTGAAAGACTGAAAGAATGAATGAAAGAAAGCTTGAAAGAAAGATTGAAAGAAAGATTTTAAGAAAGGTTGAAAGACTGAAAGAAAGAATGAAAGAAAGAATGATTGAAAGATTGAAAGAAAGAATGAAAGATTGAAAGAAAGAATATAAGAACGATTGAAAGAAAGATTGAAAGTAAGATTGAAAGTTTGAAAGAAAGATTGAAAGACTGAAGGAAAGAATGAGTGAAAGATTGAAAGAAAGATTAAAAGAAAAAAAGATTGAAAGTATTAAAGACTGAAAAAAATATTGAAAGAAAGATTGAAAGATTGAAAGATAGAATGAAAGAAAGATTGAAAGATTGAAAGATTGAAAGAAAGAATGAAAGAAATATTGAAAGAAAAAAATATTGAAGGAAAGATTGAAAGATTGAATGACTGAAAGAAAGAAAGACTGAAAGAAAGATTGACAGACAGAAAGATTGAAAGAAAGAATGAAAGAAAGATTGAAAGAAAGAATGAAAGAAAGATTGAAAGTTTGAAAGAAAGATTGAAAGAAAGATTTAAAGAAAGATTGAAAGACTGAAAGAAAGAATGAAAGGCAGATTGAAAGAAAGATTGAAAGTAAGAAAGATTGAAACAAAGAATGAAAGAAAGATTGAAAGATTGCAAGAAAGAATGAAAGAAATATTGAAAGATTGAAATATTGAAAGAAAGAATGAAAGAAAGATTGAAAGATTGAAAGAAAGATTGAAAGAAAGATTGAAAGAAAGATTGAAAGAAAGAATGAAAGAAAGATTGAAAGAAAGAATGAAAGAAAGATTGAAAGTTTGAAAGAAAGATTGAAAGAAAGATTTATAGAAAGATTGAAAGACTGAAAGAAAGAATGAAAGGCAGATTGAAAGAAAGATTGAAAGTAAGAAAGATTGAAAGAAAGAATGAAAGAAAGATTGAAAGATTGCAAGAAAGAATGAAAGAAATATTGAAAGATTGAAATATTGAAAGAAAGAATGAAAGAAAGATTGAAAGATTGAAAGAAAGATTGAAAGAAAGATTGAAAGATTGAAATAAAGATTGAAAGTTTGAAAGAAAGATTGAAAGAAAGATTTAAAGAAAGAATGAAACAAAGATTGAAATAAAGAATGAAAGTAAGATTGAAAGAAAGATTGAAAGAAAGAAAGATTGAAAGATTGAATGATTGAAAGAAAGACTGAAAGAAAGAATGACGGACAGAAAGATTGAAAGAAAGAATGAAAGACAGATTGAAAAAAAGATTGAAAGACTGAAAGAAAGAATGAAAGAAACATTGAAAGATTAAACAATTGAAAGAAAGATTGCAAGAAAGATGGAATGTAAGATTGAAAGAAATAAAGATTGAAAGAAATAACAAAAGAAAGATTGAAAGAAATAATGAAAGAAATATTGAAAGACTGAAAGAAAGAATGAAAGGCAGATTGAAAGAAAGATTGAAAGTAAGAAAAATTGAAAGAAAGAATCAAAGAAAGATTGAAAGATTGCAAGAAAGAATGAAAGAAATATTGAAAGATTGAAATATTGAAAGAAAGAATGAAAGAAAGATTGAAAGATTGAAAGAAAGATTGAAAGAAAGATTGAAAGAAAGATTGAAAGAAAGATTGAAAGAATGATTTAAACAAAGAAAGATTGAAAGTAAGAAAGATTGAAAGAAATATTGAACGAAAGATTGAAAGAAAGGATGAAAGAAAGATTGAAAGAAAGATTGAAAGATTGAAATATTGAAAGAAAGAATGAAAGAAAGATTGAAAGATTGAAAGATTGAAAGATTGAAAGATTGAAATAAAGATTGAAAGTTTGAAAGAAAGATTGAAAGAAAGATTTAAAGAAAGAATGAAAGAATGAAAGAAGGATTGAAAGATTGAAAGAAATATTGAAAGAAAGAGAGAATGAAAGTAAGAAAGATGGAAAGAAAAATTGAAAGATTGAAAGATTGAAAGAAAGAATTAAAGAAAGATTGAATGATTGAAAGATTGAAAGAAAAATTGAAAGAAAGATTGAAGAAAGAAAGATTTAAAGAAAAAAAGATTTAAAGAAAGATTGAAAGACTAAAAGTAAGAATGAAAAAAAAGATTGAAAGAAAGATTGAAAAAAGAAAGAAAGATTGAAAGAAAGATTGAAAGATTGAAATATTGAAAGAAAGAATGAAAGAAAGATTGAAAGATTGAAAGAAAGATTGAAAGAAAGATTGAAAGAATGAAAGATTGAAATAATGATTCAAAGTTTGAAAGAAAGATTGAAAGCAAGATTTAAACAAAGAAAGATTGAAAGTAAGAAAGATTGAAAGAAATATTGAATGAAAGATTGAAAGAAAGGATGAAAGAAAGATTGAAAGAAAGATTGAAAAAAAGAAAGATTGAAAGAAAGATTGAACGACTGAAGGAAAGAATGAAAGAAAGATTGAAAGAAAGATTGAAAGAAAGAAATATTGAAGGAAAGATTGAAAGATTGAATGATTGAAAGAAAGACTGAAAGAAAGATTGACAGACAGAAAGATTGAAAGAAAGAATGAAAGAAAGATTGAAAGAAATAATAAAAGAAATATTGAAAGATTAAACAATTGAAAGAAAGATTGCAAGAAAGATTGAAAAAAGAAAGATTGAAAGAAAGAATAAAAGAAAGATTGAAAGAAAGATGGAAAGAAAGAAAGATTGAAAGAAATAACAAAAGAAAGATTGAAAGAAAGAATGAAAGAAAGATTGAACGATTGGAAGAAATATTGAAAGAAAGAAAGATTGAAAGTAAGATAGATTGAAAGTAAGAATGAAAGAAAGATTGAAAGATTTAAAGAAAGAATGAAAGAAAGATTGAAAGATTGAAATATTGAAAGAAAGAATGAAAGAAAGATTGAAAGATTGAAAGAAAGATTGAAAGATTGAAAGATTGAAATAAAGATTGAAAGTTTGAAAGAATGATTGAAAGAAAGATTTAAAGAAAGATTTAAAGAAAGATTGAAAGACTGAAAGAAAGAATGAAAGGCAGATTGAAAGAAAGATTGAAAGTAAGAAAGATTGAAAGAAAGAATAAAAGAAAGATTGAAAGATTGCAAGAAAGAATGAAAGAAATATTGAAAGATTGAAATATTGAAAGAAAGACTGAAAGAAAGATTGAAAGTAAGAAAGAAAGATTGAAAGAAAGATTGAAAGAAAGATTTAAAGAAAGAAAGAAAGATTGAAAGAAAGATTGAAAGAAAGATTGAAAGAAAGATTGAAATAAAGAATGAAAGAAAGATTGAAAGAAAGATTGAAAGAAAGAAAGATTGAAAGATTGAATGATTGATAGAAAGACTGAAAGAAAGAATGACGGACGGAAAGATTGAAAGAAAGAATGAAAGAAAGATTGAAAAAAAGATTGAAAGACTGCAAGAAAGAATGAAAGAAACATTGAAAGATTAAACAATTGAAAGAAAGATTGCAAGAAAGATGGAAAGAATGAAAGATTGAAATAATGATTGAAAGTTTGAAAGAATGATTGAAAGAAAGATTTAAACAAAGAAAGATTACATTTACATTTACATTTAGTCATTTAGCAGACGCTTTTATCCAAAGCGACTTACAAGGGAGAATAACATTCAGCTACATTGCGACAGAGATTAGTGTAACAACAACATTGGTGTAACAATAAATTCTGCAAGGTGGTGCTAAGTAATTGTAGATTAGGACAGGAGGTACTCACTGAAGAGCTGGGTCTTCAGGTGCTTCTTAAAGACAGAGAGGGAGGTCCCCGCTCTGGTCATTTTTGGCAGCTCGTTCCACCAACGTGGAAGATTGAAAGATTGAAAGAAAGAATGAAAGATTGAAAGAAAGAATGAAAGAACGATTGAAAGAAAGAATGAAAGAATGAAAGAAAGATTGAAAGATTGAAAGAAATATTGAAAGAAAGAGAGAATGAAAGTAAGAAAGATGGAAAGAAAAATTGAAAGATTGAAAGATTGAAAGAAAGAATTAAAGAAAGATTGAATGATTGAAAGATTGAAAGAAAAATTGAAAGAAAGATTGAAGAAAGAAAGATTTAAAGAAAAAAAGATTTAAAGAAAGATTGAAAGACTAAAAGTAAGAATGAAAAAAAAGATTGAAAGAAAGATTGAAAAAAGAAAGAAAGATTGAAAGAAAGATTGAAAGAAAGATTGAAAGAAAGAATGAAAGTTTGAAAGAAAGATTGAAAGAAAGATTGAAAGACTGAAAGAAAAAATGAAAGAAAGATTAAAAGAGAGATTGAAAGATTGAAAGATTGAAAGAAAGAATGAAAGATTGAAAGAAAGAATGAAAGAATGAATGAAAGATTAAAAGATTGAAAGAAATATTGAAAAAAAGAAAGATTGAAAGTAAGAAAAATTGAAAGAATGAATGAAAGAAACAAAAAAAGACTGATAAAAAGAAAGAATGTTTGAGAGATCAAAATATTTAAAGAAAGAAAGATTGAAAGAAAGATTTTAAGACTGAATTAAAGAATTAAAGAAAGATTGAAAGAAAGGTTGAAAGATAGAATGAAAGAAAGATTGAAAGATTGAAAGTTGTAAAGAAAGATTGTAAGAAAGATTTAAAGAAAGATTGAAAGACTAAAAAAATGAATGAAAGAAAGATTGAAAGGTTGAAAGAAAGAATGAAAGAATGAAAGAAAGATTGAAAGATTGAAAGAAAGATTGGAAGAAAGAATGAAAGTATGAAAGAAAGATTGAAAGATCGAAGGAAAGATTGAAAGAACGATTGAAAGAAAGAATGAAAGAATGAAAGAAAGATTGAAAGATTGAAAGAAAGATTGAAAGTAATAAAGATTGAAAGAAGGAATGAAGGAAAAATTGAATGTTTGAAAGACTGAAAGAATGAATGAAAGAAAGCTTGAAAGAAAGATTGAAAGAAAGATTTTAAGAAAGGTTGAAAGACTGAAAGAAAGAATGAAAGAAAGAATGATTGAAAGATTGAAAGAAAGAATGAAAGATTGAAAGAAAGAATATAAGAACGATTGAAAGAAAGATTGAAAGTAAGATTGAAAGTTTGAAAGAAAGATTGAAAGACTGAAGGAAAGAATGAGTGAAAGATTGAAAGAAAGATTAAAAGAAAAAAAGATTGAAAGTATTAAAGACTGAAAAAAATATTGAAAGAAAGATTGAAAGATTGAAAGATAGAATGAAAGAAAGATTGAAAGATTGAAAGATTGAAAGAAAGAATGAAAGAAATATTGAAAGAAAAAAATATTGAAGGAAAGATTGAAAGATTGAATGACTGAAAGAAAGAAAGACTGAAAGAAAGATTGACAGACAGAAAGATTGAAAGAAAGAATGAAAGAAAGATTGAAAGAAAGAATGAAAGAAAGATTGAAAGTTTGAAAGAAAGATTGAAAGAAAGATTTAAAGAAAGATTGAAAGACTGAAAGAAAGAATGAAAGGCAGATTGAAAGAAAGATTGAAAGTAAGAAAGATTGAAACAAAGAATGAAAGAAAGATTGAAAGATTGCAAGAAAGAATGAAAGAAATATTGAAAGATTGAAATATTGAAAGAAAGAATGAAAGAAAGATTGAAAGATTGAAAGAAAGATTGAAAGAAAGATTGAAAGAAAGATTGAAAGAAAGAATGAAAGAAAGATTGAAAGAAAGAATGAAAGAAAGATTGAAAGTTTGAAAGAAAGATTGAAAGAAAGATTTATAGAAAGATTGAAAGACTGAAAGAAAGAATGAAAGGCAGATTGAAAGAAAGATTGAAAGTAAGAAAGATTGAAAGAAAGAATGAAAGAAAGATTGAAAGATTGCAAGAAAGAATGAAAGAAATATTGAAAGATTGAAATATTGAAAGAAAGAATGAAAGAAAGATTGAAAGATTGAAAGAAAGATTGAAAGAAAGATTGAAAGATTGAAATAAAGATTGAAAGTTTGAAAGAAAGATTGAAAGAAAGATTTAAAGAAAGAATGAAACAAAGATTGAAATAAAGAATGAAAGTAAGATTGAAAGAAAGATTGAAAGAAAGAAAGATTGAAAGATTGAATGATTGAAAGAAAGACTGAAAGAAAGAATGACGGACAGAAAGATTGAAAGAAAGAATGAAAGACAGATTGAAAAAAAGATTGAAAGACTGAAAGAAAGAATGAAAGAAACATTGAAAGATTAAACAATTGAAAGAAAGATTGCAAGAAAGATGGAATGTAAGATTGAAAGAAATAAAGATTGAAAGAAATAACAAAAGAAAGATTGAAAGAAATAATGAAAGAAATATTGAAAGACTGAAAGAAAGAATGAAAGGCAGATTGAAAGAAAGATTGAAAGTAAGAAAAATTGAAAGAAAGAATCAAAGAAAGATTGAAAGATTGCAAGAAAGAATGAAAGAAATATTGAAAGATTGAAATATTGAAAGAAAGAATGAAAGAAAGATTGAAAGATTGAAAGAAAGATTGAAAGAAAGATTGAAAGAAAGATTGAAAGAAAGATTGAAAGAATGATTTAAACAAAGAAAGATTGAAAGTAAGAAAGATTGAAAGAAATATTGAACGAAAGATTGAAAGAAAGGATGAAAGAAAGATTGAAAGAAAGATTGAAAGATTGCAATATTGAAAGAAAGAATGAAAGAAAGATTGAAAGATTGAAAGATTGAAAGATTGAAAGATTGAAATAAAGATTGAAAGTTTGAAAGAAAGATTGAAAGAAAGATTTAAAGAAAGAATGAAAGAATGAAAGAAGGATTGAAAGATTGAAAGAAATATTGAAAGAAAGAGAGAATGAAAGTAAGAAAGATGGAAAGAAAAATTGAAAGATTGAAAGATTGAAAGAAAGAATTAAAGAAAGATTGAATGATTGAAAGATTGAAAGAAAAATTGAAAGAAAGATTGAAGAAAGAAAGATTTAAAGAAAAAAAGATTTAAAGAAAGATTGAAAGACTAAAAGTAAGAATGAAAAAAAAGATTGAAAGAAAGATTGAAAAAAGAAAGAAAGATTGAAAGAAAGATTGAAAGAAAGATTGAAAGAAAGAATGAAAGTTTGAAAGAAAGATTGAAAGAAAGATTGAAAGAAAGATTGAAAGACTGAAAGAAAAAATGAAAGAAAGATTAAAAGAGAGATTGAAAGATTGAAAGATTGAAAGAAAGAATGAAAGATTGAAAGAAAGAATGAAAGAATGAATGAAAGATTAAAAGATTGAAAGAAATATTGAAAAAAAGAAAGATTAAAAGTAAGAAAAATTGAAAGAATGAATGAAAGAAACAAAAAAAGACTGATAAAAAGAAAGAATGTTTGAGAGATCAAAATATTTAAAGAAAGAAAGATTGAAAGAAAGATTTTAAGACTGAATTAAAGAATTAAAGAAAGATTTAAAGAAAGGTTGAAAGATAGAATGAAAGAAAGATTGAAAGATTGAAAGTTGTAAAGAAAGATTGAAAGAAAGATTTAAAGAAAGATTGAAAGACTAAAAAAAAGAATGAAAGAAAGATTGAAAGGTTGAAAGAAAGAATGAAAGAATGAAAAAAAGATTGAAAGATTGAAAGAAAGTTTGAAAGAGAGATTTAAACAAAGAAAGATTGAAAGTAAGAAAGATTGAAAGAATTAATGAAAGAAAGATTGAAAGATTGAAAGAAAGAATGAAAGAAAGATTGAAAGATTGAAATATTGAAAGAAAGATTGAATGTTTGAAAAAAGATTGAAAGTATTAAAGATCGAAAGAAATATTTAAAGAAAGATTGAAAGATTGAAAGAAAGAATGAAAGAACGATTGAAAGAAAGAATGAATGAATGAAAGAAAGAATGAAAGATTAAACAATTGAAAGAAAGATTGGAAGAAAGATTGAAAAAGGAAATATTGAAAGAAAGAATGAAAGAAAGATTGAAAGAAAGTTGGAAAGAAAGATTGAAAGAAAGAAAGATTGAAAGAAATAATGAAAGAAAGATTGAACGATTGGAACCAATATTGAAAGATAGAAAAATTGAAAGTAAGAAAGAATGAAAGCAAGATTGAAAGATTGAAAGAAAGAATGAAAGAAAGATTGAAAGATTGACAGAATGATTGAAAAAAAGGTTGAAAGACTGAAAGAAAGAATGAAAGAAAGATTGAAAGATTGAAAGATTGAAAGAAAGATTGAATGTTTGAAAGAAAGTTTGAAAGAAAGATTTAAAGAAAGAAAGATTGAAAGAAATATTGAAAGAAAGATTGAAAGATTGAAAGAAAGATTGAAAGATTGAAAGATTGAAATAATGATTGAAAGTTTGAAAGAAAGATTGAAAGAAAGATTTAAGGAAAGAAAGATTGAAAGTAAGAAAGATTGAAAGAAATATTGAAAGAAAGATTGAAAGATTGAAAGAAAGATTGAAAGAAAGAATGAACGAAAGATTGAAAGAAAGATTGAAAAAAAGAAAGATTGAAAGAAAGATTGAAAGACTGAAGGAAAGAATGAAAGAAAGATTGAAAGAAAGATTGAAAGAAAGATTGAAAGAAAGAAAGATTGAAAGAAAGATTGAAAGATTGAAAGATTGAAAGAAAGAATGAAAAATTGAAAGAAAGAATGAAAGAACGATTGAAAGAAAGAATGAAAGAATGAAAGAAAGATTGAAAGATTGAAAGAAAGATTGAAAGAAAGATTTAAAGAAAGATTGAAAGACTGAAAGAAAGAATGAAAGAAATAATTAAAGAAAGATTGAAAGAACGAATGTAAGAAAGATTGAAAGATTGAAAGATTGAAATAAAGATTGAAAGTTTGAAAGAAAGATTGAAAGAAAGATTTAAAGAAAGAAAGATTGAAAGAAATATTGAAAGAAAGATTGAAAGAATTAACAAAAGAAAGATTGAAAGAAAGAATGAAAGAAAGATTGAACGATTGGAAGAAATATTGAAAGAAAGATGGATTGAAAGTAAGATAGATTGAAAGAAAGAATGAAAGAAAGATTGAAAGATTTAAAGAATGAATGAAAGAAAGATTGAAAGATTGAAATATTGAAAGAAAGAATGAATGAAAGATTGAAAGATTGAAAGAAAGATTGAAAGATTGAAAGATTGAAATAAAGATTGAAAGTTTGAAAGAAAGATTGAAAGAAAGATTGAAAGAAAGAAAGAAATATTGAAAGAAAGATTGAAAGAAAGAATGAAAGAATGAAAGAAAGATTGAAAGATTGAAAGAAAGATTGAAAGTAATAAAGATTGAAAGAAGGAATGAAGGAAAAATTGAAAGTTTGAAAGACTGAAAGAATGAATGAAAGAAAGATTGAAAGATTGAAAGAAAGAAAGATTGAAAGAAAGAATGAAAGAATGAAAGAAAGATTGAAAGATTGAAAGAAATACTGAAAGAAAGAAAGAAAGATTGAAAGTAAGAACGATTGAAAGAAAGCTTGAAAGAAAGATTGAAAGAAAGAATGAAAGAAAGATTGAAAGAATGAAAGATTGAAAGAAAGATTGAAAGATTGAAAGAAAGAATAAAAGAACGATTGAAAGAAAGAATGAAAGAATGAAAGAAAGATTGAAAGATTGAAAGAATATTGAAAGAAAGAGAGAATGAAAGTAAGAAAGATTGAAAGAAAGATTGAAAGACTGAAAGAAAGAATGAATAAAAGAATTAAAGAAAGATTGAAAGATTGAAAGATTGAAAGAAAGATTGAAAAAAGAATGATTGAAAGAAAGAAAGATTTAAAGAATGAAAGATTTAAAGAAAGATTGAAAGACTAAAAGTAAGAATGAAAAAAAAGAATGAAAGAAAGATTGAAAGATTGAAAGATTGAAAGAAAGAATGAAAGATTGAAAGAAAGAATGAAAGAACGATTGAAAGAAAGAATGAAAGAATGAAAAAAAAGAATGAAAGAAAGATTGAAAGATTGAAAGATTGAAAGAAAGAATGAAAGATTGAAAGAAAGAATGAAAGAACGATTGAAAGAAAGAATGAAAGAATGAAAGAAAGATTGAAAGAAATATTGAAAGAAAGAGAGAATGAAAGTAATAAAGATGGAAAGAAAAATTGAAAGAAAGATTAAAAGAGAGATTGAAAGATTGAAAGATTGAAAGAAAGAATGAAAGATTGAAAGAAAGAATGAAAGAATGAATGAAAGATTAAAAGATTGAAAGAAAGGTTGAAGATAGAATGAAAGAAAGATTGAAATATTGAAAGTTTGAAAGAAAGATTGAAAGAAAGATTTAAAGAAAGATTGAAAGACTAAAAAAAAGAATGAAAGAAAGATTGAAAGGTTGAAAGAAAGAATGAAAGAATGAAAGAAAGATTGAAAGATAGAAAGAAAGATTGAAAGAAAGAATGAAAGTATGAAAGAAAGATTGAAAGATTGAAGGAAATATTGAAAGAACGATTGAAAGAAAGAATGAAAGAACGAAAGAAAGATTGAAAGAAAGATTGAAAGTAATAAAGATTGAAAGAAGGAATAAAGGAAAAATTGAAAGTTTGAAAGACTGAAAGAATGAATGAAAGAAAGATTGAAAGATTGAAAGATTGAAAGAAAGAAAGATTGAGAGAAAGAATGAAAGAATGAAAGAAAGATTGAAAGATTGAAAGAAATACTGAAAGAAAGAAAGAAAGATTGAAAGTAAGAACGATTGAAAGAAAGCTTGAAAGAAAGATTGAAAGAAAGAATGAAAGAAAGATTGAAAGATTGAAAGATTGAAAGAAAAAATGAAAGATTGAAAGAAAGAATAAAAGAACGATTGAAAGAAAGAATGAAAGAATGAAAGAAAGATTGAAAGATTGAAAGAATATTGAAAGAAAGAGAGAATGAAAGTAAGAAAGATTGAAAGAAAGATTGAAATTAAAAAAGATTGAAAGAAAGAATGAAAGAAAAATTGAAAGATTGAAAGATTGAAAGAAAGATTTAAAGAAAGATTTAAAGAAAGATTGAAAGACTGAAAGAAAGAATGAATAAAAGAATTAAAGAAAGATTGAAAGATCGAAAGATTGAAAGATTGAAAGAAAGATTGAAAAAAGAATGATTGAAAGAAAGAAAGATTTAAAGAATGAAAGTAAGAATGAAAAAAAAGAATGAAAGAAAGATTGAAAGATTGAAAGATTGAAAGAAAGAATGAAAGATTGAAAGAAAGAATGAAAGAACGATTGAAAGAAAGAATGAAAGAATGAAAGAAAGATTGAAAGATTGAAAGAAATATTGAAAGAAAGAGAGAATGAAAGTAAGAAAGATGGAAAGAAAAATTGAAAGATTGAAAGATTGAAAGAAAGAATTAAAGAAAGATTGAATGATTGAAAGATTGAAAGAAAGATTGAAAGAAAGATTGAAAAAAGAAAGAAAGATTGAAAGAAAGATTGAGAGAAAGATTGAAAGAAAGAATGAAAGTTTGAAAGAAAGATTGAAAGAAAGATTGAAAGAAAGATTGAAAGAAAGATTGAAAGACTGAAAGAAAAAATGAAAGAAAGATTAAAAGAGAGATTGAAAGATTGAAAGATTGAAAGAAAGAATGAAAGATTGAAAGAAAGAATGAAAGAATGAATGAAAGATTAAAAGATTGAAAGAAATATTGAAAAAAAGAAAGATTGAAAGTAAGAAAAATTGAAAGAATGAATGAAAGAAACAAAAAAAGACTGATAAAAAGAAAGAATGTTTGAGAGATCAAAATATTTAAAGAAAGAAAGATTGAAAGAAAGATTTTAAGACTGAATTAAAGAATTAAAGAAAGATTGAAAGAAAGGTTGAAAGATAGAATGAAAGAAAGATTGAAAGATTAAAAGTTGTAAAGAAAGATTGAAAGAAAGATTTAAAGAAAGATTGAAAGACTAAAAAAAAGAATGAAAGAAAGATTGAAAGGTTGAAAGAAAAAATGAAAGAATGAAAGAAACATTGAAAGATTGAAAGAAAGATTGGAAGAAAGAATGAAAGTATGAAAGAAAGATTGAAAGATTGAAGGAAAGATTGAAAGAACGATTGAAAGAAAGAATGAAAGAATGAAAGAAAGATTGAAAGATTGAAAGAAAGATTGAAAGTAATAAAGATTAAAAGAAGGAATGAAGGAAAAATTGAATGTTTGAAAGACTGAAAGAATGAATGAAAGATTGAAAGAAAGATTTTAAGAAAGGTTGAAAGACTGAAAGAAAGAATGAAAGAAAGAATGATTGAAAGATTGAAAGAAAGAATGAAAGATTGAAAGAAAGAATATAAGAACGATTGAAAGAAAGATTGAAAGTAAGGTTGAAAGTTTGAAAGAAAGATTGAAAGAAAAATTGAAAGAAAGATTGAAAGACTGAAGGAAAGAATGAGTGAAAGATTGAAAGAAAGATTAAAAGAAAAAAGATTGAAAGTATTAAAGACTGAAAAAAATATTGAAAGAAAGATTTAAAGACTGAAAGATAGAATGAAAGAAAGATTGAAAGATTGAAAGATTGAAAGAAAGAATGAAAAAAAGATTGAAAGACTGAAAAAAATATTGAAAGAAAGATTGAAAGATTGAAAGATAGAATGAAAGAAAGATTGAAAGATTGAAAGAAAGAATGAAAGAAAGATTGAAAGACTGAAAGAAAGAATGAAAGAAAGATTGAAAGTGCGAAAGAAAGAATGAAAGAATTAAAGAAAGATTGAAAGAAATATTGAAAGAAAGAATGAAAGATTGAAAGAAAGAATGAAAGTAATAAAGATTGAAAGAAGGAATGAAGGAAAAGTTGAATGTTTGAAAGACTGAAAGAATGAATGAAAGAAAGCTTGAAAGAAAGATTGAAAGAAAGATTTTAAGAAAGGTTGAAAGACTGAAAGAAAGAATGAAAGAAAGAATGATTGAAAGATTGAAAGAAAGAATGAAAGATTGAAAGAAAGAATATAAGAACGATTGAAAGAAAGATTGAAAGTAAGATTGAAAGTTTGAAAGAAAGATTGAAAGAAAAATTGAAAGAAAGATTGAAAGACTGAAGGAAAGAATGAGTGAAAGATTGAAAGAAAGATTAAAAGAAAAAAAGATTGAAAGTATTAAAGACTGAAAAAAATATTGAAAGAAAGATTGAAAGATTGAAAGATAGAATGAAAGAAAGATTGAAAGATTGAAAGATTGAAAGAAAGAATGAAAGAAAGATTGAAAGACTGAAAAAAATATTGAAAGAAAGATTGAAAGATTGAAAGATAGAATGAAAGAAAGATTGAAAGATTGAAAGATTGAAAGAAAGAATGAAATAAAGATTGAAAGACTGAAAGAAAGAATGAAAGAAAGATTGAAAGTGCGAAAGAAAGAATGAAAGAATTAAAGAAAGATTGAAAGATTGAAAGAATATTGAAAGAAAGAGAGAATGAAAGTAAGAAAGATTGAAAGAAAGATTGAAAGTAAAAAAGATTGAAAGAAAGAATGAAAGAAAAATTGAAAGATTGAAAGATTGAAAGAAAGATTTAAAGAAAGATTTAAAGAAAGATTGAAAGACTGAAAGAAAGAATGAATAAAAGAATTAAAGAAAGATTGAAAGATCGAAAGATTGAAAGATTGAAAGAAAGATTGAAAAAAGAATGATTGAAAGAAAGAAAGATTTAAAGAATGAAAGATTTAAAGAAAGATTGAAAGACTAAAAGTAAGAATGAAAAAAAAGAATGAAAGAAAGATTGAAAGATTGAAAGATTGAAAGAAAGAATGAAAGATTGAAAGAGAGAATGAAAGAACGATTGAAAGAAAGAATGAAAGAATGAAAGAAAGATTGAAAGATTGAAAGAAATATTGAAAGAAAGAGAGAATGAAAGTAAGAAAGATGGAAAGAAAAATTGAAAGATTGAAATATTGAAAGAAAGAATGAAAGAAAGATTGAAAGATTGAAAGATTGAAAGATTGAAAGATTGAAATAAAGATTGAAAGTTTGAAAGAAAGATTGAAAGAAAGATTTAAAGAAAGAATGAAAGAATGAAAGAAGGATTGAAAGATTGAAAGAAATATTGAAAGAAAGAGAGAATGAAAGTAAGAAAGATGGAAAGAAAAATTGAAAGATTGAAAGATTGAAAGAAAGAATTAAAGAAAGATTGAATGATTGAAAGATTGAAAGAAAAATTGAAAGAAAGATTGAAGAAAGAAAGATTTAAAGAAAAAAAGATTTAAAGAAAGATTGAAAGACTAAAAGTAAGAATGAAAAAAAAGATTGAAAGAAAGATTGAAAAAAGAAAGAAAGATTGAAAGAAAGATTGAAAGAAAGATTGAAAGAAAGAATGAAAGTTTGAAAGAAAGATTGAAAGAAAGATTGAAAGAAAGATTGAAAGACTGAAAGAAAAAATGAAAGAAAGATTAAAAGAGAGATTGAAAGATTGAAAGATTGAAAGAAAGAATGAAAGATTGAAAGAAAGAATGAAAGAATGAATGAAAGATTAAAAGATTGAAAGAAATATTGAAAAAAAGAAAGATTAAAAGTAAGAAAAATTGAAAGAATGAATGAAAGAAACAAAAAAAGACTGATAAAAAGAAAGAATGTTTGAGAGATCAAAATATTTAAAGAAAGAAAGATTGAAAGAAAGATTTTAAGACTGAATTAAAGAATTAAAGAAAGATTTAAAGAAAGGTTGAAAGATAGAATGAAAGAAAGATTGAAAGATTGAAAGTTGTAAAGAAAGATTGAAAGAAAGATTTAAAGAAAGATTGAAAGACTAAAAAAAAGAATGAAAGAAAGATTGAAAGGTTGAAAGAAAGAATGAAAGAATGAAAAAAAGATTGAAAGATTGAAAGAAAGTTTGAAAGAGAGATTTAAACAAAGAAAGATTGAAAGTAAGAAAGATTGAAAGAATTAATGAAAGAAAGATTGAAAGATTGAAAGAAAGAATGAAAGAAAGATTGAAAGATTGAAATATTGAAAGAAAGATTGAATGTTTGAAAAAAGATTGAAAGTATTAAAGATCGAAAGAAATATTTAAAGAAAGATTGAAAGATTGAAAGAAAGAATGAAAGAACGATTGAAAGAAAGAATGAATGAATGAAAGAAAGAATGAAAGATTAAACAATTGAAAGAAAGATTGGAAGAAAGATTGAAAAAGGAAATATTGAAAGAAAGAATGAAAGAAAGATTGAAAGAAAGTTGGAAAGAAAGATTGAAAGAAAGAAAGATTGAAAGAAATAATGAAAGAAAGATTGAACGATTGGAACCAATATTGAAAGATAGAAAAATTGAAAGTAAGAAAGAATGAAAGCAAGATTGAAAGATTGAAAGAAAGAATGAAAGAAAGATTGAAAGATTGACAGAATGATTGAAAAAAAGGTTGAAAGACTGAAAGAAAGAATGAAAGAAAGATTGAAAGATTGAAAGATTGAAAGAAAGATTGAATGTTTGAAAGAAAGTTTGAAAGAAAGATTTAAAGAAAGAAAGATTGAAAGAAATATTGAAAGAAAGATTGAAAGATTGAAAGAAAGATTGAAAGATTGAAAGATTGAAATAATGATTGAAAGTTTGAAAGAAAGATTGAAAGAAAGATTTAAGGAAAGAAAGATTGAAAGTAAGAAAGATTGAAAGAAATATTGAAAGAAAGATTGAAAGATTGAAAGAAAGATTGAAAGAAAGAATGAACGAAAGATTGAAAGAAAGATTGAAAAAAAGAAAGATTGAAAGAAAGATTGAAAGACTGAAGGAAAGAATGAAAGAAAGATTGAAAGAAAGATTGAAAGAAAGATTGAAAGAAAGAAAGATTGAAAGAAAGATTGAAAGATTGAAAGATTGAAAGAAAGAATGAAAAATTGAAAGAAAGAATGAAAGAACGATTGAAAGAAAGAATGAAAGAATGAAAGAAAGATTGAAAGATTGAAAGAAAGATTGAAAGAAAGATTTAAAGAAAGATTGAAAGACTGAAAGAAAGAATGAAAGAAATAATTAAAGAAAGATTGAAAGAACGAATGTAAGAAAGATTGAAAGATTGAAAGATTGAAATAAAGATTGAAAGTTTGAAAGAAAGATTGAAAGAAAGATTTAAAGAAAGAAAGATTGAAAGAAATATTGAAAGAAAGATTGAAAGAATTAACAAAAGAAAGATTGAAAGAAAGAATGAAAGAAAGATTGAACGATTGGAAGAAATATTGAAAGAAAGATGGATTGAAAGTAAGATAGATTGAAAGAAAGAATGAAAGAAAGATTGAAAGATTTAAAGAATGAATGAAAGAAAGATTGAAAGATTGAAATATTGAAAGAAAGAATGAATGAAAGATTGAAAGATTGAAAGAAAGATTGAAAGATTGAAAGATTGAAATAAAGATTGAAAGTTTGAAAGAAAGATTGAAAGAAAGATTGAAAGAAAGAAAGAAATATTGAAAGAAAGATTGAAAGAAAGAATGAAAGAATGAAAGAAAGATTGAAAGATTGAAAGAAAGATTGAAAGTAATAAAGATTGAAAGAAGGAATGAAGGAAAAATTGAAAGTTTGAAAGACTGAAAGAATGAATGAAAGAAAGATTGAAAGATTGAAAGAAAGAAAGATTGAAAGAAAGAATGAAAGAATGAAAGAAAGATTGAAAGATTGAAAGAAATACTGAAAGAAAGAAAGAAAGATTGAAAGTAAGAACGATTGAAAGAAAGCTTGAAAGAAAGATTGAAAGAAAGAATGAAAGAAAGATTGAAAGAATGAAAGATTGAAAGAAAGATTGAAAGATTGAAAGAAAGAATAAAAGAACGATTGAAAGAAAGAATGAAAGAATGAAAGAAAGATTGAAAGATTGAAAGAATATTGAAAGAAAGAGAGAATGAAAGTAAGAAAGATTGAAAGAAAGATTGAAAGACTGAAAGAAAGAATGAATAAAAGAATTAAAGAAAGATTGAAAGATTGAAAGATTGAAAGAAAGATTGAAAAAAGAATGATTGAAAGAAAGAAAGATTTAAAGAATGAAAGATTTAAAGAAAGATTGAAAGACTAAAAGTAAGAATGAAAAAAAAGAATGAAAGAAAGATTGAAAGATTGAAAGATTGAAAGAAAGAATGAAAGATTGAAAGAAAGAATGAAAGAACGATTGAAAGAAAGAATGAAAGAATGAAAAAAAAGAATGAAAGAAAGATTGAAAGATTGAAAGATTGAAAGAAAGAATGAAAGATTGAAAGAAAGAATGAAAGAACGATTGAAAGAAAGAATGAAAGAATGAAAGAAAGATTGAAAGAAATATTGAAAGAAAGAGAGAATGAAAGTAATAAAGATGGAAAGAAAAATTGAAAGAAAGATTAAAAGAGAGATTGAAAGATTGAAAGATTGAAAGAAAGAATGAAAGATTGAAAGAAAGAATGAAAGAATGAATGAAAGATTAAAAGATTGAAAGAAAGGTTGAAGATAGAATGAAAGAAAGATTGAAATATTGAAAGTTTGAAAGAAAGATTGAAAGAAAGATTTAAAGAAAGATTGAAAGACTAAAAAAAAGAATGAAAGAAAGATTGAAAGGTTGAAAGAAAGAATGAAAGAATGAAAGAAAGATTGAAAGATAGAAAGAAAGATTGAAAGAAAGAATGAAAGTATGAAAGAAAGATTGAAAGATTGAAGGAAATATTGAAAGAACGATTGAAAGAAAGAATGAAAGAACGAAAGAAAGATTGAAAGAAAGATTGAAAGTAATAAAGATTGAAAGAAGGAATAAAGGAAAAATTGAAAGTTTGAAAGACTGAAAGAATGAATGAAAGAAAGATTGAAAGATTGAAAGATTGAAAGAAAGAAAGATTGAGAGAAAGAATGAAAGAATGAAAGAAAGATTGAAAGATTGAAAGAAATACTGAAAGAAAGAAAGAAAGATTGAAAGTAAGAACGATTGAAAGAAAGCTTGAAAGAAAGATTGAAAGAAAGAATGAAAGAAAGATTGAAAGATTGAAAGATTGAAAGAAAAAATGAAAGATTGAAAGAAAGAATAAAAGAACGATTGAAAGAAAGAATGAAAGAATGAAAGAAAGATTGAAAGATTGAAAGAATATTGAAAGAAAGAGAGAATGAAAGTAAGAAAGATTGAAAGAAAGATTGAAATTAAAAAAGATTGAAAGAAAGAATGAAAGAAAAATTGAAAGATTGAAAGATTGAAAGAAAGATTTAAAGAAAGATTTAAAGAAAGATTGAAAGACTGAAAGAAAGAATGAATAAAAGAATTAAAGAAAGATTGAAAGATCGAAAGATTGAAAGATTGAAAGAAAGATTGAAAAAAGAATGATTGAAAGAAAGAAAGATTTAAAGAATGAAAGTAAGAATGAAAAAAAAGAATGAAAGAAAGATTGAAAGATTGAAAGATTGAAAGAAAGAATGAAAGATTGAAAGAAAGAATGAAAGAACGATTGAAAGAAAGAATGAAAGAATGAAAGAAAGATTGAAAGATTGAAAGAAATATTGAAAGAAAGAGAGAATGAAAGTAAGAAAGATGGAAAGAAAAATTGAAAGATTGAAAGATTGAAAGAAAGAATTAAAGAAAGATTGAATGATTGAAAGATTGAAAGAAAGATTGAAAGAAAGATTGAAAAAAGAAAGAAAGATTGAAAGAAAGATTGAGAGAAAGATTGAAAGAAAGAATGAAAGTTTGAAAGAAAGATTGAAAGAAAGATTGAAAGAAAGATTGAAAGAAAGATTGAAAGACTGAAAGAAAAAATGAAAGAAAGATTAAAAGAGAGATTGAAAGATTGAAAGATTGAAAGAAAGAATGAAAGATTGAAAGAAAGAATGAAAGAATGAATGAAAGATTAAAAGATTGAAAGAAATATTGAAAAAAAGAAAGATTGAAAGTAAGAAAAATTGAAAGAATGAATGAAAGAAACAAAAAAAGACTGATAAAAAGAAAGAATGTTTGAGAGATCAAAATATTTAAAGAAAGAAAGATTGAAAGAAAGATTTTAAGACTGAATTAAAGAATTAAAGAAAGATTGAAAGAAAGGTTGAAAGATAGAATGAAAGAAAGATTGAAAGATTAAAAGTTGTAAAGAAAGATTGAAAGAAAGATTTAAAGAAAGATTGAAAGACTAAAAAAAAGAATGAAAGAAAGATTGAAAGGTTGAAAGAAAAAATGAAAGAATGAAAGAAACATTGAAAGATTGAAAGAAAGATTGGAAGAAAGAATGAAAGTATGAAAGAAAGATTGAAAGATTGAAGGAAAGATTGAAAGAACGATTGAAAGAAAGAATGAAAGAATGAAAGAAAGATTGAAAGATTGAAAGAAAGATTGAAAGTAATAAAGATTAAAAGAAGGAATGAAGGAAAAATTGAATGTTTGAAAGACTGAAAGAATGAATGAAAGATTGAAAGAAAGATTTTAAGAAAGGTTGAAAGACTGAAAGAAAGAATGAAAGAAAGAATGATTGAAAGATTGAAAGAAAGAATGAAAGATTGAAAGAAAGAATATAAGAACGATTGAAAGAAAGATTGAAAGTAAGGTTGAAAGTTTGAAAGAAAGATTGAAAGAAAAATTGAAAGAAAGATTGAAAGACTGAAGGAAAGAATGAGTGAAAGATTGAAAGAAAGATTAAAAGAAAAAAGATTGAAAGTATTAAAGACTGAAAAAAATATTGAAAGAAAGATTTAAAGACTGAAAGATAGAATGAAAGAAAGATTGAAAGATTGAAAGATTGAAAGAAAGAATGAAAAAAAGATTGAAAGACTGAAAAAAATATTGAAAGAAAGATTGAAAGATTGAAAGATAGAATGAAAGAAAGATTGAAAGATTGAAAGAAAGAATGAAAGAAAGATTGAAAGACTGAAAGAAAGAATGAAAGAAAGATTGAAAGTGCGAAAGAAAGAATGAAAGAATTAAAGAAAGATTGAAAGAAATATTGAAAGAAAGAATGAAAGATTGAAAGAAAGAATGAAAGTAATAAAGATTGAAAGAAGGAATGAAGGAAAAGTTGAATGTTTGAAAGACTGAAAGAATGAATGAAAGAAAGCTTGAAAGAAAGATTGAAAGAAAGATTTTAAGAAAGGTTGAAAGACTGAAAGAAAGAATGAAAGAAAGAATGATTGAAAGATTGAAAGAAAGAATGAAAGATTGAAAGAAAGAATATAAGAACGATTGAAAGAAAGATTGAAAGTAAGATTGAAAGTTTGAAAGAAAGATTGAAAGAAAAATTGAAAGAAAGATTGAAAGACTGAAGGAAAGAATGAGTGAAAGATTGAAAGAAAGATTAAAAGAAAAAAAGATTGAAAGTATTAAAGACTGAAAAAAATATTGAAAGAAAGATTGAAAGATTGAAAGATAGAATGAAAGAAAGATTGAAAGATTGAAAGATTGAAAGAAAGAATGAAAGAAAGATTGAAAGACTGAAAAAAATATTGAAAGAAAGATTGAAAGATTGAAAGATAGAATGAAAGAAAGATTGAAAGATTGAAAGATTGAAAGAAAGAATGAAATAAAGATTGAAAGACTGAAAGAAAGAATGAAAGAAAGATTGAAAGTGCGAAAGAAAGAATGAAAGAATTAAAGAAAGATTGAAAGATTGAAAGAATATTGAAAGAAAGAGAGAATGAAAGTAAGAAAGATTGAAAGAAAGATTGAAAGTAAAAAAGATTGAAAGAAAGAATGAAAGAAAAATTGAAAGATTGAAAGATTGAAAGAAAGATTTAAAGAAAGATTTAAAGAAAGATTGAAAGACTGAAAGAAAGAATGAATAAAAGAATTAAAGAAAGATTGAAAGATCGAAAGATTGAAAGATTGAAAGAAAGATTGAAAAAAGAATGATTGAAAGAAAGAAAGATTTAAAGAATGAAAGATTTAAAGAAAGATTGAAAGACTAAAAGTAAGAATGAAAAAAAAGAATGAAAGAAAGATTGAAAGATTGAAAGATTGAAAGAAAGAATGAAAGATTGAAAGAGAGAATGAAAGAACGATTGAAAGAAAGAATGAAAGAATGAAAGAAAGATTGAAAGATTGAAAGAAATATTGAAAGAAAGAGAGAATGAAAGTAAGAAAGATGGAAAGAAAAATTGAAAGATTGAAAGATTGAAAGAAAGAATTAAAGAAAGATTGAATGATTGAAAGATTGAAAGAAAGATTGAAAGAAAGATTGAAGAAAGAAAGATTTAAAGAAAAAAAGATTTAAAGAAAGATTGAAAGACTAAAAGAAGGAATGAAAAAAAAGATTGAAAGAAAGATTGAAAAAAGAAAGAAAAGTTGAAAGAAAGATTGAAAGAAAGATTGAAAGATTGAAGGAAAGATTGAAAGAACGATTGAAAGAAAGAATGAAAGAATGAAAGAAAGATTGAAAGATTGAAAGAAAGATTGAAAGTAATAAAGATTGAAAGAAGGAATCAAGGAAAAATTGAATGTTTGAAAGACTGAAAGAATGAATGAAAGAAAGCTTGAAAGAAAGATTGAAAGAAAGATTTTAAGAAAGGTTGAAAGACTGAAAGAAAGAATGAAAGAAAGAATGATTGAAAGATTGAAAGAAAGAATGAAAGATTGAAAGAAAGAATATAAGAACGATTGAAAGAAAGATTGAAAGTAAGATTGAAAGTTTGAAAGAAAGATTGAAAGAAAAATTGAAAGAAAGATTGAAAGACTGAAGGAAAGAATGAGTGAAAGATTGAAAGAAAGATTAAAAGAAAAAAAGATTGAAGTATTAAAGACTGAAATAAATATTGAAAGAAAGATTGAAAGATTGAAAGATAGAATGAAAGAAAGATTGAAAGATTGAAAGATTGAAAGAAAGAATGAAAGAAAGATTGAAAGACTGAAAAAAATATTGAAAGAAAGATTGAAAGATTGAAAGATAGAATGAAAGAAAGATTGAAAGATTGAAAGATTGAAAGAAAGAATGAAATAAAGATTGAAAGACTGAATGAAAGAATGAAAGAAAGATTGAAAGTGCGAAAGAAAGAATGAAAGAATTAAAGAAAGATTGAAAGATTGAAAGAATATTGAAAGAAAGAGAGAATGAAAGTAAGAAAGATTGAAAGAAAGATTGAAAGTAAAAAAGATTGAAAGAAAGAATGAAAGAAAAATTGAAAGATTGAAAGATTGAAAGAAAGATTTAAAGAAAGATTTAAAGAAAGATTGAAAGACTGAAAGAAAGAATGAATAAAAGAATTAAAGAAAGATTGAAAGATCGAAAGATTGAAAGATTGAAAGAAAGATTGAAAAAAGAATGATTGAAAGAAAGAAAGATTTAAAGAATGAAAGATTTAAAGAAAGATTGAAAGACTAAAAGTAGGAATGAAAAAAAAGAATGAAAGAAAGATTGAAAGATTGAAAGATTGAAAGAAAGAATGAAAGATTGAAAGAAAGAATGAAAGAACGATTGAAAGAAAGAATGAAAGAATGAAAGAAAGATTGAAAGATTGAAAGAAATATTGAAAGAAAGAGAGAATGAAAGATTGAAAGATGGAAAGAAAAATTGAAAGATTGAAAGATTGAAAGAAAGAATTAAAGAAAGATTGAATGATTGAAAGATTGAAAGAAAGATTGAAAGAAAGATTGAAGAAAGAAAGATTTAAAGAAAAAAAGATTT
The DNA here is from genome assembly GCF_960531495.2 of Zeus faber. NCBI lineage: Eukaryota > Metazoa > Chordata > Actinopteri > Zeiformes > Zeidae > Zeus > Zeus faber. The sequence goes on from NC_137205.1 coordinate 1,061,445, forward strand.
AAAGAAAGATTGAAAGACTAAAAGTAAGAATGAAAAAAAAGATTGAAAGAAAGATTGAAAAAAGAAAGAAAGATTGAAAGAAAGATTGAAAGAAAGATTGAAAGAAAGAATGAAAGTTTGAAAGAAAGATTGAAAGAAAGATTGAAAGAAAGATTGAAAGACTGAAAGAAAAAATGAAAGAAAGATTAAAAGAGAGATTGAAAGATTGAAAGATTGAAAGAAAGAATGAAAGATTGAAAGAAAGAATGAAAGAATGAATGAAAGATTAAAAGATTGAAAGAAATATTGAAAAAAAGAAAGATTGAAAGTAAGAAAAATTGAAAGAATGAATGAAAGAAACAAAAAAAGACTGATAAAAAGAAAGAATGTTTGAGGGATCAAAATATTTAAAGAAAGAAAGATTGAAAGAAAGATTTTAAGACTGAATTAAAGAATTAAAGAAAGATTGAAAGAAAGGTTGAAAGATACAATGAAAGAAATATTGAAAGATTGAAAGTTGTAAAGAAAGATTGAAAGAAAGATTTAAAGAAAGATTGAAAGACTAAAAAAAGAATGAAAGAAAGATTGAAAGGTTGAAAGAAAGAATGAAAGAATGAAAGAAAGATTGAAAGATTGAAAGAAAGTTTGAAAGAGAGATTTAAACAAAGAAAGATTGAAAGTAAGAAAGATTGAAAGATTGAAAGAAAGTTTGACAGAAAGATTTAAAGAAAGAAAGATTGAATGAAATATTGAAAGAAAGATTGAAAGATTGAAAGAAAGATTGAAAGATTGAAAGATTGAAATAATGATTGAAAGTTTGAAAGAAAGATTGAAAGAAAGATTTAAGGAAAGAAAGATTGAAAGTAAGAAAGATTGAAAGAAATATTGAAAGAAAGATTGAAAGATTGAAAGAAAGATTGAAAGAAAGAATGAAAGAAAGATTGAAAGAAAGATTGAAAAAAAGAAAGATTGAAAGAAAGATTGAAAGACTGAAGGAAAGAATGAAAGAAAGATTGAAGGAAAGATTGAAAGAAAGATTGAAAGAAAGAAAGATTGAAAGAAAGATTGAAAGATTGAAAGATTGAAAGAAAGAATGAAAAATTGAAAGAAAGAATGAAAGAACGATTGAAAGAAAGAATGAAAGAATGAAAGAAAGATTGAAAGATTGAAAGAAAGATTGAAAGAAAGATTTAAAGAAAGATTGAAAGACTGAAAGAAAGAATGAAAGAAATAATTAAAGAAAGATTGAAAGAATTAACAAAAGAAAGATTGAAAGAAAGAATGAAAGAAAGATTGAACGATTGGAAGAAATATTGAAAGAAAGATGGATTGAAAGTAAGATAGATTGAAAGTAAGAATGAAAGAAAGATTGAAAGATTTAAAGAATGAATGAAAGAAAGATTGAAAGATTGAAATATTGAAAGAAAGAATGAATGAAAGATTGAAAGATTGAAAGAAAGATTGAAAGATTGAAAGATTGAAATAAAGATTGAAAGTTTGAAAGAAAGATTGAAAGAAAGATTGAAAGAAAGAAAGAAATATTGAAAGAAAGATTGAAAGAAAGATTGAAAGAAAGAAAGATTGAATGATTGAATGATTGAAAGAAAGACTGAAAGAAAGAATGACAGACAGAAAGATTGAAAGAAAGAATGAAAGAAAGATTGAAAAAAAGATTGAAAGATTAAACAATTGAAAGAAAGATTGCAAGAAAGATGGAAAGAATGAAAGATTGAAATAATGATTGAAAGTTTGAAAGAAAGATTGAAAGAAAGATTGAAAGAAATATTGAAAGACTGAAAGAAAGAATGAAAGAAAGATTGAAAGAAAGATTGAAAGAAAGAAAGAAAAATTGAAAGAAAGATTGAAAGATTGAAAGAAAGATTGAAAGAACGATTGAAATAAAGGAGAACGAAAGAAAGGTTGATCCATTAACATCAGCACAACCCCATTGTGTTTATTGTTCTATGATAAGATTGAAAGAAAGATTGAAAATAAGATTGAAAGAAACAAAGATTGAAAGAAAGATTTAAAAAAAATGAGTACTAGTCACTTTTAAAAAATCATTTGTCCTATGGATTAAATGCCATACACACTTGCATCTCTCCCCTCCCACCCCACACACATTCACATGACCAATCCTCCCAACACCCACACACACATGCGTACATGCACACACACACACACACACACACACACACACACTAGCACAGGAATAAATGTACCCGTACATGTTAGGCCCACGGCCTCCCAGCGCCACTAGAGGCCGCCCTTGCCCCATCTGCAGCTCCCTACTCAGACCCAATTGCACACACCTGGGATCAATTACCCGCACTGTATTTAGCCCCAGCTTCCTAGCCATTCCTTGCCAGACCGTCAACTAGCTTTCCCCGAGTTGCATCGCGATTGGCTCCCTTCCTAGTTCCTAGTTCCTAGTTCCTAGTTCCCAGTTCCCAGTTCCAAGTTCCTAGTTTATGTCTTGTTGTCTCGCCTTCCCTACACCTGTCTGTCTCCGCTTGTCGACCAGGACTCTCCACCCAGCCTAGTTCCCCGTCTCTCCACCCGGATCCTGGACCCCATCTCCTGGTCATCATCGTCCCTGCCCTGCCCTGCTCCATCCCCTCCCGACCAGGTCCCCCCGGCCAGCTCCACCGTCCCAGTTAATAAACATCCCTTGCCTGCCTCCCGTGTCCCTGTGTCGTGCGTTTGGGTTCCTCCCTGTTCGGGTCGTGACAGTACGGTCTGGCCAGGAAAACATGGACCCAGCCGACACAGAAGGGCTCCGCCGCGCACTCCGGGACAGAGGAGTGTTGCTTGGGCAACATGACCGGGTCCTCCGGGACATCGCGGAACACCTCCGGACCATCTCTGCGGCCGTCAGCAGCCTGCAGGGCCCTCCGGCCCCCGTGGCCTCCCCTGCTCCTCCGACCTGCCCTCCTTCCCCCACCAGGGCTCCCAGCGCCTCTCTCGTTCCCCCTGAGCCCCACGTTCCGGCTCCAGCGCCTTACGACGGCGATTTCGGCACCTGCCGCGCCTTCCTTGTGCAGTGCGCGGTGGTTTTCCAACAGCGGCTGTCGTCGTACGACTCCGATAGTGCCCACATCGCGTTCCTCATCTCCTGCCTGAGAGGGGCGGCTCTCGGCTGGGGTTCCGCGGTTTGGAGTCAGGGGGGTCCCGTGAGTCTCTCCTACGATCTGTTTACCCGCGAAATGAGGAGAGTCTTCGACCACCCAGTTTGCGGCAAGGAGGCCGCCAGAAGACTCCTCTTCCTCCGCCAGGGTTCCCGTAGCGTCGCCTCCCTCGTCGTCGAGTTCCGGACTCTAGCCGCGGAAAGCGGCTGGAATGACGGAGCCCTGCAGGACGTGTTCCAGCGTGCCCTGAACGACGAGTTGCTGGCACGGCGGGACGAGCCCACGGACCTGGACCAACTAGTGGAGACCTCAATCCGCCTGGACAACCGGCTACGGGAGCGCCATCGCGAGAGGGAGGGGGCGAGCCTCCAGTCCGTGCCTCCCGCCTGGGCGGCCACGCCCCAGTCTCCAGCGCCCGCTACTCTTGGGCGCCGCACAAGTCCCCCGACTCTCTCCGATGCCGAGCCAATGCAGCTTGGTCGCTCCCGGATCTACCCAGAGGAGCGAGCACGCCGCCTACAGACCGGTGCCTCTCTGTATTGCGGTCGGCTGGGACACCTCTGAGCCACCTGCCCGGTCCGGCCACGAGAGGGCGACTCCTCGGTAGGGCTACGCTCCGGCCGCTCCTTACCACGTCATCGCCCCTATGACTGCGCAATCAACCTCCTGCCAGGCGCCCCCCTCCCCTGCAGTCGCCTGTATAACGTCTCCCGGTCTGAACAGGAGGCCATGGAGACTCACATCCGCGACTCTCTCGCTGCCAGGATTACTCGTCCCTCGTTTTCTCCGCTAGGCGCAGGGTTCTTCTTTGTTGCGGAGAAGGACAAGACCCTCCGTCCTTGCGTCGATTTCAGGGGACTGAACGATATCACGATCAAAGACAAGTACCCCTTGCCCCTGATGGATTCAGTCTTCGTCCCCATCCAGGGGGCCACCCACTTTTCCAAGCTGGACCTCCGCAACGCTTACCACCTGGTCCGCATCCGCAAAGGGGACGAGTGGAAGACTGCCTTTAACACCCCGCTCGGTCACTTTGAGTACCTTGTTATGCCCTTTGGGCTGTCAAATGCCCCAGCGGTCTTCCAGGCCCTAATTAACGGGAGGTTAGCAACTAGCTTTCCCCGAGTTGCATCGCCGCGTCAGCCGTGTCAGCCGCGTCAGCGATTGGCTCCCTTCCTAGTTCCTAGTTCCCAGTTCCAAGTTCCAAGTTCCTAGTTTATGTCTTGTTGTCTCGCCTTCCCTTCACCTGTCTGTCTCCGCTGGTCGACCAGGACTCTCCACCCAGCCTGGTTCCCCGTCTCTCCACCCGGATCCTGGACCCCATCTCCTGGTCATCATCGTCCCTGTCCTGCCCTGCTCCATCCCCCCCCGACCAGGTCCCCCCGGCCAGCTCCACCGTCCCGGTTAATAAACATCACTTTATTATTTGCCTGCCTCCCGTGTCCCTGTGTCGTGCGTTTGGGTTCCTCCCTGTTCTGGTCGTGACAGTACATCCAGTATGTATACACACACAGTCATGTTAACCTATACACTGTGGTTTAAACAGGACTACGTACTACCCATATGCACTCACAGCACTGTGTATATCCTCTCCCACCACACACATTCACATAACAAACCGTCCCGGCACACACACACACACACACACACACACAATGATGCAAGTCATATCAACACAGCTGAAGCCGCCTTGTGTTATGAATTCCTCTCATGCCGCAGCCTTCAGCTCTCCAGTAGCTCTCCAGCAGCTCCTCGTGTCCCAGCAGAGCTGCCGTGCAGTTGTTCTGCTGCTAAAGGCTGTCAACGTTCAGCGGGCGGACGCTCGTTTGCCCCCACCCTCCGAGCTCCCCTGCCATCCAGGGTCCTTCTGACCCCCCCCCCCCCCCCCTTTAGCAGGGAGCTTGCCATCCTGCTTCTGTGTGTGGCCAGAGTCCACCGCTGCACACATCCCCTGGCCGACACGGCCCGTTGTGTTGTTTTTTTTTTTATAATAGGGGGGATAAACAAAGTGTGTGTGTGGCGGAACAATCTCACGGGTTACAGGGGCCAAGTTGGGTTCACCTGTCGACGATGACGAAGCCCGGCATTGACGTGCAAGCTTGGCGGCGGTAGTGGAGTCGGGTGGTGGGGGTAGGCAGACTCAGAGCTTTACAAGGAGCGGGGCCGGGAAATGTGGCGCACGGCTGAAGGCGACGTAGCTAAATCACCTCCACGGGATGTTTACGGGGAAGGATCATTAGCGAGCTCGGCTACCTGCGTTACCCCTCGCTCTCCCTCCGTCAGCGTTTCGGCAGGAGTCCAGGGAGTCTGATGCCCTCATTAATAAAGATTACTATCTTATCCTACAATGAATAGTAGTAATTTTAATAATTATGCCGAACAGCGATAAACTTAATCTCATTAAATTAATGCCCAATCGTTCTTCTTTACAAAGAATAATCCACGTATTCATAATAATAAATAATAATTTGGTTATCAAAATGCGTCATTATAGACGTTTTTTTTTATATCTTAATGGTATATTTTGTACGATCACATTAGCATGATGTAATAATAATTTTGGGAATGCATTATTAAAATGTATTAAAATAATTTATTTGGATGGAGTAATTTTTTGGAGAAGCTTCCGCATTGCGGGAGGAGAACGTCTGAGAGAAGCACACTATATTTACCCTATCTCCTCATGCCGTGACTGTGCCCAATATTGAAACAGCAGAAGAAGAACGGGGGCAATAAAATGGATATAGAGTAAGTGCACGAAAAAAAAATGTTTTAGAAAGTTAACTTTTCAATTGTTACACGTTTTTGCTGTTAAATGCTAGCAGTTTTGTGTTATAACACGATATAACACGGAGAGATTATGCATGCAAAAGTTAATGACTTTGTTTTATTTTATAAAGCCGTTTTTAACATGCACAGTATCTAGCTTTAGTTAAATGTGTGTTGGAGTGGAGTGTTAACTAGCATTTAGATTTAGTTTACTGTGTGTTGGTGCAGGGAGACGGTACTGTGAGAGAGAGACGGTTTTCAAACAGACAGACGGACCCGCTAGCTAAGTTTCACTTGATCGGTTCTCCACCAAAGCGTGCTGAGAGAGTCCGGACTGTTTTTTGCCAGTTTAGACTTTATTTGAAGGTACAATGGTACCTCGACTTATGACTGCATCTACTTACTAATCCAAGATACGATAGTCGCGAAAATTAGCATCGTCTTACGACTGACTGCTCCAAGATACGACCGTGGAAATTTGTAGTTGGCGCGTCGGCGTCAGTCAGCGGGCGACCTACATCGTGTGTGCACGTTGTTCGTGGCTTATCGATTTTTTTTTCATATTTACTGTGTTTGTGCTGTGCATTTTGTTTTTTTGTTTTTTAACTTATGAAAGCAATATGTGCTCTCTGTCATTTGGGTGGGCCGGCTGTACAAGTGGTTGCCTGCTGAAATAGAATATTTTCTGCAATGATATCTGTTATCCTCGGGCAGTGCCTGACTTTAAGGATAAACAGTAAAAGATAACATTTATAAAGTCGCGATCATGTGGGACATCTGGAACAATCACAGCATCCCATTTTGCTGGTTCATACACATTGCTGTATGGAGGTGATTTAGCAGCATGAGAAATGTACCACTGAATTTTGGAGTCCTAAATAGTTGTAACTGGTTCTAATGTTGTGGCTGATCGGTGTGTATGTTGTTGTATGATGTTGTTGTGATTTTATTTTTTCCTATTGAAATAAAAAAAAATGAAAGTCAAACCTGATTTTAAATTTCACTCATCCTTTGGTCATGAAATGGAAAAATAATTTTTCAATTTTGATTTTTGTATCTCCAAAAAAGCAAAATTTGAAAACCACTCATACCCCATTTTTTCCATTTGTGATTCTGAATTGAGAATAGAGTAACCAAAAGATACAGCGATTGAAAGACCTGGTCTACACTCCTAATTGTATTTGTCCTTTTACATTTCTATTTCTATTTTAGAAATCTCTGAGAGAAGGAGGTGGTTACCTGAGGAGGTCCATGCGGTGGAAAAGAACCTGAAGGCTTTCATTGAAAGTGGTAAAGTGCCGGGAAGGACTGAGTGTGATGCATGTATTAGAGCTTCACCTGAAGCTCTAAACCAGCGAAGCTGGACTGCATTGAAGTACTATGTAAAAAATCGTATCACTGCCATCCAATGCGAAAGTGCGAGAAGAATTTATTAATAGAGTTGTTAAAGCATTTGCTCAAACATGTTGGTTCACGTTGCTCAAAAATGTTGGTTCATTTGATGCAACTTCATTTTTGATGATGTTTGTGTTGTTCGCTGGCATCCTGAGTACCCAGGTATACACTGGAGTTCAACTAGTTATTGATTTTATCAGGCGAAAACATTGATAATTAGTAGTTAGGTGCAGTCAAAGGCCGCAAGTCAATTCATCTGCTGATAACAACTGACTCTACGGTGGCCAACGGGAAAACTCTGCAACTAAAGAAAATACATGTAAATAGACAAAACGCAAGCAAATTTAGAAAATGTCATCATCAATTTGACAACACAGGCAACAACACAATGGAAAAGTTCACGAAGGAACAAACTTAAAATAAAAACATCAAGAAATGTTTGTGTATCATATCTGATATATTCCCCAAATGAAGTGTCCGTGGTGAATTGCTTTTAAGTTTGTTTCTGTGCAAATGTTTCCATTGTTTTGCATCTCTTGCCTGTGTTGTCAAATTGATGATGATGTTTTCTGAATTTGCTTGTGTTTTGTCTATTTGCAGTGAGTTTTCCTGCCGACCACCGTAGGGTAGGTTTTTATCAGCAGATTAATTGAAAATGGATAGTTAGGTGCAGGCAAAGGCCAAAGGTCAGGGTTTACCACCATACTACTCTTCCCCCGCGTGAATACATTGCACTTTTTCTTTGTTACAAAGCATATCAGGAGACTTACTGAGCCCTGTGTGAGCCCTTGTTTGTTTTCTTGTGCCATCTGCTCCTTTTTATTTTATAATAAATAATTGTAATTTTTTATCTACCTTTTGTACAGTGGGTGTAGGTTTATTCCCCGTTCGATTAAGTTTGGAAGAAAATATTATACTGTCAAAACCATCAAATTCAATAACAATTGATTCTGTGCTCTCTTTTAAAGTATATGTGGTATTTGTCATACTTATCTGGAAATCAATTGATGAACCGGTATTTAAGTCGAAAATGATCTGCATAATATGCTCAAATTTACTACATTTACTTACAGCGTGCTTAGGTAGAAAAATAATCTTTACTTTCCAATTTTTGATATGTTTAAGTGGTGTTGGCCTGAGGCCTGATTTCTTAAATTGGTTGTATATCCTTTCAAATTAATAATTATACTTTTGGAAGGTTTATATTTTTCAATCAGAATCTGACCTATTGATTAAAAAAAGTGTTCAGTGTCAAAGTTTGCATGTCAATAGACCATAACATGTTGGGTCCCCTGTGTAATCAAAAAGTCAGGTGGGGTTCCCATGAGGCTCAAAAATTCAGGTCTAAAATCTTTTTGAGGGTTATCATTTTTTAAAGTAGTTTTTGTATCATCAAAAAATGATCCGTGATTTATGTACTCAACACTAAACATTTTACGAGACACAAGGACGCGTTAGCATGGGCTATGCCACGTGAAAACCCCAGCATGCAATGGGGGGCGTACCTTCGTATTCCTGTCTATTATTTGTCCGCATTTTGTTAATTGTTTATATTCTTGTTATTTACATTTACATTTACATTTAGTCATTTAGCAGATTCTTTTATCCAAAGCGACTTACAAGGGAGAATAACATTCAAGCTACAGCTATTTCTCTACATTCTGCTGGTACTTGTAGAGTTAATTGACTAACCGATATGATGGTCTATAGACCAATCAATAGAAAAAATAGTTTCACCTTTACAGCCAGCAGTAAGGTTTTTGGATGCTTTAAATTGCAGTACACTTGTTCTAGAAAATGATCAGTTTCTAAGTTATGGAGCCATTTCAAAATGTTATTGTCGAATTAGTGTCTTGTGCTGTTCTTATTTATCTATTGTGCCTCAACACTTTTAGAAGCCTCGTGGAAAGTCAGTAGTATTTATTTTGGGTTTTTGTCTGTTAAGAAACAGGTGATCACCAGAAAGTGCGCCTGTAGCCAATTTCCACCGTGACTGGACGAAGCCACAAGCTGGTCATTACAGCAGAGTCTCCAGATAAGAAGGTATTTTTGTTTGATTATTTATGAACAATACTTGAAGACAAAAGTTGTGATTTTCATGAAAAAAAAAGACTTTCTATGTTTCTAGTTTGTACTTCTTGTTGGTGACTCCCATCTACGGAGCATTGTGGATGGATTTGTGAAGATGCCAGGGGACCGAGGTACTGAATGCTTTTTTGTCTCGGAGACCTGACGCAGTTTGTGTTGTAGCCCCTAGCAGCGACTTGACGGCCAGCAGGACCATCGACGAGGCAGCAGTAGACTTTCGCAGCCTCCTGGTCAGTGTCTGCAGTCGCTGGCCAAAGTTACGCTTCATGTTTAGTACATTTTTGGTAGTATTGGTACTATTAATACTTTTGCTTTGTGAGCTCTGCAGAACATATTTTACATTTTGAAAACAAATGTACTGTAATAAACACCTTTTTTTTTTGTGTGTGTTTGTATAGGTGTTTGTCCTGGACTTCCTTCCGCGTCTGACTATTTGCTCCGTGAGGAATACCATCCTGTGGCGGCATGCATGGGAAGCATATTTTAATTTTAGTACAGTTAAATGTATAACGGAGTATATATTTTTAGACAAACCAATTCAATAAATATTTCTAATGAACAAAGTTGACATCTATGTATGCATATTTCTATTCGTCCTAATCGTTGTTTTAAGGCATCAAGTACTTTTCTGCAGCCAACCACTTCCCATTGAACCACCCAGAGCTGTGAAGCAGAGATGGTGTAAGTACAATTGTACAATTTGTTGTCATGTCACGTGATGGCTATTTTATGAATAACTTTGCTATGTTGTGAAACCATGGCCCTGTGACATTGCTGTGAAATGCTGCTTATCGCCAACTGGAGACAACAGCGCCGCCAACAGCACGAAAGTCAAAGGTTTCTCCCGGCAGGTCACTTCCAACATTCTCTCCAAAAGTGGTTGTGAAGGGAGAGCTCATCGTGCCTCATCCTTCACCTAACCCTTTTGAGTGGAGACTGGTTGGAAGGGGCAGAAAGATAATCGGTTGCACACTGTTATTGTTGGGGTAAGACCCTCTGGAAACTGTGATAGTCTCTGATATTCACTCAAAGTGTACCGATTTTCATTAAACAATTTTAATATGTTTGTTATGTGTGTAGTTGGCCTTTTGTCAAGACATTGTCTTAAATCGACATTTTGCTCTATGATTTCACAGGTGGACACAACACCAGTAGCGTCGCCGGAATGATCCATCCCGTTATCAACTTGTTCCATCGCATCTTTCTAGCGCTGTCCAGTGTGGAGAATTTTATATTGTTTTTATATCAACAATTGTATATCAATTTTATATCAAGAAAATTTTGCTTTGCTTACATGGGAAAGCCACGGTGGGACATTGGCAGAAAGCTACTGCCTCCAAGAGGACACTGGGAACGGAGCAGGTTTGCTTTGTTCGTTGTTTTTCTTCTTTTTTCAATGACATTTTTGATAGTAGTACTTCATTTTAGTTTTATTTTGTCCATGCATTTCATTCTCTTGCTTTTTTTTAGGGGAAGGCAGCACCAACCGTTGTGGAGGTGTCTTCAAAGCCACACCTGCCAGTGATGTGCCAGTTCTTGTGAAGGAATAGCAGCGCTCTCAAACATTTGTCAAAGGTCAGAGTGATGCTGCTCCTTATTATCCTGATATGGAGAGTGCTACAGTGTTTTCTGATGTTGCAGCAGAGCTTGACGCTAGCAGTTCTGTCATGGGAACAATTGATGTCACTTCTATCAGCGGAACAGGTGATAGCTGAGAACATTTTTTAACAAAGAAAAACGTAGAACACTTTCAGTGCCGGGAAAGCATACGTTGAGTGTTTACACAAATGGTCCTTTTACGATCTAGAAAAACTGAGATAACGACTAAAACTTTCGTGACAGTGATATACAGGAATGTAAGATCTCCTGTGAAAGAGTCGGGCGTCACCAAACAAACATATGCCTCAGCATTCAGACATCACTTGGTGGTAGAATTATATCATTCATTAACATTGATCATCATTTTTCTCTCACACTCCCTTCTGTTGTTCCCAGTGGAATGATACAAAAGGAAAATGCAATAATGCTTAAGTATAATATAATTGAGGCAAAGGGATCAGAAAATGATGTATAAATTGAGTACAATACATTTATACAGAGATATTGTTTTATCTGTGTCCTTTTGATGGAGGGGCCAAGGAAAATGATGACCATATAACAAGGTGGGAAGTGGCCAGGTGTAATCAAATGTGGAGCAGAAGTCCAGCGGTGGAGCCGTCTGTGGGGCGCCAATGTTGGTGTAGAAAGCCCCTTCGATAACTGCTTCCAAAACACACATTTCTTCGGCTGTGGTAAGGGGAATGGCAGTAACCCAAGTAGCCTATGTAGGTATGGTTGAAGTGGTTCCATCGCAGTTGCAGGGTGAGCAGCGTTCAGCGTACACTCACGTTGTCTCCTCAACGAGTACCTAGAGGGGAGTAGGAACTTTCTTGCGATGAGATACGTGTATCCATATTGTCCGTTCTACCACCTTAACTGCTGCTGCAGTGGTGCGGGTCCCTAACCCTGATGGAAAGGTCCTAGGAATCTGGCAGAGTTCCAGCTTTTCCTCTGTAAGTCGCGATCACCACCCATTCACCTGGTCAGCGGCCGTGTAGAGGTCCTTCAAGTGGGACGGGTAGGGCTGCTTTGACCTGGGCACATAGACTTAAACACTTGGGTGAGAGACACACATTTTGACAACATTGTTTGGTATAGGTCCAAGATTGTTAAATGGGCGTTAAATAGTTGAATAGCAGACTACAGGCTCAGTACAAAAATGAATGTATGCACACTCGTGTAACAACAGAATAATATTATCACAATGTCTAATATGCAGGAGATAATAGGCGGCCATTTTGACACGCCCATGCATGGCACCACTAGAATATCAAATGACACACTGGGACTGACGCGTGTGCAAAGATTTGTGAATTTCCAAGTATCTTTTGGAACATGAAATTGTACGTGTTGCCACGCCCACACCGTGTGCCAAAATATATATGTATTTTAATAAGTTTTAGCTGTGAAGGTGTCTTGTAGACACTCGTCAAGTTTGAAGTCGATCCGATAAATCGCCAAGGAGGAGTTTCGCGAAAGTACAAAGCATAAATATGACTAAAAAGTCAGGAAAATTCAAAATGGCCGACTTCCTGTTGGGTTTCCGTCATGGCGGAAATATATATTTTTTCCAAGTCTAGAGAGGTTACAAATGTGTACCGAATTTTGGGAGTTTACGTGGAAAAAGGTGAATAGGTCAGAAAATTATTATTTTATTTTCTAGGGTGGCGTGGCAACACGTAAAATTTCATGTTCCAAAGATACTAATTCACGAAAACTTTGCGCACTTGTTAGTCCCAGTGTGGCAATTGATATTGTATGAGTTGCCTGCATGGGCGTGGCAAAATGGCCCGACACACCCTGTTGAAAATTTCAAAACATCAAACCTATTCACTTTTTACCATGAAATTCACAAAATTCGGGACACTTTTGTAACTTCTTGGATTAAATGTGTAATTTTAGTCACTTTCCGTTCATTTTCTCGCTTTGTACTTTCGTAAACTCCTCCGAGGCCATTTATCTGGCTTCAAACTTGGCGAGTGTCTACAAGACACCTTCACGATTAAAAGATATTAAAAAAAATAATAATTGTCACACGATGTGGCCGTGGCAAAGCGTTGGATTTCGTGTTCCAAAAAAAGCTGTGTTTTTGTAATATTTTATCCACTTTTTATGCTTTGTACTTTCGTGAACTTCTCCTGGGGGATTTTTTGGATTGAGACTCATTGGGGATTAAAAGTTATTAAAACATTTTTTTTTCGTCACGATGCGGGTGTGGCAACGCGTTGAATTTTATGTTCAAAAAAACAGTTTACGTGACTTTTGGGGCCTTGAGAAACTACAAAATTATTGCAAAACTTTGCACACTCTTCAGTCCCAGTGTGGCATTTAATATTCTATGGGTCCTATACATGGGCGTGTCAAAATGATCAACTAGATGCAGTTATCGTGGATGAGGATGTCGGGGTCCTGGTGCTGGGGAAAGGAGGCCCATACCTATAGCAACATAGGTGTCGCCACATTCCTTCTGTCTCAATGCCATGTACGCTTGTATTTCTGGTTTTCCCAACGCAGTCATGATGCATTTTTCACTAGAGTACAAATGCATGGTATACAACAACATCCACATACAATTAACAGAGCAGCAATGATAGCAACGTTGATTATGCATGATAAAATGAGGCCTTTTCATTTGGAAAACATAGAGTCCAACCAACCAGTGATGTGATCATCCATTCCTGCATTTTCTTTTAGTTCTACGCTCCGTGAGTGGAGTAGCAATTCCTCCTACTGGTTCCTGTGTTTATAAGCACATTACTCCATGCCCCACAATCAATATGGGTACCTTAAACCTCGTCCAGCCACCAGTCACTTGTTAGTCTAGGGTTGGTGGACCACGCATATTTCTCATTCCACTGGTACTGCTCCTACCCTGTGGAATCACACTTTATTATGGAACAGAAATCAACATTGAATGCCAGGATTTGTCCTTCATAGGCATAAATGACAAGAACTGTTTCTTTCATTCGGCCCCACTCTTTGACCTTTGTCATATACTGGTCATACGATAATTGGGGTCCCACTTGGTAAGAATATGTATACTGTGTAGGGTCCAGGACTTCTCCTAGGGTAAACAAAAAAAATATTATTTTTTTTTTACATGGTTAATTACAGAATGCTTACGTCTTTCAGCTGGATCCTTGTTTCTGTGAGAGTTCTTGCGGGTGGGGTGACAGGGGCGCAGTGGGAGAGGTGGTGACAGGGAGCACCAGTTTTATTTTTGAGCTTTACTGCATGTGAGGTGGCCAACACTACCTCCCAAGGTCCAGTCCACCTTGGCTCAGGCCACTTCTGTTTGTGGACCTTGATGTGGACCCAGTCTCCGGGGCTGACCACCAGGGTGTGGGGCAGTCTGGGGCAGTGTTCTTGACCTGTGAATACAAAACTCGAGATACTGCGGTTAGTGCTTTGACATATTCAGGTAAACCTTCCTGGAAATCATCAAAAGCGGGTGATTTAGCTGGTAGGTTGTGAGGACCTGGCATGGGGCGGCCTGTTAATATCTCGTGTGGGCTAAGATGTGTTTGACTATGGGGAGAGGTCTCGCATGGACATTAATGCTAGGGGTAGGGCATCTACCCACGTTAGTTTAGTCGTTTTTGTGATGTTCTGTAGAGACATACTGAGTTGCTGTTTTGTCTCTATCAGCACCTTGGCCATTTTTTCTTTCAACGTCTGGTTTGCACTTTCAACTAGGCCTTTTGACTGGGGGTGATAGACTGAACCAGATCTATGGGAGATACCTAATGCCTGTTCTACCTGGCTGAGTTTTTTATCGCTGGTAAAATAAGATCCATTGTCCGAGCAGATAACTGTGGGGTAACCCCACCGAGGAATGCGTTTTTTCCATAACCATTTAATCACAGATACTGCATCCTCTCTTTTGCAAGGGACTGCTTCTACCCATTTGGAGAATCGATCTACCATCACGAGTAGGTATCTGTACCCTTGTACTCTGTTGTCCCTGCCCATGCCGGTGTAATCTATGCATATTTCTCTGAAGGGGTAGGGGGGCACTGAGAATGTTCCCAAAGGTCTTTGGTAGACTGTCTTCTTATTTAGCTCGTGACAGACGACGCATTCTGCAATATGGTTGGCCACCATTTCCTCCAGGTAGGGATGCCACCAGTCCTGTTTGAGCCTGTTGGTGGTTCTTTTGGGTCCTTCATGAGTCTGTCCATGTGCATCCTTGATGAGGTAGACCAGGAGTGCGGCTGGTGCTACTGGGCGCCCATCGTGGCTTCTCCATAGGCCGCTGGTGCATGTGGCTCCTTTCTTCTGCCACTGCGAGTGTTCGTTCCATTTCGCTTCTTTCTGCACTTCTTTCAGATGTTCCTCTGACAAATTGAGGGCGTTGTCTTCAGTAAATACAATCATCATTGCTGCGCTTTCTTTTAGGTTCCCTCCTGCTTCTTTTGCTGCTGTGTCGGCTGCGTTTGAATTTCCTTTGGAGTGTCCTTTGCATTTGATGATCTGGATTTTTCGGGGGAGATGTATAGCTTCCAGGAGGGCGAGTATGAGGTCTTTGTGTTTTACCGGGGCTCCTGCTGACGTTTGGAGTCCTCTTTTCATCCATATGGCTACATCCACGTGAGCTGCAGCGTGTGCGTATGCTGAGTCGGTGAATATGTTTGCATTTTTGTTTTTTGAGATTTTTAATGCTTTCACCGAGGCGTCGAGTTCTGCTTTTTGTGCTGATGCTGGTTGTTCTATCATCCCACTTCTTAGGGTGACGTGGTGTCCATTAATTTGTTGAATGGCTGCGTATGATGCTCTATTTCCCTCTTCTTCTTTGAAACAACAACCATCTATAAACAGGACAATTTCTGCATCGGGGTCAGATGTTCCATCCAAGTCTGTGCGGCCCTTTGCTTCCAGTTTCATGAGCTGTACGCAGTCATGGGTGCCATCTGCATACTGTAGTCCGCCGGCCAAGTTGATTCCATCAGCTGTGTACAAGACATTGTCTCTTTCCAGGGTGACATGCAAGCGCATCTTGTGTTTTGGTGTGGTAAAGGTGAAATCCGTTTGATCGAGGTAGGATTTGACTCCATGTGTGGTATGCACGATGGTGGGGTGGTAGAAAGTAATGTGGTCGGTTCTCGTAGGGCGTGTGCGATGGCAGCCGTGTGTCGTCCACATCCGGAGAGTCCATGTTCCACTGTGTCGAGTTTGCAACTGTGGTGAGCCAGGATCGCGCGCTCACCGTGTCGAGGCTGCCAGAGCACAGCTTGACAATTCCGTGCTTTTCAGTAACGTCCAAATGGAACGAGGAAGAGATGTCTGGGGTGCATAGGTGTTCGGCCTTCCCCATGAGTTGTTTCAATCTTATGAACGCTTCCTCCGCACTTGTGGTCCAGTTGAGTGGTGCCTTGACGTTCCGATGGCCAGCTTCCGCAATGGGTTCGCGTGGGGGAACAGTGTGGTCCACATAATCAGCTATGTGGTGTCTGCTATAGCCAGTGAGTCCCAGGAATGCTAGCATTTGCTGCACGGTGGTGGGTTTAGGGTACTGGAGCATTCTCTGTTGTCTTTCCGGGTTGATGTATCTCTTATCTCCCGTGATCCTTTTTCCCAGGAATACCACTTCTGTGCGGCAGACCTGTGCTTTTTCCTTCCTGATTTTGTAGCCACATTTTGCGATGCGCCGTAGCAGGGATTTGTTGGCCGTGAGGCAATTTTCTACTGTGGTGATGTCCATGAGGATGTCGTCGACATACTGGATGAGTAGGAGTTCCTTGAGATCTGCCTTCAGGCAGGCGTTGAATATGGTTGGCGTGCATGTGAATCCTCGTAGCATTCTTGTGTAGGTCTAAGAGCATTTTTTAAATGTGAATGCAAACATATCTTGACTTTCTTTGGCCAAGGGGAGGCAAAAAAATGCGTTGGCCAGGTCGATGACGGTGAAAAATTGATGACTCGGGGAGCCTGCATGCAGGGCGACATGGGGGTTGGGCACTTTTTCAGTAATGGGTTGGACCACCTGGTTGATACGTCGCAGATCGTGGACCAGGCGCCATGAGTGTCCTCCAGCCTTGGGTACTGGTAGAATTTGTGTGTTCCACGGTGAATCCGCTGGTCGTAGAACTCCTGCTTGTAAGAGGCCTTCAATGGTGGAGGCTATTCGAGCAGCTGCCTCGGGCTTGACCTTGTACTGACCTTGCCAAATGGGCACAGCGTGGGCTTTCACTTTGATGTGTATATTGTGGTGTGGTGTGCAGCCAACGTGATAGGGGCCGGTGGTCCAGAGGGTTGGCGGTAGTTGGGCGAACATTTCTGCTGCCAGGGG
This sequence comes from Zeus faber, assembly GCF_960531495.2. Taxonomy (NCBI): domain Eukaryota; kingdom Metazoa; phylum Chordata; class Actinopteri; order Zeiformes; family Zeidae; genus Zeus; species Zeus faber. The sequence goes on from NC_137205.1 coordinate 1,078,692, forward strand.
GTGTTCTTCGATGCTTCCTTGATAAGTTCTTTCCAGGACATTTCTTTCATATATGCCTTGTTCGTAGCTGTTGTGTCCTATTCTCCAAACCGATTTGTCTGGCGTGTGTTGCAACAGGGGGTTCGTTGTGGGGACCCAGGTGGGTTGGCGAGGGCTCTTTTGACCATGGGGCCCAATTGTTTGGCTGCATGGTTGGCTTCTACGGCTAGGGTCACATGTGGAACTGCGGTGTCGTGAAGTAGATACCAGGATTGTTGGTCTGGTGTCAGGCGGACCGCTGCTGCAACTCCTTCGTGGCCCAGATAGAAGTCTGTTGTCTGGAGTCGTTCTTGTCGTCCCTCCTTTTTCGCTTCCCAGCCTTCGTCATAGATGTCATCACGGTGGCGTGTGAAACAGAGAGTGCAGTGTACGGGTCCAGCATCGACTTTTTCCAGAGTTGGTAGGTTTACAAAATGCCACCAGCCGGTGAGTGTGGGGTCGGGGGTGGTATCAGGAGTTCCACCTAAGACGAGTATACGTTCGAGGGGTATTAGCTCTTCTTTTGGCTCAGAGAAACTAACTTCCAGACCGTGGAGGTTACATATCACAGATGCCCCTGTTCTTCGGAGAAGGTCCCTTCCCATTAGGTTGGTGGGGCAGCTTGGTGAGTAGAGGTATTGGTGTCTGACTTTGTGAGGACCTATCTTGGTAGGGAGGGGTGCGGTGAAGGGTTGGACTTGTGTCGTCCCAGAGAATCCAACAGTCCGTAATTTCCGAGTGGATAGTTGTATGTAGTACGTAGTATGTTGGCGGCCAGGTTCTTCAAGCAAGACACGTGACAGTGACAGTGACAGTAATTCCTTGGATTGACAGTGATTCCTTGGATTGTACATGGCACTACTGGTTCGGCATTTATTTTTGTCTGTACCACCACTTCCATGTCCCCTGGGCGCCTCTATGCTCCATGCCATGGCGGGGTGTCCATGCGGGGTCCTCCCTTTCCTCTCGAGGAAGCTCCTCTTCCTCTCTGAGGGGGGCGGTAGGATCCTCTATATAATTGCTGGGGTTGTTGGTTCTGGGGGCATTCCCTTGCCCAGTGGTCACTTTGGCCACAGATGAAACATCCTGTAGTTTTCTCGGGTCCTCCCCATCCTCTAGAGGATTGGAATTGTCCTCTCCCTCTCAGTTGCTGCCATTGGGGGGGGCCTTGGGGGTATGAGGGTGCGGGGGCCCCTGGATACTGCCGCTGGGGATATTCATAGGGAGTCCAGGCCTGCTGCCATTGGGGTAGGTGCTGGGCTGGTGGGTAGGCGGGGGTTACAGTTAGGGGCTGTGGTCCTGTCCATTGTAGTGGCGCGGTTTGGGGCGGGGCCTGTGCTTCAGGGGTGGTGACTACTGCTTGCACAGTTGCTTTCTTCTTTTTGTCCGTATTGACTTCATCTTCCAGTTTTTTTACCTGCATTTTTAGTAGTCTGGTTTGTATGGAATCTTTCTCCAGGAATTCGTCTTCTTGCTTTTTGATGTGTCTTTCCAGGTGATGGATGAGATGGCTCTCCCACTGTCTCTCGGTCATGTCTGACAGTCAAACTGTGTCTGCGAGCTACAGCCTGACATCTCCTGGGAGGCCATTTTGGCATTTGGCATCTGCATGTACATGGGGAGACCCACTAGGCAGGGGTCATGACGTTCTACAGTGCTATCACTCCAGAGCTCCTTTGCTCATGTGAGATAGGCGTGTGGTTCTTCCCCATTTTTAAATCTCAGGCCTGCCAGGGCCACTGTGTTGCGTCTGGTCGGCCAGGTTTCTCTCATGGCTGTCCATATGTCATTCCGCATGTGGTCGAATGGGTGCTCGTGTGCCATGGTGAGGGTTCTAACTTCTCTTTCCAGGGAGGTCAGGGTGATGTTTCCTGCTGTGGCGCGGAGAATGGCTCGCACATCTCTTAGGGCTAGTGTGTCAGCCGCTGTGTGGTTTTCGAAGATTCGGATCCATGCTGCAGCTCCTTTGTCCAACGCTGATAGGTTGCCTTTGAGGGCCTGCATGTCGCGGTGGTACCAGGGAACAAATGTTTCTCTTTTGGCGGACTGCTTTTGTTCCTCCTCTCGTTGTCTAATTTTCGAGCGGGTAACTATCCCTATTGCTGACGATCTTCTGGCCTGGCTTTTGGATGATGCTATAAGGGTTCCTTTTCTTCTGTTGTCGTTTGTGTACTCTCCCCGGGAGCTGCCACTGTTTTTGAATGACCACTTTTTTGTCTTAGTCTCGTGGTCTGACATGGGTTCTTCTTCCCAGGAGCGGAGGGGGGTGGGGTGTCTTTGTTTTGTTTTCTTAAAGGTGTATTTGGGGACTACAGGGGTAGGTGAAGGTGTGGGCTGGCTTCGGGTCTTTTGTTTTTCTTTGGGTTGTTGTTTGGCTGTAGCGTCTGCAGGAGGTGCTATGAGATGAACATGGGTTGTGTTGGCATCCTCTGGTAGTGGGCCACATTGTCCAGTCAGTGTGACAGTTGCGTGGCTAACCCTTGTGGTACATTTCTTTTTCCTTTCTTGATGTCTTTTTGTGGTTTGTAGGACTGGCAAGTGCATTCGTCGTCCTCTGTATTAGAGGAGAGAAACTCTTTGTGTCTGTTTGATCGTTAGGGGGCGATGTCTGATCATTGTCCTTGTTCTCACTGTCAGATGGCTTTGGGGAGGGCTGTACTCGGAAATGGATTTGGATCGGGCCTTCCATTACTAATACGGGTGCTTGTATTTCTGGCGGGGGTGGGGTGGCTATTTTCTGGTTGCTCAGCACAGGGGGCGCTGTTGCTTCAGGTGTGTGCTCGGTCTTAGGGTTGTACAGAGAGGGGGGGTGCCGATGTGTTTCTTCATCGGCCAGCAGGGAGGGGTAGAGGGATGGGGTGGTTTGTGGTTGGAGTGGGGTGTGACCTTGGGGGATGGGTTCGGGGAGGGGTGGTAACTTGTCTTCTTGTGGGGGGTAGGGTTCCTTCTGGGCTTCTACCACTGCCTTGGTTGCGGCATTTCTGATTTTATTGCGACGTTCGACAATCATTTCCACTCTAATCCATGCCGTCATTATGTGCTGAACCAGCGCCCATTGTGCACGCTGCTTGTTTAACTTGCGCTTTCAAGCCCCCATTAATCCAGGGTTGTTTTTTGCATCCACTCCTGCTTCAGCCAGCAGTCTTTTTTCTTCCTCTATCACCTTGGTGCGGTTTTCTGCTGTCGGGGTAGTGTCTTTCGACCACCACCCTGCTTTGATCCATTTTTGTTCATATTTATGGAATTTCCAAGTTTCTCAAGCATGGAACTTTGGCTCTGTTCTGTTCTTGAGCTCAGCTACAGCTTCAATACGAATCTCACTGGTGCCGGGTCTGGGGGATGGGGTCTTTTCCATTATGTTTTTGAATGGCAGGAGAACAAAAGACATGGGAAGAAGTGGGAGGGGGAAACCTCAAATGTTCGGATCTCAATGTGTTTCTGGTGCAGCTACGCCACTAGTGGTCTTTTAGGTTATTACAGGTCAACTTTTTTTTTTATTTGTATTTTTTTTTTATATATTGCCCTTTTATCTAGGGCAATTTGAGGAGGTTGTTCATACACATACACACACAAAACCTCTAGCACACATGCACAGACTCTATCAAACACACACTCTCTTAAACACAAAGACTGTCTCAAACACACACACGCCCGCGGTCTCTCTCACATTCACACACACGCATGGTACCTCTCTTTCCACACACACAAGGTACCTCGTTGCGCACACTCTCACTCACACAGCCGGCAATACAATTTTACGCTAAGTCACGTGAATTGGGCCTTTAACCCTTTAATATTTGGTTTCTCTAAGAACCGGGCCTTTAACCCCTAAATGCTTGGCTTCCTTTTTACTTTAAAAATGATTCCGGGCCTTTCACCCTTAAATGAAATTACCGACTATCGACTACCCTTCTGAAGGCTGAGTTTAACATTTTTCATCGCCAGACATCACTTAGTTTAGGCATTTCGGAGGTCTTTTCAACAACCGGGCCTAAACGGGATTCGGAATTACTTCACGAGTTAAACATTGTTCATCACCAAAACGTCGCTCAGTTTAGGCATACTGGATGTATTCTCTACACACGGGCCCAAACGTTACGTGGAATTACTACGCAATTTAAACACACAGCCGCTTCGAAGGGGGGTTTCCTAACCCGTTCCCTTAACTTACCTTACTACCGTTCTCATCAAACAATCCAATTTCTCCTCTCCACAATATTTAACAATTATTATTGTTAAATAATGGGGATGGGGATGGGGATGGTAGCTCAGGGCATGGGGATGGGGATGGTAGCTCAGGCGGTAGAGCTGGTGGTCTAGTGATCTAAAGGTTGCTGGTTCAATCCCAGGCTCCTCCTGCTAGCATGCTGTAGTGTCCTTGAGCAAGACACTTAACCCCTAATTGCTCCTGATGGCTGCGTCCGTCGGTGTTTGAACAATTGTAAGTCGCTTTGGATAAAAGCGTCTGCTAAATGACTAATTTTTTTTTTTTTTTTTTAATTATTCATGCATCATTCAACAATACATCCCCAAAACCACAAAGTTGTTCGTCCAGCCTTAAACAGTACAACACTTCCACCTAAAATATTCCTATCTAATCTATGCAGACTTCATGAAATGGCTCTGCTCACCTTTTAGCGGGTACCCATGGAAGTATCGCAACCGTTCAGGCTTTCGGAACTCCTCTGCAGTCTTGTAATGGGATCACGTCGGGGTCACCAATTTGTTGTGTTCAAAATTTCCAAATCCGGAATGATGGGATGAAACTGGAACTTTGAGCTACGGAGAGTTTATAGGACGGTTTGAGAATCTACCAAAAAATAAAAAACGTTTTACGTCGACGTGGTTAGTCCTAAGCTGCGTGTCTCATCTAGCATACATTTCACCAAGGAGTCTGCAGAAACTTTGTTTCCTCGTCACTTTGTTACAAACGACAGACCCCCCTTTGCGAGGCGGTCCCGCCTTTGTTATTTCCCATCTCCCGAGTATCTAGTTTCAGACTCCCCGCTGTGTGTGCGCCAGATTAACCGTTTCAGTGCCGGTTTCTAACTGGTTGCGTAGTTACACCCAGTGTCTTTAGACATGTTTTAATTTTGGCTCTGACTGATCAATAAAACTGTATTTCATAATTACCCACTATATGAATGATAGTAATGTACATGAATAAATTTATGTAATGTATACTGTAGTATACACACATATAGTTTTGCTATCGAGGATTAGTTCAATCTGTAATGTTATAGTTATAGTAGTATAGTTATATGTAGTACGTAATAGTTATAGTATATGTATATATATATATATATTTTTTTTTTTTCTCACAAAACCCAACAGGAAGTCGGCCATTTTTAATTTTCCTGACTTTTTAGTCATATTTATGTTTTGTACTTTAGCGAAACTCCTCCTTGGCGATTTATCGGATCGGCTTCAAACTTGACGAGTGTCTACAAGACACCTTCACAGCTTAACATTATCAAAATATATATATTTTTTGGCACACGGTGTGGGCGTGGCAACACGTTCAATTTCATGTTCCAAAAGAGACTTGGAAATTCACGAAACTTTGTGCACTCGTCAGTCCCAGTGTGGCAATTGATATTCTATGGGTTCCGTGCTTGGGCATGGCAAAATGACCGGACACGCCCTGTTGAAAATATCAAAACATCAAACCTATTCACTTTTTAACATGAAATCGGGTATATTAATGTAACATCACTAGACTCAAAAAAAATTATATTGCCGCCATGACCGACACCCAACCAACAGGAAGGTGGCCATATTGGATTTAATGTGCGCAAACTCCTAGGGGATTCATCAGATCGACTTCAAAGTTCGCGAGTGTCTACAAGACACTTTGGGGATTAAATTTATTAAAACATTGGGTTTTCGTCACACAATGTGGGCATGGCACTGTGTTGAATTGAAGTGTTAACCTGACTTTTGGGGCCTTAAGAAACTCGAAAAATCACAAAACTTTACACACTCAAGATCAAACCTATTCACTTTTTTAGTATCTCCTCCGAGATCTGCATAGAATTCCGGCAGGTTTTCCTCTTGTCTTTCTCCTCCGTCGGCGTATTGGTAAACACAGTGGCGGCAGGACAAAGAGATCTTAGTACGTACTCCGGTAAGTTGCGAAAAAGTCCGTATGAGGTGTCGAACAGACGTCCAGGAGTGCTTGTCGTTCATATTGTAATAGCGACAGTGCACTGCATGCAAAAATAAGAACAATACAAATAGTAATAAACACAAAACTAAGAGTTGAATGCAGAGCCGGTGTGTCCATACTACGGCGCACCCGGAAGTTAGTCCGGGTTAACTCATAAGTTAGCTAGCTTCCTCTGCTGAACCAATATTTTACTAAAATGACTTTTACAACTCTCTTTGCTCCAACTTCCATCCTTAACAAAGAATCCCAAATGCATCATTTGCTAACTTTCCCACTTTCATTGTCTTTCACATCAACTTCCATAATCATTTCAGCCTGTCAACTAACTTTACAGCTCTCTCGCCTTGTTATATTTTTTTCAAATAAATTTAAAGCCTTACAGTATCCTTTCCAGAAATCCTACCAGATATTTAGATTATAACGCTACTTTTAAACCAAGGACTCATGTGGGAAACTAGTTTGACATGTTGTGTACAACACACATACTATGCTTACTGTATCTCACATTTATACATTTGCTTGTTTTTAATCGCGATTTTCATCAGCCTTGTAGCTAAACATACCCCGAGACACTGATAAAATGTCTCCGAACTCATCTCATCCATACGTGCTCCAGAGTGATCCATCGGCCAGGCGGTCACACGCCTCAAACACCATTTCAATCACCCAAGGATTCATTCATTCAACGCTTTTGCTAGGATGGGTCAAGAATAATCTATAATAATCATGTATTTAATAATGTCGATTTTATTATTGGATAACATAAAGCAAATAAACAGACAAAAACCACGATTCTCTTGATCAATGCAAAATTGGCTACTTCATAAGTAAGGCATACATTTTTAATGTACAACACATCTCTGAGTACTTAAAAAAGCCCTCTATATAATACATTTCTCTTTATTCTTCTTCATAATATTGTTCTTATACTGTAGCTAACCAATAATAAATGAAATACTTTTTACCATTAATGCAACTTCTGGTGCTCCTTCGTTTTGCTGATGGCCTTCTAGTCTGGATCATACGTTGTGAGGTTAAGCTTAATGCAGGCGTTGAGGCTTCCATCAGTTAAACTTAAGCGTAGGATGGTCTTAATGTTTCTCAGATGCGAGAAAGACTGCTCACATGCATTTGTAAAGCCAAACATGGTCAATACAGCATTACTCACACGCTGCATTGTGTGCTGTGTGACGGGACGCTCGTTCCAAGTTTTAAGAATCAGCTGGTCTTCAGTTTCAAGTTCAAGTTCAAGTTCAAGAGATTATTTGTCACATACATATTGAAGTTTTTTCGACTTCTGTCCACTTTTGTTCAGCTGATTGGTCCGACTCGAGGCAGGGAGTTTTCTTAATGTTTGTCTGTCTTACAGAGGGGATCGGCGCATGGGCTCGTAAGCAGTCCAGCAGTGGAACGCCATTCCTCCTGCTCCCAAGAGGATCATTATTATCCACAATTATTATAATGATCCTCAGTGATACATATAATTGTGGCCTGCGTGCCGCAAGTTGAAATGAACAGTAAAACTTTCGCCATGTCGGCGCACCACAGCCATCTCCTTCCCTAAGCCCTTACCTGTGGGCAGAGACTTCCACAAGTTGCGCCTGAGCAGAGACCCGGTAGGGGCAGGGCGCCGAGTAAATGGCGCCCCGGAGTCTTTATGTTGTCCGCAGCCGGTGCTTGACTACTTTGTCCGCCACATTTATATTTTGAATTTTATTTTCAAGTTGTAATTTCTCTTACCTGTTTTACTTTAAAATGACACAGAATAATAATTTATTACTTGTTAATTGTGATGAAAAATTTTAGCTCAAAATTGTATGCGAGCCATATACCGTCATCAAAAGAGCCGTAATTGGCTCGCGAGCCATAGGTTCCCGACCCCTGCTCTAGATTGATTCAATCTTTAAGCTTACTCAGATCTTCCCTGATCGGAACAATATCTCAGTGAGTCGTCACCTTCACTTTTCGGGAATCTTGTGTTGCCTTTGCTGGACCTGTCCAGACGACTCCTTGTTGGATATCTTACGGCCGGTCTCTGACTGCCGCTGGGCACACAACCTGGACATGAAGAGAGTCTCATCATCGTCGCCAGATTGTTGGATAAATTATCCTAGGTGGTCGGTGAGGTTAATCTGCCCGCTACAGGAAAACAAAACTGAGAGTATTAAAGATATTTATTCTGCAAAATAAAGAGAAAGATACCGTCATGCTTCAAAGCAGTGTTCTGATCAGTCTACCCCTATTACTGACGAAGAGGGCTTTATACCAAAGAGAGGTTGTGTGTCAGGTGTCATTTACAACTCTGATCCTCAGTCATATCCCTGGGTGTTCCCCCAAACAGTGATTTAACAGTCAAACTTCGGTCACAGACACAATCCTACTGTACCATAAAACAAACACACAACGCTCTTTTAAGTCCCTCTTGTCCTTATCCTTATCTCCACACAAGGTTAAGTAAAGGATGGAATGTGGTCTGGTTTTTCCAATACTACAACTGAAATGTTTTAGACAGTTTTTACACACAGACACACACAGACAATTTTTTTGTCTCTTTATATTAACTCTGAGTGACTCATAAAAACCCATAGACAATGAGTTTTATAACTAAGTAACATACAAAAGGCTGTTGTCCTGTATAAAACATGTAAAACCTCATTCAAATAGTTGATCATGTGCATTTTTCTCTCACAGCCTACATACGTGCAACTGCGGCTCTAGCGCATGCCACTGTGATTGCACTGACGTTTCACCTTCTGGACTTGATAGACCTGCTGGCTAATTTAAGGGTCTTATTGGCCCGACTTAATGGCCTTGTTGGCCGACTTGAAGGACCTGCTGGATGCGTTGCCAAGCCCGCTTTGCGCACTCAAAGTTGTACTGCCACTGCGGTCCAGGCCTTTTGCCTGTTCCTCCAAGCCTGGCTGTCTGTTTGGGCCCACGAGTTCTGTGGAGCCTCAGCCTTCCGAGGGGTCTGAGGGTTCCGTGGGCCCTGGGTGTTCTGACATCATTGCTCTCAGCAATGCCTTGAGGTGAGGCCAATCTTTTTACTCTTAAGCCCTCACCACATGTAGCTGTACTTGGCTATACAGCGAGCTAAACACTCTTGCAATAAGTACCCAGAGACAGGAGCGCACTTTTGGTATCGTTAATGAAAGCGGTGTAAAACTGTGGAACAGTAGAGAAATATGCAGATAAACGATCAATCTCTATGCAGATGTAGATAACGTGTTAATACGTTGTCATAGCTCCCACATTGTATACATACAACAATAACATGAATTATCTCACAAATTGTGCTTTCTCAAGGGCAGTGAAGAGGCTGATGGAAGAGATGTTAATCCGGGTCTGGGACATGATCAGATTGGCTGAGTGTGCCTTGATCTGTTTATGCCTGTTCTGATTTTACTATTATATTATTATACTATCATCCAAATGTTATGATGTTGCAATACTGACTGCGCGGGGGGCGCACCGGGAGGCAGAACGACCGTGTTTTGGTTGCATCTAAATTTTTTAGTATGGCTTTTAAGTTGGTTTTTAACTGTATTTCTGTGTTTGTATTGGAACTGATTTTTTTAATCTGGCTTTTAAATCAGTTTTGAAACTGTATTTCTGTATCAGGATTGGGTCTGAATTTTTGGGACACATCATCAGTAGTGGACCCCAGGACCATGGGGTGTTTGACCATTATCACTAGACACCCTCGCCTGAGGAAGGCCCTCCCGTGGTTGATCAAGCCTCGGAGTGTGTCCCATAGCCAATTGGAGTTCAATTTGGGTTATGCTCGATTGTGGGTAGGCAAAGAGTTTTGCTAAGCATTAATTTAGAATGATTTATGTTAAGAGTTTTGCTGAACATTAATTTTGAATGACCAATTTACTAATGCTTCATGCAATTATGCCATGTCAAGGTTGGTATGGTAAATTATAAAAAAAAAATAAAAGGTTACGTTTAATAGGTAAGTATTTAGAGGTGTCTTGTGTTCCTACTTTGTGTCAGGGTCTTCTGTAGGTTCAGAATGAAGTTAGCTCCTCGGCACATCTGAATTTATGGGGCATAGCTCCACCCATTTTTTGGAATAAACTCCTTTTATTTTCTTTGTTTTCTTCCAATAAAAATCCTAATTGGTTTTAACCAATTGGGGATGGGGGGATGGGTTTTAACCAACTTCATCTTTCATTTTCATAAACGTCCTTTACTTACTCAACTTACTACGCCGGATCGAGCTGTACACTCTACCTTCATCCACTCCCTCATTTTCATGAGGGAAAGGAGGATAGAAGAGAGAAGATAGAAGATAACGTATTGTCAGACGATTTAAAATGCTGAAAAGACGGTTAGGTTAAAAGCTTGTATGTGCGCCCCACACTGTGTTGGTGTGGGGCGTGGTTGTGTGTTTGGGCGCCGCGCCCCTGCATCGATCTGGTCGCGATTCGCCTATCTCTCCCAGTGCCAAAACTTATATTCACAAATACACCACACAATAGGCCTAGGGCTTGCGGGATGGGTGGGGTGCAAGCTATATAGGTGGGGATGCAGCGGGCAGCTGCCATCTTGCCTGTCACGCTCCTGCCCCAGCGTGCTTCTCGTCCGTTACGAAATGTTAATCCGACTCATATTGGCTTAGAATGCATACACTCGCACACGAATCCTACTCCAAGCAACACTCCACCAGACCAGGGTCTGCGGGGCAGGAGGGGTGTGAGTGATTCAGGGTCGACTTGCCTGAAGGACTTGCATCCCCAACCCCGCAATTTTGACTGCAATAGGCAACAGTACACATTTAGCACTGGGGTTTTCCGGGATGGACAGACAGGCGGTCCTATCACACACACACACACATGCACACACCACCACACCTTCTTTGAATGCACCCCAGCAGCCTTCTGGTTGCATTACTCTCCTTTTCTCCCTCATTTACTGCCATAACTATGACAGGAAGAGGCCAGGTGACCATTTGTCATTCCAGTTTTCCTGGACCTAATCAACTGTTTTTCATTACATGTTGTCGTCCAATGTTAATTTTTTTGTGTAAATGTTTTCAGGTTCTATGTTTAATTGTCTCACCGGCCATGATTCTCTCCCTCTTGGGGTAGTGATCAGTTGTTTATAGACCCAAACATGATAAATAGTTTTCCAAAGAGGGGGGTTGGTGGTGGTTCTCTTTGACCAAAAACTGTGCTCTTGTCATCCTACAGGTCATCCACTGGACAGAATTATTGCAGCAGTTCTTGATGATTTAAGAATTAATAAAGTGTTGCATTGCAGGTGGGGAACTTGAGCTACACTTGCGGACTAACTCTGTCCTAGATGCAATGGCATGCAAATACTCTTTGTTGTATGCCCAGCATGCTGACAGGATGGGTTGAAAATAAATAAATAAAAAATAAAATCTCCACGAATTACTCTGTGTGGCAGGATCAGACAAAAGGTCAAACATGTATTTGTCGAGTTAAAAAACGCATTTTCAGCCCATTTAAACGTCGAAAAGGCGGATCGGTTAAACGCTACAGTCATTACTCTGTGTGACAGTGTCAGGCAGTTTAAATACTATGATGAACTAGTATGTGCTGCTAAAGTGTTGTTTGTCAAACAGTTGTAGGTCCTTCTAACATTTATTTTTCGAGTAATGATTATTTTTATCAACGTCTGCACATGTGGGAAAAAACGCATTTTCAGCCGATTTAAACGCCGAAAAGGCGGATCGGTTAAACGCTACAGTCATTACTCTGTGCGACAGTGTCAGACAGTTTAAATACTATGATGAACTAGTATGTGCTGCTAAAGTGTTGTCTGTCAACGAGTTTTAGGCTCATATAAAATGTATTTTTCGAGTTATGAGTATTTTCAGAATTTTGGACGGTTTGCTGCCTTGCTGAATTAGAGAAACACCGAACCAATGTCTCTTTATAGGTGAATGATTCAGAATGCTGCAGTACACCATATAATTTTAATTAATATGAGGAACAATTATGTGCTTAAGTCTTTCTCAAAGACAGTTTAAATACAATGATAAACTAGTATGTGCTGCTAAAGTGTTGTTTGTCAACCAGTTTTAGGCCCATATAAAATGTATTTCTCGAGTTATGATCATTTTCATCAAAGTCTACACATGTGGGAAAAAACGCATTTTCAGCCGATTTAAACGTCGATTTGGCGGAACGGTTAAACGCTTCAGTCATTACTCTATGTGACAGTGTCAGACAGTTTAAATACAATGATAAACTAGTATGTGCTGCTAAAGTGTTGTTTGTCAACCAGTTTTAGGCCCATATAAAATGTATTTTTCGAGTTATGATCATTTTCAGAACTTTGGATCGTTTGCTGTCTAGCTGAATTAGAGAAACACCGAACCATTGTCTCTTTGTAGGCGCATGATTTAGAATGCTGCAGTACACCATATAACTTTAATGAATATGAGGAACTATTATGTGCTTCTTATGTCTTTCTCAAAGACAGTTTAAATACAATGATAAACTAGTATGTGCTGCTAAAGTCTTGTTTGTCAACCAGTTTTAGGCCCATATAAAATGTATTTTTCGAGTTCTGATAATTTTCATCAAAGTCTACACATGTGGGAAAAAACGCATTTTCAGTCGATTTAAACGTCGAAAAGGCGAATCGGTTAAACGCTTAAGTCATTACTCCATGTGACAGTGTCAGACAGTTTAAATACAATGATGAACTAGTATGTGCTGCTAAAGTGTTGTTTGTCAACCAGTTTTAGGCCCATATAAAATGTATTTTTCGAGTTATGATCATTTTCAGAAATTTGGACGATTTGCTGTCTAGCTGAATTTGAGAAACACTGAACCATTGCCTCTTTGTAGGTGCATGATTTAGAATGCTGCAGTACACCATATAACTTTAATTAATATGAGGAACAATTATGTGCTTCTTATGTCTTTCGCAAAGACAGTTTAAATACAATGATAAACTAGTATGTGCTGCTAAAGTGTTGTTTGTCAACCAGTTTTAGGCCCATATAAAATGTATTTTTCGAGTTATGATAATTTTCATCAAAGTCTACACATGTGGGAAAAAACGCATTTTCAGCCGATTTAAACGTCGAAAAGGCGGATCGGTTAAACGCTTCAGCCATTACTCTGTGACAGTGTCAGACAGTTTAAATACAATGATAAACTAGTATGTGCTACTAAAGTCTTGTTTGTCAACCAGTTTTAGGCCCATATAAAATTTATTTTTCGAGTTCTGATAATTTTCATCAAAGTCTACACGTGGGAAAAAACGCATTTTCAGCCGATTTTAACGTCGATTTGGCAGAACGGTTAAACGCTTCAGTCATTACTCTATGTGACAGTGTCAGACAGTTTAAATACAATGATAAACTAGTATGTGCTGCTAAAGTCTTGTTTGTCAACCAGTTTTAGGCCCATATAAAATGTATTTTTCGAGTTCTGATAATTTTCATCAAAGTCTACACATGTGGGAAAAAACGCATTTTCAGTCGATTGAAACGTCGAAAAGGCGAATCGGTTAAACGCTTCAGTCATTACTCCATGTGACAGTGTCAGACAGTTTAAATACAATGATGAACTAGTATGTGCTGCTAAAGTGTTGTTTGACAACCAGTTTTAGGTCCATATAAAATGTATTTTTCGAGTTCTGATAATTTTCATCAAAGTCTACACATGTGGGAAAAAATGCATTTTAAGCCGATTTTAACGTCGATTTGGTGGAACGGTTAAACGCTTCAGTCATTACTCTATGTGACAGTGTCAGACAGTTTAAATACAATGATCAACTAGTATGTGCTGCTAAAGTGTTGTTTGTCAAACAGTTTTAGACCCATATAAAATGTATTTTTCGAGTTCTGATAATTTTCATCAAAGTCTACACGTGGGAAAAAACGCATTTTCAGCCGATTTTAACGTCGATTTGGCGGAACGGTTAAACGCTTCAGTCATTACTCTATGTGACAGTGTCAGACAGTTTAAATACAATGATAAACTAGTATGTGCTGCTAAAGTGTTGTTTGTCAAACAGTTTTAGGTCCATATAAAATGTATTTTTCGAGTTATGATCATTTTCAGAACTTTGGACGATTTGCTGTCTAGCTGAATTAGAGAAACACCGAACAATTGTCTCTTTGTAGGTGCATGATTTTGAATGCTGCAGTACACCATATAACTTTAATTAATATGAGGAACAATTATGTGCTTCTTAAGTCTTTCTCAAAGACAGTTTAAATACAATGATAAACTAGTATGTGCAGCTAAAGTCTTGTTTGTCAACCAGTTTTAGGCCCATATAAAGTGTATTTTTCGAGTTATGATAATTTTCATCAATGTCTACACGTGGGAAAAAACGCATTTTCAGCCGATTTAAACGTCGAAAAGGCGAATCGGTTGAACGCTTCAGTCATTACTCTATGTGACAGTGTCAGAAAGTGTAAATACAATGATAAACTAGTATGTGCTGCTAATGTGTTGTTTGCCAACCAGTTTTAGGCCCATATAAAATGTATTTTTCGAGTTATGATCATTTTCCGAACTTTGGACCGTTTGCTGTCGAGCTGAATTAGAGAAACACCGAACCATTGTCTCTTTGTAGGTGAATGATTCAGAATGCTGCAGTACACCATATAACTTTAATTAATATGAGGAACGATTATTTTGCTTCTTAAGTCTTTCTCAAAGACAGTTTAAATACAATGATAAACTAGTATGTGCAGCTAACGTCTTGTTTGTCAACCAGTTTTAGGCCCATATAAAATGTATTTTTCGAGTTCTGATAATTTTCATCAATGTCTACACGTGGGAAAAAACGCATTTTCAGTCGATTTAAACGTCGATTTGGCGGAACGGTTAAACGCTTCAGTCATTACTCTATGTGACAGTGTCAGTCAGTTTAAATACAATGATAAACTAGTATGTGCTGCTAAAGTCTTGTTTGTCAACCAGTTTTAGGCCCAAATAAAATGTATTTTTCGAGTTCTGATAATTTTCATCAAAGTCTACACGTGAGAAAAAACGCATTTTCAGCCGATTTTAACGTCGAAAAGGCGAGTCGGTTGAACGCTTCAGTCATTACTCTATGTGACAGTGTCAGAAAGTGTAAATACAATGATAAACTAGTATGTGCTGCTAATGTGTTGTTTGCCAACCAGTTTTAGGCCCATATAAAATGTATTTTTCGAGTTATGATCATTTTCCGAACTTTGGACGATTTGCTGTGTGTTATTTGTCAACCAGTTTTAGGCCCATATAAAATGTATTTTTCGAGTTATGATCATTTTCAGAACTTTGGACGATTTGCTGTCTACCTGAATTAGAGAAACACCGAACAATTGTCTCTTTGTAGGTGCATGATTCAGTATACTGCAATACAGCATAGAAATTTAATTAATATGATGAACTATTATGTGCTTCTTAAGTGTTTCTCACAGAGTTCTAGGCCCATCTAACATGTATTTGTGGAGTTATGATCATTTTCAGAACTTTGGACGTTTTGCTGTCGAGCTGAATTAGAGAAACACCGAACCATTGTCTCTTTGTAGGTGAATGATTCAGAATGCTGCAGTACACCATATAACTTTAATTAATATGAGGAACAATTATTTTGCTTCTTAAGTCTTTCTCAAAGACAGTTTAAATACAATGATAAACTAGTATGTGCTGCTAAAGTGTTGTTTGTCAACCAGTTTTAGGCCCATATAAAATGTATTTCTCGAGTTCTGATAATTTTCATCAAAGTCTACACATGTGGGAAAAAATGCATTTTCAGCCGATTTTAACGTCGATTTGGTGGAACGGTTAAACGCTTCAGTCATTACTCTATGTGACAGTGTCAGACAGTTTAAATACAATGGTCAACTAGTATGTGCTGCTAAAGTGTTGTTTGTCAAACAGTTTTAGGCCCATATAAAATGTATTTTTCGAGTTCTGATAATTTTCATCAAAGTCTACACGTGGGAAAAAACGCATTTTCAGCCGATTTTAACGTCGATTTGGCGGAACGGTTAAACGCTTCAGTCATTACTCTATGTGACAGTGTCAGACAGTTTTAATACAATGATAAACTAGTATGTGCTGCTAAAGTCTTGTTTGTCAACCAGTTATAGGCCCATATAAAATGTATTTTTCGAGTTCTGATAACTTTCATCAAAGTCTACACGTGAGAAAAAACGCATTTTCAGTCGATTTAAACGTCGATTTGGCGGAACGGTTAAACACTTCAGTCATTACTCTATGTGACAGTGTCAGACAGTTTAAATACAATGATAAACTAGTATGTGCTGCTAAAGTCTTGTTTGTCAACCAGTTTTAGGCCCAAATAAAATGTATTTTTCGAGTTCTGATAATTTTCATCAAAGTCTACACGTGAGAAAAAACGCATTTTCAGCCGATTTAAACTTCGAAAAGGCGAATCGGTTGAACGCTTCAGTCATTACTCTATGTGACAGTATCAGACAGTTTAAATACAATGAATAACTAGTATGTGCTGCTAAAGTGTTGTATGTCAAACAGTTTTAGGCCCATTTAAAATGTATTTGTTGAGTTATGATCATTTTCATCATAGTGTGCACATGTGGGAAAAAACGCATTTTCAGCCGATTTAAACGTCGAAAAGGCGTATTGGTTAAACACTTCAGTCAGTACTCTGTGTGACAGTGTCAGACAGTTTAAATACAATGGTGAACTAGTATATGCTGCTAAAGTGTTGTTTGTCAAACAGTTTTAGGCCCATACAACATGTATTTGTCGAGGTATGAGCATTTTCAGAACATTGGACGGTTTGCTGTCTAGCTGATTTAGAGAAACACCGAACCATTGTCTCTTCAGAGGTGAATGATTCAGAATGCTGCAGTACAGCATTGAAATTTAATTAATATGATGAACTATTATGTCCTTCTTAAGTGTTTCTCACAGAATTCTAGGCCCATCTAACATGTATTTGTGGAGTTATGATCATTTTCATCATAGTGTGCACATGTGGGAAAAAATGCATTTTCAGCCGATTTAAACGTCGAAAAGGAGAATTGGTCAAAAGCTTTAGTCATTACTTTGAGTGACAGAGTCAGACAGTTTAAATACAATGGTGAACTAGTATATGCTGCTAAAGTGTTGTTTGTCAAACAGTTTTAGGCCCATGTAAAATGTATTTGTCGAGTTATGATCATTTTCATCATAGTGTGCACATGTGGGAAAAAATGCATTTTCAGCCGATTTAAACGTCGAAAAGGAGAATTGGTCAAAAGCTTTAGTCATTACTTTGAGTGACAGAGTCAGACAGTTTAAATACAATGAATAACTAGTATGTGCTGCTAAAGTGTTGTATGTCAAACAGTTTTAGGCCCATTTAAAATGTATTTGTTGAGTTATGATCATTTTCATCATAGTGTGCACATGTGGGAAAATACGCATTTTCAGCCGATTTAAACGTCGAAAAGGCGAATTGGTTAAACGCTTCAGTCATTACTCTGTGTGACAGTGACAGACAGTTTAAATACAATGATGAACTAGTATATGCTGCTAAAGTGTTGTTTGTCAAACAGTTTTAGGCCCATAGAAAATGTATTTGTCGAGTTATGATCATTTTCATCATAGTGTGCACATGTGGGAAAAAACGCATTTTCAGCCGATTTAAACGTCGAAACGGCGAATTGGTTAAACGCTTCAGTCATTACTCTGTGTGACAGTGTCAGACAGTTTAAATACAATGAATAACTAGTATGTGCGGCTAAAGTGTTGTTTGTCAACCAGTGCGCATGCGCGACTGGCATCCGACAGCACCAGGAAGTGGAACACCGCGGGTGGAACACGGAAGGGAGTTTTTTCCGGACTCCAGAACGTCTTTACGGAATCTTTTTCATTTTTATGTGACTGATCCTCCAGCAGTGGTTGTTTTCAGTGCGTGGGGGGTCCCCCCCCCCACACACCCCAACCACCCTTTTTCTTGGGGTGTGCGATGACCGATCACATTGAAACAAACTCTGCGACCGGGAAAATGGATCACGTACGGCTGAATGAAGAAGCAAACGCACCAAAAGGTGGCGGCGAAGCAGACAGAAGCTATGGAAAAGAGCTTACAGTCTGTGTGGACCTGCAAGGGGAGGAAAGTATTACAAGATTCAAGATTCAAGATTCAAGATTTTTTATTTGTCACATACATATACATACTTCCATACATATATGCAGTGAAATGTAATGCATGTGATAGCACACAATAAGTCCTAGGAAAAAGTACAAAAATAAAATAAAATAAAAAGTAGAAAATTCCTTTCTAATAGACCGACTAACTGACTCCTAAAACGTAATACAGTAAGTGGAATACTTATAGAATAAGATAAAAAATATATAGAATAAAATACAATAAAAAATAAATTGAAATAAAATGGAATAGGTTGAAGGAATATGGGTATGTATATACAGATATGTGCATTTAAAGTGGCATGTGAATTAAAGTGGCATGTGAATGTGAATAGTGTGAGGTAGTGTTTGGGATAATACAGCACAGTATACAACAGTACGGCGCAGCAATACGGCATCACGAACAACCCTGAACAGTGATACAGTATGCGGTACAGTATGCTTCATACAGTACAGTAGGTAGTGGAGCCTAGTGCATGGCTCAGTTAGGACCCCTGGTGAGGTCAGCGTTGACAGTTCTGATGGCTTGAGGGAAGAAACTCCGTCTGAGTCTCTCTGTTCTCGCTGCGTGACTGCGGAGGCGCTTGCCTGACCGCAGCAGCTGAAACAGTCCGTTGTTGGGGTGATGAGGATCCTTCATGATCCTACGGGCTCTGCTACTACACCTCCTGGTGTATAACTCCTGCAAGGGGGGGAGGGTAGTTCCAGTGGTACGTTCAGCTGAACGCACCACCCTCTGCAGGGCCCGCCTGTCCTGGGCAGTACAGTTCCCAAACCAGGCAGTGATGTTGCCTGTCAGGATGCTCTCCACTGCTCCAGAGTAGGACTTGAGGATCCTCACCGAGACCCGGAATTTCCTCAGCTGCCTGAGGTGGTAGAGACGCT
This sequence comes from Zeus faber, assembly GCF_960531495.2. Lineage (NCBI taxonomy): Eukaryota > Metazoa > Chordata > Actinopteri > Zeiformes > Zeidae > Zeus > Zeus faber. The sequence continues at coordinate 1,097,877 of NC_137205.1, forward strand.
GCCTCGCCTTTCTCACCAGAGTGTCTGTATGAACAGTCCATGTTAAGTCCTCTGTGATGTGGACTCCCAGATATCTGAAGCTGCTCACCCTATCGACAGAAGTCCCATTAATCCACAAGGGCGCGTGCGTCCTCGATTGTGATCCACGCCTAAAGTCCACAATCAGCTCCTTGGTTTTGCTGACGTTCAGGTGGAGGCTGTTGTCCTGGCACCAGAGTGACAGGTCAGCCACCTCCTCGCGGTAGGCCTTCTCATCACAGTCGGTGATCAGGCCCACGACCACGGTGTCGTCAGCAAACTTGATGATGGTGTTGGAGCTGGACCTGGCCACACAGTCATGTGTGTACAGGGAGTACAGTAGGGGGCTGAGGACGCAGCCCTGGGGGGATCCTGTATTCAGGGTGAGGGAGCTTGACATGTACTTCCCCACCTTGACCACCTGGGGGCGGCCTGTGAGGAAGTCCAGGATCCAGGTGCACAGCGGAGCATTCAATCCTAGCTCCAACAACTTGACAGCCAGTCTGGTGGGGACTATGGTGTTGAAAGCTGAACTATAATCAATGAACAGCATTCTCACATAGGCCCCCTTCTGGCCATCCAGGTGCGTGAGCGTGGTGTGCAGTACCTGGGAGACCGCGTCATCCGTGGATCTGTTCTGCCGGTACGCGAACTGCAACGGGTCCAAGGTGCGGGGGAGGGAGGCGCAGATGTAATCCTTAATCAGCCTCTCGAAACACTTCATGACCACCGAGGTGAGGGCCACCGGACGGTAGTCATTCAGGCAGGTTGGAGAGGCGATCTTCGGGACAGGAACGACGGTGGACCTCTTGAAACAGGACGGGACCACTGATTCAGCCAGGGAGATGTTGAATATTGTGGTGACCACGGGAGCTAGCTGGTTAGCACAGGTCTTCAGTACTCGTCCAGATATGCCATCTGGACCCGCAGCTTTCCTGGTGTTGACACGCATCAGAGCCCTCCTGACCTCGTGCACGGACACTGAGAGTGCGCGCTCGTCCCCAGCGGTGTAACTCCAATTAGCCGGCGAGCTAGCGGTGCTGCTGCCAGACTCGAACCGCGCATAAAAGGAGTTCAGTTGGTTGGCCAGGGAGGCGTCCACACTCGTGGCTGGGGAGGAGCTGCTCTTGTAGTTTGTTATTGTTCGCAGCCCCTCCCACAAGCGTCTTGTGTCCCCCCGCTCCATCTGCAGCTCCACGGTGTCTCTGTACGTCCGTTTGGCGTCCCTCACCGCCCTCCGCAGATTGTACGACGCCGCTTTGTAATTGTCCATGTTGCCAGATACAAGTCCGTCGTTGTAAGCGGCCGTGCGCGCATTCAGAGCGCAGCGGATGGATTTATCAACCCATGGTTTCTGGTTTGGAAATATCCGAACTTTCACCGTGGGAACGATTTCATCCGCGAGCGTAGCCACAAAACTCACTACAACCTCCGTAAACTCGCTGACGTCACTTGAGCTCGCTTGGAACACGTCCCAGTCTACGTCAGTCAGAGCGTCCTGAAGCGCAGCCTCTGATTGGTCCGTCCACCGCTTCACTTCCCTCGTCATCACCAGATCCCGCGCGATCAGAGGCCTGTAAACAGGAAGCAGCGAGATCGCGGCGTGATCTGATTTCCCGAAAGCAGGAAGCGACACGGGCTTGTATCCGTTCTTGTAAGGAGTGTAACAATGGTCCAGAGTTCTGTCTCCCCTGGTGGCACACGTGATGTGTTGGTGGAAATTCGGCAGAACTTTTTTCAGGTTGGCCCTGTTAAAGTCCCCAGTCACCACCACAGCCGCGTCGGGATGTCTGTTCTGAAATCCGCACAACACATCGTGCAGAACCGACAGAGCTGCGTCGGTGTCCGCTTGCGGTGGGATATAAACGGCTGTAATGATGACCGTGCTGAATTCCCGGGGGAGATAAAATGGACGGCATAGTATGGTCAGCTGTTCCAGGTTCGGCGAGCAGGAGTGGGAGAGGAATTTGGTGTTGTTGGCGTTACACCAGCGGTTGTTTACCATTAGGCAGACGCCTCCACCTTTGGATTTCCCCGACTCTCCCGTTCTGTCGCCGCGGAACACGGAGAAGGCCTCGGCTGGACGTATGGCTTCATCCGGCACCAGTGGGGTCAGCCATGTTTCCGTCAGGCAGAGGACGCAACAGTTCCTCGTGTCACGCTGGAATTGAATCCTCGCTCGAAGTTCATCCATCTTGTTTTCAAGGGACTGGACGTTAGCAAGAAGGATGCTTGGCAGAGGTGGACGGTAAGGTTGCGTCCTCATTCTGACCCGAATGCCGCCTCGTTTACCTCGGTGCTTCCTCCGTGGGCCGGCTCGTGGAACAGCGACTCCATTTTTGTTGTTGTTGCGAGTGTTCCCGCGTAGGATTTCCGCCGGCCACTCTGCTCCCACGGATAAAAAGTCCCAAAGTTGTTCGTTTAGGGAAATTTTTATATCCATGAGTGCATCGCGGCCGTATGAGTTAATTGTTGATGTTTTTCTGGCGAACATCGTGATAAAAAAAGGAAAAAAATACTAAAGAGTAAGAAAGTAACCGGAGCGCCGGCGCAGGCGACCGCTAGGGGCGGCGCCACTATCGCCACACATCGCCATACGACGACGGAATTGATGAAGAACGTGCGAGAGCTCTGAGGCGGTTTACTAGCTTGCCGCACCACCGGAGATCGACGATACGAACTTACAATGAGTCACCAAAGAGGGAAAGATCGCCTGCTGGAGGGATTCAAGATTGGAGAGGTAAGAATAATAGCCAGAGAATTGAGGAATGACGAGATGGTCGTTTCCTTCCTCAACCTCCCGGCTTATATTACTGACGACGAAATACTGGGGAAGCTACATGGTTGGGGCGTGTCGGCCACCTCGCCGATTAAGCGCAGAATGTGGCCAGGAACCCGTATTGCGGACGGTACACGGTTTATGAGAGTAAAATTCAATAAATTAGTTCAGAGTCTTCCATACTCTGCAAAGTTTCACACTGCCATAGGGCCAGAGTACTTCCGCGTCATTCACGATAGACAATCAAAGGTCTGCCGCCTCTGTATACAGCCTGGACATATCCTACGGGAATGTCCGGAGTTCTTCTGTCGCAAATGTGGATTGCAAGGACACTTTGCGAGAGAGTGCAAAAGTGCCAAGAAATGTGACCTGTGTCATAACACTTGGAATGAATGTGACTGCAATAAGAGCGAGGAGGACGGCGGCGCTCCGCTGGTCACGACGGCCGCTTCAACCGATAGGCAAGGCGAACTGCATAGCGAGGATGAAAATAAAATGGAGACTGAGACAGGGCAGGCGGATGTGAGGGATGAAACTCAACCTGCAGTGGCGGGTAGTATGAACCAAGCAAGCAAGGTGAGGCTAGATCTGAGCTCCGGCTCTGACGAGGAGAGCGGAGCGAGACGAGGAGCGAGGCTGAAGGCGGAGGTGGGAGGGGAGGTGCTAGCCTTGGGAGTGGGCCCCACCCCCGCTCCTACCCCGCTGCTGCTGAAGCAAATCAGAGATCCTGCATCTGAGATGGGAATGATGAATAGGTCATCATCTCAGTCCCAGCCCCTCCAGCGACTGCCTCTTGATAACCCGATCTCAAGTGCAAGTGAGGCCGAATCCGAGATAGACTTGTCTCATATGAACAGAATTGGGAAAAGGCTAAGTGAAAAGCAGATGAGAAGGAGAAGCAAGAGAAACAAAGACAGAGTTAATAACTAAATGTCGAAAATCATACTCTCTTCTCAGTGTGACTCTAATGATTAGCTTCACTTCTCTAAATGCTAACGGCCTACGCACAAAATCGAAAATAGATTCTGTACTGCAAACTTTGAACTCAGATGTAGTCTGCCTGCAAGAAACTTGGTGGGACCAGGAGCATCACGACTATGTGGCGAACCAGAGAAACAAGCAGGTATTTTCAAACCACGGGTCAGCAAGATCATGCGGGGTAGCAATCATATCTAAGATTGCTTCAGGCATGAGTGCTGAAGAGATATACAAAGACGATCAAGGCAGAGTATTAATTGTAGATTTTTCACTTAATAAACAACGATATAGAATAATTAACATATATGCACCAAACAATGAAAATCATAGAAAGCAGTTTTTCATTAAATTAAAGAAATGGTACGGAAACAATGTAATAATAACTGGAGACTTTAATGTGGCTCTAACAAAAATGGACGTGTCAGTAAACAATACCTTCAAGAGTGACGCCAGTCGAACAACCCTAATGAATTTGATAAATCACCATAACCTAGTAGAAATGTGGAGAATCTCAAACCCTTTGAAGCGGGACTTCTCGAGAAGGCAGATTGTAAAGGGGGTCCTCAAACAGTCCAGAATCGATCTCTGTCTGGCTTCCTCCAGCATTATCAGGGACATTAACAAAATTAAATATGAGTTCAATAGCTGGAGCGATCACGCATCTTTATACTGGCAATTAGGGGACGATGGAAGGCCCAGAGGTGGGGGCATCTGGTGCTTCAATGCCAGTCTCCTTGAGGACCAAACCTTAAAAAAAAAGATAAGGAATCTACTGAGCAATATAACAGATGAATTAGCTGTAGAAGAAAACTATATTAAATCATGGGACGATGTAAAAAGACGAATTAAGAGAGCCTGTATTAATTATAGTAAAGAGAAAGGATGGCGGGAAGGAATGGAGGAGAGAACATTAAGGCACCTCCTCGCAAAAGAAATTACATTACTTGACCATAACCCTGACAGAAGTTGTGCAAAATTTGAAGAATATGAAGCTAAACTTCACTCTTTTGAAAAGAAAAGATGCATAGGAGCAGCTGTTAGAAGTAGATTTAAAAATATCACAGATGGGGAGAAATGTACAGCTTTTTTCCTTGGCCTAGAAAAACAAAAACAAAACAAAGCCAGAATGGGTCAGATTGAAAATAGTAAGGGGGAAATAATAGCTGAGCAGGAAGACATACTGGACGAAATACATAGGTATTACGAGAACCTCTTTACTAGTAACAGCTCCAATCCAAAACAGACTAAAGAAATACTGGAATGTATTGATAGGGAAATCAATCACATCGACAAAGAAGAGTGCGACACGGTAATCACATTAGCGGAAGTAGAACTGGCAATAGATGGACAAAATAAGAACAAAAGCCCAGGCCCAGACGGAATCTCGACAGAGTTCTACCAGTGCTTCAAAGCCCAGCTGGCCCCCTTGCTGCTAAAACTTTACACTAGTATTAGAGTAAACCAGACAACTCCGGACTCCCTCACAAAAGGTATCATCACAATTGTATTTAAGAATAAAGGATGCCGGAACCAACTGAAAAACTATAGGCCAATTAGCCTACTCAATTCAGATTATAAGATTCTGGCAAAAATTCTGGCTAATAGACTTAAAGCAGTAATAGGCTCAATCATCAGCAATACGCAAACTTACAGTATCCCAGGCAGAGATATTACAGACTCCATCAATACAATTAGGGATACAGTAAAAACAATGACTATGCAGAGGGGCCTGCTGCTTGGAGTAGACCTAGAAAACGCTTTTGACAGGGTTGAGCATCCGTTCCTCTGGTCCGTAATGGAAAAGTTCGGCTTCGGAGCAAAGTTCATCGATTGGATCAAGGTTTTATATCGAAGTGCGAGTAGCAGGGTGAAATGCAACGGACTTCTCACCAGGGACATTCGGATCGAGAGGTCGGTGAGACAGGGATGCCCCCTCTCAGCTCTGCTATACACCCTGGTCGCAGAACCCCTCGCACTCCTAATACTGAAAGACAAAAATATAAAAGGTATCTTAACGCCAAATGGCAGCAAAACCAAAATAGTCCAATATGCAGACGACATTAATATCATGGTCTCGGATGGTGACAGCATAGACCATGTCTTCAAACACCTAGGGGCCTATGAGAAAGCCTCTGGCGCAAGAATCAATAAAGAAAAATCTGCAATAATGTTCTGCGGTAAGAATCAAAAAACGATAAACAAATGGGGCCTTAAAGAGACCACAGGGTGCAGAGAAATCTGGGGTGTGTACATTGGGAAAGACGAGAGTGAAGCAAGAGATAAAACATGGAAGAGTGTGATAATTAAAATACAGTGTACCTTGAACCTGTGGAGGGCGAGGGGGCTTAGTCTAAAAGGAAAGGTAATAGTATCTAATGCCCTAGTGCTGTCAAAAATAAATCATGCTTTGGGAACCTGTGAGCTGCCCGATTGGGCACTAAATTCATTGAACGGTGAGATCTCCTCCTTTCTTTGGAAGGGTAAGGGAAATATGTTCGCCCACAGGACGTTAATTGCTAATAAACGGGAGGGGGGATTAGGGCTGATTGACATTGGTGCCAAAAGAGACGCACTGAGGGTTAAATTGATAGGGAAATTCTTGGATTCGACCAGGCAGTATCCCTGGGAGGACGCACTCGCAGGCTACCTGGCGGAGTTTGGGGAGAGGAGCAAATACAATCTCTGTACCCACTACCCCAGAAAAACTTACAGTGGCCTGCCGGGCTTCTACCAGGAGGTGCTGGAGGCATGGGGAAGGATACTCCCCCACCTCAGACCCGAGTGCAGTAAAAAAGAGCATGTGCTGCAGTTACCTTTCCTCTCGAATCCATGCTTCACCTATAATGGGAGAAACCTCGTCAGCAGTCACTTAACGGCAGCAGGCCTAACAAGAGTGGGACAGGTGACCGACCACAAAGGGAACTTTGATATAGGGAATGTACTATGGGAATTAGACAGATGGAAGGTGCAATACAGGGAAAAACTGATTGTCTCTTTCGGGGAAAAATTTGATCAAAGCCTACTACCTGAGTGGCGAGGCATGCTCAAAGAGAAAGGAACCAAGGTGCAGGATGATGCCCTGAACTTCCTCCTGTGCCTTAGAGGAAAATTCCCCACCATCCAATCAGTGAAAACCAGAGACTGGTATAGATTACTCATTTCAAAGATTGTGACAATTCCAGCTTCAGAAAAGGCCTGGTCAAGGATATTTCCTGGCTATTCAATTAGAAATATATGGAACAACATGGAAATCCCTTTTGCCACATCAGCCATCTTCCACCTGGATTTCAAGATAAGGCACAGGAGGATTTTTACTGGCATCATCCTGCATCAATAACACAAAGACTTGCACAAAAGGGAGTGTGTGGTCTGCATGGAAGAAGCAGAAGACATTGAGCACCTGTTCCTTAGGTGCACGGCCCTCACAAACTATAGGGAGAGGGTCAAGAGCCTACTGGTGGAACATTGTGGCCTTAGGAGACTAACAGGGCTTACATGGGACTGGGCCTACATGTTTGCCCCCCCCCCCAAAACAATGAGCCCAACGGAAAACTTACTGATAAACACTGTGCTGGCATTTGCCAGGCGCGCAACATGGACAAGAAGGAACTTGGCACTATATGAGGGTAGAGACGTAAGCATACAAAGCCTCTTTGGAAACTCACTAAAGGCCCACCTATTGTTGCTAAATGGAGGAAACAAAGACCTTTTTGTAATCCAATTTATGCAACAAACTACCCTACTCCAGGAAACTGAATGCCACTCTCTCTCCTTCGCATTCTGATAGGATAGAGAAGGGAGAAAAAGGGAAAACATGTATTTCCCAAGTGTTTAAAAATGTTTTCTTGGCATAATTGTTACTGTTGATGATTCTGTATTTTTATATTAAAAAAAAAAAATGTATTTGTTGAGTTATGATCATTTTCATCATAGTGTGCACATGAGGGAAAAAACGCATTTTCAGCCGATTTAAACGTCGAAAAGGCGAATTGGTTAAACGCTTCAGTCATTACTCTGTGTGACAGTATCAGACAGTTTAAATACAATGATGAACTAGTATGTGCTGCTAAAGTGTTGTTTATCAAACAGTTTTAGTCCCATAGAAAATGTATTTGTCGAGTTATGATCATTTTCATCATAGTGTGCACATGTGGGAAAAAACGCATTTTCAGCCGATTTAAACGTCGAAAAGGCGTATTGGTTAAACACTTCAGTCATTACTCTGTGTGACAGTGTCAGACAGTTTAAATAAAATGATTAACTAGTATGTGCTGCTAAAGTGTTGTTTGTCAACCAGTTTTAGACCCATATAAAATGTATTTGTCGAGGTATGAGCATTTTCATAACATTGGACGGTTTGCTGTCTAGCTGAATTAGAGAAACACCGAACCATTGTCTCTGCAGAGGTGAATGATTCAGAATGCTGCAGTACAGCATAGAAATTTAATTAATATGATGAACTATTATGTGCTTCTTAAGTGTTTCTCTCAGATTTCTATGCCCATCTAACATGTATTTCTGGAGTTATGATCATTTTCAGAACTTGTGACGGTTTGCTGTCTAACTGAATTAGAGAAACACCGAACCATTGTCTCTTCAGAGGTGAATGATTCAGAATGCTGCAGTACAGCATAGAAATTTAATTAATATGATGAACTATTATGTGCTTCTTAAGTGTTTCTCTCAGATTTCTATGCCCATCTAACATGTATTTCTGGAGTTATGATCATTTTCAGAACTTTTGACGGTTTGCTGTCTAACTGAATTAGAGAAACACCGAACCATTGTCTCTTCAGAGGTGAATGATTCAGAATGCTGCAGTACAGCATAGAAATTTAATTAATATGATGAACTATTATGTGCTTCTTAAGTGTTTCTCACAGATTTCTAGGCCCATCTAACATGTATTTGTGGAGTTATGATCATTTTCATCATTGTGTGCACATGTGGGAAAAAATGCATTTTCAGCCGATTTAAACGTCGAAAAGGGGAATTGGTTAAACGCTTCAGTCATAACTCTGTGTGACAGTGTCAGACAGTTTAAATACAATGGTGAACTAGTATATGCTGCTAAAGCGTTGTTTGTCAACCAGTTTTAGGCCCAATCAACATGTATTTGTCGAGGTATGAGCATTTTCATCATTATGTGTACGTGTGGGAAAAAACGCATTTTCAGCCGATTTAAACGTCGAAAAGGGGAATTGCTTAAACGCTTCAGTCATTACTCTGTGTGACAGTGTCAGACAGTTTAAATACAATGGTGAACTAGTATATGCTGCTAAAGCGTTGTTTGTCAAACAGTTTTAGGCCCATACAACATGTATTTATCGAGGTATGAGCATTTTCAGAACATTGGACGGTTTGCTGTCTAGCTGAATTAGAGAAACACCGAACCATTGTCTCTTCAGAGGTGAATGATTCAGAATGCTGCAGTACAGCATAGAAATTTTATTAATATGATGAACTATTATGTGCTTCCTAAGTTTTTCTCTCAGATTTCTATGCCCATCTAACATGTATTTCTGGAGTTATGATCATTTTCAGAACTTGTGACGGTTTGCTGTCTAACTGAATTAGAGAAACACCGAACCATTGTCTCTTCAGAGGTGAATGATTCAGAATGCTGCAGTACAGCATAGAAATTTAATTAATATGATGAACTATGATGTGCTTCTTAAGTGTTTCTCACAGATTTCTAGGCCCATCTAACATGTATTTGTGGAGTTATGATCATTTTCATCATTATGTGTACGTGTGGGAAAAAACGCATTTTCAGCCGATTTAAACGTCGAAAAGGGGAATTGGTTAAACGCTTCAGTCATTACTCTGTGTGACAGTGTCAGACAGTTTAAATACAATGGTGAACTAGTATATGCTGCTAAAGTGTTGTTTGTCAACAAGTTTTAGGCCCATCTAACATGTATTTGTCGAGTTATGATCATTTTCATCATTATGTGTACATGTGGGAAAAAACGCATTTTCAGCCGATTTAAACGTCGAAAAGGGGAATTGCTTGAACGCTTCAGTCAGTACTCTGTGTGACAGTGTCAGACAGTTTAAATACAATTGTGAACTAGTATATGCTGCTGAAGCGTTGTTTGTCAAACAGTTTTAGGCCCATACAACATGTATTTGTCGAGGTATGAGCATTTTCAGAACATTGGACGGTTTGCTGTCTAGCTGAATTAGAGAAACACCGAACCATTGTCTCTTCAGAGGTGAATGATTCAGAATGCTGCAGTACAGCATTGAAATTGTATTAATATGATGAACTATTATGTGCTTCCTAAGTGTTTCTCTCAGATTTCTATGCCCATCTAACATGTATTTGTGGAGTTATGATCATTTTCAGAACTTGTGACGGTTTGCTAGAGAAACACCGAACCATTGTCTCTTCAGAGGTGAATGATTCAGAATGATGCAGTACAGCATAGAAAATTTAATTAATATGATGAACTATTATGTGCTTCTTAAGTGTTTCTCACAGATTTCTAGGCCCATCTAACATGTATTTGTGGAGTTATGATCATTTTCATCATTGTGTGCACATGTGGGAAAAAACGCATTTTCAGCCGATTTAAACGTCGAAAAGGGGAATTGGTTAAACGCTTCAGTCATAACTCTGTGTGACAGTGTCAGACAGTTTAAATACAATGGTGAACTAGTATATGCTGCTGAAGCGTTGTTTGTCAAACAGTTTTAGGCCCATACAACATGTATTTGTCGAGGTATGAGCATTTTCAGAACATTGGACGGTTTGCTGTCTAGCTGAATTAGAGAAGCACCGAACCATTGTCTCTTCAGAGGGGAATGATTCAGAATGCTGCAGTACAGCATAGAAATTTAATTAATATGATGAACTATTATGTGCTTCCTAAGTTTTTCTCTCAGATTTCTATGCCCATCTAACATGTATTTCTGGAGTTATGATCATTTTCAGAACTTGTGACGGTTTGCTGTCTAACTGAATTAGAGAAACACCGAACCATTGTCTCTTCAGAGGTGAATGATTCAGAATGCTGCAGTACAGCATAGATATTTAATTAATATGATGAACTATTATGTGCTTCTTAAGTGTTTCTCACAGATTTCTAGGCCCATCTAACATGTATTTGTGGAGTTATGATCATTTTCATCATTGTGTGCACATGTGGGAAAAAACGCATTTTCAGCCGATTTAAACGTCGAAAAGGGGAATTGGTTAAACGCTTCAGTCATTACTCTGTGTGACAGTGTCAGACAGTTTAAATACAATGGTGAACTAGTATATGCTGCTAAAGTGTTGTTTGTCAACCAGTTTTAGGCCCATCTAACATGTATTTGTCGAGTTATGATCATTTTCATCATTATGTGTACATGTGGGAAAAAATGCATTTTCAGCCGATTTAAACATCGAAAAGGGGAATTGGTTAAACGCTTCAGTCATAACTCTGTGTGACAGTGTCAGACAGTTTAAATACAATGGTGAACTAGTATATGCTGCTAAAGCGTTGTTTGTCAACCAGTTTTAGGCCCATACAACATGTATTTGTCGAGGTATGAGCATTTTCAGAACATTGGACGGTTTGCTGTCTAACTGAATTAGAGAAACACCGAACCATTGTCTCTTCAGAGGTGAATGATTCAGAATGCTGCAGTACAGCATAGAAATTTAATTAATATGATGAACTATTATGTGCTTCTTAAGTGTTTCTCACAGATTTCTAGGCCCATCTAACATGTATTTGTGGAGTTATGATCATTTTCATCATTGTGTGCACATGTGGGAAAAAACGCATTTTCAGCCGATTTAAACGTCGAAAAGGGGAATTGGTTAAACGCTTCAGTCATTACTCTGTGTGACAGTGTCAGACAGTTTAAATACAATGGTGAACTAGTATATGCTGCTAAAGTGTTGTTTGTCAACCAGTTTTAGGCCCATCTAACATGTATTTGTCGAGTTATGATCATTTTCATCATTATGTGTACATGTGGGAAAAAATGCATTTTCAGCCGATTTAAACATCGAAAAGGGGAATTGGTTAAACGCTTCAGTCATAACTCTGTGTGACAGTGTCAGACAGTTTAAATACAATGGTGAACTAGTATATGCTGCTAAAGCGTTGTTTGTCAACCAGTTTTAGGCCCATACAACATGTATTTGTCGAGGTATGAGCATTTTCAGAACATTGGACGGTTTGCTGTCTAACTGAATTAGAGAAACACCGAACCATTGTCTCTTCAGAGGTGAATAATTCAGAATGCTGCAGTACAGTATAGAAATTTTATTAATATGATGAACTATTATGTGCTTCCTAAGTTTTTCTCTCAGATTTCTATGCCCATCTAACATGTATTTCTGGAGTTATGATCATTTTCAGAACTTGTGACGGTTTGCTGTCTAACTGAATTAGAGAAACACCGAACCATTGTCTCTTCAGAGGTGAATGATTCAGAATGCTGCAGTACAGCATAGAAATTTAATTAATATGATGAACTATTATGTGCTTCTTAAGTGTTTCTCACAGATTTCTAGGCCCATCTAACATGTATTTGTGGAGTTATGATCATTTTCATCATAGTGTGCACATGTGGGAAAAAACGCATTTTCAGCCGATTTAAACGTCGAAAAGGGGAATTGGTTAAACGCTTCAGTCATTACTCTGTGTGACAGTGTCAGACAGTTTAAATACAATGGTGAACTAGTATATCCTGCTAAAGTGTTGTTTGTCAACCAGTTTTAGGCCCATGTAAAATGTATTTGTCGAGTTATGATCATTTTCATCATTGTGTGCACATGTGGGAAAAAACGCATTTTCAGCCGATTTAAACGTCGAAAAGGGGAATTGGTTAAACGCTTCAGTCATTACTCTGTGTGACAGTGTCAGACAGTTTAAATACAATGGTGAACTAGTATATGCTGCTAAAGTGTTGTTTGTCAAACAGTTTTGGGCCCATGTAAAATGTATTTGTCGAGTTATGATTATTTTCATCATTGTGTGCACATGTGGGAAAAAACGCATTTTCAGCCGATTTAAACGTCGAAAAGGGGAATTGGTTAAACGCTTCAGTCATTACTCTGTGTGACAGTGTCAGACAGTTTAAAGACAATGGTGAACTAGTATATGCTGCTAAAGTGTTGTTTGTCAACAAGTTTTAGGCCCATCTAACATGTATTTATTGAGTTATGATCATTTTCATCATTATGTGTACATGTGGGAAAAAACGCATTTTCAGCCGATTTAAACGTCGAAAAGGGGAATTGGTTAAACGCTTCAGTCATAACTCTATGTGACAGTGTCAGACAGTTTAAATACAATGGTGAACTAGTATATGCTGCTAAAGCGTTGTTTGTCAAACAGTTTTAGGCCCATACAACATGTATTTATCGAGGTATGAGCATTTTCAGAACATTGGACGGTTTGCTGTCTAGCTGAATTAGAGAAACACCGAACCATTGTCTCTTCAGAGGTGAATGATTCAGAATGCTGCAGTACAGCATAGAAATTTTATTAATATGATGAACTATTATGTGCTTCCTAAGTTTTTCTCTCAGATTTCTATGCCCATCTAACATGTATTTCTGGAGTTATGATCATTTTCAGAACTTGTGACGGTTTGCTGTCTAACTGAATTAGAGAAACACCGAACCATTGTCTCTTCAGAGGTGAATGATTCAGAATGCTGCAGTACAGCATAGAAATTTAATTAATATGATGAACTATTATGTGCTTCTTAAGTGTTTCTCACAGATTTCTAGGCCCATCTAACATGTATTTGTGGAGTTATGATAATTTTCATCATTGTGTGCACATGTGGGAAAAAACGCATTTTCAGCCGATTTAAACGTCGAAAAGGGGAATTGGTTAAACGCTTCAGTCATTACTCTGTGTGACAGTGTCAGACAGTTTAAATTCAATGGTGAACTAGTATATGCTGCTAAAGTGTTGTTTGTCAACCAGTTTTAGGCCCATCTAACATGTATTTGTCGAGTTATGATCATTTTCATCATTATGTGTACATGTGGGAAAAAATGCATTTTCAGCCGATTTAAATATCGAAAAGGGGAATTGGTTAAACGCTTCAGTCATTACTCTGTGTGACAGTGTCAGACAGTTTAAAGACAATGGTGAACTAGTATATGCTGCTAAAGTGTTGTTTGTCAAACAGTTTTAGGCCCATAGAAAATGTATTTGTCGAGTTATGATCATTTTCATCATAGTGTGCACATGTGGGAAAAAACGCATTTTCAGCCGATTTAAACGTCGAAACGGCGAATTGGTTAAACGCTTCAGTCATTACTCTGTGTGACAGTGTCAGACAGTTTAAATACAATGAATAACTAGTATGTGCGGCTAAAGTGTTGTTTGTCAACCAGTGCGCATGCGCGACTGGCATCCGACAGCACCAGGAAGTGGAACACCGCGGGTGGAACACGGAAGGGAGTTTTTTCCGGACTCCAGAACGTCTTTACGGAATCTTTTTCATTTTTATGTGACTGATCCTCCAGCAGTGGTTGTTTTCAGTGCGTGGGGGGTCCCCCCCCCCACTCACCCCAACCACCCTTTTTCTTCGGGTGTGCGATGACCGATCACATTGAAACAAACTCTGCGACCGGGAAAATGGATCACGTACGGCTGAATGAAGAAGCAAACGTACCAAAAGGTGGCGGCGAAGCAGACAGAAGCTATGGAAAAGAGCTTACAGTCTGTGTGGAACTGCAAGGGGAGGAAAGTATTACGACGACGGAATTGATGAAGAACGTGCGAGAGCTCTGCGGCGGTTTACTAGCTTGCCGCACCACCGGAGATCGACGATACGAACTTACAATGAGTGACCAAAGAGGGAAAGATCGCCTGCTGGAGGGATTCAAGATTGGAGAGGTAAGAATAATAGCCAGAGAATTGAGGAATGACGAGATGGTCGTTTCCTTCCTCAACCTCCCGGCTTATATTACTGACGACGAAATACTGGGGAAGCTACATGGTTGGGGCGTGTCGGCCACCTCGCCGATTAAGCGCAGAATGTGGCCAGGAACCCGTATTGCGGACGGTACACGGTTTATGAGAGTAAAATTCAATAAATTAGTTCAGAGTCTTCCATACTCTGCAAAGTTTCACACTGCCATAGGGCCAGAGTACTTCCGCGTCATTCACGATAGACAATCAAAGGTCTGCCGCCTCTGTATACAGCCTGGACATATCCTACGGGAATGTCCGGAGTTCTTCTGTCGCAAATGTGGATTGCAAGGACACTTTGCGAGAGAGTGCCAAAGTGCCAAGAAATGTGACCTGTGTCATAACACTTGGAATGAATGTGACTGCAATAAGAGCGAGGAGGACGGCGGCGCTCCGCTGGTGACGACGGCCGCTTCAACCGATAGGCAAGGCGAACTGCATAGCGAGGATGAAAATAAAATGGAGACTGAGACGGGGCAGGCGGATGTGAGGGATGAAACTCAACCTGCAGTGGCGGGTAGTATGAACCAAGCAAGCGAGGTGAGGCTAGATCTGAGCCCCGGCTCTGACGAGGAGAGCGGAGCGAGACGAGGAGCGAGGCTGAAGGCGGAGGTGGGAGGGGAGGTGCTAGCCTTGGGAGTGGGCCCCACCCCCGCTCCTACCCCGCTGCTGCTGAAGCAAATCAGAGATCCTGCATCTGAGATGGGAATGATGAATAGGTCATCATCTCAGTCCCAGCCCCTCCAGCGACTGCCTCTTGATAACCTGATCTCAAGTGCAAGTGAGGCCGAATCCGAGATAGACTTGTCTCATATGAACAGAATTGGGAAAAGGCTAAGTGAAAAGCAGATGAGAAGGAGAAGCAAGAGAAACAAAGACAGACTTAATAACTAAATGTCGAAAATCATACTCTCTTCTCAGTGTGACTCTTATGATTAGCTTCACTTCTCTAAATGCTAACGGCCTGCGCTCAAAATCGAAAATAGATTCTGTACTGCAAACTTTGAACTCGGATGTAGTCTGCCTGCAAGAAACTTGGTGGGACCAGGAGCATCACGACTATGTGGCGAACCAGAGAAACAAGCAGGTATTTTCAAACCACGGGTCAGCAAGATCATGCGGGGTGGCAATCATATCTAAGATTGCTTTAGGCATGAGTGCTGAAGAGATATACAAAGACGATCAAGGCAGAGTATTAATTGTAGATTTTTCACTTAATAAACAACGATATAGAATAATTAACATATATGCACCAAACAATGAAAATCATAGAAAGCAGTTTTTTATTGAATTAAAGAAATGGTACGGAAACAATGTAATAATAACTGGAGACTTTAATGTGGCTCTAACAAAAATGGACGTGTCAG
The DNA here is from genome assembly GCF_960531495.2 of Zeus faber. NCBI lineage: Eukaryota > Metazoa > Chordata > Actinopteri > Zeiformes > Zeidae > Zeus > Zeus faber. The sequence goes on from NC_137205.1 coordinate 1,113,956, forward strand.
TAAACAATACCTTCAAGAGTGACGCCAGTCGAACAACCCTAATGAATTTGATAAATCACCATAACCTAGTAGAAATGTGGAGAATCTCAAACCCTTTGAAGCGGGACTTCTCGAGAAGGCAGATTGTAAAGGGGGTCCTCAAACAGTCCAGAATCGATCTCTGTCTGGCTTCCTCCAGCATTATCAGAGACATTAACAAAATTAAATATGAGTTCAATAGCTGGAGCGATCACGCATCTTTATATTGGCAATTAGGGGACGATGGAAGGCCCAGAGGTGGGGGCATCTGGTGCTTCAATGCCAGTCTCCTTGAGGACCAAACCTTCAAAAAAAAGATAAGGAATCTACTGAGCAATATAACAGATGAATTAGCTGTAGAAGGAAACTACATTAAATCATGGGACGATGTAAAAAGACGAATTAAGAGAGCCTGTATAAATTATAGTAAAGAGAAAGGATGGCGGGAAGGAATGGAGGAGAGAACATTAAGGGACCTCCTCGCAAAAGAAATTACATTACTTGACCATGACCCTGACAGAAGTTGTGCAAAATTTGAAGAATATGAAGCTAAACTTCACTCTTTTGAAAAGAAAAGATGCATAGGAGCAGCTGTTAGAAGTAGATTTAAAAATATCACAGATGGGGAGAAATGTACAGCTTTTTTCCTTGGCCTAGAAAAAAAAAACCAAAACAAAGCCAGAATGGGTCCGATTGAAAATAGTAAGGGGGAAATAATAGTTGAGCAGGAAGACATACTGGACGAAATACATAGGTATTACGAGAACCTCTTTACTAGTAACAGCTCCAATCCAAAACAAACTAAAGAAATACTGGAATGTATTGATAGGGAAATAAATCACATCGACAAAGAAGAGTGCGACACGGTAATCACATTAGCGGAAGTAGAACTGGCAATAGATGGACTAAATAAGAACAAAAGCCCAGGCCCAGACGGAATCTCGACAGAGTTCTACCAGTGCTTCAAAGCCCAGCTGGCCCCCTTGCTGCTAAAACTTTACGCTAGTATTAGAGTAAACCAGACAACTCCGGACTCCCTCACAAAAGGTATCATCACAATTGTATTTAAGAATAAAGGATGCCGGAACCAACTGAAAAACTATAGGCCAATTAGCCTACTCAATTCAGATTATAAGATTCTGGCAAAAATTCTGGCTAATAGACTTAAAGCAGTAATAGGCTCAATCATCAGCAATACGCAAACTTACAGTATCCCAGGCAGAGATATTACAGACTCCATCAATACAATTAGGGATACAGTAAAAACAATGACTATGCAGAGGGGCCTGCTGCTTGGAGTAGACCTAGAAAAAGCTTTTGACAGGGTTGAGCATCCGTTCCTCTGGTCCGTAATGGAAAAGTTCGGCTTCGGAGCAAAGTTCATCGATTGGATCAAGGTGTTATATCGAAGTGCGAGTAGCAGGGTGAAATGCAACGGACTTCTCACCAGGGACATTCGGATCGAGAGGTCTGTGAGACAGGGATGCCCCCTTTCAGCTCTGCTATACACCCTGGTCGCAGAACCCCTCGCACTCCTAATACTGAAAGACAAAAATATAAAAGGTATCTTAACGCCAAATGGCAACAAAACTAAAATAGTCCAATATGCAGACGACATTAATATCATGGTCTCGGATGGTGACAGCATAGACCATGTCTTCAAACACCTAGGGGCCTATGAGAAAGCCTCTGGCGCAAGAATCAATAAAGAAAAATCTGCAATAATGTTCTGCGGTAAGAATCAAAAAACGATAAACAAATGGGGCCTTAAAGAGACCACAGGGTGCAGAGAAATCTTGGGTGTGTACATTGGGAAAGACGAGAGTGAAGCAAGAGATAAAACATGGAAGAGTGTGATAATTAAAATACAGTGTACCTTGAACCTGTGGAGGGCGAGGGGGCTTAGTCTAAAAGGAAAGGTAATAGTATCTAATGCCTTAGTGCTGTCAAAAATTAATCATGCTTTGGGAACCTGTGAGCTGCCCGATTGGGCACTAAATTCATTGAACGGTGAGATATCCTCCTTTCTTTGGAAGGGTAAGGGAAATATGATCGCCCACAGGACGTTAATTGCTAATAAACGGGAGGGGGGATTAGGGCTGATTGACATTGGTGCCAAAAGAGACGCACTGAGGGTTAAATTGATAGGGAAATTCTTGGATTCGACCAGGCAGTATCCCTGGGAGGACGCACTCGCAGGCTACCTGGCGGAGTTTGGGGAGAGGAGCAAATACAATCTCTGTACCCACTACCCCAGAAAAACCTACAGTGGCCTGCCGGGCTTCTACCAGGAGGTGCTGGAGGCATGGGGAAGGATACTCCCCCACCTCAGACCCGAGTGCAGTAAAAAAGAGCATGTGCTGCAGTTACCTTTCCTCTCGAATCCATGCTTCACCTATAATGGGAGAAACCTCGTCAGCAGTCACTTGACGGCAGCAGGCCTAACAAGAGTGGGACAGGTGACCGACCACAAAGGGAACTTTGATACAGGGAATGTACTTTGGGAATTAGACAGATGGAAGGTGCAATACAGGGAAAAACTGATTGTCTCTTTCGGGGAAAAATTTGATCAAAGCCTACGACCTGAGTGGCGAGGCATGCTCAAAGAGAAAGGACCCAAGGTGCAGGATGATGCCCTGAACTTCCTCCTGTGCCTTAGAGGAAAATTCCCCACCATCCAATCAGTGAAAACCAGAGACTGGTATAGATTACTCATTTCAAAGATTGTGACAATTCCAGCTTCAGAAAAGGCCTGGTCAAGGATATTTCCTGGCTATTCAATTAGAAATATATGGAACAACATGGAAATCCCTTTTGCCACATCAGCCATCTTCCACCTGGATTTCAAGATAAGGCACAGGAGGATTTTTACTGGCATCATCCTGCATCAAATACACAAAGACTTGCACAAGAGGGAGTGTGCGGTCTGCATGGAAGAAGCAGAAGACATTGAGCACCTGTTCCTTAGGTGCACGGCCCTCACGAACTATAGGGAGAGGGTCAAGAGCCTACTGGTGGAACATTGTGGCCTTAGGAGACTAACAGGGCTTACATGGGACTGGGCCTACATGTTTGGCCCCCCCCCCAAAACAAAGAGTCCAACGGAAAACTTACTGATAAACACTGTGCTGGCATTTGCCAGGCGCGCAACATGGACAAGAAGGAACTTGGCACTATATGAGGGTAGAGACGTAAGCATACAAAGCCTCTTTGGAAACTCACTAAAAGCCCACCTATCGTTGGTATATGGAGGAAACAAAGACCTTTTTGTAAGCCAATTCATGCAACAAACTACCCTACTCCAGGAAACTGAATGCCACTCTCTCTCCTTCGCATTCTGATAGGATAGAGAATGGGAGAAAAAGGGAAAACATGTATTTCCCAAGTGTTTAAAAATGTTTTCTTGGCATAATTGTTACTGTTGATGATTCTGTATTTTTATATTAAAAAAAAAAAAAAAACAAAAAAAAAAAAAACATGTATTTATTGAGTTATGATCATTTTCATCATAGTGTGCACATGTGGGAAAAAACGCATTTTCAGCCGATTTAAACGTCGAAAAGGGGAATTGCTTGAACGCTTCAGTCATTACTCTGTGTGACAGTGTCAGACAGTTTAAATACAATGGTGAACTAGTATATGCTGCTGAAGCGTTGTTTGTCAAACAGTTTTAGGCCCATACAACATGTATTTGTCGAGGTATGAGCATTTTCAGAACATTGGACGGTTTGCTGTCTAGCTGAATTAGAGAAACACCGAACCATTGTCTCTTCAGAGGGGAATGATTCAGAATGCTGCAGTACAGCATAGAAAATTTATTAATATGATGAACTATTATGTGATCTTAAGTGTTTCTCACAGATTTCTAGGCCCATCTAACATGTATTTGTGGAGTTATGATCATTTTCATCATTATGTGTACGTGTGGGAAAAAACGCATTTTCAGCCGATTTAAACGTCGAAAAGGGGAATTGGTTAAACGCTTCAGTCATTACTCTGTGTGACAGTGTCAGACAGTTTAAATACAATTGTGAACTAGTATATGCTGCTAAAGTGTTGTTTGTCAACAAGTTTTAGGCCCATCTAACATGTATTTGTCGAGTTATGATCATTTTCATCATTATGTGTACATGTGGGAAAAAACGCATTTTCAGCCGATTTAAACGTCGAAAAGGGGAATTGCTTGAACGCTTCAGTCAGTACTCTGTGTGACAGTGTCAGACAGTTTAAATACAATTGTGAACTAGTATATGCTGCTGAAGCGTTGTTTGTCAAACAGTTTTAGGCCCATACAACATGTATTTGTCGAGGTATGAGCATTTTCAGAACATTGGACGGTTTGCTGTCTAGCTGAATTAGAGAAACACCGAACCATTGTCTCTTCAGAGGGGAATGATTCAGAATGCTGCAGTACAGCATAGAAAATTTATTAATATGATGAACTATTATGTGCTTCTTAAGTGTTTCTCTCAGATTTCTATGCCCATCTAACATGTATTTCTGGAGTTATGATCATTTTCAGAACTTGTGACGGTTTGCTGTCTAACTGAATTAGAGAAACACCGAACCATTGTCTCTTCAGAGGTGAATGATTCAGAATGCTGCAGTACAGCATAGAAATTTAATTAATATGATGAACTATTATGTGCTTCTTAAGTGTTTCTCACAGATTTCTAGGCCCATCTAACATGTATTTGTGGAGTTATGATCATTTTCATCATTGTGTGCACATGTGGGAAAAAACGCATTTTCAGCCGATTTAAACGTCGAAAAGGGGAATTGGTTAAACGCTTCAGTCATTACTCTGTGTGACAGTGTCAGACAGTTTAAATACAATGGTGAACTAGTATATGCTGCTAAAGTGTTGTTTGTCAACCAGTTTTAGGCCCATCTAACATGTATTTGTCGAGTTATGATCATTTTCATCATTATGTGTACGTGTGGGAAAAAACGCATTTTCAGCCGATTTAAACGTCGAAAAGGGGAATTGCTTAAACGCTTCAGTCATTACTCTGTGTGACAGTGTCAGACAGTTTAAATACAATGGTGAACTAGTATATGCTGCTAAAGCGTTGTTTGTCAACCAGTTTTAGGCCCATACAACATGTATTTGTCGAGGTATGAGCATTTTCAGAACATTGGACGGTTTGCTGTCTAACTGAATTAGAGAAACACCGAACCATTGTCTCTTCAGAGGTGAATAATTCAGAATGCTGCAGTACAGCATAGAAATGTTATTAATATGATGAACTATTATGTGCTTCCTAAGTTTTTCTCTCAGATTTCTATGCCCATCTAACATGTATTTCTGGAGTTATGATCATTTTCAGAACTTGTGACGGTTTGCTGTCTAACTGAATTAGAGAAACACCGAACCATTGTCTCTTCAGAGGTGAATGATTCAGAATGCTGCAGTACAGCATAGAAATTTAATTAATATGATGAACTATGATGTGCTTCTTAAGTGTTTCTCACAGATTTCTAGGCCCATCTAACATGTATTTGTGGAGTTATGATCATTTTCATCATTATGTGTACGTGTGGGAAAAAACGCATTTTCAGCCGATTTAAACGTCGAAAAGGGGAATTGGTTAAACGCTTCAGTCATTACTCTGTGTGACAGTGTCAGACAGTTTAAATACAATGGTGAACTAGTATATGCTGCTAAAGTGTTGTTTGTCAACAAGTTTTAGGCCCATCTAACATGTATTTGTCGAGTTATGATCATTTTCATCATTATGTGTACATGTGGGAAAAAACGCATTTTCAGCCGATTTAAACGTCGAAAAGGGGAATTGCTTGAACGCTTCAGTCAGTACTCTGTGTGACAGTGTCAGACAGTTTAAATACAATTGTGAACTAGTATATGCTGCTGAAGCGTTGTTTGTCAAACAGATTTAGGCCCATACAACATGTATTTGTCGAGGTATGAGCATTTTCAGAACATTGGACGGTTTGCTGTCTAGCTGAATTAGAGAAACACCGATCCATTGTCTCTTCAGAGGTGAATGATTCAGAATGCTGCAGTACAGCATTGAAATTGTATTAATATGATGAACTATTATGTGCTTCCTAAGTGTTTCTCTCAGATTTCTATGCCCATCTAACATGTATTTGTGGAGTTATGATCATTTTCAGAACTTGTGACGGTTTGCTAGAGAAACACCGAACCATTGTCTCTTCAGAGGTGAATGATTCAGAATGCTGCAGTACAGCATAGAAAATTTAATTAATATGATGAACTATTATGTGCTTCTTAAGTGTTTCTCACAGATTTCTAGGCCCATCTAACATGTATTTGTGGAGTTATGATCATTTTCATCATTGTGTGCACATGTGGGAAAAAACGCATTTTCAGCCGATTTAAACGTCGAAAAGGGGAATTGGTTAAACGCTTCAGTCATAACTCTGTGTGACAGTGTCAGACAGTTTAAATACAATGGTGAACTAGTATATGCTGCTGAAGCGTTGTTTGTCAAACAGTTTTAGGCCCATACAACATGTATTTGTCGAGGTATGAGCATTTTCAGAACATTGGACGGTTTGCTGTCTAGCTGAATTAGAGAAACACCGAACCATTGTCTCTTCAGAGGGGAATGATTCAGAATGCTGCAGTACAGCATAGAAATTTAATTAATATGATGAACTATTATGTGCTTCCTAAGTTTTTCTCTCAGATTTCTATGCCCATCTAACATGTATTTGTGGAGTTAGGATCATTTTCATCATAGTGTGCACATGTGGGAAAAAACGCATTTTCAGCCGATTTAAACGTCGAAAAGGGGAATTGGTTAAACGCTTCAGTCATTACTCTGTGTGACAGTGTCAGACAGTTTAAATACAATGGTGAACTAGTATATGCTGCTAAAGTGTTGTTTGTCAACCAGTTTTAGGCCCATCTAACATGTATTTGTCGAGTTAGGATCATTTTCATCATAGTGTGCACATGTGGGAAAAAACGCATTTTCAGCCGATTTAAACGTCGAAAAGGGGAATTGGTTAAACGCTTCAGTCATTACTCTGTGTGACAGTGTCAGACAGTTTAAATACAATGGTGAACTAGTATATGCTGCTAAAGTATTGTTTGTCAACCAGTTTTAGGCCCATCTAACATGTATTTGTCGAGTTATGATCATTTTCATCATTATGTGTACGTGTGGGAAAAAACGCATTTTCAGCCGATTTAAACGTCGAAAAGGGGAATTGCTTAAACGCTTCAGTCATTACTCTGTGTGACAGTGTCAGACAGTTTAAATACAATGGTGAACTAGTATATGCTGCTAAAGCGTTTTTGTCAAACAGTTTTAGGCCCATACAACATGTATTTATCGAGGTATGAGCATTTTCAGAACATTGGACGGTTTGCTGTCTAGCTGAATTAGAGAAACACCGAACCATTGTCTCTTCAGAGGTGAATGATTCAGAATGCTGCAGTACAGCATAGAAATTTTATTAATATGATGAACTATTATGTGCTTCCTAAGTTTTTCTCTCAGATTTCTATGCCCATCTAACATGTATTTCTGGAGTTATGATCATTTTCAGAACTTGTGACGGTTTGCTGTCTAACTGAATTAGAGAAACACCGAACCATTGTCTCTTCAGAGGTGAATGATTCAGAATGCTGCAGTACAGCATAGAAATTTAATTAATATGATGAACTATTATGTGCTTCTTAAGTGTTTCTCACAGATTTCTAGGCCCATCTAACATGTATTTGTGGAGTTATGATCATTCTCATCATTGTGTGCACATGTGGGAAAAAACGCATTTTCAGGCGATTTAAACGTCGAAAAGGGGAATTGGTTAAACGCTTCAGTCATTACTCTGTGTGACAGTGTCAGACAGTTTAAATACAATGGTGAACTAGTATATGCTGCTAAAGTGTTGTTTGTCAAACCGTTTTGGGCCCATGTAAAATGTATTTGTCGAGTTATGATTATTTTCATCATTGTGTGCACATGTGGGAAAAAACGCATTTTCAGCCGATTTAAACGTCGAAAAGGGAAATGGTTAAACGCTTCAGTCATTACTCTGTGTGACAGTGTCAGACAGTTTAAATACAATGGTGAACTAGTATATGCTGCAAAAGTGTTGTTTGTCAAACAGTTTTGGGCCCATACAACATGTATTTGACGAGGTATGAGCATTTTCAGAACATTGGACGGTTTGCTGTCTAGCTGAATTAGAGAAACACCGAACCATTGTCTCTTCAGAGGTGAATGATTCAGAATGCTGCAGTACAGCATAGAAGATTTATTAATATGATGAACTATTATGTGCTTCCTAAGTTTTTCTCTCAGATTTCTATGCCCATCTAACATGTATTTGTCGAGGTATGAGCATTTTCAGAACATTGGACGGTTTGCTGTCTAGCTGAATTAGAGAAACACCGAACCATTGTCTCTTCAGAGGGGAATGATTCAGAATGCTGCAGTACAGCATAGAAAATTTATTAATATGATGAACTATTATGTGCTTCCTAAGTTTTTCTCTCAGATTTCTATGCCCATCTAACATGTATTTGTGGAGTTAGGATCATTTTCATCATAGTGTGCACATGTGGGAAAAAACGCATTTTCAGCCGATTTAAACGTCGAAAAGGGGAATTGGTTAAACGCTTCAGTCATTACTCTGTGTGACAGTGTCAGACAGTTTAAATACAATGGTGAACTAGTATATGCTGCTAAAGTGTTGTTTGTCAACCAGTTTTAGGCCCATCTAACATGTATTTGTCGAGTTATGATCATTTTCATCATTATGTGTACATGTGGGAAAAAACGCATTTTCAGCCGATTTAAACGTCGAAAAGGGGAATTGCTTAAACGCTTCAGTCATTACTCTGTGTGACAGTGTCAGACAGATTAAATACAATGGTGAACTAGTATATGCCGCTAAAGCGTTGTTTGTCAAACAGTTTTAGGCCCATACAACATGTATTTATCGAGGTATGAGCATTTTCAGAACATTGGACGGTTTGCTGTCTAGCTGAATTAGAGAAACACCGAACCATTGTCTCTTCAGAGGTGAATGATTCAGAATGCTGCAGTACAGCATAGAAAATTTATTAATATGATGAACTATTATGTGCTTCCTAAGTTTTTCTCTCAGATTTCTATGCCCATCTAACATGTATTTCTGGAGTTATGATCATTTTCAGAACTTGTGACGGTTTGCTGTCTAACTGAATTAGAGAAACACCGAACCATTGTCTCTTCAGAGGTGAATGATTCAGAATGCTGCAGTACAGCATAGAAATTTAATTAATATGATGAACTATTATGTGCTTCTTAAGTGTTTCTCACAGATTTCTAGGCCCATCTAACATGTATTTGTGGAGTTATGATCATTTTCAGAACTTGTGACGGTTTGCTGTCTAGCTTAATTAGAGAAACACCGAACCATTGTCTCTTCAGAGGTGAATGATTGAGAATGCTGCAGTACAGCATAGAAATTTAATTAATATGATGAACTATTATGTGCTTCCTATGTTTTTCTCTCAGATTTCTATGCCCATCTCACATATATTTGTGGAGTTAGGATCATTTTCATCATAGTTTCAGTTATCATAGTTTTTTCAGCCGATTTAAACGTCGAAAAGGGGAATTGGTTAAACGCTTCAGTCATTACTCTGTGTGACAGTGTCAGACAGTTTAAATACAATGGTGAACTAGTATATGCTGCTAAAGTGTTGTTTGTCAAACAGTTTTAGTCCCATACAACATGTATTTGTCGAGTCGAAAAACTTCAAAATATACAACGCCGAAAAATATCACAAATACTTCAAAATTTACAACCCAGATAAATATCCCAAAAACGACTTACGGAAAATGTCGAAAAACGTCAAAATACACAACGCCAAAAAATGTCCCAAAAACGTCAAAATATACAACCCAGGTAATATCCCAAAAACGATATAAAACTATGTCGAAAAACGTCAAAATATACAACGCCAAAAAATATCCCAAAAACTACATAATACTATGTCGAAAAACATCAAAATATACCACGTCGAAAAATATCACAATAACGTAAAAATATACAACCCAGATAAATATCCCAAAAAACGACATAATATACGATGTCGAAAAAAGTCAACATATACAACACCAAAAAATGTCCCAAAAACGTCAAAATATACAACCCAGAAAAAAATCCCAAAAACGATATATTACTATGTCGAAAAACGTCAAAATATACAACGCCAAAAAATATCCCAGAAACTACATTATACTATGTCGAAAAAAGTCAAAATATACAACGCCAAATATGTCCCAAAAACGTCAAAATATACAACCCAGAGAAATATCCCAAAAACGACATAATACTATGTCAAAAAACGTCCAAATATACAACACGAAAAAATTTCCCAAAAACGACATAATACTATGTTGAAAAACGTCAAAATATACCACGTCGAAAAATATCACAATAACGTAAAAATATACAACCCAGATAAATATTCCAAAAACTACATACTTGTTACGTCGAAAAAAGTCAAAATATACAATGCCAAAATATGTCCAAAGACGTCAAAATATACAACCCAGATAAATATCCCAAGAACGACATACTTGTTACGTCGAAAAAAGGCAAAATATACAACACCAAAAAATATCCCAAAAACTACATAATACTATGTCGAAAAACGTCAAAATATACAACGCCAAAATATGTCCCAAAAACGTCAAAATATACAACCCAGATAAATATCCCAAAAACAATATATTACTATGTCGAAAAACGTCAAAAAATACAACGCCAAAAAATATCCCAAAAACTACATAATACTATGTCGAAGAACGTCAAAATATACAACACCAAAAAATATCCCAAAAACTACATAATACTCTGTCGAAAAACGTCAAAATATACAACGCCGAAAAATATCACAAATACTTCAAAATTTACAACCCAGATAAATATTCCAAAAATGACATGATACTATGCCGAAAAACGTCAAAATATACAACGCCGAAAAATATCCCAAAAACGACATACTATACTATGTCAAAAAAAGTCAAAATATACAACACCAAAAAATATCCCAAAAACTACATAATACTATGTCGAAAAACATCAAAATATACCACGTCAAAAAATATCACAATAACCTAAAAATATACAACCCAGATAAATATCCCAAAAAATGACATAATATACTATGTCGAAAAAAGTCAAAATATACAGCGCCAAAAAATGTCCCAAAAACGTCAAAATATACAACCCAGATAAAAATCCCAAAAACGATATATTACTATGTCGAAAAACGTCAAAATATACAACGCCAAAAATTATCCCAAAAACTACATAATACTATGTCGAAAAACGTCAAAATATACCACGTCGAAAAATATCACAAAAACTTCAAAATATACAACCCAGATAAATATTCCAAAAATGACTTACTAAACTATGTCGAAAAAAGCCAAAATATACAACGCCAAAATATGTCCCAAAAACGTCAAACTTTACAACCCAGATAAATATCCCAAAAATGACATAATACTATGCCGAAAAACGTCAAAATATACAACGCCAAAAAATATCCCAAAAACGACATAATACTATATCGAAAAACGTCAAAATATACAACGCCAAAATATGTCCCAAAAACGTCAAACTTTACAACCCAGATAAATATCCCAAAAATGACATAATACTATGCCGAAAAACGTCAAAATATACAGCGCCAAAAAATGTCCCAAAAACGTCAAAATATACAACCCAGATAAAAATCCCAAAAACGATTTATTACCATGTCGAAAAACGTCAAAATATACAACGCCAAAAAATATCCCAAAAACTGCATAATACTATGTCGAAAAACGTCAAAATATACCACGTCGAAAAATATCACAATAACGTAAAAATATACAACCCAGATAAATATTCCAAAAATGACATACTAAACTATGTCGAAAAAAGCCAAAATATACAGCGCCAAAATATGTCCAAAAACGTCAAAATATACAACCCAGATAAATATCCCAAAAAAGGACATAATATACTATGTCGAAAAAAGTCAACATACACAACACCAAAAAATATCCCAAAAACTACATAATACTATGTCAAAAAACGTAAAAAAATATACCATGCCGAAAAATATCACAAATACTTCAAAATATACAACTCAGATAAATAAGCCAAAAACGACATCCAAAAAAAGTCGAAAAAAGTCAAAATATACAACTCCAAAAAATATCCCAAAAACTAGAGAATACTATGTCGAAAAATGTCAAAATATACAACGCCGAAAAATGTCACAAATACTTCAAAGTATACAACCCAGATAAATATTCCAAAAACGACATACTTGTTACGTCGAAAAAAGTCAAAATATACAACGCCAAAATATGTCCAAAGACGTCAAAATATACAACCCAGATAAAAATCCCAAGAACGACATACTTGTTACGTCGAAAAAAGTCAAAATACACAACACCAAAAAATATCCCAAAAACTACATAATACTATGTCGAAAAACGTCAAAATATACAACGCCAAAATATGTCCCTAAAACGTCAAAATATACAACCCTGAGAAATATCCCAAAAACAATTTATTACTATGTCGAAAAACGTCAAAAAATACAACGCCAAAAAATATCCCAAAAACTACATAATAATAGGTCGAAGAACGTCAAAATATACAACACCAAAAAACATCCCAAAAACTACATAATTCCTATCTGTCACTGTCACACAGAGTAATGACTGTAGCTTTTAACCAATTCGCCTTTTTTCGACGTTTAAATCAGCTGAAAATGCATTTTTTCCCACATGTGCACACTATGATGAAAATGATCATAACTCCACAAATACATGTTAGATGGGCATAGAAATCTGTGAGAAACATTTAAGAAGCACATAATAGTTCATCATATTAATTTAATTTCTATGCTGTACTGCAGCATTCTGAATCATTCACCTCTGAAGAGACAATGGTTCAGTGTTTCTCTAATTCAGCTAGACAGCAAACCGTCCAAAGTTCTGAAAATTATCATAACTCGAAAAATTCATGTTAGATGGGCTTAAAACTCTGTGAGAAACACTTATGGACCACATAATAGTTCATCATATTAATCAAATTTCTATGCTGTACTGCAGCATTCTGAACCATTCACCTTTGATGAGACAATGGTTCAGTGTTTCAGATTCAGCTAGACAGCAAACCGTCCAAAGTTCTGACGTGATCAAAACTCCACAAATACATGTTAGATGGGCCTAGAGGTCTGTGAGAAACACTTAAGAAGCACATAATAGTTCCTCATATTAGATTTCAATGGTGTACGGCAGCATTCTGAATCATTCACCTATAAAGAGACAAAGGTTCGGTGTTTCTCTAATTCAGCTAGACCGCAAATCGTCCAAAGTTCTGAAAATGATCATAACTCGAAAAATACATTTTATATGGGCCTAAAACTGTTTGACCAACAACACTTTAGCAGCATATACTAGTTCATCATTGTATTTAAACTGTCTGTCACTGTCACACAGAGTAATGACTGTAGCTTATAACCAATTCGCCTTTTCGACGTTTAAATCGGCTGAAAATGCGTTTTTTCCCACATGTGCACACTATGATGAAAATGATCATAACTCGACAAATACATTTTATTTGGGCCTAAAACTGTTTGACAAACAACACTTTAGCAGCATATACTAGTTCACTATTGTATTTAAACTGTCTGGCACTGTCACACAGAGTAATGACTGAAGTGTTTAACCAATTCGCCTTTTCGACGTTTAAATCGGCTGAAAATGCGTATTTTCCCACATGTGCACACTATGATCAAAATGATCAAACCCTGACAAATACATTTTAAATGGGCCTAAAACTGTTTGACATACAACACTTTAGCAGCACATACTAGTTATTCATTGTATTTAAACTGTCTGACACTGTCACACAGAGTAATGACTGAAGCTTTAAACCAAATCGCCTTTTCGACGTTTAAATCGGCTGAAAACGCATTTTTTCCCACATGTGCACACTATGATGAAAATGATCATAACTCAACAAATACATATTAGATGGGCCTAGAACTCTGTGAGAAACACTTAAGAAGGACATAATAGTTCATCATATTAATTACATTTCTATGCTGTACTGCAGCATTCTGAATCATTCACCGCTGAAGAGACAATGGTTCGGTGTTTCTCTAATTCAGCTAGACAGCAAACCGTTCAAAGTTCTGAAAATGCTCATAACTCAACAAATACATGTTGTATGGGACTAAAACTGTTTGACAAACAACACTTTAGCAGCACATACTAGTTCATCATAGTATTTAAACTGAAGTATTTTAATGACTGAAGCATTTAACCAATTCGCCTTTTCGATGTTTCAATCGGCTGAAAATGCGTTTTTTCCCACATGTGCACACTATGATGAAAATGATCATAACTCGACAAATACATTTTAAATGGGCCTAAAACTGTTTGACAAACAACACTTTAGCAGCACATACTAGTTCATCATTGCATTTAAACTGTCTGACACTGTCACACAGAGTAATGACTGAAGCTTTTAACCAATTCGCCATTTCGACGTTTAAATATGCTGAAAATGCGGTTTTTCCCACAAGTGCACACTATGATGAAAATGATCAGAACTCCAGAAATACATGTTAGATGGGCCTAAAACTCTGTGAGAAACACTTAAGAAGCACAAAATAGTTCATCATATAAATTACATTTCTATGCTGTACTGCAGCATTCTGAATCATTCACCGCTGAAGAGACAATGGTTCGGTGTTTCTCTAATTCAGCTAGACAGCAAACCGTCAAAAGTTCTGAAAATGATCATAACTCCACAAATACATGTTAGATGGGCATAGTAATCCGTGAGAAACACTTAAGAAGCACATAATAGTTCATCATTTTAATTAAATTTCTATGCTGTACTGCAGCATTCTGAATCATTCACTTATGAAGAGACAATGGTTCGGTGTTTCTCTAACACAGCTAGACAGCAAACCGTTCAAAGTTCTGAAAATGCTCATAACTCGACAAATACATGTTGTATGGGACTAAAACTGTTTGACAAGCAACACTTTAGCAGCACAGACTAGTTCATCATATTAATTAAATTTCTATGCTGTACTGCAGCATTCTGAATCATTCACCTCTGAAGAGACAATGGTTCGGTGTTTCTCTAATTCAGCTAGATACCAAACCGTCCAAAGTTCTGAAAATGATCATAACTCGAAAAATACATGTTGTATGGGACTAAAACTGTTTGACAAGCAACACTTTAGCAGCACAGACTAGTTCATCATATTAATTAAATTTCTATGCTGTACTGCAGCATTCTGAATCATTCACCTCTGAAGAGACAATGGTTCGGTGTTTCTCTAATTCAGCTAGATACCAAACCGTCCAAAGTTCTGAAAATGATCATAACTCGAAAAATACATGTTAGATGGGCCTAAAACTCTGTGAGAAACACTTATGGGGCTCATAATAGTTCATCATATTAATCAAATTTCTATGCTGTACTGTAGCATTGTGAATCATTCACTTATGAAGAGACAATGGTTCGGTGTTTCTCTAATTCAGCTAGACAGCAAACCGTCCAAAGTTCTGAAAATGATCATAACTCCACAAATACATGTTAGATGGGTCTAGAACTCTGTGAGAAAAACTGAAGAAGCACATAAAAGTTCATCAAATTAATTAAATTCATATGCTGTACTGCAGCATTCTGAATCATTCACCTCTGAAGAGACAATGGTTCGGTGTTTCTCTAATTCAGCTAGACAGCAAACCGTCCCAAGTTCTGAAAATGCTCATAGCTCGACAAATACATGTTAGATGGGCCTAAAACTCTGTGAGAAACACTTATGGAGCACATAATAGTTCATCATATTGATCAAATTGATCAAATTTTAATGCTGTACTGCACCATTCTGAACCATTCACCTCTGAAGAGACAATGGTTCGGTGTTTCTCTAATTCAGCTAGACAGCAAACCGTCCAAAGTTCTGAAAATGCTCATAACTCTACAAATACATGTTGTATGGGACTAAAACTGTTTGACAAACAACACTTTAGCAGCACATACTTGTTCATCATAGTATTTAAACTGTCTGACACTGTCACACAGAGTAATGACTGAAGCGTTTAACCAATTCGCCTTTTCGACGTTTAAATCGGCTGAAAATGCGTTTTTTCCCACATGTGCACACTATGATGAAAATGATCATAACTCGACAAATACATTTTATATGGGCCTAAAACTGTTTGACATACAACACTTTAGCAGCTTATACTAGTTCATCATTGTATTTAAACTGTCTGACACTGTCACCGAGAGTAATGACTGAAGCTTTTAACCAATTCGCCTTTTCGACGTTTAAATCGGCTGAAAATGCATTTTTCCCCACATGTGCACACTATGATGAAAATTATCATAACTCCACAAAAACATGTTAGATGGGTCTAGAAGTCTGTGAGAAACACTTAAGAAGCACATAATAGTTCATCATATTAATTAAATTTCTATGCTGTACTGCAGCATTCTGAATCATTCACCTCTGAAGAGACAATGGGTCGGTGTTTCTCTAATTCAGTTAGACAGCAAACCGTCCAAAGTTCTGAAAATTATCATAACTCGAAAAATTCATGTTAGATGGGCTTAAAACTCTGTGAGAAACACTTATGGACCACATAATAGTTCATCATATTAATCAAATTTCTATGCTGTACCGCAGCATTCTGAACCATTCACCTTTGATGAGACAATGGTTCAGTGTTTCTCTAATTCAGCTAGAAAGCAAACCGTTCAAAGTTCTGAAACTGCTCATAACTCGACAAATAGATGTTGTATGGGAGTAAAACTGTTTGACAAACAACACTTTAGCAGCACAGACTAGTTCATCATATTAATTACATTTCTATGCTGTACTGCAGCATTCTGAATCATTCACCTCTGAAGAGACAATGGTTCGGTGTTTCTCTAATTCAGCTAGACAGCAAACCGTCCACAGTTCTGAAAATGATCATAACTCCACAGATACATGTTAGATGGTTCTAGAACTCTGTGAGAAAAAACTTAAGAAGCACATAATAGTTCATCAAATTAATCAAATTTCTATGCTGTACTGCACCATTCTGAATCATTCACCGCTGAAGAGACAATGGTTCGGTGTTTCTCTAATTCAGCTAGACAGCAAACCATCAAAAGTTCTGAAAATGATCGTAACTCCACAAATACATGTTATATGGGACTAAAACTGTTTGACAAACAACACTTTAGCAGCACAGACTAGTTAGTCATAGTATTCAAACTGTCTGACACTGTCACACAGAGTAATGACTGAAGCGTTTAACCTATTCGCCTTTTCGACGTTTAAATCGTTTGAAAATTTGTTTTTTCCCACATGTGCACACTATGATGAAGATGATCATAACTCGACAAATACATGTTGTATGGGACTAAAACTTTTTGACAAGCAACACTTTAGCATCACATACTTGTTCCTCATAGTATTTAAACTGTCTGACACTGTCACACAGAGTAATGACTGTCTGAAAATGATCATAACTCGAAAAATACATGTTAGATGGGCCTAAAACTGTGAGAAACACTTATGGAGCACATAATAGTTCATCATATTAATCATCATATTATGTACTGCAGCATTCTGAACCATTCACCTTTGATGAGACAATGGTTCGGTATTGAAAGAAAGATTGAATGATTGAAAGAAATGTAGATTGAAATAAAGAATGAAAGAAAGATTTGAAGTAAGAATGAAATATTGAAAGAAAGATTTTAGGAAAGGTTGACAGACTGAAAGAAAGAATGAAAGATTGAAAGAAAGATTGAAAGATTGAAAGAAATATTGAAAGAAAGAGAATTTGAAAGTAAGAAAGATTGAAAGAAAGATTGAAAGTAATAAAGATTGAAAGAAAGAATAAAAGAAAAATTGAAAGATTGAAAGATTGAAAGATTGAAAGATTGAAAGAAAGATTGAAAGAAAGATTTAACGAAAATTGAAAGACTGAAAGTAAGAATGAAAGAAAGATTGAAAGTTTGAAAGAAAGAATGAAAGAATTAAAGAAAGATTGAAAGAAATATTGAAAGAAAGAATAAAAGATTGAAAGAAAGAATGAAAGAATGAAAGAAATACTGAAAGAAAGAAAGATTGAAAGTAAGAACGATTGAAAGAAAGATTTATAGAAAGATTGAAAGACTGAAAGAAAGAATGAAAGATTGAAAGAAATATTAAAAGAAAGAGAGATTGAAAGATTAAAAGATTGAAAGAAAGATTGAAAGTAATAAAGATTGAAAGAAAGAATGGAGGAATAATTGAAAGATTGAAAGAAAAAATGAAAGAATTAAAGAAAGATTGTAAGAAATATTGAAAGAAAGATTGAAAGAAAGAATGAAAGAAAGATTGTAAGAAAGAATGAAAGTAAGAAAGAAATATTGAAAGATTGAAAGAAATATTGAAAGAAAGAAAGATTGAAAGTAAGAACGATTGAAAGAAAGATTGAAAGAAAGACTGAAAGCTTGAAAGA
Organism: Zeus faber; assembly: GCF_960531495.2. Classification (NCBI taxonomy): domain Eukaryota; kingdom Metazoa; phylum Chordata; class Actinopteri; order Zeiformes; family Zeidae; genus Zeus; species Zeus faber. The sequence continues at coordinate 1,132,507 of NC_137205.1, forward strand.
AAGAATGAAAGAAAGATTTTAAGAAAGGTTGAAAGACTGAAAGAAAGAATGAAAGATTGAAAGAAAGAATGATAGAACGATTGAAAGAAAAAATGAAAGAATGATAGAAAGATTGAAAGATTGAAAGAAAGATTGAATGTTTGAAAGAAAGATTGAAAGTATTAAAGATCGAAAGAAATATTTAAAGAAAGATTGAAAGATTGAAAGAAAGAATGAAATAACGATTGAAAGAAAGAATGAAAGAATGAAAGAAATATTGAAAGATTGAAAGAAATATTGAAAGAAAAAGAGATTGAAAGATTAAAAGATTGAAAGAAAGATTGAAAGTGATGAAGTTTGAAAGAAAGAATGAAGGAAAAACTGAAAGATTGAAATACTGAAAGAATGAATGAAAGATTGATTGAAAGATTGAATGAAAAAATGAAAAACTTAAAGAAAGATTGAAAGAAATATTGAAAGATAGATTGAAAGATTGAAAGAAAGAAAGATTGAAAGAAAGAATGAAAGAAAGATTGTAAGAAAGAATGAAAGTAAGAAAGAAAGATTGAAATATTGAAAGAAATATTGAAAGAAAGAAAGATTGAAACTAAGAACGATTGAAAGAAAGATTGAAAGAAAGATTGAAAGCTTGAAAGAAAGATTGAAAGAAAGATTTTAAGAAAGGTTGAAAGACTGAAAAAAAGAATGAAAGATTGAAAGAAAGAATGAAAGAATGAAAGAAAGATTGAAAGATTGAAAGAAATATTGAAAGAAAGAGAGAATGAAAATAAGAAAGATTGAAAGAAAGATTGAAAGTAATAAAGATTGAAAGAAATAACAAAAGAAAGATTGAAAGAAAGAATGAAAGAAAGATTGAACGATTGGAAGAAATTTTGAAAGATAGAAAAATTTAAAGTAAGAAAGATTGAAAGAAAGAATCAAAGAAAGATTGAAAGATTGAAAGATTGAAAGAAAGATTGAATGTTTGAAAGAAAGATTGAAAGTATTAAAGATCAAAAGAAATATTTAAAGAAAGATTGAAAGATTGAAAGAAAGAATGAAATAACGATTGAAAGAAAGAATGAAAGAATGATAGAAAGATTGAAAGATTGAAAGAAAGATTGAATGTTTGAAAGAAAGATTGAAAGTATTAAAGATCGAAAGAAATATTTAAAGAAAGATTGAAAGATTGAAAGAAAGAATGAAATAACGATTGCAAGAAAGAATGAAAGAATGAAAGAAAAATTGAAAGATTGAAAGAAATATTGAAAGAAAGAGAGATTGAAAGATTACAAGATTGAAAGAAAGATTGAAAGTGATGAAGTTTGAAAGAAAGAATGAAGGAAAAACTGAAAGATTGAAATACTGAAAGAATGAATGAAAGATTGATTGAAAGATTGAATGAAAAAATGAAAAACTTAAAGAAAGATTGAAAGAAATATTGAAAGATAGATTGAAAGATTGAAAGAAAGAAAGATTGAAAGAAAGAATGAAAGAAAGATTGTAAGAAAGAATGAAAGTAAGAAAGAAAGATTGAAATATTGAAAGAAATATTGAAAGAAAGAAAGATTGAGCTAAGAACGATTGAAAGAAAGATTGAAAGAAAGATTGAAAGCTTGAAAGAAAGATTGAAAGAAAGATTTTAAGAAAGGTTGAAAGACTGAAAAAAAGAATGAAAGATTGAAAGAAAGAATGAAAGAATGGAAGAAAGATTGAAAGATTGAAAGACATATTGAAAGAAAGAGAGAATGAAAATAAGAAAGATTGAAAGAAAGATTGAAAGTAATAAAGATTGAAAGAAATAACAAAAGAAAGATTGAAAGAAAGAATGAAAGAAAGATTGAACGATTGGAAGAAATTTTGAAAGATAGAAAAATTTAAAGTAAGAAAGATTGAAAGAAAGAATGAAAGAAAGATTGAAAGATTGAAAGATTGAAAGGAAGATTGAATGTTTGAAAGAAAGATTGAAAGTATTAAAGATCGAAAGAAATATTTAAAGAAAGATTGAAAGATTGAAAGAAAAAATGAAAAACTTAAAGAAAGATTGAAAGAAATATTGAAAGACAGATTGAAAGATTGAAAGAAAGAAAGATTGAAAGAAAGAATGAAAGAAAGATTGTAAGAAAGAATGAAATATTGAAAGAAAGAATGAAAGAAAGACTGAAAAAAACAAAGAAAGATTGAAAGAAATAAAGATTTAAAGAAAAAAAGATTTAAAGAAAGATTGAAAGACTAAAAGTAAGAATGAAAAAAAAGATTGAAAGAAAGATTGAAAAAAGAAAGAAAGATTGAAAGAAAGATTAAAAGAAAGAATGAAAGTTTGAAAGAAAGATTGAAAGAAAGATTGAAAGAAAGATTGAAAGACTGAAAGAAAAAATGAAAGAAAGATTAAAAGAGAGATTGAAAGATTGAAAGATTGAAAGAAGGAATGAAAGAAAGATTGAATGATTGAAAGATTGAAATAAAGAATGAAAGATTGAAAGTAAGAATAAAAGAACGATTGAAAGAAAGAATGAAAGAATGAAAGAAAGATTGAAAGATTGAAAGAATATTGAAAGAAAGAGAGAATGAAAGTAAGAACAATTGAAAGAAAGATTGAAAGTAAAAAAGATTGAAAGAAAGAATGAAAGAAAAATTGAAAGATTGAAAGATTGAAAGAAAGATTTAAAGAAAGATTTAAAGAAAGATTGAAAGACTGGAAGAAAGAATGAATAAAAGAATTAAAGAAAGATTGAAAGATTGAAAGATTGAAAGATTGAAAGAAAGATTGAAAAAAGAATGATTGAAAGAAAGAAAGATTTAAAGAATGAAAGATTTAAAGAAAGATTGAAAGACTAAAAGTAAGAATGAAAAAAAAGAATGAAAGCAAGATTGAAAGATTGAAAGATTGAAGGAAAGAATGAAAGATTGAAAGAAAGAATGAAAGAATGAAAGATAGATTGAAAGACTGAAAGAAATATTGAAAGAAGGAGAGAATGAAAGTAAGAAAGATTGAATGAAAAATTGAAAGATTGAAAGATTGAAAGATTGAAAGATTGAAAGAAATACTGAAAGAAAGAAAGAAAGATTGAAAGTAAGAACGATTGAAAGAAAGCTTGAAACGAAAGATTGAAAGAAAGAATGAAAGAAAGATTGAAAGATTGAACGATTGAAAGACAGAATGAAAGATTGAAAGAAAGAATAAAAGAACGATTGAAAGAAAGAATGAAAGAATGAAAGAAAGATTGAAAGATTGAAAGAATATTGAAAGAAAGAGAGAATGAAAGTAAGAAAGATTGAAAGAAAGATTGAAAGTAAAAAAGATTGAAAGAAAGAATGAAAGAAAAATTGAAAGATTGAAAGATTGAAAGAAAGATTTAAAGAAAGATTTAAAGAAAGATTGAAAGACTGAAAGAAAGAATGAATAAAAGAATTAAAGAAAGATTGAAAGATCGAAAGATTGAAAGATTAAAAGAAAGATTGAAAAAAGAATGATTGAAAGAAAGAAAGATTTAAAGAATGAAAGATTTAAAGAAAGATTGAAAGACTAAAAGTAAGAATGAAAGAAAGAGAGAATGAAAGTAAGAAAGATGGAAAGAAAAATTGAAAGATTGAAAGATTGAAAGAAAGAATTAAAGAAAGATTGAAGAAAGAAAGATTTAAAGAAAAAAAGATTTAAAGAAAGATGGAAAGACTAAAAGTAAGAATGAAAAAAAAGATTGAAAGAAAGATTGAAAAAAGAAAGAAAGATTGAAAGAAAGATTGAAAGAAAGATTGAAAGAAAGAATGAAAGTTTGAAAGAAAGATTGAAAGAAAGATTGAAAGACTGAAAGAAAAAATGAAAGAAAGATTAAAAGAGAGATTGAAAGATTGAAAGATTGAAAGAAAGAATGAAAGATTGAAAGAAAGAATGAAAGAATGAATGAAAGATTAAAAGATTGAAAGAAATATTGAAAAAAAGAAAGATTGAAAGTAAGAAAAATTGAAAGAATGAATGAAAGAAACAAAAAAAGACTGATAAAAAGAAAGAAAGTTTGAGAGATCAAAATATTTAAAGAAAGAAAGATTGAAAGAAAGGTTGAAAGATAGAATGAAAGAAAGATTGAAAGTTGTAAAGAAAGATTGAAAGAAAGATTGAAAGAAAGATTGAAAGACTAAAAAAAAGAATGAAAGAAAGATTGAAAGGTTGAAAGAAAGAATGAAAGAATGAAAGAAAGATTGAAAGATTGAAAGAAAGATTGGAAGAAAGAATGAAAGTATGAAAGAAAGATTGAAAGATCGAAGGAAAGATTGAAAGAACGATTGAAAGAATGAAAGAAAGATTGAAAGCTTGAAAGAAAGATTGAAAGAAAGATTTTAAGAAAGGTTGAAAGACTGAAAGAAAGAATTAAAGAAAGAATGATTGAAAGATTGAAAGAAAGAATGAAAGATTGAAAGAAAGAATATAAGAACGATTGAAAGAAAGATTGAAAGTAAGATTGAAAGTTTGAAAGAAAGATTGAAAGAAAAATTGAAAGAAAGATTGAAAGACTGAAGGAAAGAATGAGTGAAAGATTGAAAGAAAGATTAAAAGAAAAAAAGATTGAAAGTATTAAAGACTGAAAAAAATATTGAAAGAAAGATTGAAAGATTGAAAGATAGAATGAAAGAAAGATTGAAAGATTGAAAGATTGAAAGAAAGAATTAAAGAAAGATTGAAAGACTGAAAAAAATATTGAAAGAAAGATTGAAAGATTGAAAGATAGAATGAAAGAAAGATTGAAAGATTGAAAGATTGAAAGAAAGAATGAAAGAAAGATTGAAAGACTGAAAGAAAGAATGAAAGAAAGATTGAAAGTGCGAAAGAAAGAATGAAAGAATTAAAGAAAGATTGAAAGAAAGAATGAAAGATTGAAAGAAAGAATGAAAGTAATAAAGATTAAAAGAAGGAATGAAGGAAAAATTGAATGTTTGAAAGACTGAAAGAATGAATGAAAGAAAGCTTGAAAGAAAGATTGAAAGAAAGATTTTAAGAAAGGTTGAAAGAATGAAAGAAAGAATGAAAGAAAGAATGATTGAAAGATTGAAAGAAAGAATGAAAGATTGAAAGAAAGAATATAAGAACGATTGAAAGAAAGATTGAAAGTAAGATTGAAAGTTTGAAAGAAAGATTGAAAGAAAAATTGAAAGAAAGATTGAAAGACTGAAGGAAAGAATGAGTGAAAGATTGAAAGAAAGATTAAAAGAAAAAAAGATTGAAAGTATTAAAGACTGAAAAAAATATTGAAAGAAAGATTGAAAGATTGAAAGATAGAATGAAAGAAAGATTGAAAGATTGAAAGATTGAAAGAAAGAATGAAAGAAAGATTGAAAGACTGAAAAAAATATTGAAAGAAAGATTGAAAGATTGAAAGATAGAATTAAAGAAAGATTGAAAGATTGAAAGATTGAAAGAAAGAATGAAAGAAAGATTGAAAGACTGAAAGAAAGAATGAAAGAAAGATTGAAAGTGCAAAAGAAAGAATGAAAGAATTACAGAAAGATTGAAAGAAATATTGAAAGAAAGAATGAAAGAAAGATTGAAAGATTGAAAGAAAGATTGAAAGAAAGATTGAATGTTTGAAAGAAAGATTGAAAGAAAGATTTAAAGAAAGATTGAAAGATTGAAAGAAAGATTGAAAGATAGATTTAAAGAAAGATTGAAAGACTGAAAGAAAGATTGAAAGAAAGAAAGATTTATAGAAAGAATGAAAGAAAGATTGAAAAAAGAAAGATAGATTGAAAGAAAGATTGAAAGATTGAAAGAAAGAATGAAAGAAAGATTTAAAAAAAGATTGAAAAAAAGAAAGATTGAAAGAAAGATTGAAAGACAGATTGAAAGACTGAAGGAAAGAATGAAAGAAAGATGGAAAGAAAGATGGAAAGAAAGATTGAAAGAAAGAAAGATTGAAAGAAATATTGAAAGAAAGATTGAAAGTTTGAAAGAAAGAATGAAAGAAAGATTGAAAGATTGAAAGAAAGAATGAAAGAAAGATTGAACGAAAGATGGAAAGAAAGATTGAAAGAAAGAAAGATTGAAAGAAATAATGAAAGAAAGATTGAACGATTGGAAGAAATTTTGAAAGATAGAAAAATTGAAAGTAGGAAAGATTGAAAGAAAGAATGAAAGAAAGATTGAAAGATTGAAAGAAAGAATGAAAGAAAGATTGAAAGATTGAAATATTGAAAGAAAGAATGAAAAAAAGATTGAAAGACTGAAAGAAAGAATGAAAGAAACATTGAAAGATTAAACAATTGAAATAAAGTTTGCAAGAAAGTTTGAAAAAAGAAAGATTGAAAGAAAGAATGAAAGAAAGATTGAAAGATAGATGGATAGAAAGATTGAAGGAAAGAAAGATTGAAAGAATAACAAAAGAAAGATTGAAAGATTGGAATAAATATTGAAAGATAGAAAAATTGAAAGTAAGAAAGATTGAAAGAAAGAATTAAAGAAAGATTGAAAGATTGAAAAAAAGAATGAAAGAAAGATTGAAATATTGAAAGAAAGAATTAAAGAAAGATTGAAAGAAAGATTGAATGATTGAAAGATTGAAATAAAGATTGAAAGTTTGAAAGAAAGATTCAAAGAAAGAAAGATTGAAAGAAATATTGAAAGAAAGATTGAAAGATTGAAAGAAAGATTGAAAGAAAGAATGAAAGAAAGATTGAAAGATGGAAATAAAGAATGAAAGAAAGATTGAAAGATTGAAAGATTGAAATAAAGAATGAAAGTTTGAAAGAAAGATTGAAAGAAAGATTTAAAAAAAGAAAGATTGAAAGTAAGAAAGATTGAAAGACATATTGAAAGAAAGATTGAAAGATTGAAAGAAAGATTGAAAGAAAGAATGAAAGAAATATTGAAAGAAAGATTGAAAGAAAGATTGAAAGACTGAAGGAAAGAATGAAAGAAAGATTGAAAGAAAGATTGAAAGAAAGAAAGATTGAAAGAATGAATGATTGAAAGATTGAATGATTGAAAGATTGAAAGAAAGATTGAAAGAAAGATTGAAAGAAAGATTGAAAGAAAGATTGAACGACTGAAAGATTGAAAGAAAGATTGAAAGTTTGAAAGAGAGATTGAAAGACTGAAAGATAGATTGAAAGATTGAAGATTGAAAGATTGAAAGAAAGATTGAAAGAAAGATTGAACGACAGAAAGATTGAAAGAAAGATTGAAAGTTTGAAAGAAAGATTGAAAGACTGAAAGAAATAATGAAAGAAAGATTGAAAGACTGAAAGAAATAATGAAAGAAAGATTGAAAGAAAGAATGAAAGAAAGATTGAAAGAAAGATGGATAGAAAGATTGAAAGAAAGAAAGATTGAAAGAAATAACAAAAGAAAGATTGAAAGAAATAATGAAAGAAAGATTGAACGATTGGAAGAAATATTGAAAGATAGAAAAATTGAAAGTAAGAAAGATTGAAAGAAAGAATGAAAGAAAGATTGAAAGATTGAAAGAAAGAATGAAAGAAAGATTGAAAGATTGAAATATTGAAAGAAAGAATGAAAGAAAGACTGAAAGATTGAAAGACAGATTGAAAGAAAGATTGAAAGATTGAAATATTTAAAGAAAGATTGAAAGAAAGAATGAAAGAACAATTGAAAGAAAGAATGAAAGAATGAAAGAAAAATTGAAAGATTGAAAGAAAGAATGAAAGAACGATTGAAAGATTGAAAGATTGAAAGATTGAAAGAAAGAATGAAAGAAAGATTGAAAGAAAGATGGAAAGAAAGATTGAAAGAAAGAAAGATTGAAAGAAATAATAAAAGAAAGATTGAACGATTGGAAGAAATATTGAAAGATAGAAAAATTGAAAGTAAGAAAGATCAAAAGAAAGAATGAAAGAAAGATTGAAAGATTGACAGAAAGAATGACGGAAAGATTGAAAGATTGAAATATTGAAAGAAAGAATGAAAAAAAGATTGAAAGACTGAAAGAAATATTGAAAGAAAGATTGAACGATTGAAAGATTGAAATAAAGATTGAAAGTTTGAAAGAAAGATTGAAAGAACGATTCAAAGAAAGAAAGATTGAAAGAAATATTGAAAGAAAGATTGAAAGATTGAAAGAAAGATTGAAAGAAAGAATGAAAGAAAGATTGAAAGATTGAAATAAAGAATGAAAGAAAGATTGAAAGATTGAAAGATTGAAATAAAGAATGAAAGTTTGAAAGAAAGATTGAAAGAAAGATTTAAAAAAAGAAAGATTGAAAGTAAGAAAGATTGAAAGACATATTGAAAGAAAGATTGAAAGATTGAAAGAAAGATTGAAAGAAAGAATGAAAGAAAGATTGAAAGAAAGATTGAAAGACTGAAGGAAAGAATGAAAGAAAGATTGAAAGAAAGATTGAAAGAAAGAAAGATTGAAAGAATGAATGATTGAAAGATTGAATGATTGAAAGATTGAATGATTGAAAGATTGAAAGAAAGATTGAAAGAAAGATTGAAAGAAAGATTGAACGACTGAAAGATTGAAAGAAAGATTGAAAGTTTGAAAGAGAGATTGAAAGACTGAAAGATAGATTGAAAGATTGAAGATTGAAAGATTGAAAGAAAGATTGAAAGAAAGATTGAACGACTGAAAGATTGAAAGAAAGATTGAAAGTTTGAAAGAAAGATTGAAAGACTGAAAGAAATAATGAAAGAAAGATTGAAAGAAAGAATGAAAGAAAGATTGAAAGAAAGAATGAAAGAAAGATTGAAAGAAAGATGGATAGAAAGATTGAAAGAAAGAAAGATTGAAAGAAATAACAAAAGAAAGATTGAAAGAAATAATGAAAGAAAGATTGAACGATTGGAAGAAATATTGAAAGATAGAAAAATTGAAAGTAAGAAAGATTGAAAGAAAGAATGAAAGAAAGATTGAAAGATTGAAAGAAAGAATGAAAGAAAGATTGAAAGATTGAAATATTGAAAGAAAGAATGAAAGAAAGACTGAAAGATTGAAAGAAAGATTGAAAGAAAGATTGAAAGATTGAAATATTTAAAGAAAGATTGAAAGAAAGAATGAAAGAACAATTGAAAGAAAGAATGAAAGAAAAATTGAAAGATTGAAAGAAAGAATGAAAGAACGATTGAAAGATTGAAAGATTGAAAGATTGAAAGAAAGAATGAAAGAAAGATTGAAAGAAAGATGGAAAGAAAGATTGAAAGAAAGAAAGATTGAAAGAAATAATAAAAGAAAGATTGAACGATTGGAAGAAATTTTGAAAGATAGAAAAATTGAAAGTAAGAAAGATTGAAAGAAAGAATGAAAGATTGACAGAAAGAATGACAGAAAGATTGAAAGATTGAAATATTGAAAGAAAGAATGAAAAAAAGATTGAAAGACTGAAAGAAAGAATGAAAGAAAGATTGAAAGATTAAACAATTGAAAGAAAGTTTGCAAGAAAGATTGAAAAAAGAAAGATTGAAAGAAAGAATGAAAAAAAGATTGATAGATAGATGGATAGAAAGATTGAAAGAAAGAAAGATTGAAAGAATAACAAAAGAAAGATTGAAAGATTGGAAGAAATATTGAAAGATAGAAAAATTGAAAGTAAGAAAGATTGAAAGAAAAAATTAAAGAAAGATTGAAAGATTGAAAGAAAGAATGAAAGAAAGGTTGAAAGATTGAAATATTGAAAGAAAGAATGAAAGAAAGATTGAAAGATTGAAAGAAAAATTGAAAGAAAGATTGAAAGATTGAAAGATTGAAATAAAGATTGAAAGTTTGAAAGAAAGATTGAAAGAAAGATTTAAAGAAAGAAAGATTGAAAGAAATATTTAAAGAAAGATTGAAAGATTGAAAGAAAGAATGAAATAACGATTGAAAGAAAGAATGAAAGAATGATAGAAAGATTGAAAGATTGAAAGAAAGATTGAATGTTTGAAAGAAAGATTGAAAGTATTAAAGATCGAAAGAAATATTTAAAGAAAGATTGAAAGATTGAAAGAAAGAATGAAATAACGATTGCAAGAAAGAATGAAAGAATGAAAGAAAAATTGAAAGATTGAAAGAAATATTGAAAGAAAGAGAGATTGAAAGATTACAAGATTGAAAGAAAGATTGAAAGTGATGAAGTTTGAAAGAAAGAATGAAGGAAAAACTGAAAGATTGAAATACTGAAAGAATGAATGAAAGATTGATTGAAAGATTGAATGAAAAAATGAAAAACTTAAAGAAAGATTGAAAGAAATATTGAAAGATAGATTGAAAGATTGAAAGAAAGAAAGATTGAAAGAAAGAATGAAAGAAAGATTGTAAGAAAGAATGAAAGTAAGAAAGAAAGATTGAAATATTGAAAGAAATATTGAAAGAAAGAAAGATTGAGCTAAGAACGATTGAAAGAAAGATTGAAAGAAAGATTGAAAGCTTGAAAGAAAGATTGAAAGAAAGATTTTAAGAAAGGTTGAAAGACTGAAAAAAAGAATGAAAGATTGAAAGAAAGAATGAAAGAATGGAAGAAAGATTGAAAGATTGAAAGACATATTGAAAGAAAGAGAGAATGAAAATAAGAAAGATTGAAAGAAAGATTGAAAGTAATAAAGATTGAAAGAAATAACAAAAGAAAGATTGAAAGAAAGAATGAAAGAAAGATTGAACGATTGGAAGAAATTTTGAAAGATAGAAAAATTTAAAGTAAGAAAGATTGAAAGAAAGAATGAAAGAAAGATTGAAAGATTGAAAGATTGAAAGGAAGATTGAATGTTTGAAAGAAAGATTGAAAGTATTAAAGATCGAAAGAAATATTTAAAGAAAGATTGAAAGATTGAAAGAAAAAATGAAAAACTTAAAGAAAGATTGAAAGAAATATTGAAAGACAGATTGAAAGATTGAAAGAAAGAAAGATTGAAAGAAAGAATGAAAGAAAGATTGTAAGAAAGAATGAAATATTGAAAGAAAGAATGAAAGAAAGACTGAAAAAAACAAAGAAAGATTGAAAGAAATAAAGATTTAAAGAAAAAAAGATTTAAAGAAAGATTGAAAGACTAAAAGTAAGAATGAAAAAAAAGATTGAAAGAAAGATTGAAAAAAGAAAGAAAGATTGAAAGAAAGATTAAAAGAAAGAATGAAAGTTTGAAAGAAAGATTGAAAGAAAGATTGAAAGAAAGATTGAAAGACTGAAAGAAAAAATGAAAGAAAGATTAAAAGAGAGATTGAAAGATTGAAAGATTGAAAGAAGGAATGAAAGAAAGATTGAATGATTGAAAGATTGAAATAAAGAATGAAAGATTGAAAGTAAGAATAAAAGAACGATTGAAAGAAAGAATGAAAGAATGAAAGAAAGATTGAAAGATTGAAAGAATATTGAAAGAAAGAGAGAATGAAAGTAAGAACAATTGAAAGAAAGATTGAAAGTAAAAAAGATTGAAAGAAAGAATGAAAGAAAAATTGAAAGATTGAAAGATTGAAAGAAAGATTTAAAGAAAGATTTAAAGAAAGATTGAAAGACTGGAAGAAAGAATGAATAAAAGAATTAAAGAAAGATTGAAAGATTGAAAGATTGAAAGATTGAAAGAAAGATTGAAAAAAGAATGATTGAAAGAAAGAAAGATTTAAAGAATGAAAGATTTAAAGAAAGATTGAAAGACTAAAAGTAAGAATGAAAAAAAAGAATGAAAGCAAGATTGAAAGATTGAAAGATTGAAGGAAAGAATGAAAGATTGAAAGAAAGAATGAAAGAATGAAAGATAGATTGAAAGACTGAAAGAAATATTGAAAGAAGGAGAGAATGAAAGTAAGAAAGATTGAATGAAAAATTGAAAGATTGAAAGATTGAAAGATTGAAAGATTGAAAGAAATACTGAAAGAAAGAAAGAAAGATTGAAAGTAAGAACGATTGAAAGAAAGCTTGAAACGAAAGATTGAAAGAAAGAATGAAAGAAAGATTGAAAGATTGAACGATTGAAAGACAGAATGAAAGATTGAAAGAAAGAATAAAAGAACGATTGAAAGAAAGAATGAAAGAATGAAAGAAAGATTGAAAGATTGAAAGAATATTGAAAGAAAGAGAGAATGAAAGTAAGAAAGATTGAAAGAAAGATTGAAAGTAAAAAAGATTGAAAGAAAGAATGAAAGAAAAATTGAAAGATTGAAAGATTGAAAGAAAGATTTAAAGAAAGATTTAAAGAAAGATTGAAAGACTGAAAGAAAGAATGAATAAAAGAATTAAAGAAAGATTGAAAGATCGAAAGATTGAAAGATTAAAAGAAAGATTGAAAAAAGAATGATTGAAAGAAAGAAAGATTTAAAGAATGAAAGATTTAAAGAAAGATTGAAAGACTAAAAGTAAGAATGAAAGAAAGAGAGAATGAAAGTAAGAAAGATGGAAAGAAAAATTGAAAGATTGAAAGATTGAAAGAAAGAATTAAAGAAAGATTGAAGAAAGAAAGATTTAAAGAAAAAAAGATTTAAAGAAAGATGGAAAGACTAAAAGTAAGAATGAAAAAAAAGATTGAAAGAAAGATTGAAAAAAGAAAGAAAGATTGAAAGAAAGATTGAAAGAAAGATTGAAAGAAAGAATGAAAGTTTGAAAGAAAGATTGAAAGAAAGATTGAAAGACTGAAAGAAAAAATGAAAGAAAGATTAAAAGAGAGATTGAAAGATTGAAAGATTGAAAGAAAGAATGAAAGATTGAAAGAAAGAATGAAAGAATGAATGAAAGATTAAAAGATTGAAAGAAATATTGAAAAAAAGAAAGATTGAAAGTAAGAAAAATTGAAAGAATGAATGAAAGAAACAAAAAAAGACTGATAAAAAGAAAGAAAGTTTGAGAGATCAAAATATTTAAAGAAAGAAAGATTGAAAGAAAGGTTGAAAGATAGAATGAAAGAAAGATTGAAAGTTGTAAAGAAAGATTGAAAGAAAGATTGAAAGAAAGATTGAAAGACTAAAAAAAAGAATGAAAGAAAGATTGAAAGGTTGAAAGAAAGAATGAAAGAATGAAAGAAAGATTGAAAGATTGAAAGAAAGATTGGAAGAAAGAATGAAAGTATGAAAGAAAGATTGAAAGATCGAAGGAAAGATTGAAAGAACGATTGAAAGAATGAAAGAAAGATTGAAAGCTTGAAAGAAAGATTGAAAGAAAGATTTTAAGAAAGGTTGAAAGACTGAAAGAAAGAATTAAAGAAAGAATGATTGAAAGATTGAAAGAAAGAATGAAAGATTGAAAGAAAGAATATAAGAACGATTGAAAGAAAGATTGAAAGTAAGATTGAAAGTTTGAAAGAAAGATTGAAAGAAAAATTGAAAGAAAGATTGAAAGACTGAAGGAAAGAATGAGTGAAAGATTGAAAGAAAGATTAAAAGAAAAAAAGATTGAAAGTATTAAAGACTGAAAAAAATATTGAAAGAAAGATTGAAAGATTGAAAGATAGAATGAAAGAAAGATTGAAAGATTGAAAGATTGAAAGAAAGAATTAAAGAAAGATTGAAAGACTGAAAAAAATATTGAAAGAAAGATTGAAAGATTGAAAGATAGAATGAAAGAAAGATTGAAAGATTGAAAGATTGAAAGAAAGAATGAAAGAAAGATTGAAAGACTGAAAGAAAGAATGAAAGAAAGATTGAAAGTGCGAAAGAAAGAATGAAAGAATTAAAGAAAGATTGAAAGAAATATTGAAAGAAAGAATGAAAGATTGAAAGAAAGAATGAAAGTAATAAAGATTAAAAGAAGGAATGAAGGAAAAATTGAATGTTTGAAAGACTGAAAGAATGAATGAAAGAAAGCTTGAAAGAAAGATTGAAAGAAAGATTTTAAGAAAGGTTGAAAGAATGAAAGAAAGAATGAAAGAAAGAATGATTGAAAGATTGAAAGAAAGAATGAAAGATTGAAAGAAAGAATATAAGAACGATTGAAAGAAAGATTGAAAGTAAGATTGAAAGTTTGAAAGAAAGATTGAAAGAAAAATTGAAAGAAAGATTGAAAGACTGAAGGAAAGAATGAGTGAAAGATTGAAAGAAAGATTAAAAGAAAAAAAGATTGAAAGTATTAAAGACTGAAAAAAATATTGAAAGAAAGATTGAAAGATTGAAAGATAGAATGAAAGAAAGATTGAAAGATTGAAAGATTGAAAGAAAGAATGAAAGAAAGATTGAAAGACTGAAAAAAATATTGAAAGAAAGATTGAAAGATTGAAAGATAGAATTAAAGAAAGATTGAAAGATTGAAAGATTGAAAGAAAGAATGAAAGAAAGATTGAAAGACTGAAAGAAAGAATGAAAGAAAGATTGAAAGTGCAAAAGAAAGAATGAAAGAATTACAGAAAGATTGAAAGAAATATTGAAAGAAAGAATGAAAGAAAGATTGAAAGATTGAAAGAAAGATTGAAAGAAAGATTGAATGTTTGAAAGAAAGATTGAAAGAAAGATTTAAAGAAAGATTGAAAGATTGAAAGAAAGATTGAAAGATAGATTTAAAGAAAGATTGAAAGACTGAAAGAAAGATTGAAAGAAAGAAAGATTTATAGAAAGAATGAAAGAAAGATTGAAAAAAGAAAGATAGATTGAAAGAAAGATTGAAAGATTGAAAGAAAGAATGAAAGAAAGATTTAAAAAAAGATTGAAAAAAAGAAAGATTGAAAGAAAGATTGAAAGACAGATTGAAAGACTGAAGGAAAGAATGAAAGAAAGATGGAAAGAAAGATGGAAAGAAAGATTGAAAGAAAGAAAGATTGAAAGAAATATTGAAAGAAAGATTGAAAGTTTGAAAGAAAGAATGAAAGAAAGATTGAAAGATTGAAAGAAAGAATGAAAGAAAGATTGAACGAAAGATGGAAAGAAAGATTGAAAGAAAGAAAGATTGAAAGAAATAATGAAAGAAAGATTGAACGATTGGAAGAAATTTTGAAAGATAGAAAAATTGAAAGTAGGAAAGATTGAAAGAAAGAATGAAAGAAAGATTGAAAGATTGAAAGAAAGAATGAAAGAAAGATTGAAAGATTGAAATATTGAAAGAAAGAATGAAAAAAAGATTGAAAGACTGAAAGAAAGAATGAAAGAAACATTGAAAGATTAAACAATTGAAATAAAGTTTGCAAGAAAGTTTGAAAAAAGAAAGATTGAAAGAAAGAATGAAAGAAAGATTGAAAGATAGATGGATAGAAAGATTGAAGGAAAGAAAGATTGAAAGAATAACAAAAGAAAGATTGAAAGATTGGAATAAATATTGAAAGATAGAAAAATTGAAAGTAAGAAAGATTGAAAGAAAGAATTAAAGAAAGATTGAAAGATTGAAAAAAAGAATGAAAGAAAGATTGAAATATTGAAAGAAAGAATTAAAGAAAGATTGAAAGAAAGATTGAATGATTGAAAGATTGAAATAAAGATTGAAAGTTTGAAAGAAAGATTCAAAGAAAGAAAGATTGAAAGAAATATTGAAAGAAAGATTGAAAGATTGAAAGAAAGATTGAAAGAAAGAATGAAAGAAAGATTGAAAGATGGAAATAAAGAATGAAAGAAAGATTGAAAGATTGAAAGATTGAAATAAAGAATGAAAGTTTGAAAGAAAGATTGAAAGAAAGATTTAAAAAAAGAAAGATTGAAAGTAAGAAAGATTGAAAGACATATTGAAAGAAAGATTGAAAGATTGAAAGAAAGATTGAAAGAAAGAATGAAAGAAATATTGAAAGAAAGATTGAAAGAAAGATTGAAAGACTGAAGGAAAGAATGAAAGAAAGATTGAAAGAAAGATTGAAAGAAAGAAAGATTGAAAGAATGAATGATTGAAAGATTGAATGATTGAAAGATTGAAAGAAAGATTGAAAGAAAGATTGAAAGAAAGATTGAAAGAAAGATTGAACGACTGAAAGATTGAAAGAAAGATTGAAAGTTTGAAAGAGAGATTGAAAGACTGAAAGATAGATTGAAAGATTGAAGATTGAAAGATTGAAAGAAAGATTGAAAGAAAGATTGAACGACAGAAAGATTGAAAGAAAGATTGAAAGTTTGAAAGAAAGATTGAAAGACTGAAAGAAATAATGAAAGAAAGATTGAAAGACTGAAAGAAATAATGAAAGAAAGATTGAAAGAAAGAATGAAAGAAAGATTGAAAGAAAGATGGATAGAAAGATTGAAAGAAAGAAAGATTGAAAGAAATAACAAAAGAAAGATTGAAAGAAATAATGAAAGAAAGATTGAACGATTGGAAGAAATATTGAAAGATAGAAAAATTGAAAGTAAGAAAGATTGAAAGAAAGAATGAAAGAAAGATTGAAAGATTGAAAGAAAGAATGAAAGAAAGATTGAAAGATTGAAATATTGAAAGAAAGAATGAAAGAAAGACTGAAAGATTGAAAGACAGATTGAAAGAAAGATTGAAAGATTGAAATATTTAAAGAAAGATTGAAAGAAAGAATGAAAGAACAATTGAAAGAAAGAATGAAAGAATGAAAGAAAAATTGAAAGATTGAAAGAAAGAATGAAAGAACGATTGAAAGATTGAAAGATTGAAAGATTGAAAGAAAGAATGAAAGAAAGATTGAAAGAAAGATGGAAAGAAAGATTGAAAGAAAGAAAGATTGAAAGAAATAATAAAAGAAAGATTGAACGATTGGAAGAAATATTGAAAGATAGAAAAATTGAAAGTAAGAAAGATCAAAAGAAAGAATGAAAGAAAGATTGAAAGATTGACAGAAAGAATGACGGAAAGATTGAAAGATTGAAATATTGAAAGAAAGAATGAAAAAAAGATTGAAAGACTGAAAGAAATATTGAAAGAAAGATTGAACGATTGAAAGATTGAAATAAAGATTGAAAGTTTGAAAGAAAGATTGAAAGAACGATTCAAAGAAAGAAAGATTGAAAGAAATATTGAAAGAAAGATTGAAAGATTGAAAGAAAGATTGAAAGAAAGAATGAAAGAAAGATTGAAAGATTGAAAGATTGAAATAAAGAATGAAAGTTTGAAAGAAAGATTGAAAGAAAGATTTAAAAAAAGAAAGATTGAAAGTAAGAAAGATTGAAAGACATATTGAAAGAAAGATTGAAAGATTGAAAGAAAGATTGAAAGAAAGAATGAAAGAAAGATTGAAAGAAAGATTGAAAGACTGAAGGAAAGAATGAAAGAAAGATTGAAAGAAAGATTGAAAGAAAGAAAGATTGAAAGAATGAATGATTGAAAGATTGAATGATTGAAAGATTGAATGATTGAAAGATTGAAAGAAAGATTGAAAGAAAGATTGAAAGAAAGATTGAACGACTGAAAGATTGAAAGAAAGATTGAAAGTTTGAAAGAGAGATTGAAAGACTGAAAGATAGATTGAAAGATTGAAGATTGAAAGATTGAAAGAAAGATTGAAAGAAAGATTGAACGACTGAAAGATTGAAAGAAAGATTGAAAGTTTGAAAGAAAGATTGAAAGACTGAAAGAAATAATGAAAGAAAGATTGAAAGAAAGAATGAAAGAAAGATTGAAAGAAAGAATGAAAGAAAGATTGAAAGAAAGATGGATAGAAAGATTGAAAGAAAGAAAGATTGAAAGAAATAACAAAAGAAAGATTGAAAGAAATAATGAAAGAAAGATTGAACGATTGGAAGAAATATTGAAAGATAGAAAAATTGAAAGTAAGAAAGATTGAAAGAAAGAATGAAAGAAAGATTGAAAGATTGAAAGAAAGAATGAAAGAAAGATTGAAAGATTGAAATATTGAAAGAAAGAATGAAAGAAAGACTGAAAGATTGAAAGAAAGATTGAAAGAAAGATTGAAAGATTGAAATATTTAAAGAAAGATTGAAAGAAAGAATGAAAGAACAATTGAAAGAAAGAATGAAAGAAAAATTGAAAGATTGAAAGAAAGAATGAAAGAACGATTGAAAGATTGAAAGATTGAAAGATTGAAAGAAAGAATGAAAGAAAGATTGAAAGAAAGATGGAAAGAAAGATTGAAAGAAAGAAAGATTGAAAGAAATAATAAAAGAAAGATTGAACGATTGGAAGAAATTTTGAAAGATAGAAAAATTGAAAGTAAGAAAGATTGAAAGAAAGAATGAAAGATTGACAGAAAGAATGACAGAAAGATTGAAAGATTGAAATATTGAAAGAAAGAATGAAAAAAAGATTGAAAGACTGAAAGAAAGAATGAAAGAAAGATTGAAAGATTAAACAATTGAAAGAAAGTTTGCAAGAAAGATTGAAAAAAGAAAGATTGAAAGAAAGAATGAAAAAAAGATTGATAGATAGATGGATAGAAAGATTGAAAGAAAGAAAGATTGAAAGAATAACAAAAGAAAGATTGAAAGATTGGAAGAAATATTGAAAGATAGAAAAATTGAAAGTAAGAAAGATTGAAAGAAAAAATTAAAGAAAGATTGAAAGATTGAAAGAAAGAATGAAAGAAAGGTTGAAAGATTGAAATATTGAAAGAAAGAATGAAAGAAAGATTGAAAGATTGAAAGAAAAATTGAAAGAAAGATTGAAAGATTGAAAGATTGAAATAAAGATTGAAAGTTTGAAAGAAAGATTGAAAGAAAGATTTAAAGAAAGAAAGATTGAAAGAAATATTGAAAGAAAGATTGAAAGATTGAAAGAAAGATTGAAAGAAAGAATGAAAGAAAGATTGAAAGATTGAAAGATTGAAATAAAGAATGAAAGTTTGAAAGAAAGATTGAAAGAAAGATTTTAAGAAAGAAAGATTGAAAGTAAGAAAGATTGAAAGAAATATTGAAAGAAAGATTGAAAGATTGAAAGAAAGATTGAAAGAAAGAATGAAAGAAAGATTGAAAGAAAGATTGAAAGAAAGATTGAAAGAAAGATTGAAAGACTGAAGGAAAGAATGAAAGAAAGATTGAAAGAAAGATTGAAAGATAGAAATATTGAAAGATTGAATGATTGAAAGAAAGACTGAAAGATAGATTGAAAGATTGAAGATTGAAAGATTGAAAGAAAGATTGAAAGAAAGATTGAACGACTGAAAGATTGAAAGAAAGATTGAAAGTTTGAAACAAATTTTCAAAGACTGAAAGAACGAATGAAAGAAAGATTGAAAGAAAGATTGAAAAAAGAAAGATTGAAAGAAAATTTGAAAGAAAGATTGAAAGAAGGAATGAAAGAAAGATTGAATGAAATATTGAAAGACAGAAAGATTGAAAGAAACAATGAAAGAAAGATTGAAAGATTAAAAGAAAGAATGAAAGAAAGATTGAAAAATTGAAAGATTGAAAGAAAGATTGAAAAAAAGATTGAAAGACTGGAAGAAAGAATGAAAGAAAGATTGAAAGATTCAACAAATGAAAGAATGATTGCAAGAAAGATTAAAAAAAGAAAGATTGAAAGAAAATGTGAAAGTATGATTGAAGAAGGAATGAAAGAAAGATTGAATGAAAAATTGAAAGACAGAAAGATTGAAAGAAAGAATGAAAGAAAGATTGAAGGATTCAACAATTGAAAGAAAGATTGCAAGTAAGATTTAAAAAAGAAAGATTGAAAGAAAGAATGAAAGAATGAAAGAAAGATTGAAAGATTGAAAGAAAGAAAGATTGAAAGATTGAATGATTGAAAGAAAGACTGAAAGAAAGATTGACAGACTGAAAGAAAAAATGAAAGAAAGATTGAAAGATTCAAAAATTGAAAGAAAGATTGCAAGAAAGATTGAAAAAAGAAAGATTGAAAGAAAGATTGACAGACTGAAATATTGAAAGAAAGAAAGATTGAAAGAAATTACAAAAGAAAGATTGAAAGAAAGAATGAAAGAAAGATAGATGGAAAGAAAGATTGAAAGAAATAAAGATAGAAAAATTGAAAGTAAGAAAGAATGAAAGAAAGATTGAAAGATTGAAATATTGAAAGAAAGAATGAAAGAAAGATTGAAAGATGAAAGAAAGATTGAAAGATTGAAAGATTGAAAGATTGAAATAAAGATTAAAAGTTTGAAAGAAAGATTGAAAGAAAGATTTAAAGAAAGAAAGATTGAAAGTAAGAAAGATTGAAAGAAATATTGAAAGAAAGATTGAAAAAAGAAAGATTGAAAGAAAGATTGAAAGAAAGATTGAAAGACTGATGGAAAGAATGAAATAAAGATTGAAAGAAAGATTGAAAGAAAGAAATATTGAAGGAAAGATTGAAAGATTGAATGATTGAAAGAAAGACTGAAAGAAAGATTGACGGACAGAAAGATTGAAAGAAAGAATGAAAGAAAGATTGAAAGATTAAACAATTGAAAGAAAGATTGCAAGAAAGATTGAAAAAAGAAAGATTGAAAGAAATAATAAAAGAAAGATTGAAAGAAAGATGGAAAGAAAGAAAGATTGAAAGAAATAACAAAAGAAAGATTGAAAGAAAGAATGAAAGAAAGATTGAACGATTGGAAACAATATTGAAAGAAAGAAAGATTGAAAGTAAGATAGATTGAAAGAAAGAATGAAAGAAAGATTGAAAGATTGAAAGAAAGAATGAAAGAAAGATTGAAAGATTGAAAGAAAGATTGAAAGATTGAAAGATTTAAATAAAGATTGAAAGTTTGAAAGAAAGATTGAAAGAAAGATTTAAAGAAAGATTGAAAGACTGAAAGAAAGAATGAAAGGCAGATTGAAAGAAAGATTGAAAGATTGCAAGAAAGAATGAAAGAAAGATTGAAAGATTGAAATATTGAAAGAAAGAATGAAAGAAAGATTGAAAGATTGAAAGAAAGAATGAAAGAAAGATTGGAAGAAAGATTGAAAGATTGAAAGATTGAAATAAAGATTGAAAGTTTGAAAGAAAGATTGAAAGAAAGACTGAAAGAAAGATTGAAAGATTGAAAGAAAGATTGAAAGAAAGATTGAAAGATTGAAATATTGAAAGAAAGAATGAAAGAAAGATTGAAAGATTGAAAGAAAGATTGAAAGAATGAAAGATTGAAATAATGATTCAAAGTTTGAAAGAAAGATTGAAAGAAAGATTTAAACAAAGAAAGATTGAAAGTAAGAAAGATTGAAAGAAAGATTGAAAAAAAGAAAGATTGAAAGAAAGATTTAAACAAAGAAAGATTGAAAGTAAGAAAGATTGAAAGAAAGATTGAAAAAAGAAAGATTGGAAGAAAGATTGAACGACTGAAGGAAAGAATGAAAGAAAGATTGAAAGAAAGATTGAAAGAAAGAAATATTGAAGGAAAGATTGAAAGATTGAATGATTGAAAGAAAGACTGAAAGAAAGATTGACAGACAGAAAGATTGAAAGAAAGAATGAAAGAAAGATTGAAAGAAAGAATAAAAGAAATATTGAAAGATTAAACAATTGAAAGAAAGATTGCAAGAAAGATTGAAAAAAGAAAGATTGAAAGAAAGAAAGATTGAAAGAAATAACAAAAGAAAGATTGAAAGAAAGAATGAAAGAAAGATTGAACGATTGGAAGAAATATTGAAAGAAAGAAAGATTGAAAGTAAGATAGATTGAAAGTAAGAATGAAAGAAAGATTGAAAGATTTAAAGAAAGAATGAAAGAAAGATTGAAAGATTGAAATATTGAAAGAAAGAATGAAAGAAAGATTGAAAGATTGAAAGAAAGATTGAAAGATTGAAAGATTGAAAGATTGAAATAAAGATTGAAAGTTTGAAAGAATGATTGAAAGAAAGATTTAAAGAAAGATTTAAAGAAAGATTGAAAGACTGAAAGAAAGAATGAAAGGCAGATTGAAAGAAAGATTGAAAGTAAGAAAGATTGACAGAAAGAATGAAAGAAAGATTGAAAGATTGCAAGAAAGAATGAAAGAAATATTGAAAGATTGAAATATTGAAAGAAAGACTGAAAGAAAGATTGAAAGTAAGAAAGAAAGATTGAAAGAAAGATTGAAAGAAAGATTTAAAGAAAGAAAGAAAGATTGAAAGAAAGATTGAAAGAAAGATTGAAAGAAAGATTGAAACAAAGATTGAAATAAAGAATGAAAGAAAGATTGAAAGAAAGATTGAAAGAAAGAAAGATTGAAAGATTGAATGATTGATAGAAAGACTGAAAGAAAGAATGACGGACGGAAAGATTGAAAGAAAGAATGAAAGAAAGGTTGAAAAAAAGATTGAAAGACTGAAAGAAAGAATGAAAGAAACATTGAAAGATTAAACAATTGAAAGAAAGATTGCAAGAAAGATGGAAAGAATGAAAGATTGAAATAATGATTGAAAGTTTGAAAGAATGATTGAAAGAAAGATTTAAACAAAGAAAGATTACATTTACATTTACATTTAGTCATTTAGCAGACGCTTTTATCCAAAGCGACTGACAAGGGAGAATAACATTCAGCTACATTGCGACAGAGATTAGTGTAACAGCAACATTGGTGTAACAATAAATTCTGCAAGGTGGTGCTAAGTAATTGTAGATTAGGACAGGAGGTACTCACTGAAGAGCTGGGTCTTCAGGTGCTTCTTAAAGACAGAGAGGGAGGTCCCCGCTCTGGTCATTTTTGGCAGCTCGTTCCACCAACGTGGAAGATTGAAAGATTGAAAGAAAGAATGAAAGATTGAAAGAAAGAATGAAAGAACGATTGAAAGAAAGAATGAAAGAATGAAAGAAAGATTGAAAGATTGAAAGAAATATTGAAAGAAAGAGAGAATGAAAGTAAGAAAGATGGAAAGAAAAATTGAAAGATTGAAAGATTGAAAGAAAGAATTAAAGAAAGATTGAATGATTGAAAGATTGAAAGAAAAATTGAAAGAAAGATTGAAGAAAAAAAGATTTAAAGAAAAAAATATTTAAAGAAAGATTGAAAGACTAAAAGTAAGAATGAAAAAAAAGATTGAAAGAAAGATTGAAAAAAGAAAGAAAGATTGAAAGAAAGATTGAAAGAAAGATTGAAAGAAAGAATGAAAGTTTGAAAGAAAGATTGAAAGAAAGATTGAAAGAAAGATTGAAAGAAAGATTGAAAGACTGAAAGAAAAAATGAAAGAAAGATTAAAAGAGAGATTGAAAGATTGAAAGATTGAAAGAAAGAATGAAAGATTGAAAGAAAGAATGAAAGAATGAATGAAAGATTAAAAGATTGAAAGAAATATTGAAAAAAAGAAAGATTGAAAGTAAGAAAAATTGAAAGAATGAATGAAAGAAACAAAAAAAGACTGATAAAAAGAAAGAATGTTTGAGAGATCAAAATATTTAAAGAAAGAAAGATTGAAAGAAAGATTTTAAGACTGAATTAAAGAATTAAAGAAAGATTGAAAGAAAGGTTGAAAGATAGAATGAAAGAAAGATTGAAAGATTGAAAGTTGTAAAGAAAGATTGAAAGAAAGATTTAAAGAAAGATTGAAAGACTAAAAAAAAGAATGAAAGAAAGATTGAAAGGTTGAAAGAAAGAATGAAAGAATGAAAGAAAGATTGAAAGATTGAAAGAAAGATTGGAAGAAAGAATGAAAGTATGAAAGAAAGATTGAAAGATCGAAGGAAAGATTGAAAGAACGATTGAAAGAAAGAATGAAAGAATGAAAGAAAGATTGAAAGATTGAAAGAAAGATTGAAAGTAATAAAGATTGAAAGAAGGAATGAAGGAAAAATTGAATGTTTGAAAGACTGAAAGAATGAATGAAAGAAAGCTTGAAAGAAAGATTGAAAGAAAGATTTTAAGAAAGGTTGAAAGACTGAAAGAAAGAATGAAAGAAAGAATGATTGAAAGATTGAAAGAAAGAATGAAAGATTGAAAGAAAGAATATAAGAACGATTGAAAGAAAGATTGAAAGTAAGATTGAAAGTTTGAAAGAAAGATTGAAAGACTGAAGGAAAGAATGAGTGAAAGATTGAAAGAAAGATTAAAAGAAAAAAAGATTGAAAGTATTAAAGACTGAAAAAAATATTGAAAGAAAGATTGAAAGATTGAAAGATAGAATGAAAGAAAGATTGAAAGATTGAAAGATTGAAAGTTGTAAAGAAAGATTGAAAGAAAGATTTAAAGAAAGATTGAAAGACTAAAAAAAAGAATGAAAGAAAGATTGAAAGGTTGAAAGAAAGAATGAAAGAAAGATTGAAAGAAAGATTGGAAGAAAGAATGAAAGTATGAAAGAAAGATTGAAAGATCGAAGGAAAGATTGAAAGAACGATTGAAAGAAAGAATGAAAGAAAGATTGAAAGCTTGAAAGAAGGATTGAAAGAAAGATTTTAAGAAAGGTTGAAAGACTGAAAGAAAGAATGAAAGAAAGAATGATTGAAAGATTGAAAGAAAGAATGAAAGATTGAAAGAAAGAATATAAGAACGATTGAAAGAAAGATTGAAAGTAAGATTGAAAGTTTGAAAGAAAGATTGAAAGAAAAATTGAAAGAAAGATTGAAAGACTGAAGGAAAGAATGAGTGAAAGATTGAAAGAAAGATTAAAAGAAAAAAAGATTGAAAGTATTAAAGACTGAAAAAAATATTGAAAGAAAGATTGAAAGATTGAAAGATAGAATGAAAGAAAGATTGAAAGATTGAAAGATTGAAAGAAAGAATGAAAGAAAGATTGAAAGAAAAAAATATTGAAGGAAAGATTGAAAGATTGAATGACTGAAAGAAAGAATGACTGAAAGAAAGATTGACAGACAGAAAGATTGAAAGAAAGAATGAAAAAAGATTGAAAGAAAGAATGAAAGAAAGATTGAAAGTTTGAAAGAAAGATTGAAAGAAAGATTTAAAGAAAGATTGAAAGACTGAAAGAAAGAATGAAAGGCAGATTGAAAGAAAGATTGAAAGTAAGAAAGATTGAAAGAAAGAATGAAAGAAAGATTGAAAGATTGCAAGAAAGAATGAAAGAAATATTGAAAGATTGAAATATTGAAAGAAAGAATGAAAGAAAGATTGAAAGATTGAAAGAAAGATTGAAAGAAAGATTGAAAGAAAGAATGAAAGAAAGATTGAAAGAAAGAATGAAAAAAAGATTGAAAGTTTGAAAGAAAGATTGAAAGAAAGATTTATAGAAAGATTGAAAGACTGAAAGAAAGAATGAAAGAAAGATTGAAAGATTGAAAGATTGAAAGAAAGAATGAAAGAAAGATTGAAAGAAAAAAATATTGAAGGAAAGATTGAAAGATTGAATGACTGAAAGAAAGCAAGACTGAAAGAAAGATTGACAGACAGAAAGATTGAAAGAAAGAATGAAAGAAAGATTGAAAGAAAGAATGAAAGAAAGATTGAAAGTTTGAAAGAAAGATTGAAAGAAAGATTTAAAGAAAGATTGAAAGACTGAAAGAAAGAATGAAAGGCAGATTGAAAGAAAGATTGAAAGTAAGAAAGATTGAAAGAAAGAATGAAAGAAAGATTGAAAGATTGCAAGAAAGAATGAAAGAAATATTGAAAGATTGAAATATTGAAAGAAAGAATGAAAGAAAGATTGAAAGATTGAAAGAAAGATTGAAAGAAAGATTGAAAGAAAGAATGAAAGAAAGATTGAAAGATTGAAAGAAAGATTGAAAGAAAGATTGAAAGAAAGAATGAAAGAAAGATTGAAAGAAAGAATGAAAGAAAGATTGAAAGTTTGAAAGAAAGATTGAAAGAAAGATTTATAGAAAGATTGAAAGACTGAAAGAAAGAATGAAAGGCAGATTGAAAGAAAGATTGAAAGTAAGAAAGATTGAAAGAAAGAATGAAAGAAAGATTGAAAGATTGCAAGAAAGAATGAAAGAAATATTGAAAGATTGAAATATTGAAAGAAAGAATGAAAGAAAGATTGAAAGATTGAAAGAAAGATTGAAAGAAAGATTGAAAGATTGAAATAAAGATTGAAAGTTTGAAAGAAAGATTGAAAGAAAGATTTAAAGAAAGAAAGATTGAAAGATTGAATGATTGATAGAAAGACTGAAAGAAAGAATGACGGACAGAAAGATTGAAAGAAAGAATGAAAGAAAGATTGAAAAAAAGATTGAAAGACTGAAAGAAAGAATGAAAGAAACA
Source organism: Zeus faber (assembly GCF_960531495.2). NCBI lineage: Eukaryota > Metazoa > Chordata > Actinopteri > Zeiformes > Zeidae > Zeus > Zeus faber. Next base: position 1,158,284 of record NC_137205.1, read on the forward strand.
TTGAAAGATTAAACAATTGAAAGAAAGATTGCAAGAAAGATGGAAAGTAAGATTGAAAGAAATAAAGATTGAAAGAAATAACAAAAGAAAGATTGAAAGAAATAATGAAAGAAATATTGAAAGACTGAAAGAAAGAATGAAAGGCAGATTGAAAGAAAGATTGAAAGTAAGAAAAATTGAAAGAAAGAATCAAAGAAAGATTGAAAGATTGCAAGAAAGAATGAAAGAAATATTGAAAGATTGAAATATTGAAAGAAAGAATGAAAGAAAGATTGAAAGATTGAAAGAAAGATTGAAAGAAAGATTGAATGAAAGATTGAAAGAAAGATTGAAAGAATGATTTAAACAAAGAAAGATTGAAAGTAAGAAAGATTGAAAGAAATATTGAACGAAAGATTGAAAGAAAGGATGAAAGAAAGATTGAAAGAAAGATTGAAAGATTGAAATATTGAAAGAAAGAATGAAAGAAAGATTGAAAGATTGAAAGATTGAAAGATTGAAAGATTGAAAGATTGAAATAAAGATTGGAAGTTTGAAAGAAAGATTGAAAGAAAGATTTAAAGAAAGATTGAAAGACTGAAAGAAAAAATGAAAGGCAGTTTGAAAGAAAGATTGAAAGTAAGAAAGATTGAAAGAAAGAATGAAAGAAAGATTGAAAGATTGCAAGAAAGAATGAAAGAAATATTGAAAGATTGAAATATTGAAAGAAAGAATTAAAGAAAGATCTAAATAAAGATTGAAAGTTTGAAAGAAAGAAAGAAAGATTGAAAGAAAGATTGAAAGAAAGATTGAAAGAAAGAATGAAACAAAGATTGAAAAAGGATGAAAGAAAGATTGAAAGAAAGATTGAAAGAAAGAAAGATTGAAAGATTGAATGATTGAAAGAAAGACTGAAAGAAAGAATGACGGACAGAAAGATTGAAAGAAAGAATGAAAGAAATATTGAAAAAAAGGTGAAAGATTAAACAATTGAAAGAAAGATTGCAAGAAAGATGGAAAGAATGAAAGATTGAAATAATGATTGAAAGTTTGAAAGAAAGATTGAAAGAAAGATTGAAAGATTTAAAGAAAGAATGAAAGAAAGATTGACAGATTGAAATATTGAAAGAAAGAATGAAAGAATGAAAGATAGATTGAAAGACTGAAAGAAATATTGCAAGAAGGAGAGAATGAAAGTAAGAAAGATTGAATGAAAAATTGAAAGATTGAAAGATTGAAAGAAAGAATGAAAGAAAGATTGAAAAATTGAAAGAGATACTGAAAGAAAGAAAGAAAGATTGAAAGTAAGAACGATTGAAAGAAAGCTTGAAACGAAAGATTGAAAGAAAGAATGAAAGAAAGATTGAAAGATTGAACGATTGAAAGAAAGAATGAAAGATTGAAAGAAAGAATAAAAGAACGATTGAAAGAAAGAATGAAAGAATGAAAGAAAGATTGAAAGATTGAAAGAATATTGAAAGAAAGAGAGAATGAAAGTAAGAAAGATTGAAAGAAAGATTGAAAGTAAAAAAGATTGAAAGAAAGAATGAAAGAAAAATTGAAAGATTGAAAGATTGAAAGAAAGATTTAAAGAAAGATTTAAAGAAAGATTGAAAGACTGAAAGAAAGAATGAATAAAATAATTAAAGAAAGATTGAAAGATCGAAAGATTGAAAGATTGAAAGAAAGATTGAAAAAAGAATGATTAAAAGAAAGAAAGATTTAAAGAATGAAAGATTTAAAGAAAGATTGAAAGACTAAAAGTAAGAATGAAAAAAAAGAATGAAAGAAAGATTGAAAGATTGAAAGATTGAAAGAAAGAATGAAAGATTGAAAGAAAGAATGAAAGAACGATTGAAAGAAAGAATGAAAGAATGAAAGAAAGATTGAAAGATTGAAAGAAATTATGAAAGAAAGAGAGAATGAAAGTAAGAAAGATGGAAAGAAAAATTGAAAGATTGAAAGATTGAAAGAAAGAATTAAAGAAAGATTGAATGATTGAAAGATTGAAAGAAAAATTGAAAGAAAGATTGAAAAAAAGATTGAAAGAAATAAAGATTGAAAGAAATAACAAAAGAAAGATTGAAAGAAATAATGAAAGAAATATTGAAAGACTGAAAGAAAGAATGAAAGGCAGATTGAAAGAAAGATTGAAAGTAAGAAAAATTGAAAGAAAGAATCAAAGAAAGATTGAAAGATTGCAAGAAAGAATGAAAGAAATATTGAAAGATTGAAATATTGAAAGAAAGAATGAAAGAAAGATTGAAAGATTGAAAGAAAGATTGAATGAAAGATTGAAAGAAAGATTGTAAGAATGATTTAAACAAAGAAAGATTGAAAGTAAGAAAGATTGAAAGAAATATTGAACGAAAGATTGAAAGAAAGGATGAAAGAAAGATTGAAAGAAAGATTGAAAGATTGAAATATTGAAAGAAAGAATGAAAGAAAGATTGAAAGATTGAAAGATTGAAAGATTGAAAGATTGAAATAAAGATTGGAAGTTTGAAAGAAAGATTGAAAGAAAGATTTAAAGAAAGATTGAAAGACTGAAAGAAAAAATGAAAGGCAGTTTGAAAGAAAGATTGAAAGTAAGAAAGATTGAAAGAAAGAATGAAAGAAAGATTGAAAGATTGCAAGAAAGAATGAAAGAAATATTGAAAGATTGAAATATTGAAAGAAAGAATGAAAGAAAGATTGAAAGATTGAAAGAATGATTGAAAGAAAGATTGAAATAAAGATTGAAAGTTTGAAAGAAAGAAAGAAAGATTGAAAGAAAGATTGAAAGAAAGATTGAAAGACAGAATGAAACAAAGATTGAAATAAAGAATGAAAGAAAGATTGAAAGAAAGATTGAAAGAAAGAAAGATTGAAAGATTGAATGATTGAAAGAAAGACTGAAAGAAAGAATGACGGACAGAAAGATTGAAAGAAAGAATGAAAGAAATATTGAAAAAAAGATTGAAAGATTAAACAATTGAAAGAAAGATTGCAAGAAAGATGGAAAGAATGAAAGATTGAAATAATGATTGAAAGTTTGAAAGAAAGATTGAAAGAAAGATTGAAAGATTTAAAGAAAGAATGAAAGAAAGATTGAAAGATTGAAATATTGAAAGAAAGAATGAAAGAATGAAAGATAGATTGAAAGACTGAAAGAAATATTGAAAGAAGGAGGGAATGAAAGTAAGAAAGATTGAATGAAAAATTGAAAGATTGAAAGATTGAAAGAAAGAATGAAAGAAAGATTGAAAAATTGAAAGAAATACTGAAAGAAAGAAAGAAAGATTGAAAGTAAGAACGATTGAAAGAAAGCTTGAAACGAAAGATTGAAAGAAAGAATGAAAGAAAGATTGAAAGATTGAACGATTGAAAGAAAGAATGAAAGATTGAAAGAAAGAATAAAAGAACGATTGAAAGAAAGAATGAAAGAATGAAAGAAAGATTGAAAGATTGAAAGAATATTGAAAGAAAGAGAGAATGAAAGTAAGAAAGATTGAAAGAAAGATTGAAAGTAAAAAAGATTGAAAGAAAGAATGAAAGAAAAATTGAAAGATTGAAAGATTGAAAGAAAGATTTAAAGAAAGATTTAGAGAAAGATTGAAAGACTGAAAGAAAGAATGAATAAAAGAATTAAAGAAAGATTGAAAGATCGAAAGATTGAAAGATTGAAAGAAAGATTGAAAAAAGAATGATTAAAAGAAAGAAAGATTTAAAGAATGAAAGATTTAAAGAAAGATTGAAAGACTAAAAGTAAGAATGAAAAAAAAGAATGAAAGAAAGATTGAAAGATTGAAAGATTGAAAGAAAGAATGAAAGATTGAAAGAAAGAATGAAAGAACGATTGAAAGAAAGAATGAAAGAATGAAAGAAAGATTGAAAGATTGAAAGAAATATTGAAAGAAAGAGAGAATGAAAGTAAGAAAGATGGAAAGAAAAATTGAAAGATTGAAAGATTGAAAGAAAGAATTAAAGAAAGATTGAATGATTGAAAGATTGAAAGAAAAATTGAAAGAAAGATTGAAGAAAGAAAGATTTAAAGAAAAAAAGATTTAAAGAAAGATTGAAAGACTAAAAGTAAGAATGAAAAAAAAGATTGAAAGAAAGATTGAAAAAAGAAAGAAAGATTGAAAGAAAGCTTGAAAGAAAGATTGAAAGAAAGAATGAAAGTTTGAAAGAAAGATTGAAAGAAAGATTGAAAGACTGAAAGAAAAAATGAAAGAAAGATTAAAAGAGAGATTGAAAGATTGAAAGATTGAAAGAAAGAATGAAAGATTGAAAGAAAGAATGAAAGAATGAATGAAAGATTAAAAGATTGAAAGAAATATTGAAAAAAAGAAAGATTGAAAGTAAGAAAAATTGAAAGAATGAATGAAAGAAACAAAAAAAGACTGATAAAAAGAAAGAATGTTTGAAAGATCAAAATATTTAAAGAAAGAAAGATTGAAAGAAAGGTTGAAAGATAGAATGAAAGAAAGATTGAAAGATTGAAAGTTGTAAAGAAAGATTGAAAGAAAGATTTAAAGAAAGATTGAAAGACTAAAAAAAAGAATGAAAGAAAGATTGAAAGGTTGAAAGAAAGAATGAAAGAATGAAAGAAAGATTGAAAGATTGAAAGAAAGATTGGAAGAAAGAATGAAAGTATGAAAGAAAGATTGAAAGATCGAAGGAAAGATTGAAAGAACGATTGAAAGAAAGAATGAAAGAAAGATTGAAAGCTTGAAAGAAGGATTGAAAGAAAGATTTTAAGAAAGGTTGAAAGACTGAAAGAAAGAATGAAAGAAAGAATGATTGAAAGATTGAAAGAAAGAATGAAAGATTGAAAGAAAGAATATAAGAACGATTGAAAGAAAGATTGAAAGTAAGATTGAAAGTTTGAAAGAAAAATTGAAAGAAAAATTGAAAGAAAGATTGAAAGACTGAAGGAAAGAATGAGTGAAAGATTGAAAGAAAGATTAAAAGAAAAAAAGATTGAAAGTATTAAAGACTGAAAAAAATATTGAAAGAAAGATTGAAAGATTGAAAGATAGAATGAAAGAAAGATTGAAAGATTGAAAGATTGAAAGAAAGAATTAAAGAAAGATTGAAAGACTGAAAAAAATATTGAAAGAAAGATTGAAAGATTGAAAGATAGAATGAAAGAAAGATTGAAAGATTGAAAGATTGAAAGAAAGAATGAAAGAAAGATTGAAAGACTGAAAGAAAGAATGAAAGAAAGATTGAAAGTGCGAAAGAAAGAATGAAAGAATTAAAGAAAGATTGAAAGAAATATTGAAAGAAAGAATGAAAGATTGAAAGAAAGAATGAAAAAAAGATTGTAAGAAAGAATGAAAGAAAGATTGAAAGATTGAAAGAAAGATTGAAAGAAAGATTGAATGTTTGAAAGAAAGATTGAAAGAAAGATTTAAAGAAAGATTGAAAGATTGAAAGAAAGATTGAAAGATAGATTTAAAGAAAGATTGAAAGACTGAAAGAAAGATTGAAAGAAAGAAATATTTATAGAAAGAATGAAAGAAAGATTGAAAAAAGAAAGATAGATTGAAAGAAAGATTGAAAGATTGAAAGAAAGAATGAAAGAAAGATTTAAAAAAAGATTGAAAAAAAGAAAGATTGAAAGAAAGATTGAAAGACAGATTGAAAGACTGAAGGAAAGAATGAAAGAAAGATGGAAAGAAAGATGGAAAGAAAGATTGAAAGAAAGAAAGATTGAAAGAAATATTGAAAGAAAGATTGAAAGATTGAAAGAAAGAATGAAAGAAAGATTGAAAGATTGAAAGAAAGAATGAAAGAAAGATTGAAAGAAAGATGGAAAGAAAGATTGAAAGAAAGAAAGATTGAAAGAAATAATGAAAGAAAGATTGAACGATTGGAAGAAATTTTGAAAGATAGAAAAATTGAAAGTAGGAAAGATTGAAAGAAAGAATGAAAGAAAGATTGAAAGATTGAAAGAAAGAATGAAAGAAAGATTGAAAGATTGAAATATTGAAAGAAAGAATGAAAAAAAGATTGAAAGACTGAAAGAAAGAATGAAAGAAAGATTGAAAGATTAAACAATTGAAAGAAAGTTTGCAAGAAAGTTTGAAAAAAGAAAGATTGAAAGAAAGAATGAAAGAAAGATTGAAAGATAGATGGATAGAAAGATTGAAAGAAAGAAAGATTGAAAGAATAACAAAAGAAAGATTGAAAGATTGGAAGAAATATTGAAAGATAGAAAAATTGAAAGTAAGAAAGATTGAAAGAAAGAATTAAAGAAAGATTGAAAGATTGAAAAAAAGAATGAAAGAAAGATTGAAATATTGAAAGAAAGAATGAAAGAAAGATTGAAAGATTGAAATAAAGATTGAAAGAAAGATTGAACGATTGATAGATTGAAATAAAGATTGAAAGTTTGAAAGAAAGATTGAAAGAACGATTCAAAGAAAGAAAGATTGAAAGAAATATTGAAAGAAAGATTGAAAGATTGAAAGAAAGATTGAAAGAAAGAATGAAAGAAAGATTGAAAGATTGAAATAAAGAATGGAAGAAAGATTGAAAGATTGAAAGATTGAAATAAAGAATGAAAGTTTGAAAGAAAGATTGAAAGAAAGATTTAAAAAAAGAAAGATTGAAAGTAAGAAAGATTGAAAGACATATTGAAAGAAAGATTGAAAGATTGAAAGAAAGATTGAAAGAAAGAATGAAAGAAATATTGAAATAAAGATTGAAAGAAAGATTGAAAGACTGAAGGAAAGAATGAAAGAAAGATTGAAAGAAAGATTGAAAGAAAGAAAGATTGAAAGAATGAATGATTGAAAGATTGAATGATTGAAAGATTGAAAGAAAGATTGAAAGAAAGATTGAACGACTGAAAGATTGAAAGAAAGATTGAAAGTTTGAAAGAGAGATTGAAAGACTGAAAGATAGATTGAAAGATTGAAGATTGAAAGAAAGAATGAAAGAAAGATTGAAAGATTGAAATAAAGAATGGAAGAAAGATTGAAAGATTGAAAGATTGAAATAAAGAATGAAAGTTTGAAAGAAAGATTGAAAGAAAGATTTAAAAAAAGAAAGATTGAAAGTAAGAAAGATTGAAAGACATATTGAAAGAAAGATTGAAAGATTGAAAGAAAGATTGAAAGAAAGAATGAAAGAAATATTGAAATAAAGATTGAAAGAAAGATTGAAAGACTGAAGGAAAGAATGAAAGAAAGATTGAAAGAAAGATTGAAAGAAAGAAAGATTGAAAGAATGAATGATTGAAAGATTGAATGATTGAAAGATTGAAAGAAAGATTGAAAGAAAGATTGAACGACTGAAAGATTGAAAGAAAGATTGAAAGTTTGAAAGAGAGATTGAAAGACTGAAAGATAGATTGAAAGATTGAAGATTGAAAGATTGAAAGAAAGATTGAAAGAAAGATTGAATGACAGAAAGATTGAAAGAAAGATTGAAAGTTTGAAAGAAAGATTGAAAGACTGAAAGAAATAATGAAAGAAAGATTGAAAGACTGAAAGAAATAATGAAAGAAAGATTGAAAGAAAGAATGAAAGAAAGATTGAAAGAAAGATGGATAGAGAGATTGAAAGAAAGAAAGATTGAAAGAAATAACAAAAGAAATATTGAAAGAAATAATGAAAGAAAGATTGAACGATTGAAATATTGAAAGAAAGAATTAAAGAAAGATTGAAAGATTGAAAGAATGATTGAAAGAAAGATCTAAATAAAGATTGAAAGTTTGAAAGAAAGAAAGAAAGATTGAAAGAAAGATTGAAAGAAAGATTGAAAGAAAGAATGAAACAAAGATTGAAAAAGGATGAAAGAAAGATTGAAAGAAAGATTGAAAGAAAGAAAGATTGAATGATTGAAAGAAAGACTGAAAGAAAGAATGACGGACAGAAAGATTGAAAGAAAGAATGAAAGAAATATTGAAAAAAAGGTGAAAGATTAAACAATTGAAAGAAAGATTGCAAGAAAGATGGAAAGAATGAAAGATTGAAATAATGATTGAAAGTTTGAAAGAAAGATTGAAAGAAAGATTGAAAGATTTAAAGAAAGAATGAAAGAAAGATTGACAGATTGAAATATTGAAAGAAAGAATGAAAGAATGAAAGATAGATTGAAAGACTGAAAGAAATATTGCAAGAAGGAGAGAATGAAAGTAAGAAAGATTGAATGAAAAATTGAAAGATTGAAAGATTGAAAGAAAGAATGAAAGAAAGATTGAAAAATTGAAAGAGATACTGAAAGAAAGAAAGAAAGATTGAAAGTAAGAACGATTGAAAGAAAGCTTGAAACGAAAGATTGAAAGAAAGAATGAAAGAAAGATTGAAAGATTGAACGATTGAAAGAAAGAATGAAAGATTGAAAGAAAGAATAAAAGAACGATTGAAAGAAAGAATGAAAGAATGAAAGAAAGATTGAAAGATTGAAAAAATATTGAAAGAAAGAGAGAATGAAAGTAAGAAAGATTGAAAGAAAGATTGAAAGTAAAAAAGATTGAAAGAAAGAATGAAAGAAAAATTGAAAGATTGAAAGATTGAAAGAAAGATTTAAAGAAAGATTTAAAGAAAGATTGAAAGACTGAAAGAAAGAATGAATAAAATAATTAAAGAAAGATTGAAAGATCGAAAGATTGAAAGATTGAAAGAAAGATTGAAAAAAGAATGATTAAAAGAAAGAAAGATTTAAAGAATGAAAGATTTAAAGAAAGATTGAAAGACTAAAAGTAAGAATGAAAAAAAAGAATGAAAGAAAGATTGAAAGATTGAAAGATTGAAAGAAAGAATGAAAGATTGAAAGAAAGAATGAAAGAACGATTGAAAGAAAGAATGAAAGAATGAAAGAAAGATTGAAAGATTGAAAGAAATATTGAAAGAAAGAGAGAATGAAAGTAAGAAAGATGGAAAGAAAAATTGAAAGATTGAAAGATTGAAAGAAAGAATTAAAGAAAGATTGAATGATTGAAAGATTGAAAGAAAAATTGAAAGAAAGATTGAAAAAAAGATTGAAAGAAATAAAGATTGAAAGAAATAACAAAAGAAAGATTGAAAGAAATAATGAAAGAAATATTGAAAGACTGAAAGAAAGAATGAAAGGCAGATTGAAAGAAAGATTGAAAGTAAGAAAAATTGAAAGAAAGAATCAAAGAAAGATTGAAAGATTGCAAGAAAGAATAAAAGAAATATTGAAAGATTGAAATATTGAAAGAAAGAATGAAAGAAAGATTGAAAGATTGAAAGAAAGATTGAATGAAAGATTGAAAGAAAGATTGTAAGAATGATTTAAACAAAGAAAGATTGAAAGTAAGAAAGATTGAAAGAAATATTGAACGAAAGATTGAAAGAAAGGATGAAAGAAAGATTGAAAGAAAGATTGAAAGATTGAAATATTGAAAGAAAGAATGAAAGAAAGATTGAAAGATTGAAAGATTGAAAGATTGAAAGATTGAAATAAAGATTGGAAGTTTGAAAGAAAGATTGAAAGAAAGATTTAAAGAAAGATTGAAAGACTGAAAGAAAAAATGAAAGGCAGTTTGAAAGAAAGATTGAAAGTAAGAAAGATTGAAAGAAAGAATGAAAGAAAGATTGAAAGATTGCAAGAAAGAATGAAAGAAATATTGAAAGATTGAAATATTGAAAGAAAGAATGAAAGAAAGATTGAAAGATTGAAAGAATGATTGAAAGAAAGATTGAAATAAAGATTGAAAGTTTGAAAGAAAGAAAGAAAGATTGAAAGAAAGATTGAAAGAAAGATTGAAAGAAAGAATGAAACAAAGATTGAAATAAAGAATGAAAGAAAGATTGAAAGAAAGATTGAAAGAAAGAAAGATTGAAAGATTGAATGATTGAAAGAAAGACTGAAAGAAAGAATGACGGACAGAAAGATTGAAAGAAAGAATGAAAGAAATATTGAAAAAAAGATTGAAAGATTAAACAATTGAAAGAAAGATTGCAAGAAAGATGGAAAGAATGAAAGATTGAAATAATGATTGAAAGTTTGAAAGAAAGATTGAAAGAAAGATTGAAAGATTTAAAGAAAGAATGAAAGAAAGATTGAAAGATTGAAATATTGAAAGAAAGAATGAAAGAATGAAAGATAGATTGAAAGACTGAAAGAAATATTGAAAGAAGGAGGGAATGAAAGTAAGAAAGATTGAATGAAAAATTGAAAGATTGAAAGATTGAAAGAAAGAATGAAAGAAAGATTGAAAAATTGAAAGAAATACTGAAAGAAAGAAAGAAAGATTGAAAGTAAGAACGATTGAAAGAAAGCTTGAAACGAAAGATTGAAAGAAAGAATGAAAGAAAGATTGAAAGATTGAACGATTGAAAGAAAGAATGAAAGAATGAAAGAAAGATTGAAAGATTGAAAGAATATTGAAAGAAAGAGAGAATGAAAGTAAGAAAGATTGAAAGAAAGATTGAAAGTAAAAAAGATTGAAAGAAAGAATGAAAGATTGAAAGATTGAAAGAAAGATTTAAAGAAAGATTTAGAGAAAGATTGAAAGACTGAAAGAAAGAATGAATAAAAGAATTAAAGAAAGATTGAAAGATCGAAAGATTGAAAGATTGAAAGAAAGATTGAAAAAAGAATGATTAAAAGAAAGAAAGATTTAAAGAATGAAAGATTTAAAGAAAGATTGAAAGACTAAAAGTAAGAATGAAAAAAAAGAATGAAAGAAAGATTGAAAGATTGAAAGATTGAAAGAAAGAATGAAAGATTGAAAGAAAGAATGAAAGAACGATTGAAAGAAAGAATGAAAGAATGAAAGAAAGATTGAAAGATTGAAAGAAATATTGAAAGAAAGAGAGAATGAAAGTAAGAAAGATGGAAAGAAAAATTGAAAGATTGAAAGATTGAAAGAAAGAATTAAAGAAAGATTGAATGATTGAAAGATTGAAAGAAAAATTGAAAGAAAGATTGAAGAAAGAAAGATTTAAAGAAAAAAAGATTTAAAGAAAGATTGAAAGACTAAAAGTAAGAATGAAAAAAAAGATTGAAAGACAGATTGAAAAAAGAAAGAAAGATTGAAAGAAAGCTTGAAAGAAAGATTGAAAGAAAGAATGAAAGTTTGAAAGAAAGATTGAAAGAAAGATTGAAAGACTGAAAGAAAAAATGAAAGAAAGATTAAAAGAGAGATTGAAAGATTGAAAGATTGAAAGAAAGAATGAAAGATTGAAAGAAAGAATGAAAGAATGAATGAAAGATTAAAAGATTGAAAGAAATATTGAAAAAAAGAAAGATTGAAAGTAAGAAAAATTGAAAGAATGAATGAAAGAAACAAAAAAAGACTGATAAAAAGAAAGAATGTTTGAAAGATCAAAATATTTAAAGAAAGAAAGATTGAAAGAAAGTTTGAAAGATAGAATGAAAGAAAGATTGAAAGATTGAAAGTTGTAAAGAAAGATTGAAAGAAAGATTTAAAGAAAGATTGAAAGACTAAAAAAAAGAATGAAAGAAAGATTGAAAGGTTGAAAGAAAGAATGAAAGAATGAAAGAAAGATTGAAAGATTGAAAGAAAGATTGGAAGAAAGAATGAAAGTATGAAAGAAAGATTGAAAGATCGAAGGAAAGATTGAAAGAACGATTGAAAGAAAGAATGAAAGAAAGATTGAAAGCTTGAAAGAAGGATTAAAAGAAAGATTTTAAGAAACGTTGAAAGACTGAAAGAAAGAATGAAAGAAAGAATGATTGAAAGATTGAAAGAAAGAATGAAAGATTGAAAGAAAGAATATAAGAACGATTGAAAGAAAGATTGAAAGTAAGATTGAAAGTTTGAAAGAAAAATTGAAAGAAAAATTGAAAGAAAGATTGAAAGACTGAAGGAAAGAATGAGTGAAAGATTGAAAGAAAGATTAAAAGAAAAAAAGATTGAAAGTATTAAAGACTGAAAAAAATATTGAAAGAAAGATTGAAAGATTGAAAGATAGAATGAAAGAAAGATTGAAAGATTGAAAGATTGAAAGAAAGAATTAAAGAAAGATTGAAAGACTGAAAAAAATATTGAAAGAAAGATTGAAAGATTGAAAGATAGAATGAAAGAAAGATTGAAAGATTGAAAGATTGAAAGAAAGAATGAAAGAAAGATTGAAAGACTGAAAGAAAGAATGAAAGAAAGATTGAAAGTGCGAAAGAAAGAATGAAAGAATTAAAGAAAGATTGAAAGAAATATTGAAAGAAAGAATGAAAGATTGAAAGAAAGAATGAAAAAAAGATTGTAAGAAAGAATGAAAGAAAGATTGAAAGATTGAAAGAAAGATTGAAAGAAAGATTGAATGTTTGAAAGAAAGATTGAAAGAAAGATTTAAAGAAAGATTGAAAGATTGAAAGAAAGATTGAAAGATAGATTTAAAGAAAGATTGAAAGACTGAAAGAAAGATTGAAAGAAAGAAATATTTATAGAAAGAATGAAAGAAAGATTGAAAAAAGAAAGATAGATTGAAAGAAAGATTGAAAGATTGAAAGAAAGAATGAAAGAAAGATTTAAAAAAAGATTGAAAAAAAGAAAGATTGAAAGAAAGATTGAAAGACAGATTGAAAGACTGAAGGAAAGAATGAAAGAAAGATGGAAAGAAAGATGGAAAGAAAGATTGAAAGAAAGAAAGATTGAAAGAAATATTGAAAGAAAGATTGAAAGATTGAAAGAAAGAATGAAAGAAAGATTGAAAGATTGAAAGAAAGAATGAAAGAAAGATTGAAAGAAAGATGGAAAGAAAGATTGAAAGAAAGAAAGATTGAAAGAAATAATGAAAGAAAGATTGAACGATTGGAAGAAATTTTGAAAGATAGAAAAATTGAAAGTAGGAAAGATTGAAAGAAAGAATGAAAGAAAGATTGAAAGATTGAAAGAAAGAATGAAAGAAAGATTGAAAGATTGAAATATTGAAAGAAAGAATGAAAAAAAGATTGAAAGACTGAAAGAAAGAATGAAAGAAAGATTGAAAGATTAAACAATTGAAAGAAAGTTTGCAAGAAAGTTTGAAAAAAGAAAGATTGAAAGAAAGAATGAAAGAAAGATTGAAAGATAGATGGATAGAAAGATTGAAAGAAAGAAAGATTGAAAGAATAACAAAAGAAAGATTGAAAGATTGGAAGAAATATTGAAAGATAGAAAAATTGAAAGTAAGAAAGATTGAAAGAAAGAATTAAAGAAAGATTGAAAGATTAAAAAAAAGAATGAAAGAAAGAGTGAAATATTGAAAGAAAGAATGAAAGAAAGATTGATAGATTGAAATAAAGATTGAAAGTTTGAAAGAAAGATTGAAAGAACGATTCAAAGAAAGAAAGATTGAAAGAAATATTGAAAGAAAGATTGAAAGATTGAAAGAAAGATTGAAAGAAAGAATGAAAGAAAGATTGAAAGATTGAAATAAAGAATGGAAGAAAGATTGAAAGATTGAAAGATTGAAATAAAGAATGAAAGTTTGAAAGAAAGATTGAAAGAAAGATTTAAAAAAAGAAAGATTGAAAGTAAGAAAGATTGAAAGACATATTGAAAGAAAGATTGAAAGATTGAAAGAAAGATTGAAAGAAAGAATGAAAGAAATATTGAAATAAAGATTGAAAGAAAGATTGAAAGACTGAAGGAAAGAATGAAAGAAAGATTGAAAGAAAGATTGAAAGAAAGAAAGATTGAAAGAATGAATGATTGAAAGATTGAATGATTGAAAGATTGAAAGAAAGATTGAAAGAAAGATTGAAAGAAAGATTGAACGACTGAAAGATTGAAAGAAAGATTGAAAGTTTGAAAGAGAGATTGAAAGACTGAAAGATAGATTGAAAGATTGAAGATTGAAAGATTGAAAGAAAGATTGAAAGAAAGATTGAACGACAGAAAGATTGAAAGAAAGATTGAAAGTTTGAAAGAAAGATTGAAAGACTGAAAGAAATAATGAAAGAAAGATTGAAAGACTGAAAGAAATAATGAAAGAAAGATTGAAAGAAAGAATGAAAGAAAGATTGAAAGAAAGATGGATAGAAAGATTGAAAGAAAGAAAGATTGAAAGAAATAACAAAAGAAAGATTGAAAGAAATAATGAAAGAAAGATTGAACGATTGGAAGAAATATTGAAAGATAGAAAAATTGAAAGTAAGAAAGATTGAAAGAAAGAATGAAAGAAAGATTAGAAGATTGAAAGAAAGAATGAAAGAAAGATTGAAAGATTGAAATATTGAAAGAAAGAATGAAAGAAAGACTGAAAGATTGAAAGAAAGATTGAAAGAAAGATTGAAAGATTGAAATATTTAAAGAAAGATTGAAAGAAAGAATGAAAGAACAATTGAAAGAAAGAACGAAAGAATGAAAGAAAAATTGAAAGCTTGAAAGAAAGAATGAAAGAACGATTGAAAGATTGAAAGATTGAAAGAAAGAATGAAAGAAAGATTGAAAGAAAGATGGAAAGAAAGAATGAAAGAAAGATTGAAAGATTGAAAGAAAGAATGAAAGAAAGATTGAAAGATTGAAATATTGAAAGAAAGAATGAAAGAAAGACTGAAAGACTGAAAGAAATATTGAAAGAAAGATTGAACGATTGAAAGATTGAAATAAAGATTGAAAGTTTGAAAGAAAGATTGAAAGAACGATTCAAAGAAAGAAAGATTGAAAGAAATATTGAAAGAAAGATTGAAAGATTGAAAGAAAGATTGAAAGAAAGAATGAAAGAAAGATTGAAAGATTGAAATAAAGAATGAAAGAAAGATTGAAAGATTGAAAGATTGAAATAAAGAATGAAAGTTTGAAAGAAAGATTGAAAGAAAGATTTAAAAAAAGAAAGATTGAAAGTAAGAAAAATTGAAAGACATATTGAAAGAAAGATTGAAAGATTGAAAGAAAGATTGAAAGAAAGAATGAAAGAAATATTGAAAGACAGATTGAAAGAAAGATTGAAAGACTGAAGGAAAGAATGAAAGAAAGATTGAAAGAAAGATTGAAAGAAAGAAAGATTGAAAGAATGAATGATTGAAAGATTGAATGATTGAAAGATTGAAAGAAAGATTGAAAGAAAGATTGAAAGAAAGATTGAACGACTGAAAGATTGAAAGAAAGATTGAAAGTTTGAAAGAGAGATTGAAAGACTGAAAGATAGATTGAAAGATTGAAGATTGAAAGATTGAAAGAAAGATTGAAAGAAAGATTGAACGACTGAAAGATTGAAAGAAAGATTGAAAGTTTGAAAGAAAGATTGAAAGAATGAAAGAAAGATTGAAAGAAAGATGGATAGAAAGATTGAATGAAAGAAAGATTGAACAATTGGAAGAAATATTGAAAGATAGAAAAATTGAAAGTAAGAAAGATTGAAAGAAAGAATGAAAGAAAGATTGAAAGATTGAAAGAAAGAATGAAAGAAAGATTGAAAGATTGAAAGATTGAAAGAAAGAATGAAAGAAAGACTGAAAAAAGAAAGATTGAAAGAAAGATTGAAAGAAAGATTGAAAGACTGATGGAAAGAATGAAATAAAGATTGAAAGAAAGATTGAAAGAAAGAAATATTGAAGGAAAGATTGAAAGATTGAATGATTGAAAGAAAGACTGAAAGAAAGATTGACGGACAGAAAGATTGAAAGAAAGAATGAAAGAAAGATTGAAAGAAAGAATGAAAGAAAGATTGAAAGATTAAACAATTGAAAGAAAGATTGCAAGAAAGATTGAAAAAAGAAAGATTGAAAGAAATAATAAAAGAAAGATTGAAAGAAAGATGGAAAGAAAGAAAGATTGAAAGAAATAACAAAAGAAAGATTGAAAGAAAGAATGAAAGAAAGATTGAACGATTGGAAACAATATTGAAAGAAAGAAAGATTGAAAGTAAGATAGATTGAAAGAAAGAATGAAAGAAAGATTGAAAGATTGAAAGAAAGAATGAAAGAAAGATTGAAAGATTGAAAGAAAGATTGAAAGATTGAAAGATTTAAATAAAGACTGAAAGTTTGAAAGAAAGATTGAAAGAAAGATTTAAAGAAAGATTGAAAGACTGAAAGAAAGAATGAAAGGCAGATTGAAAGAAAGATTGAAAGTAAGAAGGTTTGAAAGAAAGAATGAAAGAAAGATTGAAAGATTGCAAGAAAGAATGAAAGAAAGATTGAAAGATTGAAATATTGAAAGAAAGAATGAAAGAAAGATTCAAAGATTGAAAGAAAGAATGAAAGAACGATTGGAAGAAAGATTGAAAGATTGAAAGATTGAAATAAAGATTGAAAGTTTGAAAGAAGGATTGAAAGAAAGACTGAAAGAAAGATTGAAAGATTGAAAGAAAGATTGAAAGAAAGATTGAAAGATTGAAATATTGAAAGAAAGAATGAAAGAAAGATTGAAAGATTGAAAGAAAGATTGAAAGAAAGATTGAAAGAATGAAAGATTGAAATAATGATTCAAAGTTTGAAAGAAAGATTGAAAGCAAGATTTAAACAAAGAAAGATTGAAAGTAAGAAAGATTGAAAGAAATATTGAATGAAAGATTGAAAGAAAGGATGAAAGAAAGATTGAAAGAAAGATTGAAAAAAAGAAAGATTGAAAGAAAGATTGAACGACTGAAGGAAAGAATGAAAGAAAGATTGAAAGAAAGATTGAAAGAAAGAAATATTGAAGGAAAGATTGAAAGATTGAATGATTGAAAGAAAGACTGAAAGAAAGATTGACAGACAGAAAGATTGAAAGAAAGAATGAAAGAAAGATTGAAAGAAAGAATAAAAGAAATATTGAAAGATTAAACAATTGAAAGAAAGATTGCAAGAAAGATTGAAAAAAGAAAGATTGAAAGAAAGAATAAAAGAAAGATTGAAAGAAAGATGGAAAGAAAGAAAGATTGAAAGAAATAACAAAAGAAAGATTGAAAGAAAGAATGAAAGAAAGATTGAACGATTGGAAGAAATATTGAAAGAAAGAAAGATTGAAAGTAAGATAGATTGAAAGTAAGAATGAAAGAAAGATTGAAAGATTTAAAGAAAGAATGAAAGAAAGATTGAAAGATTGAAATATTGAAAGAAAGAATGAAAGAAAGATTGAAAGATTGAAAGAAAGATTGAAAGATTGAAAGATTGAAATAAAGATTGAAAGTTTGAAAGAATGATTGAAAGAAAGATTTAAAGAAAGATTTAAAGAAAGATTGAAAGACTGAAAGAAAGAATGAAAGGCAGATTGAAAGAAAGATTGAAAGTAAGAAAGATTGAAAGAAAGAATAAAAGAAAGATTGAAAGATTGCAAGAAAGAATGAAAGAAATATTGAAAGATTGAAATATTGAAAGAAAGACTGAAAGAAAGATTGAAAGTGAGAAAGAAAGATTGAAAGAAAGATTGAAAGAAAGATTTAAAGAAAGAAAGAAAGATTGAAAGAAAGACTGAAAGAAAGATTGAAAGAAAGATTGAAATAAAGAATGAAAGAAAGATTGAAAGAAAGATTGAAAGAAAGAAAGATTGAAAGATTGAATGATTGATAGAAAGACTGAAAGAAAGAATGACGGACGGAAAGATTGAAAGAAAGAATGAAAGAAAGATTGAAAAAAAGATTGAAAGACTGAAAGAAAGAATGAAAGAAACATTGAAAGATTAAACAATTGAAAGAAAGATTGCAAGAAAGATGGAAAGAATGAAAGATTGAAATAATGATTGAAAGTTTGAAAGAATGATGAAAGAAAGATTTAAACAAAGAAAGATTACATTTACATTTACATTTAGTCATTTAGCAGACGCTTTTATCCAAAGCGACTTACAAGGGAGAATAACATTCAGCTACATTGCGACAGAGATTAGTGTAACAACAACATTGGTGTAACAATAAATTCTGCAAGGTGGTGCGAAGTAATTGTAGATTAGGACAGGAGGTACTCACTGAAGAGCTGGGTCTTCAGGTGCTTCTTAAAGACAGAGAGGGAGGTCCCCGCTCTGGTCATTTTTGGCAGCTCGTTCCACCAACGTGGAAGATTGAAAGATTGAAAGAAAGAATGAAAGATTGAAAGAAAGAATGAAAGAACGATTGAAAGAAAGAATGAAAGAATGAAAGAAAGATTGAAAGATTGAAAGAAATATTGAAAGAAAGAGAGAATGAAAGTAAGAAAGATGGAAAGAAAAATTGAAAGATTGAAAGATTGAAAGAAAGAATTAAAGAAAGATTGAATGATTGAAAGATTGAAAGAAAAATTGAAAGAAAGATTGAAGAAAGAAAGATTTAAAGAAAAAAAGATTTAAAGAAAGATTGAAAGACTAAAAGTAAGAATGAAAAAAAAGATTGAAAGAAAGATTGAAAAAAGAAAGAAAGATTGAAAGAAAGATTGAAAGAAAGATTGAAAGAAAGAATGAAAGTTTGAAAGAAAGATTGAAAGAAAGATTGAAAGAAAGATTGAAAGACTGAAAGAAAAAATGAAAGAAAG
Source organism: Zeus faber (assembly GCF_960531495.2). NCBI lineage: Eukaryota > Metazoa > Chordata > Actinopteri > Zeiformes > Zeidae > Zeus > Zeus faber. The sequence goes on from NC_137205.1 coordinate 1,176,596, forward strand.
ATTAAAAGAGAGATTGAAAGATTGAAAGATTGAAAGAAAGAATGAAAGATTGAAAGAAAGAATGAAAGAATGAATGAAAGATTAAAAGATTGAAAGAAATATTGAAAAAAGAAAGATTGAAAGTAAGAAAAATTGAAAGAATGAATGAAAGAAACAAAAAAAGACTGATAAAAAGAAAGAATGTTTGAGCGATCAAAATATTTAAAGAAAGAAAGATTGAAAGAAAGATTTTAAGACTGAATTAAAGAATTAAAGAAAGATTGAAAGAAAGGTTGAAAGATAGAATGAAAGAAGGATTGAAAGATTGAAAGTTGTAAAGAAAGATTGAAAGAAAGATTTAAAGAAAGATTGAAAGACTAAAAAAATGAATGAAAGAAAGATTGAAAGGTTGAAAGAAAGAATGAAAGAATGAAAGAAAGATTGAAAGATTGAAAGAAAGATTGGAAGAAAGAATGAAAGTATGAAAGAAAGATTGAAAGATCGAAGGAAAGATTGAAAGAACGATTGAAAGAAAGAATGAAAGAATGAAAGAAAGATTGAAAGATTGAAAGAAAGATTGAAAGTAATAAAGATTGAAAGAAGGAATGAAGGAAAAATTGAATGTTTGAAAGACTGAAAGAATGAATGAAAGAAAGCTTGAAAGAAAGATTGAAAGAAAGATTTTAAGAAAGGTTGAAAGACTGAAAGAAAGAATGAAAGAAAGAATGATTGAAAGTTTGAAAGAAAGAATGAAAGATTGAAAGAAAGAATATAAGAACGATTGAAAGAAAGATTGAAAGTAAGATTGAAAGTTTGAAAGAAAGATTGAAAGACTGAAGGAAAGAATGAGTGAAAGATTGAAAGAAAGATTAAAAGAAAAAAAGATTGAAAGTATTAAAGACTGAAAAAAATATTGAAAGAAAGATTGAAAGATTGAAAGATAGAATGAAAGAAAGATTGAAAGATTGAAAGATTGAAAGAAAGAATGAAAGAAATATTGAAAGAAAAAAATATTGAAGGAAAGATTGAAAGATTGAATGACTGAAAGAAAGAAAGACTGAAAGAAAGATTGACAGACAGAAAGATTGAAAGAAAGAATGAAAGAAAGATTGAAAGAAAGAATGAAAGAAAGATTGAAAGTTTGAAAGAAAGATTGAAAGAAAGATTTAAAGAAAGATTGAAAGACTGAAAGAAAGAATGAAAGGCAGATTGAAAGAAAGATTGAAAGTAAGAAAGATTGAAACAAAGAATGAAAGAAAGATTGAAAGATTGCAAGAAAGAATGAAAGAAATATTGAAAGATTGAAATATTGAAAGAAAGAATGAAAGAAAGATTGAAAGATTGAAAGAAAGATTGAAAGAAAGATTGAAAGAAAGAATGAAAGAAAGATTGAAAGAAAGAATGAAAGAAAGATTGAAAGTTTGAAAGAAAGATTGAAAGAAAGATTTATAGAAAGATTGAAAGACTGAAAGAAAGAATGAAAGGCAGATTGAAAGAAAGATTGAAAGTAAGAAAGATTGAAAGAAAGAATGAAAGAAAGATTGAAAGATTGCAAGAAAGAATGAAAGAAATATTGAAAGATTGAAATATTGAAAGAAAGAATGAAAGAAAGATTGAAAGATTGAAAGAAAGATTGAAAGAAAGATTAAAAGATTGAAATAAAGATTGAAAGTTTGAAAGAAAGATTGAAAGAAAGATTTAAAGAAAGAATGAAACAAAGATTGAAATAAAGAATGAAAGTAAGATTGAAAGAAAGATTGAAAGAAAGAAAGATTGAAAGATTGAATGATTGAAAGAAAGACTGAAAGAAAGAATGACGGACAGAAAGATTGAAAGAAAGAATGAAAGACTGATTGAAAAATAGATTGAAAGACTGAAAGAAAGAATGAAAGAAACATTGAAAGATTAAACAATTGAAAGAAAGATTGCAAGAAAGATGGAAAGTAAGATTGAAAGAAATAAAGATTGAAAGAAATAACAAAAGAAAGATTGAAAGAAATAATGAAAGAAATATTGAAAGACTGAAAGAAAGAATGAAAGGCAGATTGAAAGAAAGATTGAAAGTAAGAAAAATTGAAAGAAAGAATCAAAGAAAGATTGAAAGATTGCAAGAAAGAATGAAAGAAATATTGAAAGATTGAAATATTGAAAGAAAGAATGAAAGAAAGATTGAAAGATTGAAAGAAAGATTGAAAGAAAGATTGAAAGAAAGATTGAAAGAAAGATTGAAAGAATGATTTAAACAAAGAAAGATTGAAAGTAAGAAAGATTAAAAGAAATATTGAACGAAAGATTGAAAGAAAGGATGAAAGAAAGATTGAAAGAAAGATTGAAAGAAAGATTGAAAGATTGAAATATTGAAAGAAAGAATGAAAGAAAGATTGAAAGATTGAAAGATTGAAAGATTGAAAGATTGAAATAAAGATTGAAAGTTTGAAAGAAAGATTGAAAGAAAGATTTAAAGAAAGAATGAAAGAATGAAAGAAAGATTGAAAGATTGAAAGAAATATTGAAAGAAAGAGAGAATGAAAGTAAGAAAGATGGAAAGAAAAATTGAAAGATTGAAAGATTGAAAGAAAGAATTAAAGAAAGATTGAATGATTGAAAGATTGAAAGAAAAATTGAAAGAAAGATTGAAGAAAGAAAGATTTAAAGAAAAAAAGATTTAAAGAAAGATTGAAAGACTAAAAGTAAGAATGAAAAAAAAGATTGAAAGAAAGATTGAAAAAAGAAAGAAAGATTGAAAGAAAGATTGAAAGAAAGATTGAAAGAAAGAATGAAAGTTTGAAAGAAAGATTGAAAGAAAGATTGAAAGAAAGATTGAAAGACTGAAAGAAAAAATGAAAGAAAGATTAAAAGAGAGATTGAAAGATTGAAAGATTGAAAGAAAGAATGAAAGATTGAAAGAAAGAATGAAAGAATGAATGAAAGATTAAAAGATTGAAAGAAATATTGAAAAAAAGAAAGATTGAAAGTAAGAAAAATTGAAAGAATGAATGAAAGAAACAAAAAAAGACTGATAAAAAGAAAGAATGTTTGAGAGATCAAAATATTTAAAGAAAGAAAGATTGAAAGAAAGATTTTAAGACTGAATTAAAGAATTAAAGAAAGATTGAAAGAAAGGTTGAAAGATAGAATGAAAGAAAGATTGAAAGATTGAAAGTTGTAAAGAAAGATTGAAAGAAAAATTTAAAGAAAGATTGAAAGACTAAAAAAAAGAATGAAAGAAAGATTGAAAGGTTGAAAGAAAGAATGAAAGAATGAAAGAAAGATTGAAAGATTGAAAGAAAGTTTGAAAGAGAGATTTAAACAAAGAAAGATTGAAAGTAAGAAAGATTGAAAGAATTAATGAAAGAAAGATTGAAAGATTGAAAGAAAGAATGAAAGAAAGATTGAAAGATTGAAATATTGAAAGAAAGATTGAATGTTTGAAAAAAGATTGAAAGTATTAAAGATCGAAAGAAATATTTAAAGAAAGATTGAAAGATTGAAAGAAAGAATGAAAGAACGATTGAAAGAAAGAATGAATGAATGAAAGAAAGAATGAAAGATTAAACAATTGAAAGAAAGATTGGAAGAAAGATTGAAAAAGGAAATATTGAAAGAAAGAATGAAAGAAAGATTGAAAGAAAGTTGGAAAGAAAGATTGAAAGAAAGAAAGATTGAAAGAAATAATGAATGAAAGATTGAACGATTGGAACCAATATTGAAAGATAGAAAAATTGAAAGTAAGAAAGAATGAAAGCAAGATTGAAAGATTGAAAGAAAGAATGAAAGAAAGATTGAAAGATTGACAGAATGATTGAAAAAAAGGTTGAAAGACTGAAAGAAAGAATGAAAGAAAGATTGAAAGATTGAAAGATTGAAAGAAAGATTGAATGTTTGAAAGAAAGTTTGAAAGAAAGATTTAAAGAAAGAAAGATTGAAAGAAATATTGAAAGAAAGATTGAAAGATTGAAAGAAAGATTGAAAGATTGAAAGATTGAAATAATGATTGAAAGTTTGAAAGAAAGATTGAAAGAAAGATTTAAGGAAAGAAAGATTGAAAGTAAGAAAGATTGAAAGAAATATTGAAAGAAAGATTGAAAGATTGAAAGAAAGATTGAAAGAAAGAATGAAAGAAAGATTGAAAGAAAGATTGAAAAAAAGAAAGATTGAAAGAAAGATTGAAAGACTGAAGGAAAGAATGAAAGAAAGATTGAAAGAAAGATTGAAAGAGAGATTGAAAGAAAGAAAGATTGAAAGAAAGATTGAAAGATTGAAAGATTGAAAGAAAGAATGAAAAATTGAAAGAAAGAATGAAAGAACGATTGAAAGAAAGAATAAAAGAATGAAAGAAAGATTGAAAGATTGAAAGAAAGATTGAAAGAAAGAGAGAATGAAAGTAAGAAAGATGGAAAGAAAAATTGAAAGATTGAAAGATTGAAAGAAAGAATTAAAGAAAGATTGAATGATTGAAAGATTGAAAGAAAAATTGAAAGAAAGATTGAAAGAAAGATTGAAAGAATGATTTAAACAAAGAAAGATTGAAAGTAAGAAAGATTAAAAGAAATATTGAACGAAAGATTGAAAGAAAGGATGAAAGAAAGATTGAAAGAAAGATTGAAAGAAAGATTGAAAGATTGAAATATTGAAAGAAAGAATGAAAGAAAGATTGAAAGATTGAAAGATTGAAAGATTGAAAGATTGAAATAAAGATTGAAAGTTTGAAAGAAAGATTGAAAGAAAGATTTAAAGAAAGAATGAAAGAATGAAAGAAAGATTGAAAGATTGAAAGAAATATTGAAAGAAAGAGAGAATGAAAGTAAGAAAGATGGAAAGAAAAATTGAAAGATTGAAAGATTGAAAGAAAGAATTAAAGAAAGATTGAATGATTGAAAGATTGAAAGAAAAATTGAAAGAAAGATTGAAGAAAGAAAGATTTAAAGAAAAAAAGATTTAAAGAAAGATTGAAAGACTAAAAGTAAGAATGAAAAAAAAGATTGAAAGAAAGATTGAAAAAAGAAAGAAAGATTGAAAGAAAGATTGAAAGAAAGATTGAAAGAAAGAATGAAAGTTTGAAAGAAAGATTGAAAGAAAGATTGAAAGAAAGATTGAAAGACTGAAAGAAAAAATGAAAGAAAGATTAAAAGAGAGATTGAAAGATTGAAAGATTGAAAGAAAGAATGAAAGATTGAAAGAAAGAATGAAAGAATGAATGAAAGATTAAAAGATTGAAAGAAATATTGAAAAAAAGAAAGATTGAAAGTAAGAAAAATTGAAAGAATGAATGAAAGAAACAAAAAAAGACTGATAAAAAGAAAGAATGTTTGAGAGATCAAAATATTTAAAGAAAGAAAGATTGAAAGAAAGATTTTAAGACTGAATTAAAGAATTAAAGAAAGATTGAAAGAAAGGTTGAAAGATAGAATGAAAGAAAGATTGAAAGATTGAAAGTTGTAAAGAAAGATTGAAAGAAAAATTTAAAGAAAGATTGAAAGACTAAAAAAAAGAATGAAAGAAAGATTGAAAGGTTGAAAGAAAGAATGAAAGAATGAAAGAAAGATTGAAAGATTGAAAGAAAGTTTGAAAGAGAGATTTAAACAAAGAAAGATTGAAAGTAAGAAAGATTGAAAGAATTAATGAAAGAAAGATTGAAAGATTGAAAGAAAGAATGAAAGAAAGATTGAAAGATTGAAATATTGAAAGAAAGATTGAATGTTTGAAAAAAGATTGAAAGTATTAAAGATCGAAAGAAATATTTAAAGAAAGATTGAAAGATTGAAAGAAAGAATGAAAGAACGATTGAAAGAAAGAATGAATGAATGAAAGAAAGAATGAAAGATTAAACAATTGAAAGAAAGATTGGAAGAAAGATTGAAAAAGGAAATATTGAAAGAAAGAATGAAAGAAAGATTGAAAGAAAGTTGGAAAGAAAGATTGAAAGAAAGAAAGATTGAAAGAAATAATGAATGAAAGATTGAACGATTGGAACCAATATTGAAAGATAGAAAAATTGAAAGTAAGAAAGAATGAAAGCAAGATTGAAAGATTGAAAGAAAGAATGAAAGAAAGATTGAAAGATTGACAGAATGATTGAAAAAAAGGTTGAAAGACTGAAAGAAAGAATGAAAGAAAGATTGAAAGATTGAAAGATTGAAAGAAAGATTGAATGTTTGAAAGAAAGTTTGAAAGAAAGATTTAAAGAAAGAAAGATTGAAAGAAATATTGAAAGAAAGATTGAAAGATTGAAAGAAAGATTGAAAGATTGAAAGATTGAAATAATGATTGAAAGTTTGAAAGAAAGATTGAAAGAAAGATTTAAGGAAAGAAAGATTGAAAGTAAGAAAGATTGAAAGAAATATTGAAAGAAAGATTGAAAGATTGAAAGAAAGATTGAAAGAAAGAATGAAAGAAAGATTGAAAGAAAGATTGAAAAAAAGAAAGATTGAAAGAAAGATTGAAAGACTGAAGGAAAGAATGAAAGAAAGATTGAAAGAAAGATTGAAAGAAAGATTGAAAGAAAGAAAGATTGAAAGAAAGATTGAAAGATTGAAAGATTGAAAGAAAGAATGAAAAATTGAAAGAAAGAATGAAAGAACGATTGAAAGAAAGAATAAAAGAATGAAAGAAAGATTGAAAGATTGAAAGAAAGATTGAAAGAAAGAGAGAATGAAAGTAAGAAAGATGGAAAGAAAAATTGAAAGATTGAAAGATTGAAAGAAAGAATTAAAGAAAGATTGAATGATTGAAAGATTGAAAGAAAAATTGAAAGAAAGATTGAAGAAAGAAAGATTTAAAGAAAAAAAGATTTAAAGAAAGATTGAAAGACTAAAAGTAAGAATGAAAAAAAAGATTGAAAGAAAGATTGAAAAAAGAAAGAAAGATTGAAAGAAAGATTGAAAGAAAGATTGAAAGAAAGAATGAAAGTTTGAAAGAAAGATTGAAAGAAAGATTGAAAGAAAGATTGAAAGACTGAAAGAAAAAATGAAAGAAAGATTAAAAGAGAGATTGAAAGATTGAAAGATTGAAAGAAAGAATGAAAGATTGAAAGAAAGAATGAAAGAATGAATGAAAGATTAAAAGATTGAAAGAAATATTGAAAAAAAGAAAGATTGAAAGTAAGAAAAATTGAAAGAATGAATGAAAGAAACAAAAAAAGACTGATAAAAAGAAAGAATGTTTGAGAGATCAAAATATTTAAAGAAAGAAAGATTGAAAGAAAGATTTTAAGACTGAATTAAAGAATTAAAGAAAGATTGAAAGAAAGGTTGAAAGATAGAATGAAAGAAAGATTGAAAGATTGAAAGTTGTAAAGAAAGATTGAAAGAAAGATTTAAAGAAAGATTGAAAGACTAAAAAAATGAATGAAAGAAAGATTGAAAGGTTGAAAGAAAGAATGAAAGAATGAAAGAAAGATTGAAAGATTGAAAGAAAGATTGGAAGAAAGAATGAAAATATGAAAGAAAGATTGAAAGATCGAAGGAAAGATTGAAAGAACGATTGAAAGAAAGAATGAAAGAATGAAAGAAAGATTGAAAGATTGAAAGAAAGATTGAAAGTAATAAAGATTGAAAGAAGGAATGAAGGAAAAATTGAATGTTTGAAAGACTGAAAGAATGAATGAAAGAAAGCTTGAAAGAAAGATTGAAAGAAAGATTTTAAGAAAGGTTGAAAGACTGAAAGAAAGAATGAAAGAAAGAATGATTGAAAGATTGAAAGAAAGAATGAAAGATTGAAAGAAAGAATATAAGAACGATTGAAAGAAAGATTGAAAGTAAGATTGAAAGTTTGAAAGAAAGATTGAAAGACTGAAGGAAAGAATGAGTGAAAGATTGAAAGAAAGAAAGATTGAAAGAAATAATGAAAGAAAGATTGAACGATTGGAACCAATATTGAAAGATAGAAAAATTGAAAGTAAGAAAGAATGAAAGCAAGATTGAAAGATTGAAAGAAAGAATGAAAGAAAGATTGAAAGATTGACAGAATGATTGAAAAAAAGGTTGAAAGACTGAAAGAAAGAATGAAAGAAAGATTGAAAGATTGAAAGATTGAAAGAAAGATTGAATGTTTGAAAGAAAGTTTGAAAGAAAGATTTAAAGAAAGAAAGATTGAAAGAAATATTGAAAGAAAGATTGAAAGATTGAAAGAAAGATTGAAAGATTGAAAGATTGAAATAATGATTGAAAGTTTGAAAGAAAGATTGAAAGAAAGATTTAAGGAAAGAAAGATTGAAAGTAAGAAAGATTGAAAGAAATATTGAAAGAAAGATTGAAAGATTGAAAGAAAGATTGAAAGAAAGAATGAAAGAAAGATTGAAAGAAAGATTGAAAAAAAGAAAGATTGAAAGAAAGATTGAAAGACTGAAGGAAAGAATGAAAGAAAGATTGAAAGAAAGATTGAAAGAAAGATTGAAAGAAAGAAAGATTGAAAGAAAGATTGAAAGATTGAAAGATTGAAAGAAAGAATGAAAAATTGAAAGAAAGAATGAAAGAACGATTGAAAGAAAGAATGAAAGAATGAAAGAAAGATTGAAAGATTGAAAGAAAGATTGAAAGAAAGATTTAAAGAAAGATTGAAAGACTGAAAGAAAGATTGAAAGTTTGAAAGAAAGATTGAAAGAAAGATTTAAAGAAAGAAAGATTGAAAGAAATATTGAAAGAAAGATTGAAAGAATTAACAAAAGAAAGATTGAAAGAAAGAATGAAAGAAAGATTGAACGATTGGAAGAAATATTGAAAGAAAGATGGATTGAAAGTAAGATAGATTGAAAGAAAGAATGAAAGAAAGATTGAAAGATTTAAAGAATGAATGAAAGAAAGATTGAAAGATTGAAATATTGAAAGAAAGAATGAATGAAAGATTGAAAGATTGAAAGAAAGATTGAAAGATTGAAAGATTGAAATAAAGATTGAAAGTTTGAAAGAAAGATTGAAAGAAAGATTGAAAGAAAGAAAGAAATATTGAAAGAAAGATTGAAAGAAAGAATGAAAGAATGAAAGAAAGATTGAAAGATTGAAAGAAAGATTGAAAGTAATAAAGATTGAAAGAAGGAATGAAGGAAAAATTGAAAGTTTGAAAGACTGAAAGAATGAATGAAAGAAAGATTGAAAGATTGAAAGAAAGAAAGATTGAAAGAAAGAATGAAAGAATGAAAGAAAGATTGAAAGATTGAAAGAATACTGATAGAAAGAAAGAAAGATTGAAAGTAAGAACGATTGAAAGAAAGCTTGAAAGAAAGATTGAAAGAAAGAATGAAAGAAAGATTGAAAGAATGAAAGATTGAAAGAAAGATTGAAAGATTGAAAGAAAGAATAAAAGAACGATTGAAAGAAAGAATGAAAGAATGAAAGAAAGATTGAAAGATTGAAAGAATATTGAAAGAAAGAGAGAATGAAAGTAAGAAAGATTGAAAGAAAGATTGAAAGACTGAAAGAAAGAATGAATAAAAGAATTAAAGAAAGATTGAAAGATTGAAAGATTGAAAGAAAGATTGAAAAAAGAATGATTGAAAGAAAGAAAGATTTAAAGAATGAAAGATTTAAAGAAAGATTGAAAGACTAAAAGTAAGAATGAAAAAAAAGAATGAAAGAAAGATTGAAAGATTGAAAGATTGAAAGAAAGAATGAAAGATTGAAAGAAAGAATGAAAGAACGATTGAAAGAAAGAATGAAAGAATGAAAAAAAAGAATGAAAGAAAGATTGAAAGATTGAAAGATTGAAAGAAAGAATGAAAGATTGAAAGAAAGAATGAAAGAACGATTGAAAGAAAGAATGAAAGAATGAAAGAAAGATTGAAAGAAATATTGAAAGAAAGAGAGAATGAAAGTAATAAAGATGGAAAGAAAAATTGAAAGAAAGATTAAAAGAGAGATTGAAAGATTGAAAGATTGAAAGAAAGAATGAAAGATTGAAAGAAAGAATGAAAGAATAGATTAAAGATTAAAAGATTGAAAGAAAGGTTGAAAGATAGAATGAAAGAAAGATTGAAATATTGAAAGTTTGAAAGAAAGATTGAAAGAAAGATTTAAAGAAAGATTGAAAGACTAAAAAAAAGAATGAAAGAAAGATTGAAAGGTTGAAAGAAAGAATGAAAGAATGAAAGAAAGATTGAAAGATAGAAAGAAAGATTGAAAGAAAGAATGAAAGTATGAAAGAAAGATTGAAAGATTGAAGGAAATATTGAAAGAACGATTGAAAGAAAAAATGAAAGAACGAAAGAAAGATTGAAAGAAAGATTGAAAGTAATAAAGATTGAAAGAAGGAATAAAGGAAAAATTGAAAGTTTGAAAGACTGAAAGAATGAATGAAAGAAAGATTGAAAGATTGAAAGAAAGAAAGATTGAGAGAAAGAATGAAAGAATGAAAGAAAGATTGAAAGATTGAAAGAAATACTGAAAGAAAGAAAGAAAGATTGAAAGTAAGAACGATTGAAAGAAAGCTTGAAAGAAAGATTGAAAGAAAGAATGAAAGAAAGATTGAAAGATTGAAAGATTGAAAGAAAAAATGAAAGATTGAAAGAAAGAATAAAAGAACGATTGAAAGAAAGAATGAAAGAATGAAAGAAAGATTGAAAGATTGAAAGAATATTGAAAGAAAGAGAGAATGAAAGTAAGAAAGATTGAAAGAAAGATTGAAATTAAAAAAGATTGAAAGAAAGAATGAAAGAAAAATTGAAAGATTGAAAGATTGAAAGAAAGATTTAAAGAAAGATTTAAAGAAAGATTGAAAGACTGAAAGAAAGAATGAATAAAAGAATTAAAGAAAGATTGAAAGATCGAAAGATTGAAAGATTGAAAGAAAGATTGAAAAAAGAATGATTGAAAGAAAGAAAGATTTAAAGAATGAAAGTAAGAATGAAAAAAAAGAATGAAAGAAAGATTGAAAGATTGAAAGATTGAAAGAAAGAATGAAAGATTGAAAGAAAGAATGAAAGAACGATTGAAAGAAAGAATGAAAGAATGAAAGAAAGATTGAAAGATTGAAAGAAATATTGAAAGAAAGAGAGAATGAAAGTAAGAAAGATGGAAAGAAAAATTGAAAGATTGAAAGATTGAAAGAAAGAATTAAAGAAAGATTGAATGATTGAAAGATTGAAAGAAAGATTGAAAGAAAGATTGAAAAAAGAAAGAAAGACTGAAAGAAAGATTGAAAGAAAGATTGAAAGAAAGAATGAAAGTTTGAAAGAAAGATTGAAAGAAAGATTGAAAGAAAGATTGAAAGAAAGATTGAAAGACTGAAAGAAAAAATGAAAGAAAGATTAAAAGAGAGATTGAAAGATTGAAAGATTGAAAGAAAGAATGAAAGATTGAAAGAAAGAATGAAAGAATGAATGAAAGATTAAAAGATTGAAAGAAATATTGAAAAAAAGAAAGATTGAAAGTAAGAAAAATTGAAAGAATGAATGAAAGAAACAAAAAAAGACTGATAAAAAGAAAGAATGTTTGAGAGATCAAAATATTTAAAGAAAGAAAGATTGAAAGAAAGATTTTAAGACTGAATTAAAGAATTAAAGAAAGATTGAAAGAAAGGTTGAAAGATAGAATGAAAGAAAGATTGAAAGATTAAAAGTTGTAAAGAAAGATTGAAAGAAAGATTTAAAGAAAGATTGAAAGACTAAAAAAAAGAATGAAAGAAAGATTGAAAGGTTGAAAGAAAAAATGAAAGAATGAAAGAAAAATTGAAAGATTGAAAGAAAGATTGGAAGAAAGAATGAAAGTATGAAAGAAAGATTGAAAGATTGAAGGAAAGATTGAAAGAACGATTGAAAGAAAGAATGAAAGAATGAAAGAAAGATTGAAAGATTGAAAGAAAGATTGAAAGTAATAAAGATTGAAAGAAGGAATGAAGGAAAAATTGAATGTTTGAAAGACTGAAAGAATGAATGAAAGATTGAAAGAAAGATTTTAAGAAAGGTTGAAAGACTGAAAGAAAGAATGAAAGAAAGAATGATTGAAAGATTGAAAGAAAGAATGAAAGATTGAAAGAAAGAATATAAGAACGATTGAAAGAAAGATTGAAAGTAAGGTTGAAAGTTTGAAAGAAAGATTGAAAGAAAAATTGAAAGAAAGATTGAAAGACTGAAGGAAAGAATGAGTGAAAGATTGAAAGAAAGATTAAAAGAAAAAAGATTGAAAGTATTAAAGACTGAAAAAAATATTGAAAGAAAGATTTAAAGACTGAAAGATAGAATGAAAGAAAGATTGAAAGATTGAAAGATTGAAAGAAAGAATGAAAAAAAGATTGAAAGACTTAAAAAAATATTGAAAGAAAGATTGAAAGATTGAAAGATAGAATGAAAGAAAGATTGAAAGATTGAAAGAAAGAATGAAAGAAAGATTGAAAGACTGAAAGAAAGAATGAAAGAAAGATTGAAAGTGCGAAAGAAAGAATGAAAGAATTAAAGAAAGATTGAAAGAAATATTGAAAGAAAGAATGAAAGATTGATAGAAAGAATGAAAGTAATAAAGATTGAAAGAAGGAATGAAGGAAAAGTTGAATGTTTGAAAGACTGAAAGAATGAATGAAAGAAAGCTTGAAAGAAAGATTGAAAGAAAGATTTTAAGAAAGGTTGAAAGACTGAAAGAAAGAATGAAAGAAAGAATGATTGAAAGATTGAAAGAAAGAATGAAAGATTGAAAGAAAGAATATAAGAACGATTGAAAGAAAGATTGAAAGTAAGATTGAAAGTTTGAAAGAAAGATTGAAAGAAAAATTGAAAGAAAGATTGAAAGACTGAAGGAAAGAATGAGTGAAAGATTGAAAGAAAGATTAAAAGAAAAAAAGATTGAAAGTATTAAAGACTGAAAAAAATATTGAAAGAAAGATTGAAAGATAGAATGAAAGAAAGATTGAAAGATTGAAAGATTGAAAGAAAGAATGAAAGAAAGATTGAAAGACTGAAAAAAATATTGAAAGAAAGATTGAAAGATTGAAGATAGAATGAAAGAAAGATTGAAAGATTGAAAGATTGAAAGAAAGAATGAAATAAAGATTGAAAGACTGAAAGAAAGAATGAAAGAAAGATTGAAAGTGCGAAAGAAAGAATGAAAGAATTAAAGAAAGATTGAAAGATTGAAAGAATATTGAAAGAAAGAAAGAATGAAAGTAAGAAAGATTGAAAGAAAGATTGAAAGTAAAAAAGATTGAAAGAAAGAATGAAAGAAAAATTGAAAGATTGAAAGATTGACAGAAAGATTTAAAGAAAGATTTAAAGAAAGATTGAAAGACTGAAAGAAAGAATGAATAAAAGAATTAAAGAAAGATTGAAAGATCGAAAGATTGAAAGATTGAAAGAAAGATTGAAAAAAGAATGATTGAAAGAAAGAAAGATTTAAAGAATGAAAGATTTAAAGAAAGATTGAAAGACTAAAAGTAAGAATGAAAAAAAAGAATGAAAGAAAGATTGAAAGATTGAAAGATTGAAAGAAAGAATGAAAGATTGAAAGAAAGAATGAAAGAACGATTGAAAGAAAGAATGAAAGAATGAAAGAAAGATTGAAAGATTGAAAGAAATATTGAAAGAAAGAGAGAATGAAAGTAAGAAAGATGGAAAGAAAAATTGAAAGATTGAAAGATTGAAAGAAAGAATTAAAGAAAGATTGAATGATTGAAAGATTGAAAGAAAGATTGAAAGAAAGATTGAAGAAAGAAAGATTTAAAGAAAAAAAGATTGAAAGAAAGATTGAAAGACTAAAAGAAGGAATGAAAAAAAAGATTGAAAGAAAGATTGAAAAAAGAAAGAAAAGTTGAAAGAAAGATTGAAAGAAAGATTGAAAGATTGAAGGAAAGATTGAAAGAACGATTGAAAGAAAGAATGAAAGAATGAAAGAAAGATTGAAAGATTGAAAGAAAGATTGAAAGTAATAAAGATTGAAAGAAGGAATGAAGGAAAAATTGAATGTTTGAAAGACTGAAAGAATGAATGAAAGAAAGCTTGAAAGAAAGATTGAAAGAAAGATTTTAAGAAAGGTTGAAAGACTGAAAGAAAGAATGAAAGAAAGAATGATTGAAAGATTGAAAGAAAGAATGAAAGATTGAAAGAAAGAATATAAGAACGATTGAAAGAAAGATTGAAAGTAAGATTGAAAGTTTGAAAGAAAGATTGAAAGAAAAATTGAAAGAAAGATTGAAAGACTGAAGGAAAGAATGAGTGAAAGATTGAAAGAAAGATTAAAAGAAAAAAAGATTGAAAGTATTAAAGACTGAAAAAATATTGAAAGAAAGATTTAAAGACTGAAAGATAGAATGAAAGAAAGATTTAAAGATTGAAAGATTGAAAGAAAGAATGAAAGAAAGATTGAAAGACTGAAAAAAATATTGAAAGAAAGATTGAAAGATTGAAAGATAGAATGAAAGAAAGATTGAAAGATTGAAAGATTGAAAGAAAGAATGAAAGAAAGATTGAAAGACTGAAAGAAAGAATGAAAGAAAGATTGAAAGTGCGAAAGAAAGAATGAAAGAATTAAAGAAAGATTGAAAGAAATATTGAAAGAAAGAATGAAAGATTGAAAGAAAGAATGAAAGTAATAAAGATTGAAAGAAGGAATGAAGGAAAAATTGAATGTTTGAAAGACTGAAAGAATGAATGAAAGAAAGCTTGAAAGAATGATTGAAAGAAAGATTTTAAGAAAGGTTGAATGACAGAAAGAAAGAATGAAAGAAAGAATGATTGAAAGATTGAAAGAAAGAATGAAAGATTGAAAGAAAGAATATAAGAACGATTGAAAGAAAGATTGAAAGTAAGATTGAAAGTTTGAAAGAAAGATTGAAAGAAAAATTGAAAGAAAGATTGAAAGACTGAAGGAAAGAATGAGTGAAAGATTGAAAGAAAGATTAAAAGAAAAAAAGATTGAAAGTATTAAAGACTGAAAAAAATATTGAAAGAAAGATTGAAAGATTGAAAGATAGAATGAAAGAAAGATTGAAAGATTGAAAGATTGAAAGAAAGAATGAAAGAAAGATTGAAAGACTGAAAAAAATATTGAAAGAAAGATTGAAAGATTGAAAGATAGAATGAAAGAAAGATTGAAAGATTGAAAGATTGAAAGAAAGAATGAAATAAAGATTGAAAGACTGAATGAAAGAATGAAAGAAAGATTGAAAGTGCGAAAGAAAGAATGAAAGAATTAAAGAAAGATTGAAAGATTGAAAGAATATTGAAAGAAAGAGAGAATGAAAGTAAGAAAGATTGAAAGAAAGATTGAAAGTAAAAAAGATTGAAAGAAAGAATGAAAGAAAAATTGAAAGATTGAAAGATTGAAAGAAAGATTTAAAGAAAGATTTAAAGAAAGATTGAAAGACTGAAAGAAAGAATGAATAAAAGAATTAAAGAAAGATTGAAAGATCGAAAGATTGAAAGATTGAAAGAAAGATTGAAAAAAGAATGATTGAAAGAAAGAAAGATTTAAAGAATGAAAGATTTAAAGAAAGATTGAAAGACTAAAAGTAGGAATGAAAAAAAAGAATGAAAGAAAGATTGAAAGATTGAAAGATTGAAAGAAAGAATGAAAGATTGAAAGAAAGAATGAAAGAACGATTGAAAGAAAGAATGAAAGAATGAAAGAAAGATTGAAAGATTGAAAGAAATATTGAAAGAAAGAGAGAATGAAAGTAAGAAAGATGGAAAGAAAAATTGAAAGATTGAAAGATTGAAAGAAAGAATTAAAGAAAGATTGAATGATTGAAAGATTGAAAGAAAGATTGAAAGAAAGATTGAAGAAAGAAAGATTTAAAGAAAAAAAGATTTAAAGAAAGATTGAAAGACTAAAAGTAAGAATGAAAAAAAAGATTGAAAGAAAGATTGAAAAAAGAAAGAAAGATTGAAAGAAAGATTGAAAGAAAGATTGAAAGAAAGAATGAAAGTTTGAAAGAAAGATTGAAAGAAAGATTGAAAGAAAGATTGAAAGACTGAAAGAAAAAATGAAAGAAAGATTAAAAGAGAGATTGAAAGATTGAAAGATTGAAAGAAAGAATGAAAGATTGAAAGAAAGAATGAAAGAATGAATGAAAGATTAAAAGATTGAAAGAAATATTGAAAAAAAGAAAGATTGAAAGTAAGAAAAATTGAAAGAATGAATGAAAGAAACAAAAAAAGACTGATAAAAAGAAAGAATGTTTGAGAGATCAAAATATTTAAAGAAAGAAAGATTGAAAGAAAGATTTTAAGACTGAATTAAAGAATTAAAGAAAGATTGAAAGAAAGGTTGAAAGATACAATGAAAGAAAGATTGAAAGATTGAAAGTTGTAAAGAAAGATTGAAAGAAAGATTTAAAGAAAGATTGAAAGACTAAAAAAAGAATGAAAGAAAGATTGAAAGGTTGAAAGAAAGAATGAAAGAATGAAAGAAAGATTGAAAGATTGAAAGAAAGTTTGAAAGAGAGATTTAAACAAAGAAAGATTGAAAGTAAGAAAGATTGAAAGATTGAAAGAAAGTTTGAAAGAAAGATTTAAAGAAAGAAAGATTGAAAGAAATATTGAAAGAAAGATTGAAAGATTGAAAGAAAGATTGAAAGATTGAAAGATTGAAATAATGATTGAAAGTTTGAAAGAAAGATTGAAAGAAAGATTTAAGGAAAGAAAGATTGAAAGTAAGAAAGATTGAAAGAAATATTGAAAGAAAGATTGAAAGATTGAAAGAAAGATTGAAAGAAAGAATGAAAAAAAGAAAGATTGAAAGAAAGATTGAAAGACTGAAGGAAAGAATGAAAGAAAGATTGAAGGAAAGATTGAAAGAAAGATTGAAAGAAAGAAAGATTGAAAGAAAGATTGAAAGATTGAAAGATTGAAAGAAAGAATGAAAAATTGAAAGAAAGAATGAAAGAACGATTGAAAGAAAGAATGAAAGAATGAAAGAAAGATTGAAAGATTGAAAGAAAGATTGAAAGAAAGATTTAAAGAAAGATTGAAAGACTGAAAGAAAGAATGAAAGAAATAATTAAAGAAAGATTGAAAGAATTAACAAAAGAAAGATTGAAAGAAAGAATGAAAGAAAGATTGAACGATTGGAAGAAATATTGAAAGAAAGATGGATTGAAAGTAAGATAGATTGAAAGAAAGAATGAAAGAAAGATTGAAAGATTTAAAGAATGAATGAAAGAAAGATTGAAAGATTGAAATATTGAAAGAAAGAATGAATGAAAGATTGAAAGATTGAAAGAAAGATTGAAAGATTGAAAGATTGAAATAAAGATTGAAAGTTTGAAAGAAAGATTGAAAGAAAGATTGAAAGAAAGAAAGAAATATTGAAAGAAAGATTGAAAGAAAGATTGAAAGAAAGAAAGATTGAATGATTGAATGATTGAAAGAAAGACTGAAAGAAAGAATGACGGACAGAAAGATTGAAAGAAAGAATGAAAGAAAGATTGAAAAAAAGATTGAAAGATTAAACAATTGAAAGAAAGATTGCAAGAAAGATGGAAAGAATGAAAGATTGAAATAATGATTGAAAGTTTGAAAGAAAGATTGAAAGAAAGATTGAAAGAAATATTGAAAGACTGAAAGAAAGAATGAAAGAAAGATTGAAAGAAAGATTGAAAGAAAGAAAGAAAAATTGAAAGAAAGATTGAAAGATTGAAAGAAAGATTGAAAGAACGATTGAAATAAAGGAGAACGAAAGAAAGGTTGATCCATTAACATCAGCACAACCCCATTGTGTTTATTGTTCTATGATAAGATTGAAAGAAAGATTGAAAATAAGATTGAAAGAAACAAAGATTGAAAGAAAGATTTAAAAAAAATGAGTACTAGTCACTTTTAAAAAATCATTTGTCCTATGGATTAAATGCCATACACACTTGCATCTCTCCCCTCCCACCCCACACACATTCACATGACCAATCCTCCCAACACCCACACACACATGCGTACATGCACACACACACACACACACACACACACACACACACACACACTAGCACAGGAATAAATGTACCCGTACATGTTAGGCCCACGGCCTCCCAGCGCCACTAGAGGCCGCCCTTGCCCCATCTGCAGCTCCCTACTCAGACCCAATTGCACACACCTGGATCAATTACCCGCACTGTATTTAGCCCCAGCTTCCTAGCCATTCCTTGCCAGACCGTCAACTAGCTTTCACCGAGTTGCATCGCGATTGGCTCCCTTCCTAGTTCCTAGTTCCTAGTTCCTAGTTCCTAGTTCCTAGTTCCTAGTTCCCAGTTCCCAGTTCCAAGTTCCTAGTTTATGTCTTGTTGTCTCGCCTTCCCTTCACCTGTCTGTCTCCGCTTGTCGACCAGGACTCTCCACCCAGCCTAGTTCCCCGTCTCTCCACCCGGATCCTGGACCCCATCTCCTGGTCATCATCGTCCCTGCCCTGCCCTGCTCCATCCCCTCCCGACCAGGTCCCCCCGGCCAGCTCCACCGTCCCAGTTAATAAACATCCCTTGCCTGCCTCCCGTGTCCCTGTGTCGTGCGTTTGGGTTCCTCCCTGTTCGGGTCGTGACAGTACGGTCTGGCCAGGAAAACATGGACCCAGCCGACACAGAAGGGCTCCGCCGCGCACTCCGGGACAGAGGAGTGTTGCTTGGGCAACATGACCGGGTCCTCCGGGACATCGCGGAACACCTCCGGACCATCTCTGCGGCCGTCAGCAGCCTGCAGGGCCCTCCGGCCCCCGTGGCCTCCCCTGCTCCTCCGACCTGCCCTCCTTCCCCCACCAGGGCTCCCAGCGCCTCTCTCGTTCCCCCTGAGCCCCACGTTCCGGCTCCAGCGCCTTACGACGGCGATTTCGGCACCTACCGCGCCTTCCTTGTGCAGTGCGCGGTGGTTTTCCAACAGCGGCTGTCGTCGTACGACTCCGATAGTGCCCACATCGCGTTCCTCATCTCCTGCCTGAGAGGGGCGGCTCTCGGCTGGGGTTCCGCGGTTTGGAGTCAGGGGGGTCCCGTGAGTCTCTCCTACGATCTGTTTACCCGCGAAATGAGGAGAGTCTTCGACCACCCAGTTTGCGGCAAGGAGGCCGCCAGAAGACTCCTCTCCCTCCGCCAGGGTTCCCGTAGCGTCGCCTCCCTCGTCGTCGAGTTCCGGACTCTAGCCGCGGAAAGCGGCTGGAATGACGGAGCCCTGCAGGACGTGTTCCAGCGTGCCCTGAACGACGAGTTGCGGGACGAGCTGGCACGGCGGGACGAGCCCACGGACCTGGACCAACTAGTGGAGACCTCAATCCGCCTGGACAACCGGCTACGGGAGCGCCATCGCGAGAGGGAGGGGGCGAGCCTCCAGTCCGTGCCTCCCGCCTGGGCGGCCACGCCCCAGTCTCCAGCGCCCGCTACTCTTGGGCGCCGCACAAGTCCCCCGACTCTCTCCGATGCCGAGCCAATGCAGCTTGGTCGCTCCCGGATCTACCCAGAGGAGCGAGCACGCCGCCTACAGACCGGTGCCTCTCTGTATTGCGGTCGGCTGGGACACCTCTGAGCCACCTGCCCGGTCCGGCCACGAGAGGGCGACTCCTCGGTAGGGCTACGCTCCGGCCGCTCCTTACCACGTCATCGCCCCTATGACTGCGCAATCAACCTCCTGCCAGGCGCCCCCCTCCCCTGCAGTCGCCTGCATAACGTCTCCCGGTCTGAACAGGAGGCCATGGAGACTCACATCCGCGACTCTCTCGCTGCCAGGATTACTCGTCCCTCGTTTTCTCCGCTAGGCGCAGGGTTCTTCTTTGTTGCGGAGAAGGACAAGACCCTCCGTCCTTGCGTCGATTTCAGGGGACTGAACGATATCACGATCAAAGACAAGTACCCCTTGCCCCTGATGGATTCAGTCTTCGTCCCCATCCAGGGGGCCACCCACTTTTCCAAGCTGGACCTCCGCAACGCTTACCACCTGGTCCGCATCCGCAAAGGGGACGAGTGGAAGACTGCCTTTAACACCCCGCTCGGTCACTTTGAGTACCTTGTTATGCCCTTTGGGCTGTCAAATGCCCCAGCGGTCTTCCAGGCCCTAATTAACGGGAGGTTAGCAACTAGCTTTCCCCGAGTTGCATCGCCGCGTCAGCCGTGTCAGCCGCGTCAGCGATTGGCTCCCTTCCTAGTTCCTAGTTCCCAGTTCCAAGTTCCAAGTTCCTAGTTTATGTCTTGTTGTCTCGCCTTCCCTTCACCTGTCTGTCTCCGCTGGTCGACCAGGACTCTCCACCCAGCCTGGTTCCCCGTCTCTCCACCCGGATCCTGGACCCCATCTCCTGGTCATCATCGTCCCTGTCCTGCCCTGCTCCATCCCCCCCCGACCAGGTCCCCCCGGCCAGCTCCACCGTCCCGGTTAATAAACATCACTTTATTATTTGCCTGCCTCCCGTGTCCCTGTGTCGTGCGTTTGGGTTCCTCCCTGTTCTGGTCGTGACAGTACATCCAGTATGTATACACACACAGTCATGTTAACCTATACACTGTGGTTTAAACAGGACTACGTACTACCCATATGCACTCACAGCACTGTGTATATCCTCTCCCACCACACACATTCACATAACAAACCGTCCCGGCACACACACACACACACACACACACACACAATGATGCAAGTCATATCAACACAGCTGAAGCCGCCTTGTGTTATGAATTCCTCTCATGCCGCAGCCTTCAGCTCTCCAGTAGCTCTCCAGCAGCTCCTCGTGTCCCAGCAGAGCTGCCGTGCAGTTGTTCTGCTGCTAAAGGCTGTCAACGTTCAGCGGGCGGACGCTCGTTTGCCCCCACCCTCCGAGCTCCCCTGCCATCCAGGGTCCTTCTGACCCCCCCCCCCCCCCCCCCCCCTTTAGCAGGGAGCTTGCCATCCTGCTTCTGTGTGTGGCCAGAGTCCACCGCTGCACACATCCCCTGGCCGACACGGCCCGTTGTGTTGTTTTTTTTTTTATAATAGGGGGGATAAACAAAGTGTGTGTGTGGCGGAACAATCTCACGGGTTACAGGGGCCAAGTTGGGTTCACCTGTCGACGATGACGAAGCCCGGCATTGACGTGCAAGCTTGGCGGCGGTAGTGGAGTCGGGTGGTGGGGGTAGGCAGACTCAGAGCTTTACAAGGAGCGGGGCCGGGAAATGTGGCGCACGGCTGAAGGCGACGTAGCTAAATCACCTCCACGGGGTGTTTACGGGGAAGGATCATTAGCGAGCTCGGCTACCTGCGTTACCCCTCGCTCTCCCTCCGTCAGCGTTTCGGCAGGAGTCCAGGGAGTCTGATGCCCTCATTAATAAAGATTACTATCTTATCCTACAATGAATAGTAGTAATTTTAATAATTATGCCGAACAGCGATAAACTTAATCTCATTAAATTAATGCCCAATCGTTCTTCTTTACAAAGAATAATCCACGTATTCATAATAATAAATAATAATTTGGTTATCAAAATGCGTCATTATAGACGTTTTTTTTTATATCTTAATGGTATATTTTGTACGATCACATTAGCATGATGTAATAATAATTTTGGGAATGCATTATTAAAATGTATTAAAATAATTTATTTGGATGGAGTAATTTTTTGGAGAAGCTTCCGCATTGCGGGAGGAGAACGTCTGAGAGAAGCACACTATATTTACCCTATCTCCTCATGCCGTGACTGTGCCCAATATTGAAACAGCAGAAGAAGAACGGGGGCAATAAAATGGATATAGAGTAAGTGCACGAAAAAAAAATGTTTTAGAAAGTTAACTTTTCAATTGTTACACGTTTTTGCTGTTAAATGCTAGCAGTTTTGTGTTATAACACGATATAACACGGAGAGATTATGCATGCAAAAGTTAATGACTTTGTTTTATTTTATAAAGCCGTTTTTAACATGCACAGTATCTAGCTTTAGTTAAATGTGTGTTGGAGTGGAGTGTTAACTAGCATTTAGATTTAGTTTACTGTGTGTTGGTGCAGGGAGACGGTACTGTGAGAGAGAGACGGTTTTCAAACAGACAGACGGACCCGCTAGCTAAGTTTCACTTGATCGGTTCTCCACCAAAGCGTGCTGAGAGAGTCCGGACTGTTTTTTGCCAGTTTAGACTTTATTTGAAGGTACAATGGTACCTCGACTTATGACTGCATCTACTTACTAATCCAAGATACGATAGTCGCGAAAATTAGCATCGTCTTACGACTGACTGCTCCAAGATACGACCGTGGAAATTTGTAGTTGGCGCGTCGGCGTCAGTCAGCGGGCGACCTACATCGTGTGTGCACGTTGTTCGTGGCTTATCGATTTTTTTTTCATATTTACTGTGTTTGTGCTGTGCATTTTGTTTTTTTGTTTTTTAACTTATGAAAGCAATATGTGCTCTCTGTCATTTGGGTGGGCCGGCTGTACAAGTGGTTGCCTGCTGAAATAGAATATTTTCTGCAATGATATCTGTTATCCTCGGGCAGTGCCTGACTTTAAGGATAAACAGTAAAAGATAACATTTATAAAGTCGCGATCATGTGGGACATCTGGAACAATCACAGCATCCCATTTTGCTGGTTCATACACATTGCTGTATGGAGGTGATTTAGCAGCATGAGAAATGTACCACTGAATTTTGGAGTCCTAAATAGTTGTAACTGGTTCTAATGTTGTGGCTGATCGGTGTGTATGTTGTTGTATGATGTTGTTGTGATTTTATTTTTTCCTATTGAAATAAAAAAAAATGAAAGTCAAACCTGATTTTAAATTTCACTCATCCTTTGGTCATGAAATGGAAAAATAATTTTTCAATTTCGATTTTTGTATCTCCAAAAAAGCAAAATTTGAAAACCACTCATACCCCATTTTTTCCATTTGTGATTCTGAATTGAGAATAGAGTAACCAAAAGATACAGCGATTGAAAGACCTGGTCTACACTCCTTATTGTATTTGTCCTTTTACATTTCTATTTCTATCTTAGAAATCTCTGAGAGAAGGAGGTGGTTACCTGAGGAGGTCCATGCGGTGGAAAAGAACCTGAAGGCTTTCATTGAAAGTGGTAAAGTGCCGGGAAGGACTGAGTGTGATGCATGTATTAGAGCTTCACCTGAAGCTCTAAACCAGCGAAGCTGGACTGCATTGAAGTACTATGTAAAAAATCGTATCACTGCCATCCAATGCGAAAGTGCGAGAAGAATTTATTAATAGAGTTGTTAAAGCATTTGCTCAAACATGTTGGTTCACGTTGCTCAAAAATGTTGGTTCATTTGATGCAACTTCATTTTTGATGATGTTTGTGTTGTTCGCTGGCATCCTGAGTACCCAGGTATACACTGGAGTTCAACTAGTTATTGATTTTATCAGGCGAAAACATTGATAATTAGTAGTTAGGTGCAGTCAAAGGCCGCAAGTCAATTCATCTGCTGATAACAACTGACTCTACGGTGGCCAACGGGAAAACTCTGCAACTAAAGAAAATACATGTAAATAGACAAAACGCAAGCAAATTTAGAAAATGTCATCATCAATTTGACAACACAGGCAACAACACAATGGAAAAGTTCACGAAGGAACAAACTTAAAATAAAAACATCAAGAAATGTTTGTGTATCATATCTGATATATTCCCCAAATGAAGTGTCTGTGGTGAATTGCTTTTAAGTTTGTTTCTGTGCAAATGTTTCCATTGTTTTGCATCTCTTGCCTGTGTTGTCAAATTGATGATGATGTTTTCTGAATTTGCTTGTGTTTTGTCTATTTGCAGTGAGTTTTCCTGCCGACCACCGTAGGGTAGGTTTTTATCAGCAGATTAATTGAAAATGGATAGTTAGGTGCAGGCAAAGGCCAAAGGTCAGGGTTTACCACCATACTACTCTTCCCCCGCGTGAATACATTGCACTTTTTCTTTGTTACAAAGCATATCAGGAGACTTACTGAGCCCTGTGTGAGCCCTTGTTTGTTTTCTTGTGCCATCTGCTCCTTTTTATTTTATAATAAATAATTGTAATTTTTTATCTACATTTTGTACAGTGGGTGTAGGTTTATTCCCCGTTCGATTAAGTTTGGAAGAAAATATTATACTGTCAAAACCATCAAATTCAATAACAATTGATTCTGTGCTCTCTTTTAAAGTATATGTGGTATTTGTCATACTTATCTGGAAATCAATTGATGAACCGGTATTTAAGTCGAAAATGATCTGCATAATATGCTCAAATTTACTACATTTACTTACAGCGTGCTTAGGTAGAAAAATAATCTTTACTTTCCAATTTTTGATATGTTTAAGTGGTGTTGGCCTGAGGCCTGATTTCTTAAATTGGTTGTATATCCTTTCAAATTAATAATTATACTTTTGGAAGGTTTATATTTTTCAATCAGAATCTGACCTATTGATTAAAAAAAGTGTTCAGTGTCAAAGTTTGCATGTCAATAGACCATAACATGGTGGGTCCCCTGTGTAATCAAAAAGTCAGGTGGGGTTCCCATGAGGCTCAAAAATTCAGGTCTAAAATCTTTTTGAGGGTTATCATTTTTTAAAGTAGTTTTTGTATCATCAAAAAATGATCCGTGATTTATGTACTCAACACTAAACATTTTACGAGACACAAGGACGCGTTAGCATGGGCTATGCCACGTGAAAACCCCAGCATGCAATGGGGGGCGTACCTTCGTATTCCTGTCTATTATTTGTCCGCATTTTGTTAATTGTTTATATTCTTGTTATTTACATTTACATTTACATTTAGTCACTTAGCAGATTCTTTTATCCAAAGCGACTTACAAGGGAGAATAACATTCAAGCTACAGCTATTTCTCTACATTCTGCTGGTACTTGTAGAGTTAATTGACTAACCGATATGATGGTCTATAGACCAATCAATAGAAAAAATAGTTTCACCTTTACAGCCAGCAGTAAGGTTTTTGGATGCTTTAAATTGCAGTACACTTGTTCTAGAAAATGATCAGTTTCTAAGTTATGGAGCCATTTCAAAATGTTATTGTCGAATTAGTGTCTTGTGCTGTTCTTATTTATCTATTGTGCCTCAACACTTTTAGAAGCCTCGTGGAAAGTCAGTAGTATTTATTTTGGGTTTTTGTCTGTTAAGAAACAGGTGATCACCAGAAAGTGCGCCTGTAACCAATTTCCACCGTGACTGGACGAAGCCACAAGCTGGTCATTACAGCAGAGTCTCCAGATAAGAAGGTATTTTTGTTTGATTATTTATGAACAATACTTGAAGACAAAAGTTGTGATTTTCATGAAAAAAAAAGACTTTCTATGTTTCTAGTTTGTACTTCTTGTTGGTGACTCCCATCTACGGAGCATTGTGGATGGATTTGTGAAGATGCCAGGGGACCGAGGTACTGAATGCTTTTTTGTCTCGGAGACCTGACGCAGTTTGTGTTGTAGCCCCTAGCAGCGACTTGACGGCCAGCAGGACCATCGACGAGGCAGCAGTAGACTTTCGCAGCCTCCTGGTCAGTGTCTGCAGTCGCTGGCCAAAGTTACGCTTCATGTTTAGTACATTTTTGGTAGTATTGGTACTATTAATACTTTTGCTTTGTGAGCTCTGCAGAACATATTTTACATTTTGAAAACAAATGTACTGTAATAAACACCTTTTTTTTTTTGTGTGTTTGTATAGGTGTTTGTCCTGGACTTCCTTCCGCGTCTGACTATTTGCTCCGTGAGGAATACCATCCTGTGGCGGCATGCATGGGAAGCATATTTTAATTTTAGTACAGTTAAATGTATAACGGAGTATATATTTTTAGACAAACCAATTCAATAAATATTTCTAATGAACAAAGTTGACATCTATGTATGCATATTTCTATTCGTCCTAATCGTTGTTTTAAGGCATCAAGTACTTTTCTGCAGCCAACCACTTCCCATTGAACCACCCAGAGCTGTGAAGCAGAGATGGTGTAAGTACAATTGTACAATTTGTTGTCATGTCACGTGATGGCTATTTTATGAATAACTTTGCTATGTTGTGAAACCATGGCCCTGTGACATTGCTGTGAAATGCTGCTTATCGCCAACTGGAGACAACAGCGCCGCCAACAGCACGAAAGTCAAAGGTTTCTCCCGGCAGGTCACTTCCAACATTCTCTCCAAAAGTGGTTGTGAAGGGAGAGCTCATCGTACCTCATCCTTCACCTAACCCTTTTGAGTGGAGACTGGTTGGAAGGGGCAGAAAGATAATCGGTTGCACACTGTTATTGTTGGGGTAAGACCCTCTGGAAACTGTGATAGTCTCTGATATTCACTCAAAGTGTACCGATTTTCATTAAACAATTTTAATATGTTTGTTATGTGTGTAGTTGGCCTTTTGTCAAGACATTGTCTTAAATCGACATTTTGCTCTATGATTTCACAGGTGGACACAACACCAGTAGCGTCGCCGGAATGATCCATCCCGTTATCAACTTGTTCCATCGCATCTTTCTAGCGCTGTCCAGTGTGGAGAATTTTATATTGTTTTTATATCAACAATTGTATATCAATTTTATATCAAGAAAATTTTGCTTTGCTTACATGGGAAAGCCACGGTGGGACATTGGCAGAAAGCTACTGCCTCCAAGAGGACACTGGGAACGGAGCAGGTTTGCTTTGTTCGTTGTTTTTCTTCTTTTTTCAATGACATTTTTGATAGTAGTACTTCATTTTAGTTTTATTTTGTCCATGCATTTCATTCTCTTGCTTTTTTTTAGGGGAAGGCAGCACCAACCGTTGTGGAGGTGTCTTCAAAGCCACACCTGCCAGTGATGTGCCAGTTCTTGTGAAGGAATAGCAGCGCTCTCAAACATTTGTCAAAGGTCAGAGTGATGCTGCTCCTTATTATCCTGATATGGAGAGTGCTACAGTGTTTTCTGATGTTGCAGCAGAGCTTGACGCTAGCAGTTCTGTCATGGGAACAATTTATGTCACTTCTATCAGCGGAACAGGTGATAGCTGAGAACATTTTTTAACAAAGAAAAACGTAGAACACTTTCAGTGCCGGGAAAGCATACGTTGAGTGTTTACACAAATGGTCCTTTTACGATCTAGAAAAACTGAGATAACGACTAAAACTTTCGTGACAGTGATATACAGGAATGTAAGATCTCCTGTGAAAGAGTCGGGCGTCACCAAACAAACATATGCCTCAGCATTCAGACATCACTTGGTGGTAGAATTATATCATTCATTAACATTGATCATCATTTTTCTCTCACACTCCCTTCTGTTGTTCCCAGTGGAATGATACAAAAGGAAAATGCAATAATGCTTAAGTATAATATAATTGAGGCAAAGGGATCAGAAAATGATGTATAAATTGAGTACAATACATTTATACAGAGATATTGTTTTATCTGTGTCCTTTTGATGGAGGGGCCAAGGAAAATGATGACCATATAACAAGGTGGGAAGTGGCCAGGTGTAATCAAATGTGGAGCAGAAGTCCAGCGGTGGAGCCGTCTGTGGGGCGCCAATGTTGGTGTAGAAAGCCCCTTCGATAACTGCTTCCAAAACACACATTTCTTCGGCTGTGGTAAGGGGAATGGCAGTAACCCAAGTAGCCTATGTAGGTATGGTTGAAGTGGTTCCATCGCAGTTGCAGGGTGAGCAGCGTTCAGCGTACACTCACGTTGTCTCCTCAACGAGTACCTAGAGGGGAGTAGGAACTTTCTTGCGATGAGATACGTGTATCCATATTGTCCGTTCTACCACCTTAACTGCTGCTGCAGTGGTGCGGGTCCCTAACCCTGATGGAAAGGTCCTAGGAATCTGGCAGAGTTCCAGCTTTTCCTCTGTAAGTCGCGATCACCACCCATTCACCTGGTCAGCGGCCGTGTAGAGGTCCTTCAAGTGGGACGGGTAGGGCTGCTTTGACCTGGGCACATAGACTTAAACACTTGGGTGAGAGACACACATTTTGACAACATTGTTTGGTATAGGTCCAAGATTGTTAAATGGGCGTTAAATAGTTGAATAGCAGACTACAGGCTCAGTACAAAAATGAATGTATGCACACTCGTGTAACAACAGAATAATATTATCACAATGTCTAATATGCAGGAGATAATAGGCGGCCATTTTGACACGCCCATGCATGGCACCACTAGAATATCAAATGACACACTGGGACTGACGCGTGTGCAAAGATTTGTGAATTTCCAAGTATCTTTTGGAACATGAAATTGTACGTGTTGCCACGCCCACACCGTGTGCCAAAATATATATGTATTTTAATAAGTTTTAGCTGTGAAGGTGTCTTGTAGACACTCGTCAAGTTTGAAGTCGATCCGATAAATCGCCAAGGAGGAGTTTCGCGAAAGTACAAAGCATAAATATGACTAAAAAGTCAGGAAAATTCAAAATGGCCGACTTCCTGTTGGGTTTCCGTCATGGCGGAAATATATATTTTTTCCAAGTCTAGAGAGGTTACAAATGTGTACCGAATTTTGGGAGTTTACGTGGAAAAAGGTGAATAGGTCAGAAAATTATTATTTTATTTTCTAGGGTGGCGTGGCAACACGTAAAATTTCATGTTCCAAAGATACTAATTCACGAAAACTTTGCGCACTTGTTAGTCCCAGTGTGGCAATTGATATTGTATGAGTTGCCTGCATGGGCGTGGCAAAATGGCCCGACACACCCTGTTGAAAATTTCAAAACATCAAACCTATTCACTTTTTACCATGAAATTCACAAAATTCGGGACACTTTTGTAACTTCTTGGATTAAATGTGTAATTTTAGTCACTTTCCGTTCATTTTCTCGCTTTGTACTTTCGTAAACTCCTCCGAGGCCATTTATCTGGCTTCAAACTTGGCGAGTGTCTACAAGACACCTTCACGATTAAAAGATATTAAAAAAAATAATAATTGTCACACGATGTGGCCGTGGCAAAGCGTTGGATTTCGTGTTCCAAAAAAAGCTGTGTTTTTGTAATATTTTATCCACTTTTTATGCTTTGTACTTTCGTGAACTTCTCCTGGGGGATTTTTTGGATTGAGACTCATTGGGGATTAAAAGTTATTAAAACATTTTTTTTTCGTCACGATGCGGGTGTGGCAACGCGTTGAATTTTATGTTCAAAAAAACAGTTTACGTGACTTTTGGGGCCTTGAGAAACTACAAAATTATTGCAAAACTTTGCACACTCTTCAGTCCCAGTGTGGCATTTAATATTCTATGGGTCCTATACATGGGCGTGTCAAAATGATCAACTAGATGCAGTTATCGTGGATGAGGATGTCGGGGTCCTGGTGCTGGGGAAAGGAGGCCCATACCTATAGCAACATAGGTGTCGCCACATTCCTTCTGTCTCAATGCCATGTACGCTTGTATTTCTGGTTTTCCCAACGCAGTCATGATGCATTTTTCACTAGAGTACAAATGCATGGTATACAACAACATCCACATACAATTAACAGAGCAGCAATGATAGCAACGTTGATTATGCATGATAAAATGAGGCCTTTTCATTTGGAAAACATAGAGTCCAACCAACCAGTGATGTGATCATCCATTCCTGCATTTTCTTTTAGTTCTACGCTCCGTGAGTGGAGTAGCAATTCCTCCTACTGGTTCCTGTGTTTATAAGCACATTACTCCATGCCCCACAATCAATATGGGTACCTTAAACCTCGTCCAGCCACCAGTCACTTGTTAGTCTAGGGTTGGTGGACCACGCATATTTCTCATTCCACTGGTACTGCTCCTACCCTGTGGAATCACACTTTATTATGGAACAGAAATCAACATTGAATGCCAGGATTTGTCCTTCATAGGCATAAATGACAAGAACTGTTTCTTTCATTCGGCCCCACTCTTTGACCTTTGTCATATACTGGTCATACGATAATTGGGGTCCCACTTGGTAAGAATATGTATACTGTGTAGGGTCCAGGACTTCTCCTAGGGTAAACAAAAAAAATATTATTTTTTTTTTACATGGTTAATTACAGAATGCTTACGTCTTTCAGCTGGATCCTTGTTTCTGTGAGAGTTCTTGCGGGTGGGGTGACAGGGGCGCAGTGGGAGAGGTGGTGACAGGGAGCACCAGTTTTATTTTTGAGCTTTACTGCATGTGAGGTGGCCAACACTACCTCCCAAGGTCCAGTCCACCTTGGCTCAGGCCACTTCTGTTTGTGGACCTTGATGTGGACCCAGTCTCCGGGGCTGACCACCAGGGTGTGGGGCAGTCTGGGGCAGTGTTCTTGACCTGTGAATACAAAACTCGAGATACTGCGGTTAGTGCTTTGACATATTCAGGTAAACCTTCCTGGAAATCATCAAAAGCGGGTGATTTAGCTGGTAGGTTGTGAGGACCTGGCATGGGGCGGCCTGTTAATATCTCGTGTGGGCTAAGATGTGTTTGACTATGGGGAGAGGTCTCGCATGGACATTAATGCTAGGGGTAGGGCATCTACCCACGTTAGTTTAGTCGTTTTTGTGATGTTCTGTAGAGACATACTGAGTTGCTGTTTTGTCTCTATCAGCACCTTGGCCATTTTTTCTTTCAACGTCTGGTTTGCACTTTCAACTAGGCCTTTTGACTGGGGGTGATAGACTGAACCAGATCTATGGGAGATACCTAATGCCTGTTCTACCTGGCTGAGTTTTTTATCGCTGGTAAAATAAGATCCATTGTCCGAGCAGATAACTGTGGGGTAACCCCACCGAGGAATGCGTTTTTTCCATAACCATTTAATCACAGATACTGCATCCTCTCTTTTGCAAGGGACTGCTTCTACCCATTTGGAGAATCGATCTACCATCACGAGTAGGTATCTGTACCCTTGTACTCTGTTGTCCCTGCCCATGCCGGTGTAATCTATGCATATTTCTCTGAAGGGGTAGGGGGGCACTGAGAATGTTCCCAAAGGTCTTTGGTAGACTGTCTTCTTATTTAGCTCGTGACAGACGACGCATTCTGCAATATGGTTGGCCACCATTTCCTCCAGGTAGGGATGCCACCAGTCCTGTTTGAGCCTGTTGGTGGTTCTTTTGGGTCCTTCATGAGTCTGTCCATGTGCATCCTTGATGAGGTAGACCAGGAGTGCGGCTGGTGCTACTGGGCGCCCATCGTGGCTTCTCCATAGGCCGCTGGTGCATGTGGCTCCTTTCTTCTGCCACTGCGAGTGTTCGTTCCATTTCGCTTCTTTCTGCACTTCTTTCAGATGTTCCTCTGACAAATTGAGGGCGTTGTCTTCAGTAAATACAATCATCATTGCTGCGCTTTCTTTTAGGTTCCCTCCTGCTTCTTTTGCTGCTGTGTCGGCTGCGTTTGAATTTCCTTTGGAGTGTCCTTTGCATTTGATGATCTGGATTTTTCGGGGGAGATGTATAGCTTCCAGGAGGGCGAGTATGAGGTCTTTGTGTTTTACCGGGGCTCCTGCTGACGTTTGGAGTCCTCTTTTCATCCATATGGCTACATCCACGTGAGCTGCAGCGTGTGCGTATGCTGAGTCGGTGAATATGTTTGCATTTTTGTTTTTTGAGATTTTTAATGCTTTCACCGAGGCGTCGAGTTCTGCTTTTTGTGCTGATGCTGGTTGTTCTATCATCCCACTTCTTAGGGTGACGTGGTGTCCATTAATTTGTTGAATGGCTGCGTATGATGCTCTATTTCCCTCTTCTTCTTTGAAACAACAACCATCTATAAACAGGACAATTTCTGCATCGGGGTCAGATGTTCCATCCAAGTCTGTGCGGCCCTTTGCTTCCAGTTTCATGAGCTGTACGCAGTCATGGGTGCCATCTGCATACTGTAGTCCGCCGGCCAAGTTGATTCCATCAGCTGTGTACAAGACATTGTCTCTTTCCAGGGTGACATGCAAGCGCATCTTGTGTTTTGGTGTGGTAAAGGTGAAATCCGTTTGATCGAGGTAGGATTTGACTCCATGTGTGGTATGCACGATGGTGGGGTGGTAGAAAGTAATGTGGTCGGTTCTCGTAGGGCGTGTGCGATGGCAGCCGTGTGTCGTCCACATCCGGAGAGTCCATGTTCCACTGTGTCGAGTTTGCAACTGTGGTGAGCCAGGATCGCGCGCTCACCGTGTCGAGGCTGCCAGAGCACAGCTTGACAATTCCGTGCTTTTCAGTAACGTCCAAATGGAACGAGGAAGAGATGTCTGGGGTGCATAGGTGTTCGGCCTTCCCCATGAGTTGTTTCAATCTTATGAACGCTTCCTCCGCACTTGTGGTCCAGTTGAGTGGTGCCTTGACGTTCCGATGGCCAGCTTCCGCAATGGGTTCGCGTGGGGGAACAGTGTGGTCCACATAATCAGCTATGTGGTGTCTGCTATAGCCAGTGAGTCCCAGGAATGCTAGCATTTGCTGCACGGTGGTGGGTTTAGGGTACTGGAGCATTCTCTGTTGTCTTTCCGGGTTGATGTATCTCTTATCTCCCGTGATCCTTTTTCCCAGGAATACCACTTCTGTGCGGCAGACCTGTGCTTTTTCCTTCCTGATTTTGTAGCCACATTTTGCGATGCGCCGTAGCAGGGATTTGTTGGCCGTGAGGCAATTTTCTACTGTGGTGATGTCCATGAGGATGTCGTCGACATACTGGATGAGTAGGAGTTCCTTGAGATCTGCCTTCAGGCAGGCGTTGAATATGGTTGGCGTGCATGTGAATCCTCGTAGCATTCTTGTGTAGGTCTAAGAGCATTTTTTAAATGTGAATGCAAACATATCTTGACTTTCTTTGGCCAAGGGGAGGCAAAAAAATGCGTTGGCCAGGTCGATGACGGTGAAAAATTGATGACTCGGGGAGCCTGCATGCAGGGCGACATGGGGGTTGGGCACTTTTTCAGTAATGGGTTGGACCACCTGGTTGATACGTCGCAGATCGTGGACCAGGCGCCATGAGTGTCCTCCAGCCTTGGGTACTGGTAGAATTTGTGTGTTCCACGGTGAATCCGCTGGTCGTAGAACTCCTGCTTGTAAGAGGCCTTCAATGGTGGAGGCTATTCGAGCAGCTGCCTCGGGCTTGACCTTGTACTGACCTTGCCAAATGGGCACAGCGTGGGCTTTCACTTTGATGTGTATATTGTGGTGTGGTGTGCAGCCAACGTGATAGGGGCCGGTGGTCCAGAGGGTTGGCGGTAGTTGGGCGAACATTTCTGCTGCCAGGGGGTGTTCTTCGATGCTTCCTTGATAAGTTCTTTCCAGGACATTTCTTTCATATATGCCTTGTTCGTAGCTGTTGTGTCCTATTCTCCAAACCGATTTGTCTGGCGTGTGTTGCAACAGGGGGTTCGTTGTGGGGACCCAGGTGGGTTGGCGAGGGCTCTTTTGACCATGGGGCCCAATTGTTTGGCTGCATGGTTGGCTTCTACGGCTAGGGTCACATGTGGAACTGCGGTGTCGTGAAGTAGATACCAGGATTGTTGGTCTGGTGTCAGGCGGACCGCTGCTGCAACTCCTTCGTGGCCCAGATAGAAGTCTGTTGTCTGGAGTCGTTCTTGTCGTCCCTCCTTTTTCGCTTCCCAGCCTTCGTCATAGATGTCATCACGGTGGCGTGTGAAACAGAGAGTGCAGTGTACGGGTCCAGCATCGACTTTTTCCAGAGTTGGTAGGTTTACAAAATGCCACCAGCCGGTGAGTGTGGGGTCGGGGGTGGTATCAGGAGTTCCACCTAAGACGAGTATACGTTCGAGGGGTATTAGCTCTTCTTTTGGCTCAGAGAAACTAACTTCCAGACCGTGGAGGTTACATATCACAGATGCCCCTGTTCTTCGGAGAAGGTCCCTTCCCATTAGGTTGGTGGGGCAGCTTGGTGAGTAGAGGTATTGGTGTCTGACTTTGTGAGGACCTATCTTGGTAGGGAGGGGTGCGGTGAAGGGTTGGACTTGTGTCGTCCCAGAGAATCCAACAGTCCGTAATTTCCGAGTGGATAGTTGTATGTAGTACGTAGTATGTTGGCGGCCAGGTTCTTCAAGCAAGACACGTGACAGTGACAGTGACAGTAATTCCTTGGATTGACAGTGATTCCTTGGATTGTACATGGCACTACTGGTTCGGCATTTATTTTTGTCTGTACCACCACTTCCATGTCCCCTGGGCGCCTCTATGCTCCATGCCATGGCGGGGTGTCCATGCGGGGTCCTCCCTTTCCTCTCGAGGAAGCTCCTCTTCCTCTCTGAGGGGGGCGGTAGGATCCTCTATATAATTGCTGGGGTTGTTGGTTCTGGGGGCATTCCCTTGCCCAGTGGTCACTTTGGCCACAGATGAAACATCCTGTAGTTTTCTCGGGTCCTCCCCATCCTCTAGAGGATTGGAATTGTCCTCTCCCTCTCAGTTGCTGCCATTGGGGGGGGCCTTGGGGGTATGAGGGTGCGGGGGCCCCTGGATACTGCCGCTGGGGATATTCATAGGGAGTCCAGGCCTGCTGCCATTGGGGTAGGTGCTGGGCTGGTGGGTAGGCGGGGGTTACAGTTAGGGGCTGTGGTCCTGTCCATTGTAGTGGCGCGGTTTGGGGCGGGGCCTGTGCTTCAGGGGTGGTGACTACTGCTTGCACAGTTGCTTTCTTCTTTTTGTCCGTATTGACTTCATCTTCCAGTTTTTTTACCTGCATTTTTAGTAGTCTGGTTTGTATGGAATCTTTCTCCAGGAATTCGTCTTCTTGCTTTTTGATGTGTCTTTCCAGGTGATGGATGAGATGGCTCTCCCACTGTCTCTCGGTCATGTCTGACAGTCAAACTGTGTCTGCGAGCTACAGCCTGACATCTCCTGGGAGGCCATTTTGGCATTTGGCATCTGCATGTACATGGGGAGACCCACTAGGCAGGGGTCATGACGTTCTACAGTGCTATCACTCCAGAGCTCCTTTGCTCATGTGAGATAGGCGTGTGGTTCTTCCCCATTTTTAAATCTCAGGCCTGCCAGGGCCACTGTGTTGCGTCTGGTCGGCCAGGTTTCTCTCATGGCTGTCCATATGTCATTCCGCATGTGGTCGAATGGGTGCTCGTGTGCCATGGTGAGGGTTCTAACTTCTCTTTCCAGGGAGGTCAGGGTGATGTTTCCTGCTGTGGCGCGGAGAATGGCTCGCACATCTCTTAGGGCTAGTGTGTCAGCCGCTGTGTGGTTTTCGAAGATTCGGATCCATGCTGCAGCTCCTTTGTCCAACGCTGATAGGTTGCCTTTGAGGGCCTGCATGTCGCGGTGGTACCAGGGAACAAATGTTTCTCTTTTGGTGGACTGCTTTTGTTCCTCCTCTCGTTGTCTAATTTTCGAGCGGGTAACTATCCCTATTGCTGACGATCTTCTGGCCTGGCTTTTGGATGATGCTATAAGGGTTCCTTTTCTTCTGTTGTCGTTTGTGTACTCTCCCCGGGAGCTGCCACTGTTTTTGAATGACCACTTTTTTGTCTTAGTCTCGTGGTCTGACATGGGTTCTTCTTCCCAGGAGCGGAGGGGGGTGGGGTGTCTTTGTTTTGTTTTCTTAAAGGTGTATTTGGGGACTACAGGGGTAGGTGAAGGTGTGGGCTGGCTTCGGGTCTTTTGTTTTTCTTTGGGTTGTTGTTTGGCTGTAGCGTCTGCAGGAGGTGCTATGAGATGAACATGGGTTGTGTTGGCATCCTCTGGTAGTGGGCCACATTGTCCAGTCAGTGTGACAGTTGCGTGGCTAACCCTTGTGGTACATTTCTTTTTCCTTTCTTGATGTCTTTTTGTGGTTTGTAGGACTGGCAAGTGCATTCGTCGTCCTCTGTATTAGAGGAGAGAAACTCTTTGTGTCTGTTTGATCGTTAGGGGGCGATGTCTGATCATTGTCCTTGTTCTCACTGTCAGATGGCTTTGGGGAGGGCTGTACTCGGAAATGGATTTGGATCGGGCCTTCCATTACTAATACGGGTGCTTGTATTTCTGGTGGGGGTGGGGTGGCTATTTTCTGGTTGCTCAGCACAGGGGGCGCTGTTGCTTCAGGTGTGTGCTCGGTCTTAGGGTTGTACGGAGAGGGGGGGTGCCGATGTGTTTCTTCATCGGCCAGCAGGGAGGGGTAGCGGGATGGGGTGGTGTGTGGTTGGAGTGGGGTGTGACCTTGGGGGATGGGTTCGGGGAGGGGTGGTAACTTGTCTTCTTGTGGGGGGTAGGGTTCCTTCTGGGCTTCTACCACTGCCTTGGTTGCGGCATTTCTGATTTTATTGCGACGTTCGACAATCATTTCCGCTCGAATCCATGCCGTCATTATGTGCTGAACCAGCGCCCATTGTGCACGCTGCTTGTTTAACTTGCGCTTTCAAGCCCCCATTAATCCAGGGTTGTTTTTTGCATCCACTCCTGCTTCAGCCAGCAGTCTTTTTTCTTCCTCTATCACCTTGGTGCGGTTTTCTGCTGTCGGGGTAGTGTCTTTCGACCACCACCCTGCTTTGATCCATTTTTGTTCATATTTATGGAATTTCCAAGTTTCTCAAGCATGGAACTTTGGCTCTGTTCTGTTCTTGAGCTCAGCTACAGCTTCAATACGAATCTCACTGGTGCCGGGTCTGGGGGATGGGGTCTTTTCCATTATGTTTTTGAATGGCAGGAGAACAAAAGACATGGGAAGAAGTGGGAGGGGGAAACCTCAAATGTTCGGATCTCAATGTGTTTCTGGTGCAGCTACGCCACTAGTGGTCTTTTAGGTTATTACAGGTCAACTTTTTTTTTTTTATTTGTATTTTTTTTTTATATATTGCCCTTTTATCTAGGGCAATTTGAGGAGGTTGTTCATACACATACACACACAAAACTTCTATCACACATGCACAGACTCTATCAAACACACACTCTCTTAAACACAAAGACTGTCTCAAACACACACACGCCCGCGGTCTCTCTCACATTCACACACACGCATGGTACCTCTCTTTCCACACACACAAGGTACCTCGTTGCGCACACTCTCACTCACACAGCCGGCAATACAATTTTACGCTAAGTCACGTGAATTGGGCCTTTAACCCTTTAATATTTGGTTTCTCTAAGAACCGGGCCTTTAACCCCTAAATGCTTGGCTTCCTTTTTACTTTAAAAATGATTCCGGGCCTTTCACCCTTAAATGAAATTACCGACTATCGACTACCCTTCTGAAGGCTGAGTTTAACATTTTTCATCGCCAGACATCACTTAGTTTAGGCATTTCGGAGGTCTTTTCAACAACCGGGCCTAAACGGGATTCGGAATTACTTCACGAGTTAAACATTGTTCATCACCAAAACGTCGCTCAGTTTAGGCATACTGGATGTATTCTCTACACACGGGCCCAAACGTTACGTGGAATTACTACGCAAGTTAAACACACAGCCGCTTCGAAGGGGGGTTTCCTAACCCGTTCCCTTAACTTACCTTACTACCGTTCTCATCAAACAATCCAATTTCTCCTCTCCACAATATTTAACAATTATTATTCATGCATCATTCAACAATACATCCCCAAAACCACAAAGTTGTTCGTCCAGCCTTAAACAGTACAACACTTCCACCTAAAATATTCCTATCTAATCTATGCAGACTTCATGAAATGGCTCTGCTCACCTTTTAGCGGGTACCCATGGAAGTATCGCAACCGTTCAGGCTTTCGGAACTCCTCTGCAGTCTTGTAATGGGATCACGTCGGGGTCACCAATTTGTCGTGTTCAAAATTTCCAAATCCGGAATGATGGGATGAAACTGGAACTTTGAGCTACGGAGAGTTTATAGGACGGTTTGAGAATCTACCAAAAAATAAAAAACGTTTTACGTCGACGTGGTTAGTCCTAAACTGCGTGTCTCATCTAGCATACATTTCACCCAGGAGTCTGCAGAAACTTTGTTTCCTCGTCACTTTGTTACAAACGACAGACCCCCCTTTGCGAGGCGGTCCCGCCTTTGTTATTTCCCATCTCCCGAGTATCTAGTTTCAGACTCCCCGCTGTGTGTGCGCCAGATTAACCGTTTCAGTGCCGGTTTCTAACTGGTTGCGTAGTTACACCCAGTGTCTTTAGACATGTTTTAATTTTGGCTCTGACTGATCAATAAAACTGTATTTCATAATTACCCACTATATGAATGATAGTAATGTACATGAATAAATTTAAGTAATGTATACTGTAGTATACACACATATAGTTTTGCTATCGAGGATTAGTTCAATCTGTAATGTTATAGTTATAGTAGTATAGTTATATGTAGTACGTAATAGTTATAGTATATGTATATATATATATTTTTTTTTTTTTCTCACAAAACCCAACAGGAAGTCGGCCATTTTTAATTTTCCTGACTTTTTAGTCATATTTATGTTTTGTACTTTAGCGAAACTCCTCCTTGGCGATTTATCGGATCGGCTTCAAACTTGACGAGTGTCTACAAGACACCTTCACAGCTTAACATTATCAAAATATATATATTTTTTGGCACACGGTGTGGGCGTGGCAACACGTTAAATTTCATGTTCCAAAAGATACTTGGAAATTCACGAAACTTTGTGCACTCGTCAGTCCCAGTGTGGCAATTGATATTCTATGGGTTCCGTGCTTGGGCATGGCAAAATGACCGGACACGCCCTGTTGAAAATTTCAAAACATCAAACCTATTCACTTTTTAACATGAAATTGGGTATATTAATGTAACATCACTAGACTCAAAAAAAATTATATTGCCGCCATGACCGACACCCAACCAACAGGAAGGTGGCCATATTGGATTTAATGTGCGCAAACTCCTAGGGGATTCATCAGATCGACTTCAAAGTTCGCGAGTGTCTACAAGACACTTTGGGGATTAAATTTATTAAAACATTGGGTTTTCGTCACACAATGTGGGCATGGCACTGTGTTGAATTGAAGTGTTAACCTGACTTTTGGGGCCTTAAGAAACTCGAAAAATAACAAAACTTTACACACTCAAGATCAAACCTATTCACTTTTTTAGTATCTCCTCCGAGATCTGCATAGAATTCCGGCAGGTTTTCCTCTTGTCTTTCTCCTCCGTCGGCGTATTGGTAAACACAGTGGCGGCAGGACAAAGAGATCTTAGTACGTACTCCGGTAAGTTGCGAAAAAGTCCGTATGAGGTGTCGAACAGACGTCCAGGAGTGCTTGTCGTTCATATTGTAATAGCGACAGTGCACTGCATGCAAAAATAAGAACAATACAAATAGTAATAAACACAAAACTAAGAGTTGAATGCAGAGCCGGTGTGTCCATACTACGGCGCACCCGGAAGTTAGTCCGGGTTAACTCATAAGTTAGCTAGCTTCCTCTGCTGAACCAATATTTTACTAAAATGACTTTTACAACTCTCTTTGCTCCAACTTCCATCCTTAACAAAGAATCCCAAATGCATCATTTGCTAACTTTCCCACTTTCATTGTCTTTCACATCAACTTCCATAATCATTTCAGCCTGTCAACTAACTTTACAGCTCTCTCGCCTTGTTATATTTTTTTCAAATAAATTTAAAGCCTTACAGTATCCTTTCCAGAAATCCTACCAGATATTTAGATTATAACGCTACTTTTAAACCAAGGACTCATGTGGGAAACTAGTTTGACATGTTGTGTACAACACACATACTATGCTTACTGTATCTCACATTTATACATTTGCTTGTTTTTAATCGCGATTTTCATCAGCCATGTAGCTAAACATACCCCGAGACACTGATAAAATGTCTCCGAACTCATCTCATCCATACGTGCTCCAGAGTGATCCATCGGCCAGGCGGTCACACGCCTCAAACACCATTTCAATCACCCAAGGATTCATTCATTCAACGCTTTTGCTAGGATGGGTCAAGAATAATCTATAATAATCATGTATTTAATAATGTCGATTTTATTATTGGATAACATAAAGCAAATAAACAGACAAAAACCACGATTCTCTTGATCAATGCAAAATTGGCTACTTCATAAGTAAGGCATACATTTTTAATGTACAACACATCTCTGAGTACTTAAAAAAGCCCTCTATATAATACATTTCTCTTTATTCTTCTTCATAATATTGTTCTTATACTGTAGCTAACCAATAATAAATGAAATACTTTTTACCATTAATGCAACTTCTGGTGCTCCTTCGTTTTGCTGATGGCCTTCTAGTCTGGATAATACGTTGTGAGGTTAAGCTTAATGCAGGCGTTGAGGCTTCCATCAGTTAAACTTAAGCGTAGGATGGTCTTAATGTTTCTCAGATGCGAGAAAGACTGCTCACATGCATTTGTAAAGCCAAACATGGTCAATACGGCATTACTCACACTTGCATTGTGTGCTGTGTGACGGGACGCTCGTTCCAAGTTTTAAGAATCAGCTGGTCTTCAGTTTCAAGTTCAAGTTCAAGTTCAAGAGATTATTTGTCACATACATATTGAAGTTTTTTCGACTTCTGTCCACTTTTGTTCAGCTGATTGGTCCGACTCGAGGCAGGGAGTTTTCTTAATGTTTGTCTGTCTTACAGAGGGGATCGGCGCATGGGCTCGTAAGCAGTCCAGCAGTGGAACGCCATTCCTCCTGCTCCCAAGAGGATCATTATTATCCACAATTATTATAATGATCCTCAGTGATACATATAATTGTGGCCTGCAAGTTGAAATGAACAGTAAAACTTTCGCCATGTCGGCGCACCACAGCCATCTCCTTCCCTAAGCCCTTACCTGTGGGCAGAGACTTCCACAAGTTGTGCCTGAGCAGAGACCCGGTAGGGGCAGGGCGCCGAGTAAATGGCGCCCCGGAGTCTTTATGTTGTCCGCAGCCGGTGCTTGACTACTTTGTCCGCCACATTTATATTTTGAATTTTATTTTCAAGTT